>NC_081765.1:31411181-32113681 GCF_963082965.1 Carassius carassius
AATTCCACCATTTGAACATTTTTTTTTTTACAAGTTCAAATAATTTGTAATGAAGTGACGTGGTAAAGATGCATTGTTATGATTGTTGTGTGTGTGGGGGGGAGGGATTTGAGGGAAGAGGGGGTTGAGTTAAATAATTGTTGGGGTTGAGTTGAATAATTGTTGCACCTGACCATTGATTAGCGTGAAGGAGAGAGAACGATAAATAGAGAAGCACAGCAAAGTGTGAGCATGCTGGGAAGCAGTGTTTTTGCTAAACGCCGAGCTGCACTCAGGGTTGGGGGGTGGGTGCCGTTCGCATGCTGTTTAGGGCTGCCGGCGGTGAAGATAGTTTAGCGGGCTAACCTGTAGCTAAGGCCGGGTATAGGAGTGCGTTGGGCGGCGCGGCTTCTCAGAAAAGGGGTGCTCCGTTTTCGCTACAGTCGGGGGCCTCGCCGAGCGCTGGACTGGTGTCTGCTTGTTCCCCTCTACCAACCAGCGCCAAAGCCTAGACCCTGGGGGAGGGTCTCGCATCCCGGGAGAGCTAAGTTTTTAACTCTTTGTGTGTGTGTGTGTGTGTGTGTGTAATTTTAAATCTAGCAGTATAGCCATTTCATGATGGGATGGGAGGGTTATGATGAACTGAATTCTTATGTGGCGGTCTGATGGCATCTTTGGCGTGAAGGTTACGTGTTGTGTGAACGTGTGCCGTGTCCTGCGGGGGTGATATGTGTTTCATAGCTTTGGTCTATTTATTGCGTTTCTCTGTGTAGCAGCTTCTATGGTGGTGTTGTTCGCCCAGATTTGTTTAACATTAGTACTTAGGACTTCCAGAACCTGACCCAGTCTGACATGTTTGGTAACTGCATGAATTCTAAGTTTATTTTTTATTTTTTCTGACATGTTGTTGGTGTTATAGATGACTGTATCTGGGGCTCAACTAAATGAGGCCAATTCAATTCAATTCAATTCAAGTTTATTTGTATAGCGCTTTTTACAATACAAATCGTTACAAAGCAACTTTACAGAAAATTATGTTTCTACAATATTTAGTAGTAGCTAGTAGTTTGTGCACGTTTGACAGGATTTTAGAAAAATAAAAATAATAATAATAATACAAGACGTAGTCAGCTAGATGATGAACTATCAATATCATTAATTAATAGTAATTATATGATGCAGTCACACATGTAGCAATAATTGTTAGTTCTGTTTGTTGATTCAAGGTTAGCATCATCTGGGGTCCTCTGAGGGTCAGCATCATCTCTTCTCAGGTGTTCTGGATCCAGACTGGAGCTTGTGTAAATCCTAGTTACCACGGGATGTAAATCCCGTGGCAAAACATAGAAACAAGATAGAGACATCATTAGCATAGCTGCTGATCCAACAAAGTAAAATTAGTTTAACCCAAGCTAAAGAATAAAAATGCAGATGCAACTACACTCACAATTTAAGAGATACATTATTCGAATGCTTGGCGAAAGAGATGCGTTTTTAATCTAGATTTAAACAGAGAGAGTGTGTCTGAACCCCGAACATTATTAGGAAGGCTATTCCAGAGTTTGGGAGCCAAATGTGAAAAAGCTCTACCTCCTTTAGTGGACTTCTCTATCCTAGGAACTACCAAAAGTCCAGCGTTTTGTGACCTTAGGGTGCGTGATGGGTTGTAGCGTGGTAGAAGGCTAGTTAGGTACGCAGGAGCTAAACCATTTAGGGCCTTATAGGTAAGTAATGATAATTTGTAACAGATACGGAACTTAATAGGTAGCCAGTGCAGAGACTGTAAAATTGGGGTAATATGATCATATTTTCTTGAACTGGTAAGGACTCTAGCTGCTGCATTTTGGACTACCTGTAGCTTGTTTATTGACGAAGCAGGACAACCACCTAGAAGTGCATTACAATAGTCCAGTCTAGAGGTCATGAATGCATGAACTAGCTTTTCTGCATCAGAAACAGATAACATGTTTCGTAGCTTGGCAATGTTTCTAAGATGGAAGAATGCAGTTTTTGTAACATTGGAAATATGATTTTCAAAAGACAAATTGCTGTCTAATATAACACCCAGATTTCTGACTGTAGAGGAAGTAACAGTACATCCGTCTAGTTGCAGATTGTAATCTACAAGATTCTGTGTGGTGTTTTTTGGTCCAATAATTAATATCTCTGTCTTATCCGAATTTAATTGGAGAAAATTATTTGTCATCCAATCTTTTACATTTTTAACACACTCTGTTAGCTTAGATAATTGGGAAGTTTCATCTGGTCTCGTTGAAATATATAGCTGAGTATCATCAGCATAACAGTGGAAGCTTATTCCGTATTTTCTAATAATATTACCAAGGGGCAACATGTATATTGAAAATAGAAGGGGACCTAGCACGGATCCTTGTGGCACTCCATATTTTACTGATGATAAATGAGATGACACCCCATTTAAGTAAACAAAATGGTAGCGATCGGACAGGTAGGATCTAAACCATCTTAGAGCCTGCCCTTGAATACCTGTATAGTTTTGTAATCGATCTATGAGTATGTCATGATCTATGGTGTCGAACGCAGCACTAAGATCAAGTAAGACTAGAAATGAGATGCAGCCTTGATCTGACGCAAGAAGCAGGTCATTTGTAATTTTAACAAGTGCAGATCCCCTGTAAAGACCTCGTCTCAGACGACCACCAGGACAAGACCACAGGAAACAGATGATTCTTCTGCACAATCTGACTTTGCTGCAGCCTGGAATTGAACTGAATTGAACTACTGGTTTCGTATGGCCAGAGGAGAACTGGCCCCCCCAACTGAGCCTGGTTTCTCCCAAGGTTTTTTTCTCCATTCCTTCACTGATGGAGTTTTGGTTCCTTGCCGCTGTCGCCTCTGGCTTGCTTAGATGGGGACACTTAATTTACAGCGATATCGTTGATTTGATTGCAAATTATTGCACAGATACTATTTAAACAGAACTGAGCTGGATGATGTTAATGGATGTCAATACAGCTGGATAAAACAAAATCTGTGTCCGTCTTCATTTCAGGCTGCAAAGCAAACAAAATTCATGATTTTATAGGGGGATGATTCTTTTCTATACCTACTGTAACTGATTCATATGCGACTGGTGTAATTCTCTTTTTAAATTCGATGTGAGAATCATTTAAACCACAAGCTGTAATTTTAGCCACAACGTTGGCAAAAAGGTCTGATAACCACAATAAAGGTGCAGCAGGCAATGCAATGAGAAACTGAGCTTTGGTTTTATTGTTTAAACAGAGACACCTATTAAACGGTTAGCTTTTACATTAGGGCTCAGTATGAGTAGCTGTCATGTCCTGTGGTGTGTCATTTTATATTTCCTTAAAAATTATTTTAAACAGCATTTTCATAATTATTATATAATTGTTGCTTTTATTGAAGCTTTTAATTAAAAGACTGCATGGAATAGTTGTTCTTTTCACAAATTAATTTGTCACGCCGCAGGACCATTTATAATGAACTAGTCAGGGCAAAACTGTGATTAAAATTATGAAAAGAAACGCTGACCATACTTCACCTTATATGTCGATCTAATGTAACCAAGGCAACCAAAATGTCTATTGGATCAAATACATTTACGTTGATTCGTTTAGCAGATGCTTTTATCCAAAGCGACTTACTTTGCATACATTTAATTAGTTTATGCATTTCCTGAATTGAACCCATGACCTTGGCATTGCGAGTGCAATAAAGTAATATTAACCCTATAAAGCCTACTGTATCATAGTTGATACACAAATTTCTGAGGCCTCTAAATGAGCATGAACAAAAATATGCTGAAAAAACTGTTGCACACAATCTACTAAACACTCTAAAAAACGCTGGGTTGTTTTTTCAAGACATTATGGTAAGTAACGTTAAAGATTCAAAATGTAAAGTTATCATTGATGTCTGTGTTTTTCATTGCAGAACTCAAACCAACTTTGGAGTTGTCTTTTCTGATTTGGAGAGTCATCATTCTTGGTCTTCCCTCTTAAAGGTAAAGTTCACACAAAAAATCATTTAATTGCCCTCATGTCATTCCAACCCTATAAGACTTTTGTCTGTCTTTACAACACACATGAATATATTTTGAATTTTCTCATAATTTTGTCAATCCTTTTATAGTTTAGATAATCAGTATTTTCAAGTCTCATAAATACAGAGTTGTTGTAGAAGTAATTAATTCCGATATTTATATATGAAAAAATCTTAAATTTAAAATCTTAAATAAGAGATTCTGGCAAACCGTTCGACGCCTCAGGAGGGGGAAGCAGTGCCCTACCAACACTGTTTACAGTGGAGATGGGCACCTGTTGACCTCAATTGGGGATATCGTCGGGCGGTGGAAGGAATACTTAGAGGATCTCCTCAATCCCACCGACTTGTCTTCCGTTGAGGAAGCAGTGGCTGGGGACTCGGAGGAGGACTCGTCCATCACCCAGGCTGAAGTCATCGAGGTAGACTTTTCTCTTGTTTTTAATAAATATTTTCCTTTTGATAGTTATTATTTGTGTGTACAAGTGATATTTAAATTGAACAAGATTTGTAGGTTTAATGCCTAGTTCAAATTGGGTTCATTTTAACGTAGTAATGCAGTGTTTCTCACAACCTTAGACTTAATCGGAGGTGGCACTCCGCGAGTTCATTTTCTTCCAGCAGGAGGCGCTAAGAGCGGGAGAGGAAGAGGTTTCTCCGGTAACGGCTGCAGAGCGGCACTGAGCTCACAAACGCTACATGCGAAATGAAATTGAACATTTTCTAAATACAGTAGTTTTACTTCTGAAATACAGTGATACAAAACACCCGCTCTGGTTTTTGAAACCCTGCAATGTAGTCATTTTAAACCATAAAAAGCAACCCAGCAGGCTTGGTTAAACATGATAACCCAACTGGTTGGGTTAAAATAACCCAGCGTTGGGTTCATCCCTTTTTGAACCAGCGCTGGGTTGCCAAAAAAACCCAAATTGGGTTGTTTTCAACCCAGCATTTTTTAGAGTGCATGCCTTCTGTTATCAGATTTATTTTATTCATTTTAGGCAAGTAAAAAGCCTTTCAGTTTTGTACAAAACGTCCACCTTAAGCTTCACGTCTTTTTGGAGTAAAATCTTTACTGATTTTAATAAAGTAAACATAAGAATAACTTTTACAATAGTAATATTTCAGGATGAATACTTATTGGACTGAAGCAACTTAGGCTTACTTGATTATCCATATTGTTGTTGTTTTGTGTTTTTTTTCTCAGAAAAATCATGTTAAAATGTATCAGTACGATCATTAGACATTTGAGGAACGTTTATTTGTTCATCTCTCATCACTATTGTATTGCATTGCATTATATGTTTTCCAACTACAATGCTTGGATCAACCAACCAAGCATTTAAGACTTTATTGGGAGATATGGAGTGACAACCGATATTTATTTCATTTTATGTATTTTATGTCTGTTATACTGTTATACAGATCTTAATGATTTACATTACAAGCATCAAAAATTCATCTCATTCTTTAGCCATGTAAATATCAGCATCTGCACTAAATTGCATATTTTTGCCCAGCTTGGGCGCCTAAATTTAAACGCACACACACACACACACACACACACACACACACACACACACACACACACACACACACACACACACACACACACACACACACACACACACACACACATTTATATTATTAGGTTCAGAAAAAGAGCATATGTCAGTCTTTACAGAGTTAATATTGATATGTTGATATGATATAAAGCTAAGTACATACCTTTCACTTCACATTTGAACCTTTTCAGTAACTCAATTTGCCGGACAAAATAAATTTTGCCCCAAAACAACAGCAAAGCCGTTCTGAGACCCGTTCCTGATGGAAGACGGACCCCCTGTAGATACATGCTGAGCCGCAGTATGAATGAGGAACTAAGGATTGCCACTGTCTCATTTAAGAACATTTTAGTTTCTCCCACAGGAAAGCAGCTTATGCTGGGGATGTTTTTAAACTCAGTTATGGCAGACAGGGGAACAGTAAAGGAAGAGTCATACCCTCACATCAAGAATCAAATAGCTGACCCTTTCTATATTCATCGCCTGTTTTACGAGCAGAAGGACCTCGTGCACGTAGTGTAGTTAAGAAGGACAAGCTGCTAATACCTCAGACAAGCTGCTAATACTCTCCTCAGCCTTGGGAAATAGGCAACCTCAATTTCTGGGACAATAGCCGAAGTGGCTGCTCTATTATTGAATAGAGAGGAGCAATGGCTTCTGTTCGAGCGATCACCTGATGTGAGGAGTGATAGCCGAGTGGCTCTGGTATTTAACTGCTCGTAGCGACAAATTGCATGACTGCTAAATGAGACAAGGGCAGTGCATTTACTCATGGATTCTTTGATATATCTGAGGTAGCAATGAATCAATCACTCTATCACCAGATCCATGCCACTGAAACACAATGCAAAGAGTGTTAATGAGTCCTATACAACAGCCACTTAGATTCGGCACAAACAGTCACTGACTGAAGACAAAGAGATTTCATTAGCAAAAGATATAGGCTAGGAGTCATTTCAGATAATTTTGTACTGTATCATTAGTGAAATTATGTTTGCAGCCTATTTTATTTTATTATAGTTTTTCACTAACCACGCATAACATTTTTTTTTCCACAAAAATACAATCATGTACATACATGCATTTCACATATTATTATAGCCCAGTTTGTGCTGATTACAGTGAGATTAGACTTTACCCATTTAGATATTTATAAGAAACTGAAAAAAGCACAAATGTCAGGGAATGACAAAACTTCTCCAGGCCTCAAAAATACCCTTAGACTCCAGAGGGTTAATTTGATGAATTTCAGAAGGTTTTCTTTATCCATCAGCAAATGATTAGACAGATACAAAGCTGTAAAATGGATTACAAAAAATACCAAAAAATTAAAATTTATAAAAAGAAAACCAAAGGAACTCACAGAAACTTTTCACTGTGCATGAACCAGGTTTGTGCAAAACTGAAGAACCAACTTACTATCGATTAATGAATTGCAATTTAAATTGGAAATATGGGAAGAGGCATTTACGGGAAGAAATTACACACAGCAAAAGTTAATGTATTGAATATGATGGAATATATAAATGAAATACTTCAGAAATAAATACCGATGTAAAAAATTATGTTTTTGCTATTTTCAATTCATTTTAATTCTATTTAATTTAGAACACACACTTTGCATCCTATTTGTTACTAAAAAACAAAATGGAATTTAGAACACATTTTCCATTCAATTCTGAATGGTGCAAAAAGTACTATTTTCCGTAATTCAAATATTCCAAATATCAAAATTTTACCTGATACAGAATAAAATATAAACACAATTAAAATAAAACACTTAAAATTAGAAAACGAGGAATGTTGTATTTAACTGAAATAGACTGAATAACTATAAATAAAATGAATTCAAAATAATTGAAAAAATTAAAGTGAATGAAATATTAAATTAAAAAATCTAAATGTAATATATATATATATATATATATACACACACACACACATACATACAATATAAAAATATAAAATAAAAACTAATTCCAAATTATAATAAGAAATACAGTAATACTAACATAACATACAGGAACATATACAATATTTTAACCACTTCACAACCTTAAACCAATGCATAAAATAATAATAAAATAAACGTCGTCTTCTTTTTTTCCATCTTTTTTTCATTTCACCTCTATTCCAGGTTTCTAATAAACCTGACACTGTATACTATGAATACTGTCAGCTTTGTGACAAATTGCTTGTTATGTTCCTCACTTGTAAGTCACTCTGGATAAATGTTTCTTCTAAACGAATAATTGTAAACATGCCAACTGTCAACAGCAAATATACATCACACATAGACAGGGTCACTCAACTTCAATTGTTTGTGTCCCTTCTTGACTCCTGTTTCTCATTGATTTGTACCGTCACAATATGTGACAGTAAGCGTCAGTGGCAGTCATTTAGTCTGACGCTACGCTCGGTTTTTAATCGTTCAGACTTGCAAACGAAGAGGGCAAGATTTCCCAAGAAAACTGTCTGTAGATGTGACATTTCAGACTAAAATAGAGTAGTTTCAACTTACAGCCTGCTTGAGAAAGACCATATTGCATGAAGTCTGGGTCTGTGTCATTCCCTGCTCATTAGTATGCCAAGGACGGACCACCTGCTGTTGAGGTTTACACTCCAGAGGTTCGTTTGATTACAAATGTCTTTTCAGATGGTGTGTTTAAGGACAAAGAAGAGAAGGATTGGTAAAGAAGAGGAGGAGAGATGAAAAGGGAAGGTGTGAATTGATAAGATGGGTTGTGCTGTTTGACATGCTTGTGATCTGAATATTGCTGTAGTATTACAAGCTAATCAAAGCACTAATTAGCATATAACGATCAGCGTGGAGACAATCCAGTACAGTTAAAACCACTGTAATTAGAGCCTAAAGTTTACATGACATCAAAACCAACCCTATTTAGTTGCTTAATCTCCCTAATCGTATACTGCACTATTTATTGGTGCAAAAAAAAGAAAGCATGTAATCTTTTATTAAATAGAATTATTGACTCCACCTCGAAAATGACTCTTGTTAATGGCTGATATCACAAATTCCTCTTATCCTACTATACATGTATTATGGAGTCATATTTGATTGGAAGCAAAGTAAAAACATCTTATTGATGCTTTTGATTCTTACAAACACTCAGTTTTTCACTTCCCAAGATGTTAGTTGAAGGACTGCACCATTACTTGTGTATTATTGCGATTTTTTCTTCAGCTGTTCTAAAGCACAGTTTCTCCAAATCTGTTCTGATGAAGAAACAAACTCATCTACATCTATTATTCCTTTGAAATGCATCAATTAAACACAAATGTAAGTATTAAAAAAGGGGGCATATAATGCATTTTTAAAAAGCATTATTTTGTGTATTTGGTAAATGGTAAATGGACTGCATTTATAGCGCTTTCAACAGACCACATGGCCATCCAAAGCGCTTTACAAGTTGCCTCACATTCAGAATATGTTGACATGCTTTTATGTTAAAAAAACACATTATTTTTCAAATACTGTACATTATTGTATGTCCTCTATGCCTCGCCTCTCTCAACTACGTCGTTTTCTACAAAGTCCCTCCTTCTGACTAGCGCAGTCTGCTCTGATTGACCAACTGACCCAGTGCATTGTGATTGGCTGAACACCACAAGCACTCGTCAAAAATGTAACGCCCCTTTCCATAAAATGCGCTGCTGTTCTGTTGAAAGTAATCTTAAAAATTCCTAAATGCATCTGCTTTCGGAAGGCCAAATAAAGTGCTTTTGCTTTCTCCTAGATACACACAGCATCTCCCTGACATGACTGCATCAACACTAATTGTGTTACTGAAACCAGCCTTCTTTCCTTGCATGAACATTTGGGCAGCATTACACAAATTTTCCACACATTGACGTAGACATGTGGGACGTGTTTTAACAAGTCATTTTAGGGGGGCATGGCAGAGTCTTCACTTTGATAAAGAATATCTCTTTGGATTTGAGACTTTAGTCTTTGCAACTTTACAGATCTTCTTCATGCACCAAGAGTTTGTAACACTCCAAAGAGAAAGGAAAAAATTAAATCGCATCAAATGACCCCTTTAAATCAAGTGGCAACTTCACTCAAATTCTGCAAAATCTTTTCTCAGAATAACAATAACTTCAGTTTCCTTAATTTTTACTCAATGACACTTTTTTTGTTATTTTCTTATTTAATGCATGCTTTAGTGTGGCTTAAGTATGCAAATGTTGTTTTGTCTCACTATGAAACAAATTGTATATGATAGAAATGAACAGTCACTTCTAAACTTTTCTGAATCAAGGAAACAGCTGTCAGCAGCAGATCTTCATTCAGTTTAATGCACTCAGCAATTGAATTGGATGCTAAAGGGTTAAAGTAAATCTCGAGAGCTGGGAAAGATTTTGTGGCTGATTCTGGAACTCAGTGAGTTATTGCTTTTATTTTAGGAGCAGTCAGGCTCTCATTGGTAATAAATCGTGGTGCTCAATATACGATCCGTGAGGTGTCAGTTATGAAGACTGAAATTGGCACAGAATTTGTTTTCCATCGCTTAAGCGGCTGGGCTGCAGCCTTTCCAAGAACATTGATTGCCCTTTTCCTTCCCCTCATCCTAAGCAGATACAGTAGTGTGGCAGCAACTTGTAATAACGGAAAAAAAAACAGGGTGCTTCAGCCTTGAAAATGTCTGTTAATAACTTTGAGGTCAGGCTGTCTGAAACGTGCCCACAAGTGAAGCAATGTAAAATGATGTATCCTGTGAACCTTGTGTTGCAGAGTCAGACATATCACTGACAGTGTAAAGACTGCTCCTTTTGGCAGCTCATTCTGGCCATGAACTGTCCATCTGGACAGAAAAAGATGTATAACACAAACAACTACATGTTTTCACATTGCATTTAGTGGTGAAAAAAATGGCACATTGCAAATCTTTTCACATCAGTTCATGAATATTGAATGGAAGAAACCACTTTAGCTAACCAATATTCATGGTGACAGTTCATTAATATTGATTATGTGAAGTAGCATGTTCCACTAATCATTGTTACTGTTAACTAAAACAAAGACTATTATTTTAAAGCTTTTTCATTAATTAAAATAAAGCTGAAATAAAATAAAAGTATTAGATTTAAAAAAAATGAATAGCAAAAGTACATAATAAAATGACAAAAATTAAACTAAATCACAGACAGGTGGAGTTCATCCCATTAACTATGAACATGTTCCACCTTTTGACTTTCTTTATGTCTACTACAGTATATCTATTGTGTTCTTATTTCAGACTTAACAGACATTTAGGTAAATGTTTTCTGGACTATTGAAAAATCAAAAAAAAAAAAATTTTTTAATTGAAATAAATCTGAAATGAAACACACAAAAAAAATGTTTATTAAAGAAATGTAAAACATGAAAAAATATTAAAAGTTGTAAAACAGAAACAAATAAAAGCTAAATATGAATAAAAAAATCACAAAGGGATATAAAAAATTATTAAAAATAAACTAAAACCCTTAAACTGACAAAATAAAATCAATTTTAAAATATTAATAAATACTATTCTAGTGTTAAGTATTAATACTAAAATAACACTGTTCTAAACTGCTCTAATTAGCTTAATAACGTGTAAACAACACAGCTAAGTTAGACCGCACGTCCACGAACTACCCACCGTCTGGTCACTGACCGTCTCGAGGCTTGAACGACCCTGTGCTTGTCATAGCCATTAGTCAATGATAATAAAATGGCAGCATTAGACTGTAAAGATAGATCATCTGTTTATTAAAATGACTGAAGAGGAGGGACAGTAAAATCAAGCGGCTCTCATTGATCTCCTGGCTGATTTTAAAACAAGACTATGAGCTCATCAAGTAAAGGTAACAAAACAATGCTTTAAAAGGTTAAGATATACCACAACACTGATTGATGGAGCTAGAATTTGTGTGCAACACTCTTTTGTTGTTACTAAACAGAAAGGATCTGTTTGTCATTCACATGCCATTTCATTTAATCACAGATAGTTCACTCAATATTTACTTACCCAAACATGCATGACTTTCATTGTATGGGAAGGAACAGTTTAGATTTCCTGCATTAAACAACATCTTTTATGTTCCACAGAACAAAGGAAGTCATTCGGGTTTGTAACAGCATGAAGGACAGTAAATGATGACATAATTTTATTTACAGCTATGAGAAAGTCTTTTGTAATCACTGCGAATGCAGTATTTCTAAGGGTTTTCTTAATGTATGGGTTTGTTGCAACTGGCTGAATTTTTAACTGGATGCCAGCCAGCAATCTCATCTGACAGCCTTCCCATAATGCTCTACAGAAACCCATTCCCCACTGCACTCATGCTGACCGAGTGTCAGACTCTATTTCAAATATCTCAGCTCAATCTACACTGCATTATAGACACGTTTACACACTAGATGCTGTACACTTCACAAAGATACCGGGGCCCATAAGCTGCTCTATTCATGACTTTTACTATTTTTTTTTATTTTGTGCATCTATAATACAAAATGACAGACATTTTGAATCTCCCCCTTTGTTTCAGATTAAAACAAAAAATAGACACAACTTCAACTGTTGTAACGCAATAAGAGTATAGAGTTAAAGTCATTTGTTTTAGGAGAATCTGATTAGAAATGTTTGATGTGGAAAATCTTGTGAAATTCTGCATGAGACTTTCTGTGGAGAAACTCTCCTTTTTTTCCCTCATTGCTATCTAGGAGAAACAACTGAAGAGAAATGCAGCTTTTGTTAATGTGGGTAATCGATTATTTGGGTTGTTGGTTTGTATAAATTTAATTAAAACATTACTTTTGCACTCTGGAAATCCCACTAAACTGCACCAATGCCCCAATTATTTACCAACATTATTTCTAAGTTACAGAGCCATGAAATTAGCACCAGTAAAGACTTCTGGAAAACTCCATAGCCAAAGATGCTCATTTAGCACCTGTGCAGTACAGACAACAAAAGACGTGTGGAGTACAGAAGTCTGAAGATACTGAATTTGGAAATCAACTAATCAAAAAAAAAAAAAAAAACTGATAATATGAGTCAGATATTCTTGTTGTGGAGAACATTATCATTGGATTTTACTCCAGTGTTGCTGTCATAACACTCCTCAAAATAAAGGCTGAAAAAGATGGTTTTCTCAGCAATACCATAGAAGAACCATTTTTGGTTCCACAAAGAACGCTTACATCACTTGCTGACCAATGGATCCTCTACAGTGAATGGGTGCCGTCAGAATGAGAGTCCAATGGAGCTGATGGAAATATTACCACTCCAGTCCATCAATGAATTTCCTCTGAAGCAAAAAGCGTGTTTATAAGAAACAAATCCATCATTGAGAAACTGTTGCTTCTGGAAAAAATTTCAGTAATATTGCTTTCTCCAGTAAAAAAAAAAAAGTAATGTTATCTTATCTCTATTGTGATGTTTTTATCAACTGTTTGGACTCTCATTCTGACGGCACCCATTCACTGCAGATGATCCATTGGTGAACAAGTGATGCAATGCTACATTTCTCCAAACCTGTTTCAATGAACAAAGAAGATCATTAACATCTAGAACGGTAAATGTTCTGCACATTTTATTTTTGGGTGAACTAATCTTTAAAGGTTCTTCTTGGAATCATAGATGGCATTAAAGGACCTTTATGTTTAATAGTGTATAAGAGAGTCATTGTTTCTATTAAACTTCACTCATATAGTTATTCCAAGCATTTCACTATCGTGGTTTTAGACTTTTGGCCTCCTTCATACTTCGAAAATACCCTCTTCACTGCTCAGACTTAGAAAACCGCCCCACTGGGGAACATGAGATTAGAGATATCACAGCCGGTTTTATCCGATAACATCAAATCAGAATTGCAACATGGAGATTATCACCGCTACACCAGAAGGCAAGATACGGTGCGATAAGTCGGTTTTTATTTTTCCTTTATACAAATCATAACTGGATTAGGGCGCCTGCCTCTTGTCATTGTTTTGTTTCATGTATTTTTAGCGGTGATATTTCAAAGACAGCATGCTGACACATCTGTCATCACTCACATCCATTAGAGGGTAACAAAGTGACACCGTTCCTCCGTCAGGAATCTGGGATGGAAGCAGAAAGCTTTCCGCTGACCACACCTGCAAGATCATCCAGGAAGAACGTGAGTTTGATCAGAGGCAGAATTGCTCTCCTACCTTTGCACCGTCTAGTGACACGACAGTGGCTCGCTGACCTGCTTCGTGTTCCAGCTCTCTGGATAAATAATCAGGCTCCTCTCGTCCGGCGGCACACAACAGAGCTCTGCACACTCCGCATGCTTAACAACACACCCACATCAACTAGCCCTCAAAGAGCCTCCGTTTAGAAGGTCAACGTTCTGGGGATTTGCTCCTCGGAGAAGAATACGGCGTTATTCTCCATGTGGGATGTTTCTTCTGACTGATGTGGCCAGATGCTGTCAGTTTCTGTAGCAGCAGGAAATAAAGCCGCGGATAGTGACCGCACTCAGATTGAACTGTTAGCAGCAGGAGGAAAAACAACTAGATGAATGCAATCTAATGGAACAAATCTGTACAGATTTTACCCATCTCTGAGGGAGTGTAAGCTACATTAGTCTGTGAATACTCAGACAGATGGCAAACAAATCAGTTTTTTTTTCTCTTGAAATGTGCTTGGATTTGAGTTGTTGTAAGGTTGAAATGTGAAAAATATATATATATTTCGCAGTCCGAGGACAAAAAGTTCGTCTTGCATCGTTTGCAGGATGATTTGAGATGTTGGGACATGTCAAATAACTTAACTTTTTTCTTCTTTCATGATATCGGTCACAGTGAATCACCTCTTTCAAGGTGATACACATAAAAAAAAGTTGTCAATAACATATCTGAATTATATTTCATCTCAAAATAAAAAGAAATAAATAAGAAATGATGTTGTAGAAAAACAGGCTTTTTTCTGTTTTTACACACACACACACGCGCGCGCGCACACACACACACAAATAAGTGCATACTGGGTTGATTTCCTAGAAATTCTGTACACCAAACTAATATCAGACAAGGTGAGGGTGCATGAAACCTGTCTGAAAACAGACATAATTTTAGCAATTTAGTGATGCTAGCTGGCCAAAACAGAACATACTTCAGCTTTAAATAAAACAGAACTGCTTCTTGTTCAGGTAGCATTAAAAGCATCAAAGTCTTTTCAAATCCCCAGAACATTTTCTCGAGTGGCTGTGACATTAGACCGCAGTGCGTGATACAGGCCTATCCAATAATTTTGTCAGGTGATGCTCTACAGGAAAAAGAGCATAAAGGGGTAAGTGGTTCAAATCCAGGCTGTGAAATATTATTGGCATACCCTGCAGCAAACAAGGCATTTAATCTGAACTGCTTCAGTAGATATCCATTTACATTTAAAAAAAAAATAAATAAAAATAATAATCCTTTGCCTTTGATAAGAGCTTCACTAACTGATAGGTGTGGGGTGAGTAAAAACTGCATTATGTTCTGAGTGTGTGGCCCTGGCATTGTAAAAAATCCTCTCATGTGTTCAGGTATAGTTTTGCTAGATGACGGAGGGCTGGTGTGACTCAGTTCAGAGGGGTTGAACTGCTCGGATGCATTTACAGCAGACACATAGATGAATCTCATTTAGCTCAGTTACACCAGATACTGTACAAGTGTAATTTCTATGATACTACTGGCACAAATGGTATTACAATCTATTATTTTGAGTGGACATGATTTCACACTGGCAGCATTTTGAACACAGCTGTTGAACATTTTGGTGTCAGTAATATTTTTAAGACATTAATAATTTTACTTATCTTAGCAATGATGCATTAAACTGATCAAAGGTGGCATTAACTCTTTTAAAACAGTATTATATATATATATTAATGGTGGGCCGTTATCGGCGTTAACGTGCTGCGTTAACGTGAGACTCTTATCGGGCGATAAAAAAAAAATATCACCATTAATCTATTCTCAAAGTTGGGTTGGGAGCTGGGTCTATACTAAGCAAGCTATGATGACTTTCACCTTGATATTTTATATAACCGAGTGGCTGAGGCCACAGTTGATGGGCCACTGCTGCACATCGTCACGAAAGCTTATCTTTTTCACGTGTCTTTAAGCCTTGCCGCTTGTCGATTTAAACATTAAAGCATCCAAACACAAGACGCGGAAAAGCTGAACAGAGTAGCTGTTTACTCGCGCGCTGTGTTCGGTGCTCACGAGAGAGATCGAGAGCCGCGTATCACGGACAGCGACACTGAACCGAGCTCTCTTCTGCGAAGTTCTCCTCGAAGTCCCTCCTGCACCTGAATCTATAAATACAAATCGCAGTTTGAACAAACAAAAAGATGTGAAAGAGCCCAATTCAGTACTCGCGGTGTTCTGGTGTTCAGGGCTCACGCAGAGAAAGGCGTCTCAAAACACTTGAACACCGAATTTGCTTATTTTTGATCTTGTGCCGACAAATACATACAAAATATGTCAAAATATCCTCCTTGGAAATTATGCTCGAAAAAACTCCCAGTTATGTCTTAAGTGAAAGTAAACAGTTGAGGAAAAAAAATGGGATGTGTTTTATATTGGATGCGTTCATCGTCTCTTAAAGTGACAGCGCCTAATTTAGCTACTGGCTGCTGTAATGTTAATCCAAGAAAATGAAAATGAAAATCACTCACTACTCTTGACTGAATTACTTTGTAGTTTAACAGTCAAACCAAAAATTATTCAGACACCAGATATAATTTTTGATATATATAGCAAAACTGTAATAATGTGAGAAATTCAAATTCAAAGGTTTCTGAATAATTGTAGGTTTGATTGTATATTTCATTTTTACATTGAAGACTATCCAGTGCTATTTTACATTTAATTATTTGGTTTCTGTACCTTGACACCTACAAACTTGAAAAAAACTGAAACATTGTGTAAATAGCACAAATAAATAAAAATAAACTAACATACAAATTAAACAATTTCAAACAGGGCCCACTGGTACAACCTTCACCGGGTCCCCGCTGGCCCCAGCTATATATATATACATATATATATATATCCAAATAAATGCTCTTTTTCAAATAAATGTTCTTTTGAAATTTCTATTGAGGTTTCCTCAAATAAACCTAAGCAGTAAATCATCATATTAGAATGATTTCTGAAGAATCATGTGACACTGGAGACTGGAGTAATGATGCTGAAATTTTAGCTTAACATCACAGGAAGAAATTACATTTTAAAAATATATTCAAAAAACAAAACAGCTATTTTAAATGTAAACATTTTTCACAATATTACATATTTTACTGATTTTTTGATTAAGTATTGCAGCTTAGAAGAGACTTGTTTCAAAAACTGTATCAATACCAACCTTTTTTCTTTTCTTTTTTTTTTTTTGAGGAATCTTGTCATAAAAATTTCCCTGTCTGATTAATTACATGATATGGTTTGAAATATCGCAGTTTTTAACGTGCTCTCTCTTAACTAGAGCAACACGTGAAATAACAATTTGAACAATTTGATCTAGGGTTGTAAACATATGACAATGGTAAAGACTATTATGAGATTGCTAACTGATAATGAAGTGATTATGAGAGTGCTACATGTTGCCTTTCCCAGAAGTGCTGTCAGGAGAATCCCTCAGATGAGCAAATACAATAGCAGCGACCTCTGTTTTATTTGCAGATCATTAGAAGCAACTTTCAGTAGTCAGAGAGATGATCATTATCGGCTGCCCCCCACTTAACACCCTCTCTGTCTGCTGCTGAAGTTTTCCCCAGAGATCATCTTTAAATGGAGATGGCCTGTCTAACAGAACAAATTAAAGAAGACTGGGAATACAGAAGCATAATGAGCTGATTTAACACACAGGAGAAGGTTCAAAACCAAAAGCCTGATAACAAGTGCAAAAGCTGCCAATGCATTTTGGCTGGGGAGCCTAATTTCCTCAAACACGATATTCCCAAACACGTTTGTGCTGGAATGTGTAAGAAAACGGAAAATTGCTTGAGCCATTTCATTAGAACAGTAGCACAACAAGCTCAAATAAGTGAAAGTCATTCCTTGGAATTAATTTCACACATCAATATTCCCAGTCTGCGCTCATGGTGAGGCATAATGCCCCTGCATGTCAATGTGGTGTAATCAATAAGATCTGCCAGTTATTGAGGTTTTCTAAGACCTGATCAATCCATCAATGTCAAGCAACCAGACTCCAAACAGCAATTAAAACATAAACATAAAAATATATGCTTCGAGTGACTGTACACTGTTTAGGTTCCGTGTCAGGCTTCCATATGGAAACGAGAGCTTGTCTAATCATAAAGAGATAACATTTTCCAACAGAATACACTTACAGTTGCAATGACAGAAATGACTGCATCAAGTCAAACATAAAACATTTATTATATTTATTACATTTATATAAAGCATTTATTCCCCTCAAAGAAATATTGTTCCTCTTGGGAGACCACAGAGGCTATTTCAACACCCGCGACAGAACAATAAAGTACTTAAAGACACCTGGGACATAAAGACAAACCTCAGATATGCAGACTTCCCCTCCGGGAGTCGGCTTACAGAACATATTTTAAACAACACGACACTGTCTTTGCCAAGAAAACACTGCCAAGGTCACAAAAGCAAATTCAAAGCGTCAGCACAATTCATATTGGATTTCAAATAAACCCAAGAGAAAGCGCAAGCTGGCGCCCTTTCCTCTCAACAAGACAAGTGACTTACTGCCTTGGATTTGTATGCAAGAAAGAGAAACGCCGGGGAGGAACGATCCTCATCAAACACCCGTTTTGCTTTCCAAACTGCAACTTGAGAACCAGAGTAAAGAGAACAGAAGCAAATGAAGGAGATGCTACAGCTATTACTGTCAGTCCGTATGTGAACAGAGTGACACACCGAACCCCCGTCGAAACAGGTAATGCTAGTGGAACCAACATGTGGCTGCAGCAGATAATGCACCGCGGCATATCGAAAACAAGCGCATACAAAAATACTTCAGCAACGAACAATGTGCTAATACAGACATTTGTCTTAATATATACATTTTCATTCCTCATGACATTGCATTTTTTTTGCATCCTGCCATCTTTAAACTCCTAATTGCTGTATTAGCAAATATTTACATGAAAGCCAGCATTTTGCCTCTTTATATTTTTTTATTTTAGTCAACATAATATAATTTTACATTTGTTCCCCCAGGTTATGCATCATTTCAGCATTAATTTATATTTTGAAGCAGCACTGGTCATTATTTATTATTTATTTATTTAATAATTATTATTATTTTTAGTAGTAGTATTAATCATGTGCTGAAACCAATTCAATTCCCCAGATTACACATAAACTATTGTACTATTACATTATTCCATTTGTTGACCAGTGACCATTTCCATTAATCCTAAAAACAAGAAGTGAACTCTTCAAGGACAAGTCTTTTTAATGTAATTGTATGCTTTAATTTTGTCAGTACAGGACAATCTTAGATCTTTAAACCTGTTACCATGGTTACGTATAGTAGTAAACAACTGATAGTTGAAAAGATTTTTAAACGAGTTTCAGCATCAAATTCTGTTTTGAAGAAATTCTGTTTTTTCACGACATTGAACAAAAGGCTTTCTGTGATGAACTAAACTGTGAAGCATAGTAATTTTACTATTCTGAAAGGCCAACATATTATATATATATATATATATATATATATATATATATATATATATATATATATATATATATATATAATGTATTAAAATAGCTAGAGATGGTAAAATGCAATTTATTAGCACATTATATACATTCTAAAAGGTTTATAATCTTTAAAATAGTACTTTAAAGTTGACATTAAATCAAAATTGGCAATTCTTATTTTCAAAAGAATGCTGTAGTGTTTATTACAAATAATTTTATTATACATCTTTATATTATGCACATCAATATTTTCTATTCTTTTCTTTTTCTTTTTTGTATTCAAGTGAACTCGTAATCTTAAATCGAAAACATTAACTTTCTCTCTCCTTTGCCACGTCATCTCTTCTCTGATGACATGTGCAATGAAATGTTGCCAATAATCACTTCCCTCCAGCAACCTGTCACTCACATGAGATCACAGCAATTAGAAAACAAGATCAATCCAATTAAACCCAATGGACAAAAGCAAGCCCCGCCCTGCATTTCACTCAGATATGACACAATAGAGAAGAAAAAGCAACTGCAATTTCCATTTAATGCTGACTTCTAATCTTGTTGGAAAGGTACCCATTTCATACTAATGATGCATTTTATGTTCAGATGTTTGGGCACAGAGAGCTTATTTCACCTCTTCAATATATTGTTTTCTGTGAGTGAGTAAACAAGATGATTTTCACATCATTTAGAAAGAAAAATTCTAGGCTACAAGCTCCAGTTCTCACAAATCCCGGGAACCATTGTTCTTTATGTGTTTTTTTGCCTTACTCAAGCGTTTTAACATTTTTAGTTTTTCACTAACCACGCATAATATTTATTTTCTCAAAAACACAATCATGTACATACATGCATTTCACATATTATTACAGCCCAGTTTGTGCTGATTACAGTGAGATTAGTCTTTACCCATTTAGATATTTATAAGAAACTGAAAAAAGGACAAATGTCAAGGCATGACAAAACTTCTCCAGGCCCCAAAAATATCTTTAGACTCCAGAGGGTTAAACTACCTTTTTGTATTACAAATTTCACTATCAACAAGAATTTCCCTTAAAGAGAGAGGCAAGTTCTAAAAGTTATTTCACAAATGGTGGCAATAATGACCAGTGATCATAAATGAGCATTTTGTGAAATATCTGTGAGTAAGGCACAATACTTTTAACTCTTCATTAATAGAAAACTCGCCCTAGCATCAATCTGCTATAATGTGGGGTAATAAATGATGCATTATAATATGAATGAGAGAGTCAAAACACTTGTGAAAGATCGGTTCAATTGTGAATGCAAATATGCAACCTATGGTGCAAAAGACATGTTAAAATGATGAGTGCACAAAGAAAATTGTCTTTTTATGTCTTCAACAACAAATAAAAAACAGCCAGATGACTTACATATTAATAAACTTTGAGCGCAAGTTAAGTAATTGAGAAATAAAACCTATCACTGCGGAAAAGACCAAATAAATAAATAAATAAAAAATAAAATAATAATAATAACTAGGTAACACTTTAAAAAAAGAAAACACATATTCACTATTAATTAACAGTTTTCCCTCAGTAATTTTCTAATTCGCTGTGTATTATTAGTTAGTTAGGGTAGGATTAAGGCATCTAAAATATGGTCATATGCAATAAGGAATCAATGGGCTTTATAACTACTACTAATAAACTACTAATAATAAACTGCCAATATGCTGGTATTGAAACAATAACAATCACGTGGTTTGATAACGCTAAGAAGGAGCGTGGAATGATGGGATTTGTAGTCTTCTACCCAACCGCTGACAGCCATCAATCAGACGGAAAGATAAATCATGGATTTAACGCGAGTTCAACAATTTGCGTGAGTAGATTACATACAAAGTCAATGCAAAGACGCGATCAGACTATGAATCAGACGCATCCTCGCGCGGGTCTAGAGACGCGATGCCCCCCATTTGGTGTGTATGCCCCATAATACTAATCTTGTTGATTGTTATAATAGCATACGTTTTCTGTAAAGATACAAATCAAAACAACTCACATTTCGAGTAAAACACAAGCGAGATCGGCATCTCTTTCTAGTTAAAGTCTGTCGCGAAGCTACTTCCGCATTTTTCCACGACACTGTTGTCATGTGGTTTCTACGTCAGTAAAGGCGGTAACAAAGGGTAACTAACGTCATTGACAGGCGACTGCACTGCCCTGTGTCACTGTTTAAAATGGGAATTTTCTCATGATTTACAAGTAGTTGAAAACATTAGAGATATTGTTAGTAAACAGGTGGACAAAATATACAACAC
Organism: Carassius carassius; assembly: GCF_963082965.1. Classification (NCBI taxonomy): domain Eukaryota; kingdom Metazoa; phylum Chordata; class Actinopteri; order Cypriniformes; family Cyprinidae; genus Carassius; species Carassius carassius. The sequence goes on from NC_081765.1 coordinate 31,432,750, forward strand.
TAGCCTAGTGGTTTTGGGATATTTTACTGCAAATATCTTACAAATTGTACCTTTAATAACTAGTTAATAGTGAGAATTAGTCCTTAAAATAAAGTGTTTCCAAAATGTATCTCAAAAGATTTTTCCTGAAACTCCATCTTTATATAGCAAGGTATACATAGCAGTACTCAACAGTGTTTTCACGAGCTAATGATGATTTATTTCCATCCAGTATAAAAAATAATAATAAAAAAGAAGAAAAAAAATACAATGCAACATTTGAGGAGGAATTAGAAGAGGAATTAGACACAATCAGCAGGGGAAACAAATCCTTCTGACAAACTTAAAAAAAAACTGTATGCGTATATATATATATATATATATATATATATGATTTTTAAATTAGAACATTTTCATACTAATTAAAAAATGCCATAAAACTGTATTCTCCTGTTTAAAGTCCTACTATGTTTTACGGTGTAGTTGGTAGCTTTTACTCACTTTCAGCACCTCGGACAGCGTCAGTACCGCGCCGAGACTCGGAGCCTCTGTCACCTCCATCACTTTGACCCGGCAAACACTTCAGCGCACTAAACCTCACTAAACAAACTCCAGAATTCAAGACCAAACCACAGAACCCGTCACAGCTCACTTTTCCTCCCGCAGGCAGGTCTGAGCAGCTAACCATTCTTCAGCGAGTAGTAAGAGAGACGCGTTTCACCTACCGCGTCAATCGCCTCCATCCTCCGGACTCGTGCTGCCGCGAGTGAGAGAGTAAGAGAATGAGCCTCAATCCTCTGCGCCACGAAACCTGATGGTGGAACCAGTTACACGACAGGGGCGCCGTCCAATCACATCGCGCTCTGGGAGACACACAGCCAATCAGCAGTAAGACAAGTTGCTCTGTTTTGCATAGCAAGGTTGATTGACGTTGTGAAAAAATTCAAGTGGGGGTGGGAATTCGCTGTCAAATGTATTTAGTAATTTAATAGAAATACAGAAGCAGAATATCTATGAGTTTAGCAACAATTTAAGTATATAGCAGTAGGCAAAATATATTACAAATAAGAATTGTAAAAACAAAAAAATCTGTGTGAATCTTGAGATACTTATAAGGCTTAGCATTTTCACACAACTTTGTTTTTTCACACACACAGACAACACAGACACACACACACACACACACACAGATACATTTTGAAAGGTACAAATGATGCTAATATTACAATAAATATATAATACAATAATATAATATATAATATACTATATTAACATATAATATTTTTGAAAACATTCATAAAATCATGTCAAATCAATGCCAACCTTCACTACATCTTATGGAGATTTCTTCATTGATTGGCTTGTTCACTGGAGACTATAAATGGATGATTTCTGTAAATCTGCTCTGAAGCAATATGTATAAGTGAGTGTTATACTAAATAAATTGACTTGAAATACTCTATGGAGTTATTTCAACCGTTCTGACCCTTATCGTATGCATTTATTCAAAATCATTTCTCAATCTCTGAGCAGATGGATGTACCCAGTCAGGTGCAGCAGAGGTCTGTCAGGTTTGGCTGCATTAACAACACTAATCTAATAGAGTTAACTGCCTTAGAGAGACTGACTATCTGCTGCACAGGCAGGCACAGACCCAATGCCACTGCCTCTAGAACTCCAGAAACAATTCTGTTAAATATATACACTACTCAAAACATTTAGATATAAGAAAGAAGTTATACATGTGTGGGCATTACCTACCCTCCTGATAGTGCTTAGCGTTTCAGCTCATCCATCTAAGAGTGGTATTAGTCAGCACTTTATTCATCTGGGGTAGGAAGGACAGGTGGATTAGGCCTTCTCCTGGAGTTTATTCCCTCTGACTATGTCATTATTACAAGAGTATTATTCTAATTTTCTGATTAATGCTTAAGAAACTTTTCAGATGAAGCTAATGAACAAAGCCTATTTGGGAGGGAGTCATTTTAAGCATTTTAAGTTTTATACTTTTAGGGTTTTTTCAAGGAATAGTTCACCAAAAAATGAATTGAAATGTTTTCTGAAATGTTACTCACCCTCAGGCCATCCAAGATGCGGATGAGATTGTCTCTTCATCAGAAAAGATTTGATTGGAGAAATGTAGCATTCCATCACTTGCTCACCAATGGATTCCCTGCAGTGAATGGGTGCCATCAGAATGAGAGTCCAAACAGCTGATAAAAACATCACAATAACTCAAGTAATCCACACCTCTCCATAAATTCATAAATTAATGATTAATGAAAAGCTACATGTTTGAAAGAAACAAATCCATCATTAAGAAGTTTTGTAACTATAAATGTTGCCTTTATAACCATATTATTGCTTTATTCAGTAAAAAAGTAATCTTATCGGAATCAGGAGATAAATAGAAACAGATCCAGCACCATTTACAAGCACAAACAGTCTGAAACAAATATGTGGGTGGATTTAGATGTGAGAGAACAACAGAGAGTGGACATTTTCAATAGAGTGGTGTGGATTGCTTGTGGATTATTGTGATGTTTTTATCAGCTGTTTGGACTCTCATTCTGATGGCACCCATTCACTGCAGAGGACCTATTGTTGAGCATGAGATGGAATGGAAAGTTAAATTTAAGACCTTTTTAATACCATTTTATATGAAATCTAAGGCCGAAACCTGAAATGGAAATACACATTATATTGCAAAGTATAACATTTAATGTGTTTAATGTAAAAAGAAAACAAAATATAATTTCTGTCATAAATGCCATTTATTATTACAATATTGTAATAAACAGACTCTGGAACAGAAGGTTAGTTGACAGCAGATTTAGTGAAACAGTAAATAGCGATGGCAGTGGGAGAGATGCAAGTGAGTTTATCTGTTGTCAGTGACAATATGAATTGATATAAGTTTTCATCTTACAGACAGTGGGGGTGACCAGGATGGCTGAATGGTTGCACACACCTTGGCAATGATGTTGGAGAGGAAGGTTTGGAAGATGAGATCACTGGAGGAATGCTAGAGTTACTCAGGAGGAGAGTAGGCTCGCTGGAGAAGAGGTTAGTTGAGAGGTAAGTTAGAGGAGTCAATGCAAGTAACTAAGACAGAGGAAGTTCTGCTGTGTAGCCACGAGATCGGACAGGGTGATGACTTAGGTGTGTGCTGTGGTGAAATGGTGAATTGTGAACAGGTGCCGGTGATCAGTATTCAGGTGAGGGAGTGTGCTGTGACTGGCTGGGTGATGAGCCTGAGCGATTTGTGACAGTACCCCCTCCTACAGGGCCCACTCCTGAGGGCCGAACACCCTGATGATGTGGTGGTCTCCCTCTACCCTGACGAGCTGGACGATCCGGGTGTGATGTATGGAATTCCTCTAGGAGTGTGGGGTCAAGGATGTCATCTCTAGGGACCCAGGCGTGCTCCTCAGGGCCATATCCTTCCCAGTCAACTAGATATTCTAGTCTGCCACCACGCTGCTGGGATTCCAGAATCTCCTCCTTGACCTTGTAGATGGATCCTTCCTCCAGAGGCAACGGGAGAGGGGGTTCCTCTGTCTGGTCAGGCTCTGTGGAGACAGGGGGGTGAAAAGGTTTTAATAGTGAAACATGAAAAGTGGGATGAATTTTGTACTGAGGAGGAAGTTGGAGTTTGTAGGTGAGGGGATTGATCTGTTCCTGGATGGTGAAGAGGCTGATGAATCTGGGACTAAGTTTCCATCAGGGCAGGTGCAGTCTGATGTCTCAGGTGGACAGCCAGACCTTTTGCCCAGGTTGGAAGGTAGGAGTGGGTGCTCGGCGAAGGTCGGCTGCCATCTTTTGCATGCGCACTGCCGTTGGAGGTGATGGTGAGCCTCTTCCCAGACGCTCTCGCTCTTCCAGAACCAGTAATCGACAACAGGGACATCAGAGGGGTCTCCTGACCAGGGGAAGAGAGGGGGCTGGTACCCAAGTATGCATTGGAATGGTGTAAGACCTGTGGATGGTTGACGGAGGGAGTTCTGGGCTTACTCGGCCCAGCCCAGGAACTGGTTCCAGGAGTCCTGGTGGCCATGGCAGAAGGTCCTGAGGAACCGACCCACTTCCTGTATTTTCCATTCTGTTTGGCCATTGTATTGAGGGTGGTACCCAGAGGAGAGGCTTACGGTCACACCTAGGAGCGAGAAAAATGACTTCCATACGCAGGATATGAACTGGGGTCCACGGTCCGACACAATGTCCTCGGGGAGGCCGAATTGATGAAATACCCAATTAAATAGTAGCTCTGCGGTCTCCAAGGCAGTGGGTAAACCGTGTAGGGGAATGAGGTGACAGAATTTATAGAGCCTATCGACTATTACCAGGATACAGGTGTTACCATCAGAGGGAGGTAGGTCTGTAATAAAGTCCACTCCTAGGTGTGACCAGGGCGACTGGCGGGGAGGTCCACTGGATAGGGCTGGAGATGAGCTGAGTGGGTATGATGGTCTCAGGCTCATCCATACATTTCTCGGAGGCATGGATTCAGGATAAGGCATAAGCTTTGATGTTTCAAGGACCGGGTCTATAAGAAATGGTGAAGTGGAACCTCGTGAAGAAGAGTGCTCATCTAGCTTGGTGGGGGTTTAGGCATTTTGCTTGTCTAAGTTATTGCAGATTTTTGTGATCGTGAATGAATGAGCCACTCCCTCAAGCAAGTGTCGCCATTCTTCTAATGCCAGTTTGATTGGCAGCAGTTCTCTTTCCAATGTTGTAGATCTTTTCCACCTGGCTGAGCTTCCGGGAGAAGGCGGCGCATGGATGGAGTTGAGAAAGGGACCCTTGCCGCTGAGAAAGAACTGCTCCCACTCCAGTGGTGCAGGCATCCACTTCCACCACGAAGGGGAGTTCTGGGTCTGGGTGAACTAGGAGGGGAGCGCTTTTCGAAGGGGCGTTGACTAGGCCATTTGGCATCACCCGATATTCATAGTGGCCAGTAGGGGTCACAAATGCCATCTTCCACTCATCCCCTTGTCGATACGGATGAGATTATATGCACTATGCAAATCTAGTTTGCAGAATTTGGTGGCTCCTCGAAGTTGTTGCAGGGCAGCTGGGACGAGGGGAAGAGGATAACGGAACTTGACTGTAATCTGATTTAATGCTCGATAATCTATACAGGGCCTCAAGCCACCATCCTTCTTCGCCACGAAGAAAAAGCTTGAAGCAGCAGGGGAAGTGGATGGGACGATGTAACCCTGTCTGGGAGCTTCCTCCACATACTCCTCCATGGCCTTCTTTTCCAATAAGGAGATTGGATAGATCTTACCACGAGGCACTGGCTCACCTGGAATCAGATCAATCATGCAATCCCAGGGATGGTGAGGAGGTAGTTGTGATGCTTTGTGAAGGCAGAAAACATAGTGGAACTCTTTGTGGCAGGAGGGGATGTCTATGGAATGTTTTTCCAAGGGGCTTTCCATGGAGGTGGTGTTAAGGGGTAAAATCTACGGAGGTTGCTTCGGAGGAGCTGAGCAGAGCTGGAATCATGATGAAGAAGAAGCTCAGACAGAGTTTTTATTTGTGAAACATTATTTTGATCATTACATCAGTCACATATAATGTAGTTCCATTCATGTCATTTCAGAGTCTGAATTAACTGAATAAATAGGTTTCACACTTTGACTGCCAGTGTAATTGAGTTGCCCATTTTAACAACTGATGTCACAAAAGATTATATTTTTGTGCTAGGTCAAAGGATAATAAATGATTGTTGAATAAAAGTCATTGTTCACAATCTCCATGGAAACAAAGCAGCCATGCACTGTCATGCTTCTGTTTTATTCTTTTTTTAAAGGAACAGTTCATAAAAAAAAAAAAAATATCATCAAATCAAATAATAATATACTGGGTCACTCTTTCCCATGCAATCATAATCAATTTTGAACTGGAGCTTTTGTTCATAGAAAATGTGGACATCCGCTCTAATTTTTCCTGCAACATTCATGAAAGCAGTAATGTCAGATCTATAAATAAATCATCCCTTTCAGTTAAATCTTTTCTGATTAACAAAATTAGTCTGTATTATTTGTTTATGAACCAAACTGATCTGTTTAACTCACTCTTCCTTGGACAGGTATATTAATAATAAACACTGACTAAAATGTCAGTTTCTGACACAAATCTATGCACTCAGATGAATGTTATTTTAGTAGCACTGACATACGATTATATTTTGAATATTTTTTCATGATTATTTACATTTTTGCAATTTTTATTTACTTTTTTATTTATGTGTTTTGTCTGTATAGTCTTATTATTTTCTGAGTTCACTTAGTACATAAACTAAATAAAAATTAGAAAAGTTGACTCGTCAATTTGATTGTTTTAAATAACAGATTTTATTTCAGTTAACAGTAAATGTTTATTATTTTTATTTAACATTTTATTTTCATTCTTTCTTTTAGTTATAGTTTACTATGATAACCCTGCAGAAGACTATACTGATGCAAGGTTGGTATGGACCTTTTCTGATTCTTATATATATATATAATTTTTTTTTAATTTACATGAAAACAGACATATGGATGAATAAATTGTTATACAGTTTAATCTTGTGTGTGAATTATTTCCTGTCAAGGTATTTAAATAAAACTTAGTCTGAGGTACCTGGGTAAGAAAGGTGAGCTCCATCCTTCTCTCTGTATCATCTGACAGCGTCTCTGTAGAAGATGGGCTTTGCTCAATGATTCATGTGCTCTTGGAGGTTTTGTGAAAGCACAAAGACAGATAGACACATCATATTTATCCAGCCAGACAAGAGTGTGCGAGATGAGAGTAACTAACTCCAAACACAAAAGGAGGCTGAAGAGCAAAGCTTTCCATCTTTCTTTTTCTTCTCTCTGGCTTTTTCCACTCGTATTGGATGAATGGCTCAGATTAGCTCACACCCTGCTGAGACGAGAGGCCAAAGGATTTCACAGCATTAAACCACTTGCTATAGTTGCCTAAATATGAGAGAGCTTAGTAATTGAGATAAATGATCTAGTGAAGGTTTCTGAGCTCTACAGTAGATGGACTGCTGAGTTGTATAAACACTTATTTCATATGTAGTGAGCCCTGAGAAGTATGGATAACTGTACATGCATCATGTTTTAGGCAAAAACATGACACATCCACATCAGTGAGAAACCATAGATAATTCAGACCAAGAGCTTGTGAGACATAATCAGCTCTTCCAAAATTCATTAATTTTTAAAGGGAAAGTATTTTACTCGACATGAGAGTTCTAGATCTAAATATACTGTAGGTATCTTTGGATCTATAGGTAATTTATGTGCTAATGCAACATGCAAAATAGAATAATCAGAAAAACTATGAATGGCGTAATATTATTAAAAAAAAATTATTTTTATTTTTTTATTTTTATTATTAAATTGAATTGCACGGATCTTTGCAAAACTTGTTTTCTGATTGGCCACTTGCAACATTCTGCTGTCAAATATTTATCTATTATAAATGTTAATATTAAAATGGTCTGAGAGGGAGAATGATATGTACTGAATTTACAAAGTCTGTCTGATAATATCTGAACTTACAAAGCAGTTCTAATTAAAACTTGGTACTTTTTAAAAGTGTAAAAGGTAAAGTCTAACATAATTTCTACTAGGCTTTTTCCTACACTAACATTCATAAGTTTTGGAATTTTTTTTCTCTTTGAAAGAAGCCTCTTATTGCTAACCATGTCACGATCGGTGTTACGGAAAACACAGGAGAGAGAACCAATTGCGAGTACGTCTTTAATAAAAGGGTAAACCAAAGGGGTAAACAGTCCAGGCAGGGTCAAAACCAGAATATCGAACATAAACAAGACACGAAGACAAGGCAAAGCAAGGCAAGAAGCGACGGACATGAATAACTATAGGACATTAAACAAGGACTCCGTAACACAGACTCAGACAGACCGGGTATAAATACACAGAAGGATAATGAGGGAACAGGAGACAGGTGGGGAAAAATCAATTACTAACAAGGAGGAAGGTGACCAAATAAGGGAACAGGAAGTGATAAGGTGACAGACACCGTGAGAAAGGGCATCTAGTGGAAACCCAGGGACACAACCCAGACACTGTGACAGTACCCCCCCTCTACGGAGCGGCTCCCAGACGCTCCACGACAGACACAAAACAGAGACCAGGAGGGAGGCGGACAGGTGGAGGCTCAGGGGGAGGGACGGAGGGCCAGAAAAAAAAAATCATGGGGAACAGATACCAGAAGTGTAGACACAAAACAGAGAGACCAGGAGGGAGGAGGACCGGAGGAGGTTCAGGGGGAGGGACGGAGGGCCAGGCTCACAGAGAGGAACAGGAGACAGGTGGGGAAAAATCAATTACTAACAAGGAGGAAGGTGACCAAATAAGGGAACAGGAAGTGATAAGGTGACAGACACCGTGAGAAAGGGCATCTAGTGGAAACCCAGGGACACAACCCAGACACTGTGACAAACCAAGGGTGCATTTATTTGATCAAAATTACAGGAAAAATACTAAAACTGAGAAATTTAATATAAACAATATAAACTTTTTTTAAATAACTTTTTTCTAAGGTACTATTTTTAAAGTGTAATTTATTCCTGTGATGTAAAGCTAAATTTTCAGCATCATTCTTCAATCTTCAAACAGTCTGATCCTTCAGAAATCATTCTAATATGCTGATTTGCTGCTCAAGACACATTACTGATTATTATCAATGTTGGAAACAGTATATTGCTGCTTAATATTTTCAAGGAAACAGTTATAAGCAGTGCATATCAAAATTAGAGAACACACCTACAATTTCCTAAATTTCAAGATCACTGTTTAGTCCTTTTTTAAGTTATTCTAACAGGATTAGAAGGGCAGTTTTTAAGCATACAGTATTTAATAAATTAATTGTATTCAGACAGTATAAAAAACTTCAATAAGGTATTTGAAAAAGAACTGATCAAAACTAGAGAACACTTAGTTTCCTCCAATTATTGGTGTTAATCTGGCACATGGTGCTCATTTCCTTAATTATACGACAGACACTATTTAACTGGCAGCATTCCTTCAATGTTCACTGAGATTGCAAGATGGCGAGCAGCTATAAGGTTATTAAAACCCTGCGACTGAAAAGTGTCGAGAGGACAGGACAATGTGGTGACTCTCACCGGGGAATCGGTTCAACACTGCAGCTGGAATTGCTCGCCAGTTCAGCGTTGAACAGGGTATAGATCTGTCTCATCGAGTTTAAGAGAAGTTGGACTGAAAGTGCACTCTGCAGTGACCAAGTCTCTCATCAGCAGAAAGAATCAAAAGGCTAAGCTCACCTTTGCTGAGGAATGTGTTGTATGGAGAGAGAAAAACAGGTACAAAGTTCACTTTAGTGATAAGAGCAAGTTTCATTTTTTGGGTCTGATGGGAAACAATATGTTTATTGTCAAACTGGTGAAAGACTAAAGCCTGAGTGTGTAAAGTGAAAGGTGGAGGAGGTTTGATGGTTTGGGGCATGTTTGGTTCTCTTATACAGATACATGGCAAAGTGTATGAAAATATTTATCAGAACCTCTTTCAACGTCATGCGATTCCTTCCCAGCAAGTTTCTCCCAATCAGCCTGAAATTTTCATACAAGACAATGTCACCATACCATTTTTTTTTTTTCAGAATAATATGATGAACAGAAAGTTTAAAAGAACAACATTTATTTAAAGAAACAGGAATCTTTAGCAACATTATTATGCTTTACTGACACTTCTGATCAACTTAATACATCCTTGCTGAAGAAGCATATTCATTTATTTAAAGAAATTGCTGAATGCTAATGTATGTTCTTTTTTTACTCGTTAATTCACAATACAAATACGATAAAATACAAACTAGATGAACTCAAAAGAGTTCACATACCATTTGATTGTGATGACCCTTCTCCCTTTAACGACCTGCTAATGAGTGTAGTTTGAGGTCTTGAAGCTGCTGATGCTGTAAAAAAGAGTGTTCCAGCTTCCATCAATCTAAGACTTCTCCCTAAGGAGACTGTACAGCAAGAGCTATTGATTTACAACAGTCTTACAGGTTTGCTTAAAGACTACACCTTGAAATTCTCACTGTGAGTGATGCTAAGGGATTTCAATTCAAGCACAATAACAACTGAAGTGCAGCTGAAATGGCCAGCAGTTTATGTGATCACGTGTCAGAATGGTTTACATTAAAAGTCTCTCGATGTTGTTTAGAGGAGTAAGGTTATGCTTGATGAAAAGTGTTTAGCTGTGCACAGTACAGCTGTGCCAAAAAATAAAAATAGCCTCGATGCACTATAGAGCAAACTATCGACACAACAAAACAATTTTTAAGAAATATGAACAGCGTGTGTGTTTTCAACCACACAAGTTAAGATTTTTTTAATTTACTCATTCATATAAAATGAAGAAATTAACCTGAGTGCATGAATTGTGATAAATACTTTATTGTAATTCCACCAAAAAATTTGCTCTAAAAAGATAATTTTCCTCACAAAATATTTTCTGTTTAGAGAGGGAATAACATACACTTCTATTATAAACAAGACAAGAGATTTACAAATGTGTGTTTTGCTCATCTTCCTCCCACACAGCACTCCAGGTGCTGCACAGGAAGAACTACAAATAATAATAATAATTAAAAAAGGTTGAAATGTGGAAAGAATCCCCAGGATACAGTATAAAAAGAATGCAAAAATATAGTGATGAAAATCTAAAGTTTCTATCTAGAGTTCAATTTAGTGATAAATTGTCTTCTCTCCATGGACACAAATAATGCACTGCAGAAAATGCTGTGAGTAATTTCAGATAGCTATCCTCAACAGAACTGATTTTTATACAGAAATACAGAAACTTTAGAATATAGTGTACAAAAAAAAAATAGACCCTCATATTTGGCACCCCAAAGTTGAATATCAGCTATTTTTATTAAAGTTTTGAACTTGTACATTGAAATGATGGAAATGTTCTAATTGCTGCAATGAAAATATAACATTTTAATAGACTTTCTAAAAAATTCCTAGCAACTTTAATCATGTTAACCTGTTAATCATGAATCTGATGAATCATGACTAACTAACTAAATAAATAAATATACTAACAAATAAATTATATTCTTATATATATTTATATTTATATTTATATTTATATTTATATTTATATTTATATTTATATTTATATTTATATTTATATTTATATTTATATTTATAATTAAAATTACCTGGCTTGCTTCTAGATTGTTAATGGTGCTCAGAAATTAATAATTACTATTATCAGTGTTCAATTATTTTTTTGGTGCTTATTATATAGTGGAAACATTGGTTTAGCATTCTTTGATGAATAAAAAATAAAAAAAAACAGAATTGACTTACAAAACTTTTTTTATTTAATTTTTAAAATGCCCTTTGTCATGTAAAAAGGCTTTGTTTTCTTTATGCAAAATGTAAGTTCATATTTCTATGTTTCGATCATGGAGTAAAATATAACCTTGTTTTATTTTTTAAACGTTTTCTGTCTCTTCATAATTCCACTTTTCTTCAGTTCTTTCTTTCAACATTACACACAAACCATCTGAACCAGTGCCTATTTTATATATATATATATATATATATATATATATATATATATATATATATATATATATATATATACACACACACAACATATTTATCATTTCCCAAAATCCTTATCAACTTCCTGTTACCTTTTCACCTCCACTGTCTCTCTCTCCACCTTTCCTCACCCATCTGATGGCCAGATTTTCACCCTGCATTCGAAGCTCTTCATCATTGTGATGTGTCCTTGTGTTTCTAAAGCTCCCTCAATACTTCATGCTGTTTTGACATGCTTTGTGTGTCGCTGATCGATGAGATGTCTCCCTCGCTCTCACCGTTCCTCTTTCACCGCCGGCCCAGAGGCCGTGTTGCACTCCTCCTAAAGTGTGGTCTTCTGAGTTGCTTTCCAACGCTGGTACTTTGGAGACTTTTAAGTTTCGCTCTTTGGGGGCCAAACGGGTTTCACCAATTTCACATCCTGATCCAAAGAGAATGTCTTTTTCGGAGAGGCTGTTTGCGGAGGCCATGCTACAGAAATTTTGTTAGGGCTCTGATCGGGTTTATTTGCTTCTTTTTCAAACACATCTGAGAGCACATGCTACTTGTGAAAGTGAATATCGCCAATCCGATGTGTCATGGTCTGTATTCCCTGCATCCCGAACGTCCTGTAATTCCCTTTGCAACCCTTGTCCAAATCCATCCTTGAAATTCCCTTTAGACTTGAAGAGTTGTTTAAAATGTGGCTGGCAGTACAAATGTCCATGAAGAGAGACAAAGTTTCCAAGGCTGTCAGACAAGAAGTTTCATAAGTCACAGAAAATATATAGCGCTGTCTACACTTGCATAGTTTGTAATTGAGAACTGCACTGCAAGCTTTCTATCTGAATGGCTTTATGAAGGATACTTTATCTTAGAGTTGCAAATAATGGTATTTTATGCAAAAGAAATCATTTTAGAATTGATTATGTTGGAATACTTGCATTGTTAGACGTACTAGAATATTTATGTTACTGCTAAATATGATAAATTGTCTGTTTATGCTCCTTTTAAAACACAATACACACTAGAAACTCATCACAACAATACCACAATAGTGTGTTCTGCTGTAAGACTAGATATGACTCAGGCCCATTTATAGGAATCTTTGGAATTTTTTTCATTTGCGCAAGGTGAAAATTGAATTACTTTAAAGAATAGTTCACCCAAAAATGAAAATATGCTGAAATTTTGGATGACCTCATCCTCAGGACATCCAAGATCAAACACTATCAAATATCATATTACAACATTTGATGACATACCTCAATTTGCTATTGCAGTGCTCACAGAAAAAACAGGATTTATGGAACTTCTTTTTGTTGGCCTTTTTTGTCAGACCTTCCATGGGATAAACCCTCTGCTTGCACACCGCACACATCTCTGACTTCGGTACTCGAATCTGGCAAGATGGCAAAAGATTTTCAAGTTTTAGTCAATTCAGTTTTCTACACAATCAATATAAAAAAAAAATAAAGGACACATATTTATGCCAGATAGTATGAGTAAATTTAAAAAAAGTAAAAATTAAATGTAAACATGAAAAATAAATAAATTAACTCATTTCAGCTAGTATCATGCAAATAACTGTGATGAGTCACATTGATATACACGTTTTCTCATCTAACTGTGGACTTGTCACCTGGGGAAAGACATAAATTAATAACATACACAGATTGCCCGGTAATGTACCTTAGACATTTTGCAGTAGCTTGCTGTTAAATTTCATTCCCATCATGCACTGTAGTCAGTTACCCAGCACAGCAGTCTAGGTTTGATGCACTAGCAGGTGGCTTGGCTCTCTCACCTGTGACACCTATGCTTTTGAACACACTCTCACTTTCTGTCCAGGTTTTATGGAAGCTTTTAATCAGTTCCTTTGCAGAGACCTCAGTTGACACAGTCACCTCTGACGTCTTTTTCTTCACAGCATCAGCATAGAAAAACGGCACGTGTAGCGGCGCAACACTTTGAGTGTGCGTAGAAACCATTGTGGTGCTTCTTAATCCGATAATTTTAGTGCCGAACTCATCAACAGAAGAATAATGTTCAGTGAATGTTTCTGTCTCTGAAAAGCCTGTTGGATCGACACACTTGTCTACTTTTTTGCATCTTTGTGCAGAAGCAGAGGGGAGCTAAGCTGGGAGCATTGTTCCCTCTCAGGAGGAAGCTCAGGCTTTGAACCTTCAGATACAATTTCACTCACTCTTGACTCCTGTTCCTCCTGTTTGTTTTGTACCTTTTTGATGGGGGAACTTTCCTCACTCATTTCAGAAACATTTTTAAAATTCTTCACGTCTTCAGCCATATCCTCTTGTTGTCTTGCTGTCTTCTCCGTATCAAGCTCCAGTTCGTCAGTTTCCCTGCCAGGCTTCTCTGTAATGTCAATTGGTTATTTTCTAATACCAGTTTGCCTTCTGACATCTCCATTGTCTTGGTTAGTCCAGACAGGTCAACCTTAGTGAGATTTTCCTTCTCTTTCTCTGCACTTTCAGGCTCTGAATCCTCTGTGTTGGGGCCTAAGCACTCTGGAATATTAATGGGATCTCCACTTACGTTAGCGTTATTCACTTCAGCGGTCACAACTTGCATTTTAGAAGGCCCAAGAATCTCCTTTTCAACCTTTTTCGGACTTCTTTCCTATGACTGGCACCACGTGAGGCATCGGATCAGGCATCATGGGAGAGCGTAGCTGTGACATTTCTGAGCTGCTTGATGGTGATGAACGTAGGTGAGGGAGAGCTCATCTGTAACAATGGGGATGGAGCTCTGGGGCCAAGAGTTGTAACGCTACTCATTTGTTGCCTTCGGCTCTCACATGCTGTCTTCGTCTCCTCTTTGACCACCTTCTGTGTTTCACACCTTGTAGAACCAATAGAAATCTTTAAAATTCCTTGTATCACTCCACTAGAGACCAATTTTTCAGAGATGGCCTCACATTCATGCTTTTCAATTGTGCAGTCAAAGTGCATTAGCCTAGCTTCAAGGCTTTTTTCAGTTCGTTGTGTTCAACAGCTACCCCTTCCAAATCACTCTTCTCTCCTGGCCCCAGAAATCGGGCGGGCATTTCATTGAGCAGCGTCTTCACAGACTTAGTGTCCATTTTTCCTGCAACCCCCTGTAATTCTGAGATATGAGACATCTTCTGCGCTTCGGCTTGTCTTAGAGATGTGCCGGAGCTCTCTGCTTAAGACTCAGCAGGTTCCTTTTGTGCAGATTTGCCTGTCATTTTTATTGGAAAATTTCTGCTTTCATCTTTTGATTCTTCAGGAGTCTGCTGGCTTCCACTGGCCTGCTTTTGAAGTTTTACAATCACGCCCTCCTCCTGGACACTCTGCTGTTGGACTGTACTTTAAGTTTTGATGACCTCCTTGTAAACCTCAGTGTGTCCTATAGGAATGGTGTGCTGTGTTTGCACATCTGTGATTTTGTCTTGTTTTTCATCAGATGTCAGGACTGGCCACTTAGGCTCAGCAGGCGTGGCCTCTGTGGGCGAGATGGATGTGTCATTGTTACTTTGAGCGGCTTCTCTGCCTTTCTTATTCTTGCTCCTCCTTTTCTTTTGCCGAGTGGCAGGGGGCCCCTCTACAGGTTTCTCTTTGGTCTCTATCTCCACTTTGCTCTCTGTTTCTGTGGGGCTTTTTTTCTCTGCTTTCTTTCACCTGAGCCTTCTCCTGCTCCACTGTGGCTTTCTCCTTGCTTTCCAGTTTAGCGTTCTTACTAACTTTCCTAGCCTTTTGACTGTTGACCTTTTGTGGCTTCTGCTCAGCATCCTTAATTTGACTCTCTTTGTTTGGTCTTGATCGATCAGGGGAGTTTTTTTCTCGATTTTTCTTTGGAGAGCTTTCCTCTTTTGTTTTGTCTTCAGATAAAGATATGCTGCTCACATCTTTTTTAATATTCTCAAATTGAGTTTTAGTAAACACTTTGAGGTTTGTCTGTTTTATCAGAGGACTTTATTTCTTCTTTGGTTGTGTTTTTAATAACCGTCCTCGTCACCTGTTGTATATTGGTCATCACGGATTTCTTCTTTTTCTTTTTAGTTGAAGTGGAGGTGGTCTGCTGCTGACCCAAAGAGCCCTGCATTGACTGATAAGAGATTATGTTCTGTTTAACTAAGGAAATAACAGGAGATTCTGGAGGAGATTTCTCATTTGTGGCAGCGATCAAAGCCTTGCTTGGGGGAGCGTTTGAAAGAGCTGTGTGCTTGGATGAATCATATGAGTCTGTGGCTGATTCGGATTTGGTCACACTCTTTTGAGCTCTCTCTTGAGTGAAATCAAATGATATGCTTGCCTCTGATTGCACCGTGCCCGTGCTCTCTGAAGAAAGCATTTCAAGGGCTGAACTGACTGACTCGTGCATGCAAATCTCAGAGGGCGGTGAGCGCGGCGGAGGTGGTGTGCAGCTTTCCTCCTTATGCTGTCTGTACTTCTGTTCGGCTTGTATTAATGGGGTTTTGAATTTGCTTACCTGGGGATTTGCACGGTGGAGGAGGAGAGGCGGGTGGGATGAGCGTCAAAGTGGTGAAAACTTTCTTGGGAAGCCGTGGAGATTCAGGTGGCTGTTTTGTAAATGCAGACTGAATTTCAGAGGATATCACAGTGCACTTAAATGATGATGTGGTGAGATTTATTCTGGTCTCTTGTGCAGCCTGCACATCCATTTTCTCAAATGAAATCGCTGGCTCAAGCTTGGGTACTTTGCACAGTGTTGGTGCTTTGATGGGTTTGAAAGTCATTTAGTGGGTTTGGATGGTGTTATGTTGGGCAGCAGAAAAAGGTCTAGCTCCTTTTCTGTGGGAGGTGTAGGGAGGAGGTCTAGCTCAGCTGTGCGTGTAGCGAGAGGAGGAGGTGGTGGGGTTGGTGGAGGAGGTAAAAGGTCAAGTTCTGTCTTGGATGGATCACATGGAAGAGGACGAGGATGCTGAAGATCATGATCACCCCTAATGTTTGGAGGAGGATTGGTGAAGGAGATGCTATCATAATCTGGAGGCGTTGTTGGAGGGGGAGGCAGAGGGGGCTTGGGATCCCTTTGACCTTTCTTATAGGCTGCCTTCGGGGAATCGTTGGGCTAGCTCTCTGGGCTGTTTTCATTAAGGATTTCATAGTGCCCTTAACATCTACTTTTATCACTTATTCTTTCCCTGGTTGCATTTGCTCTTGGGTGTCATAGAGTGATTTCATGGAAAGCTTCACG
The DNA here is from genome assembly GCF_963082965.1 of Carassius carassius. Classification (NCBI taxonomy): domain Eukaryota; kingdom Metazoa; phylum Chordata; class Actinopteri; order Cypriniformes; family Cyprinidae; genus Carassius; species Carassius carassius. Next base: position 31,449,515 of record NC_081765.1, read on the forward strand.
TCGCCCTCTGTGCTTGCCCAGCATTGCATTCTGGAAGATGGAGGAGGCTCAAGCATGAGCTGAGTCTTACCCTTCACATCTCTCTCGACACCGATCTCCTGCTGGTAAACCTTTCCCTCATACTTCTTGTAGACTCTGTATTGCTCTGTGAATGTCACCTTTTACAATCACCTCCTTCTTCACCTCTGTCACTGCATGTTTGGTCTCCTCCAGTGATTTCAATGTACCTTTGATGTCACCTGGCACTAAATCTTCTATGAAAATTTCCACCTTGGTTGAAGCAGAGTCTTCTAGCAATTTCAGCGCTCCTTTGATGTTACCAGGAATGATTTCAGGTTTTTCCACCTCTCTTGGCTGATTTTGGGCCTCCTCTAGAGACCTAAGGGTTGTAGGTAAATCAGCTCGAATCACTTCTTCTTTCTCCGAAACAACCGATCGGTTTACAGACTGTGTTAGTGAATTAATCGCTGCTTGCAGGTCTCCTCTCACAATCTCTTCTCTCAGTAAATGTTCAAATGAGACTGGAGGCTCGATCATGAAAACCTTAACTGTGTTATGAACATGGTCTGGGACTATATCTTCCCTATCAACCAGAAAACCGGTTTGAGCTTTATTACGTGTCAGCCTCAGTTTTGTTCCCTTAAAATCACCACAGATGATTTCCTCTCTTTCAGTTTCACCTGGGTCAGCCTCATCTGGCTCTACCTGCAACTTTTTTGAGGTAATCCAGTGCACCAGACTCAATACATGTAGAATAAAAGCTCGCCTTTCCCCTTTCTGCTTCATCCACTTTAATTCTCACAATCTCCTCTGTGTCTGGATTGCAAAGTCTCTCTAGGCACCCTTTTACATTACCTCCAATTATATTTTCCTTCTGAGTGCTTGATTCCTTAGGAAATTTAATAAAGAGTAGATCCTCATTTGAAGATCTCCCTGTTCATCTTCTTCTCATTTGAAGATCTCCCTGCTCATCTTCAAACCTCCATCTTGCTGAGCTGACATCACCTTTTTGGATATCTTTCTCTGTAATGGATTTTAAAAGATAGACCTCATCCCTCTCTCTAATTGAGTCCAGAGGCTTTGTTTCAAACAGCCAATGGGCTCCTACTACATCACCTCTGTCACGGGCTTACGCTGCTGGAAGGAACACGGAGCCGAGGGATAAACGAAACAAGGATTTATTAAATCAACCATAGACAAGGTAAGTAGTAAGTAACAGGTGGCAAGAGGCAAGTGGCAAGTAACAGGTAACAAGCGGACAAGTTGACACGTAACAAGTAGACGAGTAGACGAGTAGACCCGACAAAACAGAACTGAAAGGACAAGGCTTTTATACAAAGGATAATTGGGAAAACACAGGTGGATGGCATGACTTAATTAACAGGGAACACATGCGGAAATGACTAGACACACCTGGGAACTAATCAAAACCACATAGAGACAGAAACTGGGTCACAGGGGCAAAAAACACACAAAATGAGTCCAGGTGTGTGACAGTACTCCCCCCTCCCGGTAGGTGCGTCCTCGCACCGTAGAAACAACAAAGGGAGGCCAGCAGACAGGGACCACAGAGGAAGGAGCCAGGGAGGAGATGACGGAGGGAGGAGCCAGGGAGGAGACAGGAAGGATCTGAAGCAGGAGGCACCCAGCAGGACCCAGGTCCACAGCCATAACGGCCCAAGGTGGGGCCGACGGAGGAAGGAGCCATGGAGGAGGAATGGTCACCGACTCCAGGGACTCGACCCACGGCAACAGAGCAAGTGGAGGAGGAGCCCGAGGCGGAGACGGAGAGCCGAAGAGCCAGGGTGACGGGGAGGAGCCGGAGGTCCTAGGCGGAACTGATGGTTCTGGTGACTGACGCGGCGATGTGGATCCGGAAGGCCGCGGTGAGGCCAGAGTGACCGAGGACTGAGGTGTAGCCGAGGGGATGAAGGAGCCTGACGGAGCCGGAGGGACGGAGGGATGAGGCGAAGCCGGAGGAGTGGAGTCCCGAGGCATAGGATGGACGACGCCAGACCCTGCGGACTGCCGGGCCACGGCGGAGAGGAAGGAGCTAGGAGCCATGGTGGAGCCGACGGGTCAACGGGCCGAGGCGGAGTCCAGGCCTCAGAGGCTGGAGGCGGAGGTGAGGGAGACGCCGACCAAGGCGTCGCTGGAGGATGGCGGTCCCGCTGAGCTCGCACCACAATGATGGTAGGCTGAGGGCGAGCAGAGGGGCAGCCAGACGACAGCGGAGGAGGAGGCAGGAGTGGGTGGGAGGGTGGGAATTTTGGAGGAGCAGGCATTGGAGTAAGCTCTGGGGCTGGAGCCCTTCCTGGGCTTAACGGAGGATCAGGAGCCCGTCCTGGGCTTAACGGGGGAACAGGAGCCCTTCCTGGGCTTAACAGAGGATCAGGAGCCCGTCCTGGGCTTACAGGAGGATCTGGCATAGGTGAATTGGAAACCCCCTCATTTTGACCCATTTGGTGCTCCACATTTTGCTCCCTCGTGGTGGGCAGTGTCGCCGGCTCTCGCACCTGGTCTGACGGGTTGCTCTCTGGCTCTCCGTCATCGGTGGGCTCGGGCTTATGCCTCGTACCGTGGGGAGATTGTAGGCTGGGCTCTGGGTCCAGAGTGGACCTGGCGAGATCCTCCATTGGGCCGACCGTGAGAGGTGACCCATTTCTCACCAGATTCCACTCTATGAATGCGGCGAAATCCTCCCGAGGACCATCTTCGGGCGACAACGCGTGGTTCGGGTAGCTGGTGGCATTAGCTATCAAGAGAAACCGTCTGATATGGTCCTCGAGAGACAGTCCCTCCTGCTCCAGCAGGAGGAGGAGGTATTCGGGGCGATAGAGGGGATCCATGACACACTACGGAAAGAAAAGACTGTGAAAAAACAGAAAACAAAACGGAGGGAAAACACGCAGTTTTTTTTTTACTTTTTAGGTCGGGTCTTCTGTCACGGGCTTACGCTGCTGGAAGGAACACGGAGCCGAGGGATAAACGAAACAAGGATTTATTAAATCAACCATAGACAAGGTAAGTAGTAAGTAACAGGTGGCAAGAGGCAAGTGGCAAGTAACAGGTAACAAGCGGACAAGTTGACACGTAACAAGTAGACGAGTAGACGAGTAGACGAGTAGACGAGTAGACCCGACAAAACAGAACTGAAAGGACAAGGCTTTTATACAAAGGAGAATTGGGAAAACACAGGTGGATGGCATGACTTAATTAACAGGGAACACATGCGGAAATGACTAGACACACCTGGGAACTAATCAAAACCACATAGAGACAGAAACTGGGTAACAGGGGCAAAAAACACACAAAATGAGTCCAGGTGTGTGACAACCTCGTTGTATTTCTTCTTTTTTAAGTGTTGTCACTTCTCTTGGATGACATAGAGAGACTCAGTCTCAAACATTATGTCACACTTTTTCACATCTCATTTTTCCTCATCCTCTCTGATGACTTTCTGCAGCTTCCTAATTTCGGCCTCATTTGGACACATCTTGAATCTCATCTAATGTGTAGGTCTAAAAAATGAATCTGTCTTTATCCACATTGCCTCCCTGAACATCTTGTACCATGCAAGCTCCTTTAGCTCACCGGGGGTCTCTGAGATTTTATCTATGGGTTGGTTTTCAAATAGCCATTTGCAGCTTCCAACATTTCCTTTATGAATTTCCTTAGCTTAAGCACTCCTCAGCTGTCTCATGAAATCCTCAAAGGTAGAGCTCATAACATCAGAAAATTGGGTCTCGGATATGTATTTCATCCGAGACATGTCCCCAAATTGTATGTCTATCTCAGTAACACTCTTAAGAGCTCCTCGATCTCCATAATATTTCTCCAGGTTCTCGGTCTCAAACAGGAAACGTGCCATTTGGACATATTTTCCATGAATGTCCTCTTGTTTCACAATGCAAGTTTGCAACACCATCTCTGAGTTATCCTGTATGGCATCAAGGTGCATACAGTATTCTCATATCGCCTTGAACTTCACCAGAGTCTTTTGTACTCTTAAGCTCTTTCATAAAGCATGTCTATTGGTCTCAGATATCAAAAGGCCACTTACAGGTTTTAACATCACATTTGATTTCTGCTTTCTCCCTAGTAACACACTCCTCGTCTTCACTATTGCTAAAATACTTAATCGTCCCCTTGGAATTATAAGGTTCTATTTGCCATTTTTGTCAAAATTTAGTTATTTACAAATTCTTATTCTGTGTCATCATATTTACATTATGTGATAGATTTTGAAGCTCAATATCTCAAAACTACTCGGAATGCAGATAGAACCTTATAATTCCAAGGGAACGTAATGGCATCAAGGGGCTTGGTTTCAAAGAGCCATTTTGCCGTCTTGACATCTCCAGATTTTAAGTGTTGTTGTGGTATGCCCTTAATGATTTGGAATTTAGTGATGCTCTCATCGAATTTGTGACGAATTTGTGACGATTTCTTCCCGCTGTATGGTTTTGACCTCATGATAATGCCCAGAGCTGTCTGGCAGAGCGTATAATGGCATGGACTCTAATAGATCTTTATTTGATCTAACAGAGCCAGTGGTGACACTTTCAACTTGAATCTTCTGAATTTCGTCATATTGGTTTAAATCATATGTTTAAAAAAATGTTCTTCTAATTGCTCACATCCACATTTTCTATTTCCTCCATATTCACCGTTCTTGTTATTTCCTTTCTCTCCTCTCTGATCTGCTCCAGCGGCTCAAACAACCACTTCTGGTGTCAAACATTTTCTTTCTCCTCAGATGTCATCATTCTTTTGAGCTTTCCCACCTCGGCAAGCTCTTTCATCTCATCTTTGGGAGCAGTCTCAAAAAAGTGTCTGTCAGACTGAACGTCACCTCAGCTAAATTCTTCTGCGCTTACTCTTCTGGCATTGGAATCACCCTTTAACGTATCAATCGGCTGCATCTCAAACACCAAACAAGTTCTGCGGACATCACCCTTGTAACTTCTATCTATTTGTTCTGAATAAATTATTTTCACAAACTCTCTCTTTTCCTCTTGAATATGTTCCAAACGTGTGTTCTCAAACAGCCATCTTTGATTTCTCACGTCGCCTCTTTCTTCATCAGATGCTACGGTTTTCTTAAGTCAGTTTACTTATCATCCTCATCTTTAATGTTCTCCAGAGGTTTATTTTCAAACACCCATTTTTTGGTGTCTCACATCACCTCTTCCTTCTTCAAACACAGCTTTTTTATTTAGTTTTCCCACTTCTGGAAGCTCTTTGAGTTTATCCGGTGGAGCGTTTTCAAATAAGTGTCCCACAGAGCAAACATTACCTCCAAATAATCTGTTCTGTGGCAACAGGTCTGGAGTTGGCATCATCTTTATGTATGTCCATAGGCTATGTCTCAAACACCATACAGTGTTTGAAAAGCTGCATTTCATAGAGCCATTGTTTTAACATCACCTTTCTCTGTTTCCTCTCGGAGTGAATTCAGTGTCACCCAGAGAATACATTTCTTGGTTTTCAAACATGAACCTTACAGACTTAACATCCCCTTCGTTGGCTTCTAGTGTGAAGATGACTTCTTTGGTTTGCTCATCACCAGTGTGAATTTTATTTAGTGTATCCATCGGCTTTGTCTCAAACAACCAGGCGGCCCCACACACATCTCTTTTCCCCACTTCATTCACTAGATAGTTCTGTTTAGTCAAATCAGGTTGCATTTCCAGTGTGTCCATGGACTGCATCTCAAACATCAAAGCCCTGTTCTTAACGTCACCTTCAGGAATGATTTCCTGCTGAATGATCTTTTTGCAATCCCCTTTGTTATCCAAGTCATCCTTAATGCAGTCAAAGGGTTTGTTCTCAAACATCCAGCGCATGGACTGCACTTCACTTCTCAGATTCTTGTCCCACTCCAAATATTTTTGATCCGGGCTTCCATTTGAATTGCTGCCGGTTTGTTCAAACTGGTTTGCTGGCTCTTGAATGTCTCCTACTTCTTCTTTGTCCTCTTCATCGTAAAAATCTCGTTCCAGGTCTTCCCTGACATCAGGGTGAATGTTTTTGCAGAATCGTTTCAGTTCTAATAGCTCCCTCTGTCTGTAGCATTGCTGTCTGTTCACACTGTGTATCACTGGGTGTGCTTGAGGTTCAGGAAATTTTTCTGCAACATCTGAAGGTTCCTCCAGTAACTCCTATGGAGTGGTGGCAGATATTCCAGAATATCATCATCAAAAGCAAACTCAAAACTTGGTTCACCTTCTTCTTTGTCTGTGGTAATACTGTTCAGAGTTCTTGATATTTCACTTTTCACAATTTGATGCGACAAGCTCACATCTGATGGCAGCTGTGAACAACTTTTGTCATGTTCAATCTTTTTCCGAAAGAGAATAATGAACATAACTCAATGGAGCTATGAAATGACCTACAGTATACTTCAGCTGGATCAGGAAAGACCTTTCATTTTTTTAACTGAATGCCCAACTGGGCAACTTGTTTAAAAGGCTTTTCCAGTATTTGTATCTCTTTATTGTGCATTCAAAAAGACCAGAAAAAAAATTGTTTGTGGCTGAAATTAAAAATCTTTTTATTTTTTTCTATTGTGTCTGAAAAGGTTCTGCATGAGAGTCAAAAATAAAATAAAGAACACCACCTTGCACAATTACAAGAAAAAGTTATCAGGTTTTAGTAACAGCTCAGCCACAGCACTATGTGTCCCCTTTGCATTTGAAAGAGTTATCCATTTGCTAATTAAATTGTTTTTGTAGCACAATGCATTGTTACACTTAAAACATCTTCATGAATATATTAGATTGTTAGATCCCAGTTAGTGCTGGGCCTGTCTTTGTTGGGTTTTTTTTTGTTAAGTTTTAGGTATGTCATTAGTGGGGGTGTGGTCTTTTCACCTGTGGCTCATCATTGGGCCTATAAGAGCTCCAGCGCGGTGGATCTGGAGAGCGCGCAACGATGTGACGGCACTTGAATGAGCGGCTCCTTTTGGTTTTGTTACTTGCGTTGACATTCATGCAGACCTTCAGCTTCCAGTCCTCTCTCATGCATTCTTCACTACTGACGTTCATATACTGACTAATGATGGTTTGGTTTTTTTTGTTAAATATATTATTTTGTTAAATAAATCTTTTCTTTTTCCTACTTGCCCACCTGTGTTGCCTCTCGTTAATGTTGCAACTACGAGCTGGTTGTAACAAATGGGGGCTCGTCGTTTTTTTTAAGAGGCACATGGCGTGGTAATTAGTGAAAAAGAATCAGGTTCGTTCGTTCGTGTTTGGCTTTAGACAGGTAACTCAATGCGGCTCATAAATTATTTGTCATGCTCCCCGGATAGGTTGTAGAGTTTTTTTTTTTTTTGGGTGTATTCCTGGGTTGAGTGCACGGCTGTGGTTGTAGGTCTGGACTGGTTGTTCAGCCCTGCACCAGCGGTATTAGTTGCTTAAAGAGGCTTGTGGCGTGATAATTGAGGTACCAGGCACGGCTAGTGTAGGATCACCATTTGCGATGAGTAACCTATCATTTGAACAGCGGAGAGAAATGTTAGAATTGCAGCAAGCTCATGAAAAGGAAATGTATAAACAGGCTACGGAGCGTGAAAGAGACCTTAAGGAAAAGGAAGTTGAGTTGGAAAAACTTAGGGTCGATGATTCGATAAGGCAGCGTGAATTCGAGTATGAATAGCTTAAGCACGCACAAAGATTGGAATTAGACCGACAAACCCAAGATCACCTGTTACAAATAGAACGATTAAAGCTCATGGCTGATGGAAAACTATCAGCAGATGGTTCTGGAAGTCGTGATCGTTCTGGAGAATTAGTAAGTAATTTGAAGTTGCTACCAAAATTGAATGACAAAGATCCTGAAGTGTTCTTTTCATTATTTGAAAGTGTTGCCGATGAACGCGATTGGCCTACTACTGATCGGACAATTATGCTTCAGTCCATATTAGTTGGTAGGGCTCAATAAGCTTATACTGCGCTTTCTATAGAGGATCGTAAAGATTATTTGAAAGTAAAAGCTGCGGTTCTTAAAGCTTTTGAATTAGTTCCGGAAGCATATCAATTGCGTTTTCGCAATTGGAAGAAAATGAGCGACAAACCCATGTTGAAGTTCTTCGTGAATTGAGCACTCATTTTGATCGTTGGTGTTCTACTTCTAATGTGCAGACATTTGAGAGCCTGCGAGAATTGATTCTCACGGAGCAGCTGAAATGTATTATTCCTGATAATATCGCTACCTATATTAATGAGAACAAGCCTAAGACTGCTGGGGAAGCTGCAGTGTTAGCTGACGATTTTGTGATAACTCACAGGAACCGAGTGGGTGATTATCAAGTTAATAGAGGTAGGAATTATGGTGAAAATCACTGGCGGTCTAAATTTCGGAAACCTGATTTATTAAATACAGACCGAGTGCATAATGTGCCTCCAAGAGCTATTACTGATTCCGTGTGCCGTTATTGTTTTGAGGAAGGCCACTGGAAAAAGGAATGCCCTGTTCTCAAAAATAAACAGATTCGAGGTAAGGGTCTAATAAGATCACAAAATGTTTCCTCACCGGTGTTATTGACTGACTGCGTTCATTCCGAGCTGTGTCTTCCTGGGAATTCGTTTCGGCGTTTCCCGCAGAATGATTGTTTAACCAAATTAGATCAGAGTTATGCTCCGTTTGTAACAGATGGGTTCGTTTCGTTGCCGAGGGGTGGTAATAATGAACCTGTTAAAATTTTGCGCGTGTGGCCAGATGTAGCGCCTTTACCCATTGTCACTCCACTACCCATTGACAATTTGTGTGACGTTGCGGCCGAAGAGTTTCCAACAGTGTTTTCATCATGTGCTGTTACTCGTTCTAAAACAAAAGCAGTTTCTGATTCTGTTCAGGGGAAAGTTGATCAAACTCCTTTACAAAAGTCCTATAATTATGATGTTCCTGGTCTTTCTCTTCTTCCTGCATCTTTTTCTCGGGCAGAGTTAATAGCTGCACAGCGGGATGACCCTACGTTGACTATCTTATTTGATGCTGCTTTGTCCCCAGATGAGGTGCAAAGTGCAGCCATCGGATATTTTTTACAAGATGGGATGCTGTTACGAAAATGGATGTCCCAGAGCGAGGAAAGCGGGGGTGAGTCGTTGGTGCAGATTGTGGTTCCCACTAATTCGTGGGAGGTGGTGCTCGATGTAGGGCATGGTCCCGTTGCAGGGCACTTGGGGGTAAAGAAAAGTTATGACCGAATTTTGAAACATTTCTATTGGCCCCTGTTAAAAAAAGACGTGTTTATTAAATGTATTATTAAGTTTATTAAAACGTGTCATACCTGTTAAATGACAGGCAAACCAAATCAGTCTCTTAGACCGGCTCCGTTATGTCCAATCCCAGCTGTGGGGCAACCGTTTGGAAATTTATGAAATTTATGACAGTATATGGCCCGAGAATTTTGCCCGAAATGGTGAAGCAGGTAAAGGCAACAATACCAAAACCTGATCGCCCAGAGAAAACTCTCGCATTTCAGAGTTACGATCAAATAACTGCTTCATCTTTTTCTGCGTTCTTTCCAAAATATGCCATGACTGAACAACAAGTTACAAATTAAAATATTATTATAAATGTAAAAAAAAAAAAAAAAAAAAAAAAAAAAAACAATGGCATAATTTAAGTATTTCAAGCCAAGGATTGTAAACATTTGAGTAATTAAATAACTAGATAAATAAGCATTTTTTCAAACAAGATTCACCCAAATCAATACTGGTCTACACAGTTATTCCTTAAGTTACTTTCTTTGCCATTTCCTGATTTTCCGAAAGATAACACTAACATATCAACATGTTCTTGAGAATCTTGGGCTAACAATGTACCCTGCAGTACTGAACACTCTTTCAGATGAACCGCTTGATGCAGCAACGCAAAGTTACTTCCTGGCAAACTCTGATAGTTGAGGTAGAGTACTCATATTTGTTTTCCACCAGGAAAGTGGATCAGCCTCAGCACTGACCTCAGGCATCTGACTGTACACCAAGAATTCACCATTTATCTCTTCACTTGCAGAAAGAGGTGCTTGACTTGAGGATGCTGGCTCTCCTTTTTCTTTCTTTTCCCCTTGTATTGTGGAATGCAGAAACTTCAGGTCATTTTTGGATTATTTTGATGGCCTGACTTCTTGACTTGACTCTCCTCCAGACACCCGAGATGCAATTCCTTCTTTTTCATTGCCCATTTTCCTCACCTCATCCAGGAGACTTTAGGGAGACAAAGCTGTTCTTAAATCGTGGATCAAGGTAGGTTGCAGTGTTCAAAAGAAACCGCAGCTGCATTTCTTCATAGCGATGCTGAAGATACTCGTGTATCTTTTCCTTCATCTCTTGGGCTAATGCAGAGTCATTTTGTTCATGACTGAGACACTCAAATATCTTCCAGAGTAACGGCAAGACTGAAGACAGGGTGGTATGTTTTTCCCTGCTAAGTGCATCAGTAAAAGGACTGAGTGGCTCCAGAACTGCTTTAACAGTTTCCAAAACTGTAATGTCTGAGTCTTTTGGCATCAGATACCATTTTTTCCTGTCTTCAGCCAGGACAGCATAGACAACCTGCTGCTGCTCCAAGAAACGTCCCACCATATCGTATGAAGAATTCCAGCGAGTGGGTTCATCATGAATGAGTTTGTGGTCTGGAGAGGACAGATCTTTCTGTTTCTAGGTCAGCTGGCGTGAAAGTTTTGGTGATCTTGTAAAGGCAGAAATAGTTTTTCGAAGCCTTGACAGCACTGCAGACACCCTGTTTATGTCTAATGCCTTATTTACAGCAAGGTGGAGATTGTGTCCAAAACAAGGAATCCAGGTGTAGTCCTCAAAGGCTTTTTTGTTATTTGTGGCATTGTCTGTTGTGATTACTGACATTCTTGCAATGTCCAACTTCCAGTCTTCAAGTTTCTCTCCAAAGGCCTCCTTCAAACTTTCAGCAGTGTGATCTGTGTTGAGACCACAACAGCCAAGACACCAGGATTGCAATTCCCACGATTTAGTAATGTACTGCAGAGTTACAGACATGAAAGTGTCTGCAGTTCTACTTGTCCAAAGATCTGTTGTGCAGCTGTAAAACGGTTTGTCTCTGAGATGCTGGATTATGAGGTCTCTGGTGTCATTGCAGGGAATCTCAGTGTACATAAAAAAGTTTAGACTTGGAAGCTGGTATTTTGGGTTGAAATGATGGAGAATTTGTTGGAATCCACATTTTTGAACTGTATAAATGGGCACTTTATCCATACATATGAATTCAGCAACAGCTCGGTTCAGCTTTCTTGACTCAGGTGACTTTTTGTCATTTTTGCTGCCACTGAAAAGCTTCTGTAACTGTTGCCTGTTTATGAGTTTGCTGGGGTGTTCCATGGTCTTCCTCAGCCTGCAGCTGTAAAAGGAAAATATAATAAATATACTTTATAAGTATAGAAGTCAAAAATGGGCTGAGTCTGAACAAATGAAACATTAGTTTTTCTCTAAATAGCAAACCTCAGCTTTTATAATAAACCTAGATAAGTTTAAAAAATGAATTAAAAATTATACATTTCAAAATGTACTCATACATTTATAAAATAAAAAGGTTTTATCTGTTAACTTAATTGAATGCACAATGAATAAATGTGAATGATCAAGTGTTTGTATTAACATTATAGGCTAGAACTGCTTTTTGACAGACTGATTTTGAGGACATAAACACTGAACCATACATTTTTGTACACCTTTTGGATATACAATCATTAAAAAATTCTAGTGTGTAAAAGCAGTAAACGCCTTTATGTCGTCCCGTTTGTTTTTTTTACCCCAATTAAATGTATAGGAGCATTAAATAGTTAATAAAGAATCTTGATTTTAACACTTATTATATTAGCGTTAGCCGCATCACGGATGCTAACGATTTACTACACAAACGGCTGTTTATTTCTATCCGACTGATTCCGACATTCAAATTAAAATATGATATATAATTCATAACAGAAGCTCTATATTTGAAATGAGTTTGAAACTTACCTGCTTGAACTCTTTCATCAGATCCGGGTGTCGGTCTTTGGGGTGTTTTATTAAGTTAGATGTGTTTCCTCCTTTTGAGAGAAAACTTCGATGACATCGTTTGCAAATGGGTCGTCATCAGCCGCAAATCCGAAATATTTCCACACACGGCTCTTTCCTCCTTTTTTCTCAACAAGTGGATTTACAGCTACCACATCAGCTGCACCGCCGGACGCCATGTCTCAGCGCTTTAATAAAGAGGACGCGCAACTGCACGCTCTCAGTGCATGCATGCGCATCAAGGAACCAGGTTTGAACGGGTCTTCGGTACCACCGGCACTTAAGAAAACTTGGTACCGTGACGTTTACATTTTTTTAGTACCGACTTGGTACCGAAGTACCGGGTCTTTTGACAACACTAGTACGTAGGAGCTAAACCATTTAGGGCCTTATAGGTAAGTAATGATAATTTATCCTCTGCTTAGAGTGCCATCTCTAAGCAGAGGATGGCCCACTGGATTGTGGATGCCATAACCCTGGCTTGTCAGGCACAGGGTGTGCCCTGCCCATTCAGGTTGCGAGCTCACTCAACTAAAAGTGTTGCATCCTCCTGGGCGCTGGCTCGTGGCACCTCGCTGACAGATATTTGTATGGCGCTTTAGTAGGCATCCCATTTTGCATCGATCAGCGAAGTGGCGTTGAGAGAGACCGACTGAAAGGGAACATCTCTGTTACGTATGGTAACCCTCGTTCCCTGAAGGAGGGAACAGAGACGCCACATCCCATCGCCATGGTTTCTGTACCACCGCTGAGCTGTCGGGTCTCCGGCTCGGCTCCTCAGCGAAAATCTGGTATGCATTGCACCTGCTGCCTTCTTATACTCACGCTGTGAGATGTTTTCTGTTTTAATGTGTACATATGTTTGTATGTTCATATGTTTGTAAAAGACAAAATACACTCGTATTAAAGTCAAAATCTATAAAAACAAGCCTGAATATCTTATGCAGTGTTGAAACTCAAGTAGCCTAAACTGATTTCTCAAGCAGAAGACAATTCATTGCATTGTCATTTAGTTGCACAATAAAGACACAAAATTTATTAATATCAGATCATATGTGAATTTACAATAACAATGTCAGAACACTGATAGATGAACACAGGCTCTTAAGTCTCAATAAATCTATGCTACTGAAAGTGGAGAGACTCATGGAAACATGTAAAAATTATGGTAAGCAGAGTCTCTTTATGCACTGAATTCTAATAAAGCATAATACATTCATGTGACAGAACAGAGATGTAGGCTAAAAAGGACTTACCTTCATTTTCTTGCTGGGGGCTGCCTCAGTAGTTTTTTCAAAATGCTGTGCCAGTTCTTTAGTCGAGAGCCTTGGATAGTACTCTTCCTCCTCTGGAAGCAAAAGTTAAAATTAAATACATCCTGTGAGCCTTTGCAAAATTCACTGTAGACCAAAGAATGAGTTGTTGTGTTTAACAGAACTTATCTATAAATTACTGCTGGTAAACTTACCTGTTTCATTGTGATGATACTCATAACTTGAAATAACCTCCAAGTTAGGAGGTATTTGATCACGTGCAGCCTGTAATGTAGCAAAATTAATACAACAACTTTAACCTAATGGGATATGTGAGAATTAAATAGACGCTCTGGCACAAATTTACATTTATGCATTTGATAGATGTTTTCATAAGCATTTTTTTTTTATCAGTACGTGCATTCATTCCTTGGGAGAGACATGGTGTTGTTGTTAGTGCCATGCTTTAGCAGTTGAGCTTATAATACTATACAGAGTAAATACATTTCAAATCTCTCAACATGGAAATGGGGACAATAAGGCATCCCTAAAATAAAAATGTATATCTCACATACACTGAGTTTAATTTTATCTTTTGGTTTGTGTCCATGAACTTTCAAATAATATGTTTCATTCGTAAAATTTAATTCAATAGATTGTCCAAAATGATACATTATCACATGGCTATTTAATATATAAATCCATTTTGTTCATTAATTAAGTTGTAAATGATTTGCCATTTTTATCCATCAGTAAATTTTGCAGTTTTATTATTAGTATTATTATTATTTTACTTTTATATTACAAGGTCAATTAATAAACTAGGTGTTTCATTTATTTTAATTTAGTTTTATTCTTAAAATTATGTAAATTATAGAATTTCATCTAATGCATGAAAAGGCTTTATTGTTTAATGATAAATTTGGCATTAGTGCAAAAAATACATACAAAAATACAAAATAAAGTAAAAAAAAAAAATTATATATACATATTTCAGCCTCTAAATTCTAATCAGATTCTAATCAGATGAGCCATACATAAGGAAGTAAAATATTTGTACATAATATTTTTTAAATAATTTATCATGTATATTAGCAATATATCATTTTTGATATTTTAATGTTTATTTGTTATATATTTGTATATTTTACAATAAAGTAAGTTATAATGAATTTTCAATGTGACCTTGACATCACACGATTCACCATTGTGGCAAATTCTTATCAAGTGCAATGTTACATGGTTTTAGTGTTTTATTTTCATTCTCTAAACAGATGCTGATCTACTCGATTTAACAATCAATATTAATTATTCTACTGCACTATATTCAGGTCACTTCAAAACTTTATGTATTCTCCTTGTCCCATTTTCTAATCACTTTTAGCATCCTTTACCTTTAGATCATTATAAAGAGGTCAAAGTTATAGGTTTGACTGCATGAAATTAAAAAAATACATACATTAAATTCAAAGCAAGTCACTTTGGATTTAAGAGCCTGCCAAATGCATAAATGTAAATGATTTTATGTGGATGTGATGCTGCTAAAAGCTCCAGCTCCCCAAAAGACATTTTCACATTATTAAAAAATTGACTGGATTCAATGACATTTCACAGCAGATAGTAAACAGAAATAAGACACTATGGAGATTCAGAGCTATAATTTAAAAGCAATGTGATTGTCAGCATAGCTCCTTTTGGTGAGAATCGCTACTGTTAGTGTCTGACGTTTTTGTGGACTTTTGTGAAATTGAGAGTTATTAGTAGCAGGGCTGTCAGAAATGTCCGTACCCTTTCATCCTGGTGGAAGACCTGCTGCGAGACTTGTCGACCCCTGCTGCTGCTCGCCACACTCATCACTGATGAATTTGACACCTCCTGCGTGACAGGAGACAAGGGCTGTTAGAGGATGAGACAAAAACACACATTCTCTTTTCAAGAAAGTGCTCACAAAAGCTCCTTACTGTCAAAATATCTTATCTGCACAGCCTTTTCTTAGTCAAAAACAAATACATTTGTGTATGCAATTTGTTACTGCATTTCTCTATTGTTAAAAGAAAATTACACAAAAAGTGATGAGACTCGAACACTCAGCTTATTTTTCTTTTTCCTCATTTCTGTCTTTCTCTGGTTATTCTGACACCCATCATCTGATTGCACCAGCTGTACTCTCTCTACTCAGTTGGACTAGCAGGTGACACGGAGGTAAGTAGGCAGATGTGAAATGTGGACAGACTGCCACAAGTTGGTTCAATTTCTGACAGATGCATGAAGCTGCAGCTCACTGCAACTCAAAGATGGCATCATTTTCTATCTAGTATTGAACCAAAAAGTATTTAGAAAATCACATAAACTTACATATACACTTGAAATAATTAGGAACTTTAAAAGTTTTTGAAACAAGATTTTCTGAAGAATTCTGCTCACCAAGGATGCATTTATTTCAATAAAATAATAATATAATTTTTTAACAATATCAAATATTTGTTTTCTTTTTGATTTTTTTTTTTTTACAAAATGTAATATATTCCTGTGATGTAATGCTGAAGTTTCAGCATCATTACTTGGTGTCACATGATCCTTCAGAAATCATTCGGAATTGCTGCTTTATATACATTTCTTATTATAATTAATGTTGAAAACTATTTTGCCTCATAATATTTTGTGGAAACTGAGATACATTTTTTTTTAATAGAAATTAAAACTTGTAATCAGCAAAGGATACATTAAATAGATCAAAATTGACAGTTAAAGACATTTATAATGTTACAAAATATTTATATTTCCAATAAATGCTGTTCTTTTGAACTTTCTATTCATGAAAGACACTGATAATAAGAACTTTTATTACTAACTGAGCACCAATAATATTTGAGCAGCAAAATAGCATATTAAAAGGATTTCTGAAGGGTCATGTGACACTGAAGACTGGAGTAATGATGCTAAGAATTCAGCTTTACATCACAGGAATAAATGTATTTTTAAACTATATTAAAACATAACATGGTTATTTTCAGTTGTAATAATGTTTCACAATTTAACTGTTTTTACTGTATTTTTGATTAAATATGCAGCCTCGGTGAGCAAAAGAAACATTGAAAAATAAAAACATTAAAAAATCTTACTTTATGAACTGCATTGCATTAGAAAACAAGATGTCAAATCAACAGGCATCAAATGCTGCAGGTTATTTTCCTAAAACCTTCTGACTTATCAAAATGTTTGAAAATTCTGAATTAAAAGCCACAAACTAGACTCTGCACATTCTGTAATAAACATGGTTCGTCAATATAATTTCATTTAAACAACGTCATAAAATCAAAAATTAATTTATGTACACTTGCATGAAATCTGCATTACTCAAGCACTTAATTAAAGCTTGGATTTAATCTGTACATTTTCATTTTCTATTTCATGATTAAGATTAGTTGGAGTCAATTACTGTTAAATGGCAGGTTTAATGTTTCACCCCTTGGATGAGCAGATTTTGTAATGTTTGAATCTGTTCCATCTCCCACACACAAACACATGCAAGTGTGTACAAGTTTGATATCATCAACAGGGTCGAAATCAATACTAATCCATAAAAAGGGCCCAAAAAAGCATAAAACACACACACGCTCATCATTAAAAGAGATATGGCTGACATACATTGATGTCAATTGCATCATTGAACCCAAAGGTGACTGAGAATCAGACCTTAACACACTCATCGAAGCAACAGCACAACAGTGACTGCCAACTGCTTCAGTTGCTTGGTTTCTGGTGAAGCATTTTTCATTTTCTCCAGAGGGACTTCAAAAAACACTTTAATAAAGAGTTCCAAGTCATTAACCAAACCAACCAGCTCTGAGATTAATCACAACACTGCAAACTTTGATTCAAAGCAAAAAAAGCATTTGAAATTGGGACGAAAATGACAAAGTTCATTGGCTATACTCAGATGTGAAGTGTTTAATGATATCTTGATTGACAAAGGGATAGAGCTGGGTATTGAGAAGAAAATCATGATTAGATTTTGATTCACAAGGTTTCGATTCAATTCAGTTTTGAGATTTTTTCATTTTGATATATAGGCAATCAGGTACTTCAGTAGGCTATGCCATTTTTTTTTTTTTCAAGGAAAATAAAAATATTTTATAGCAATTAATAAACTGTCAAGTGGTATATTAATAAGTGATTTGTAAACAAACATCTAAATTGCATGTAAAACTTCAAATGCACTTCTACAAATTTCAATGGCAGTCCTAGGATTTGCCAATGCTTAATCAAAATGCAATTTTAATGTTGCATTTAAATGTATTATTATATTAACTACTGTACATTGTAAATATGAATTTAATTTTCAGTTTCAAAAGTTTTTATTTTTATTTTATTATTCTTATTATTAACACATTGATATATATCTCACTGATATATTTGGGTGTTAAAAAAATAAGGCCCTTTCACAAGACAATGGCAATTTCAAAATTTTATTTATTTCTGAATCATTTTAAATGAATAAACTGATTTATAACTATTTTTTTTGTTAATTTTAAGAGGAACTTCTTGTTCTCCATTTATTCCTGCCTTAATTAAGGAGGCAAATTCAGTTTTGGAAGTGCAGACCTTGAATTGGGTTGTTCTCAAAAAATAAATTAGTTTTAAATATGTTTTGTTTAAAAGTCCTAAATTTGGCTAATGACAATTTGGGATTTGTTAGATAATCAGAACAGAAAATAACCTTTAGAGAAAAAAAAATGCACACGGGTCTAAATTCTACAAAGATAAGATTCTACATAGACCTCATTATCCAGATAAAGGATAAAAAATAAAAACTCAAAAATAGATCCTACATACCAAACACACAGAACGTGACAAGTTATAGTTTAAATATACACACTCCTCCTCCCCAACATGCACACACAAACAAGTTTAATAAAATAGTGTCACCACGGGCAACAGAAAGCACAGATAATGAGATGACCTACTGCAGCAGAACCCTTTGATCCTTCTCTTAAATAACCACTGCATTATACATAATGTCAGCTTATGCTCTCATTTGTCTACTCAGTGCTTATCATTTACTTTGTGAGCTACGGATTCCTGCCAAACTTGAGCTATTTTATGTGGTAATTTCTTCTAATGTTCAGTAAACTGCAGTACACTTTGTATATGTCTGTATATGTTTGCAACTTGATTTCATAAAGCTACAAATAATAGTAATAATAACAGAGGAACAGATTTTCTTATCTAAACATCTAAAGTAGTGGTTCTCAAAAAGTTAGATTGTATTTACATTTGTACTAAATATATCAAATTGGTCACCCTTTAGTTTGGGGTCCAATTCTCACTATTAACTATTAGACTTTTGCCTCAGTAAACTGCTTATGATAGTAAAGTAGTTGTTAAATTTAGGTATGGGATAGGATTAAGGGATAGAAAAAAATATGCTCATGCAAACTAAGGCATTAATGTGCTTTATTTATACTTATAAACAGCCAATATGCTAGTGATATGCATGCTAATAAGCAACTAGTTAATTGTGAGAACTGCACCCTAAACTAAAATGTGTTTTATCTTCTAAGAAAACAGACTGGTGAGATTATCTGCTGCTCAGCAATGTAATATCAATATCACCTCCCAATAACATTTAAATAGTGTTACTGGAATAATTTTTATTCATAACTTTGAGAACCTTCACAGAACGTCACCCAAAACACAGATAACATTCACTGTGTTAGCTAAGCTGAGCGTTACTGAACTGAAAGGAAGCCTTTTACAATTTTGCTGCAACCAGTAAAAATACGTAAACAAACTAAAATTCGCAAAAAAAATGAAAAATAAAAAATGTTGTATAAACAATTTTCACTTGGAAATTGCTAGTATATTTACAAAGAAATTGCAAGTAACACATTATAATAAATATGAAATTTTGTAGAAAAACTGAAATAGTATTTTCTTGTAATGTACACTCCAACAATGTTTGAAAATTTGGAAAAATTATTTTTTACAATGTACTAATTAAATAATTAATTAATTGCTGCAGGGAGAAAAATGCTGTTTGTAAATGAACACATTTTGAGAAAGAAAACACAATCTAAAACGATCTTAATGTGGATAGAAAAGCGTGGTTGTACTAAAATTATTAAATTAATTAATTAATTAATCATGGTCTTCTTATTTAACAAAAAAAAGAAAGAAGAAAAATTTTGTGGTTATTAATTGATTAAATAATTAAGTAATTAATATTCTCACCTCAATTTGTTTTATGTCTTTCTTAAATTCGTCTGCCTTTCATGCCAATTCAAATGACAAATCGACATGCTGTGGCTTGTTGCCAACTTTAATTCAATTCAAATGAAAGGAAGCCAATTACTAAATTTTGAAGTGTACTGAATAGCATGCCACATTTCGCATTTAAAACTGGATGAAGCACATTTTAATTTGTACATCAATCAGAAATTAGAAATAAGCCATTAAATTATTATTATTTTTTTTAAATTTAAATATCTATGCTTCATAATATTTAACATTTGTTGATTCTTGTCAGGTAGCACAGTTTGAGAGCTGCGGCTTTAGAGCATTTGAGTGCTGATGTGTTGGCAGACGAGATGAGAGCACATCTCCCACTTTCTCCTGTCATTCTGTATTCAGTCAGATTTTTTTCCCCTGCTATCATCGAGCTGAAGCTACTTCGTCCCTGCAGGGTGAACAGAGCACGCTCAGACCCAGTGGTATGGATGGGTGGACAGGGTTCAATTTGGAACCGCAGAGCTGCTGGATTACACAGACTGTGACCAAGATTTATCTCCATTCTGCTTCTCTCACTGCAAGCCGTATCTGATTTTTTTCGGAGGCAGGCACTGCATGCATAATATTAGCATGTGGCAATGCTAATGGGCTTGAGAAGCTTGGGAGTGTCTATGCAGATACAGATTTGACTTGTTATTATGTCCGATTTCGGGTTTTGGTGTAAGGTCAGCTGTAAGAGAATTAATCTTACTCTGCACACACTCCCTTTTCTACACCAGAAGTTTTTTTGCTCATGTGGAAGTTGCATGCATGCTTATTGCATCTAATACCTTTACCATAACTAAAACTAAGGGTGATTTTGGTTGCCTAGCATTCTAAATAATACACAAGTGTCCTGTATTTAAGTGAACAGAATTGCATATGATGGATTTGCATTTGATGAATGAGTTTGTCCAGTATTTTAGCATGTCACACCCATAGACTTCATTGCATTTGAACTAGTTTTGCATCCAAGTCTTAATTTTACAATTGCATATTAAAATGGAAAACAAAAGCCATGATGTGGGATTAGTTTTGGGACTTTAAAATGTACAGAAGCACTAAAAAGATGACTGTGTTCTTTATGTTCTGTCACGATTCTCTTGTGCCATAAATCGCCTGGGTAGAAGCTTGACTGATATGTGTGTAATGATGTGTGGCACTTTAGTATGACATTATGATACATTTATTTTTTTAACAGGTTCTGTATGTCAGTGAGCCAAAATCAAAGTCAATGCATCTTAAATGCATTTTAGCAATTAATATAAACATAAATTTCAATGTATATATATGTATGTATATCCTGCATGTTCTTATTCAATGAAAACATTTATGTAGACTTATACGACTGCAATGCAAAATAACTAGGTTACTTATTTGATTTTATAAAACCGTTCAAAAGTTTTGGGTCAGTAAATTAGTTGTTTATTGTTTACATAGTAAAATGTTAAAATATTATTTAAAATAACTGTTTTCTATTTAAATATATTGTAAAATATTTATTCTAAATATAATATATTGTGAAATATTACTTAAAATAACCGTAGGTAGAAAATAAAAGATTTTCACTACAATAATTACCAATATTTGAAGGAAAAATGAAAAATAAAGTAAAAAAAAAAACATATACAATACTTATAATAAAGATTTAAGAAACATGTTCAAAAATGTAACTGTATAAATATATGACTGTATATAAAAAACTGAAATATATATAAACTGTATAATGTTAACCATTACAAATCCAAAAAGCTCACTTAATATTAAGTAGTAACATTTTTTTACTGTATATTATAACATATATACACTACCATTGTCAAAAGCTTGGGATCTGTGATATTATATATATATATATATATATATATAATGTTCATGGAAGAAATCTCTTATGTTCATCAAGAAAAAAAGAAAGAAAAGAAATAGAAAAAAAAAACTTTTGAACAGTGTATATTACGAGTTACAAAATTGAGAAGCAGTTTCCAAGCATCGTCCAACACTGACCTGCACAGATCTGTGTGTGTGGTGAATCTGGGTGACCATGTGAGATGATGACATGCACTCATTCTCTAACTGTCTGCGGATGCTGGCCAGACCCGAGGCAGGGAACAAACCTCGGCTTCCTCCATGACCTGATGAAGAAAGAGACCAAGACTGTGTTGAAAATCATGCAAAGCAGATTTATTCTTTTACAAAAGCTGCAAGATTATGGGAGTAAAAGTGTGATCACTTGTCTCTGATCTTCAACCACAGAACAAAAAGATTCTTACACAAACACACACACATACACATACACACACAAATGCACACAAGCACAAAGTCCAGCCCTCATCTCATTATCTCTGTGGTTTTACAGAATCGCATTTTAAGATTTTGCAACTTATAAAGCGTTAAAATTAGTATTCATTTTACATATTAAAACTAGTGTGTGAAATGGCAAATGAAAATTATGTAATTTAATTTTCATTTTCATTTTGCACCAAACATTGCACAAATGTATTGGAAAATGTAAATGTAAATACAGAAATGCATTGCCATTTTACATATTGCATTGTCATTTTGCATATTACATTCCAAATTGAATATTGCTACCCATATGCTTCCATACTATCAACAACCTAACAACATATGGCATAAAACACTTTGTATTTGAATTTTCGTATCTGACTGGTACCTTAAGTGCGTTACTCTATATGCAAAATTAAAACTGGCCGACATTATGCCACTAAAACTACCAATAGATTCTAACTTGTACTGAAGCAGAAAAAGTAACTTCTCTGTACTTTTCACCCTCCTGTAGGGATCTGACCTCCGCTGGCACAGAGCGGACGTGCAGTGCTGTTTTTAGCAGCCGGCCAAAGAGAAAGAAAAAGATCGAGACACAGGGAACTGAGCTTCTGGATAAACACATTTCACTCTCACACTGTGACAAAGACACTGAAAATAATGATGTCACTGCACACGCACATGACCTCTCTATTACTGTGGGGTCAAAAGAGGCATTCGGCCCCTCTCCTCACTCTGGCTTTGGAGTGTCAAGGACATAAAGCTTTGTGTCACCCAGAGAAGAAAAACTGCAAGATTTTAGATTTTTTTTAAATTTATATAGTTCAGTGTTAATCTTTTTTATTTTGACAATGAAAAATATGAGATGAAGAAGATGCATAAAAAATACACTGTTGCCTTGATGAAGAATGAAGAATTCTCAACATGGCAGCAACAAAACATTAGCTAATACTTCACTATACTCATTACATGTTATTATTTCAGAATATCTTTTTTACATAGTAAAAACAGAGACTTAAATTAGAGGACATTAAAAAAGGGGAAAAAAATAACATTCCTAAATCTAAAATTGAGTGAGCCTAAACACAAGAAAAACATACCAACATATTAAGAAACCTAAATCACAGAATATAAAAACATACACTACTGTTCAAAAGTCTGGGGCAGTTAAGATTTTTTATGTTTTTGAAAGAAGTCTATTATGTTCACCAAGGTTGTGAACTATTTGAATATATTTTAAAATTTAATATATTCCTGTGATACAAAGTTGAATTTTCAGCATCATTACTCCAGTCTTCAGTGTCACATAATCCTTCAGAAATCATTCTGATTTTCTGCTCAAGAAACATTTTTTATTATTATCAATGTTGTAAAAATAGTCAATATAAAGGAACAGTATTTATTAAAAAGTTATCTATCTATCTATCTATCTATCTATCTATCTATCTATCTATCTATCTATCTATCTATATATCTATCTATCTATCTATCTATCTATCTATCTATCTATCTATCTATCTATCTATCAACATTATAAATGTCACATTTTATCAATTTAATGGGATTTGAATTTCATTCTCTCAAACAAAAATTTTGAACAGTAGAATATTCTCTGGAAAACGTCTTACGCTGTATCATTTAGTTGGTGGTCATATGATGCAATTTCAAGTTTTCCTTTCTCTTTGAAGGTGTTCGTGAACAGATAAGACCCATAAAGCTGCAAAGACTAAATTCCCAAACCCAAAGGGATATTCTTTATAAAAGTTAAGACTCGACCACACCCTCCTAAAAGGCCTCTTTTAAACACTCCTCTACATCACTGTGTGGGAAGATTTGCATAACACCGCCCAAATGTTCATGCAAAGAAAGGCAGCGCAGCTTTGATTCTTGCTGTAATATTGATGCTGCTGTCGCCGCCATATCATAGAGACGCTGTGTTTCTGCATAATTCACTGCCTGCTGAAGTCCAAAGCTTGTCTAATTCTTGGTCTCCCTCTCTGTCCTCATCACTGCGTTTGTCTGTCAACCTTTCTGTCTCCATTACCACTACGAGGGGTGTGAATCAAACGCACACTGGTTTCTTTGTGATGTGATGTATCAAGTCAGCAATTACTGTGTAAATCAATGAGTTTGGAAGTATACATGAATTTGACACGAGCGCTCGGTCCTCACACAGTTTAAACGCACAACAGTCAGAATTTATCAGCCTTGATCGTTTGCTCTAATGAGACGTTGACATAACAAGTTTGCGTGCTGCACGAGTGCCTCATTTGCCTCATTGAAATTATATTGGTTGATCAATTTGATGGCACTCAAAGACAGCCGGATGAGAACTGCTGAGTAAATATCGTTAGTCTGCTCAACAGAAGATCTTAAGGCTTGTCTAAACATGACTGATAGTTAACATTGATGAAGCACAATCACGTAGGCTATATTATTTACACCTGGAATTAAAGGGATAGTTCATCCAAACATGAAAATTTTCTGTTCATTTATTCACCCTCAGGCCATCCAAGATGTTGGTAACTTTTTTCTTTAGTAGAACAGTAAAGAAGATTCCTAGCTGAAACCGTGGTCCTTGGTGTCTGTCTTGTGCCATTCATTCACAAGTGGTAATATTGCGGTTTACATCCCAAATGAGTCTCCTTTGATCAGATTTTACCTGTGTGTGTGTGTGTGTGTGTGTCTGTGTCTGTTTCTGTGTCTGTCTGTGTGTGTGTGTGTGTGTGTGTGTGTGTGTGTGTGTGTGTGTGTGTGTGTGTGTGTGTGTGTGTGTGTGTGTGTGTGTGTGTGTGTGTGTGTAAACCGTACCGAACTGGAGAAGCCTGCTCTGTCCTGTTTGGAAATTGCTGCCTGATACACAGCCTTGCGGTTCCTCAGTGGGACAGATTCAGAGTGGGCGCTCTCGTCAAGCGTGCCTGTCCTGGATGCTGTGTCTCTACCTGTTAATGGGAAGAAATCACCAGGCAAAAAAAAAAGAATAAAAACAATTAGATTTGAATATTTCCAGAAGAAGAAAAAAAGAGTGGTGCTTGTCCGTGCAAAAAAAAAAAAAAAAATCATTGGCATAATGCTAGGGTGTCCTGGGTGGTGGCTAAGGAATTGCTAGGATAAACTGTGTGGTTGCTAATTGATATGATCGGCTGCTAAGGGGTTGCTAGGATATTATGAATAGTTTCCAGGGTCATCAGGGTGATTGTTAACTGACTAATAGGGTGTTTTGGGTGGTTGTTTAAGTGTCATATGTGGTTTCTAGAGTTCTCTGGGTGGTTGCTAAAAGTTTCCTAGGGTATTTCTGGTGGTTCTAGGGTGTTATGCATGTTTTAGGATCTAAGGGTTGGTTAGTTGGGTTATAGGGAGTTGCTATGCAGTTCTTAGTGGTTGATAGGATGTTCTTGAAGTTTGGTCTGCTGTGTGGTTGCTAAAGGATTTGCTAGGCTGGATAATATGAGTGACTGCTAGGGTGCTCTGGGTGGTTGTTAACTGATTTATTGGGTCTTCTGGGTGGTTAATGAGTTATTTGAGTGGTTGCTTCTATTTTCCAGTTTGTATTTCAACAGCATGAAGGTAAGGTCATACAAATTTATAAATTATCTGCTCATTTTAAAAACTTTTTGGTTGATTGAAGCCATGTCCACACATACACTGGTATTTTTATAAACAGAGTTTTTCCTTCTTCCATTTAAAAAAGAAAAACAAGAGCATGCCAAACCAACAGGTGGCGATATAGTCTCTACCATAATGCCATGTTGGCCAATCAAAGCCTAAAAACGTTTCCAGTAGGTGGAGATAACAGTGCATGCTCTGACGTTGCAAGCCAAAAACAGTTTTGCTTGTCTACATGATAACACTGCAACCAGAGTTTTTGTAAATATTCACCCTGGCAGAGGTTTTCAAAAATTTTGGTGCTGCGTTTGCGTGTGGACAAATGGCCAAACCACGAAAATAACCACGTTTGTGTGGACAGGGCCTGACGTTTGTTCTGACATTACTTCGAACATTACAATGCACATGGTAGCTTGCGTTAACTCTACAATAAGTAAATCCATTTCACCAGTTAATTTCTCTTCCATGGTGATGCAATAGAGCTACAGCAAAAATGGAAGTTCAAAGATAACATTATAAAGATTTCTCTAACACATAATGTCTAAGGTGTTCTGGATGGTTGCTAACTGGTTGCTTGGGTGTTCTGGGTGGTTGCTAGTGTTTTGTGGGGTTTCTTCTTGGTGGTTGCTAGGGCTGTGTGATATACAGGGACGTGCACAGACATTTTGAGGGACAGGGGCTCAAGTGAAATAAAGGGCACTTCTCATAATTAGTTTTTTTTTTTTTTTTTAAACAAAAAAGTACATATATATATATATATATATATATATATATATATATATATATATATGTATATATATATATTAACGCAACTCTGACTTCCTTTTAAAAAAAATAATTTAAAAAGTTAATTAATTTTATCTTCCTCAAACTCACGCAATTGTTTTATTTTCAAAAGATGTCTACAAAATAATCAGTTCACAGAAACCATTCTTTCCTTAGTATTAACTAGGTTTATAGAGCAGCAAAGGAAACCATTCCACAATGTGCATGTTTTGAACACATTTTCTATGCTACAAGTTTCAAGTATATATGAAGAGTTCAGATGCAAAAGCCTCTAAGTGCCATCTGAAATTTTCTTATGAGCTTTTTTTTTAAGCTCGTATTTAAGTTCAGTAATTTAACTTAAATGACAATTAATAGGTAATTTTCATTGCCAGTAATGTGAAATAAGTGAACATAAACATACAAGCTTGATAAAAATGATCATTATTGAAGGAAATTTCAGATGGCACTTAGAGGATTTTTCATCTGAACTCTTCATATTTAGAATAACCTAAATAACTGCATCAAACAGAGGGGCGTGTTTTACTAATAATTTCTCAATAATAAATTCACCAATTTAGATTTCTAAATTTCAGGGGGAAAGACTCTTGATGTAAGTCTGGGGACTTCTGTATGCAAATTAGGCGTCAACTAGTTAAAATGCGCACATTTGCATCTAATTGACAGGGAAATGCAGGTAAATAGGATAAACAAAATAACTAAAGCATATCACCTGGTGGTGATATATGCTTATTTTATTAACTTATTTTATTACGTGGCTTGGTTGAATTCCAATGTAGAATGCGGTCTGTTATAACCAACAGACCACTGTGTGGAGTATAACAGACCGTTGCCATGAAAAAC
This sequence comes from Carassius carassius, assembly GCF_963082965.1. Lineage (NCBI taxonomy): Eukaryota > Metazoa > Chordata > Actinopteri > Cypriniformes > Cyprinidae > Carassius > Carassius carassius. The sequence continues at coordinate 31,476,594 of NC_081765.1, forward strand.
AGAGCATTGCTATGGACTCACAGGATTCTAACCGTAGAGACGGAGCAGACTATTTTCTTTAGCGGAAGCAATACAATCGGGTTTAACAATCGGGGGAGAGGGAGAGGGAGCGCTTCAGATTTCCTGACCTGATATTTAGATACTATATTTCAATAAATATATTTGTTTGAAAGGGAAGCTGTGTGCAAACAGAAATATATATTATTTTTCAAAAATAAAAAAAAAGCATCCCAGAAAAAAGGGCACTTTCTCTCCAGGAATAAAAAGGGCAGGTGCTCAAGCCCCCTTTCATGTCTATGTGTGCACGTGCCTGGTGATATATATTGTCTATGATAATAGAATAATTGTTGTTTGAATGATATGAAAAAACCAAACAGAGTATGAAGAATATCAAAAGCTTTGGGAGTCCGCTGTCCATGGCAGTCCTACTGTAAACCTATCAAAATACCGGCACAATAATACACTCAGCAAAATAATGTCTAATTATCGTTATTGAGAAAATTCTAGAAAATATATAGATATAATGTTTTTCATTTTCAAACAGCTCTAGTGTTTGCACCATTTTTTTTTTTTTAGGGGGAGGTCGGGGCCTAGTGGTTAAAGAGTTTGACTCTTAACCCTAAGGTTGCGGGTTCAAGTCTCAACACCACGACTGAGGTGCCCTTGAGAAAGAAACCGAAACCCCAACTGCTCCCCAGGTGCCGCAGCATAAATGGCTGCCCACTGCTCCGGGTGTGTGTTCATGGTGTGTGTGTGTTCACTGCTGTGTGTGTGCAATTTGAATGGGTTAAATGCAGAGCACTAATTCTGAGTATGGGTCACCATACTTGGCTGTATGTCATGTCACTTTGTCACTATGTTGTCATTTTACGTACAGGCCCAGGTCAAAACCTTCCACAGAAAAGTAACGTTACACCTCTCTCTTCACAAACAGTGACAGATTAAAAACTTAACATTCAGGATTTATTCAAACCACCAAGCATAAATATGAACAATACCAATAGTGATGCTTGACTTGGCAAACACTACTAAACCAGGTCACTAGTGCATACAAGCAAGATTAGCTGCAAGGCATATTGAAAAATAGTCAAAAGAGCATTCTATAATTTATCCCTTGATGAATAAATAAATCTGCACTACTATTTGAATGCTTTATCCACAGATTTATAGGTCCTTTGTTAAAACAACGCATAGATTAATGCACCAGGTTTTTTAGGTGGAATGTGTCTCTTAAAACTTCAATGAAGACTGATAACAGCAATCTGTGATTCATACAGTGGTTTCATTAAGACTTTAATTGTGTTGCTTATTAAAAAAAGGAGATAAATTGCTTTATCCACAACAAATGACAGGTCACTAATGACTCGACAATAAAATGACACAACATTCTCCACTCGACAGCCCGGGCTAAACTAAATAATCAGGAATCCTGTTTAGTATTCAGCCAAGCACTTTACAAGGAGTTCATATTCTTGGATGCAGAGCAGATATGGGTTTAATATCACATACGACCACAGGTCATGTTTGCAAAGGTCAAATGGCTGGTCCTACATTTAACTGAGAGAGTTTGCATAGTTATCCAGGTTGCAATTCTAGCTAAAACAACAGGCTATCCATCAATGCCATTTCAAAGGCCAGATACCTCAGAGTAGGTTTTAGGATGAAGTCATTCTGTATTTCTAGCAAGCCTAAACATAGCTGGAGGTGAGACCTTTATGAGAATACATTGCAAGGTGAGGGAGGAACATTCACGACCGAAAGCTTTCTCACGTCCATCCAGAAGCATCACTAAGATCAATTGCACGGTCAGCCCATCACTAACACAATTAGACATTGTCGAATATGAAGACGTGTCTCTCTGGCTGCTGTAAAACCTCATTAAGATAATGAGCTGTTGGCAGCTCGAACTGAGAATCTAATCCCACCCTCGGTGTTAGTGCATGTTTATATTGACGTATAGGCAAAGAAAAAAATGCAATAATGTGGGTGTGCAACTAATCAATTCCTCTAAAGGACTCAAATGTAAACTGAATTTGAGGTGTGTAATAGTCTGTCACATGTGACTGAACACGTTTCTCACATACAGCACAGCAAATGCAGTTTTGTAGTGCATGTTAAGAATTTTTTCCACTCCTCTATGATAGACTCTGAACCAAAACCTACCAAGCTGCCTATCTAGACAGCATTTTAGGGTGTCCCTGTATTCATAAGGAATGCAACGTATGTGCTGCAGGAAAAAATCCACCAAAAATGGCAAAAGGACAGTCAATTATGAATTTAATACAAAATAAATGTATATTAATTGACACATACAGCATAAATACAGCATATAAATAAAACAGCAAATTACGGAAGTATTTTTACAAGAGCATAATTTCAGTCTTTTTTAACTTCAGAGTTTCATGTTTAATCTTTAATTTGTTATTTAGCATTTCTGTTTCGAAGCTAGTTTGTTTAACTGAATAAAATCATTCAGAAATTGCTAGTAAATTTCACAATTAATTACAAGGAAACATTAAAGTAGAAAGACTTAAATTGTATTTTTGTAAAATGTAATAATCTGTTTTATTTGTAACTTTTAAAAATTATTTTTCAAAGTGTAGTTCAAATTGATTAAAAAAGACTTAAAGGTATTCATAATGTATGTTGTAATGCATTATATATTTTCATAAATTGTAGCCAAATTGTAAATGCATTATAATTTGTAAAGGTTTGTTTTTCAGGTTTTTTAATGCATGATACTATTTAAATGTGCAACAATGAATGGTTAAGTATTACAATGTATTGTAACTGTAGTTACAAATTGTCATGAGATCATGCAAATGCATTATAAGATGCATTACAAAGCATAATCAATGCATTAAAACTACTTTTAAGCAAAGTGTCACCAAATGATTTTACTCAATATTAGTATTTATATATATTTTTTATATTGAAATAGCTGATATATGTGTGAGCACTTTTGTGTGGTGCTTCATTAGGTTTTTAATCAGAGCTTATTTTTTTAAGGGCAGCATTGACTTTTTGAATAGATCAGACATACTTTGAAACGGAAGAATCAGTTGCTCTAACAAGCACTTTCAACAAAAAAGTAGAAAGATCTTTTTTTCTGAAGAAAGCAATTAAAATAAATGATTGTGCTCTGGATGTGTTAGCAAATGCATGAATATGAAATGCGGCATGTGTCTTTTTATCCATTCGTGGTTCGTTATTAAGAAAAGCATTCACAGCACTGACGGCAGCATTGTGGGAAATGCTTTGGTGTCTTCATTAGAGTGACAGTCTAAGCCAGGGATCTGATCACACGCAAGTAAACGAAACATTTAGGATGAATGCAAGAATCTGTTGCTGGCTTATGGTGGTGAACAATTCTATTCATATCAAACACACACACACACACACACACACACCAACACATTCATACTGTAAGAGCATCTACAAAACGGTTCTTTAAATAAATATCCAGAAACATAAGAAATACAGAATTTTTTGAAAAGTTCAGAACTAAGGGAAAAAAATATAAAACAATAGATAAGATCAGGGCAATTCTGCTCTGAAATGGAGACTATTCCATAGTTTAGGACAGATAACAGAAAAAGCACAATCACCCCTTCCTTTTTTTTTTTTTAATTAAGTATTAAGTATATTAAGTATTGTCCTCTGTACTGTGGTGCCTGATTATGAATATATTTAAAAACAAACAGCAGAATTTTCAAATTTGACCAGCAGCCAGTGAAGTGAAATCAAGACGTGATACTCTCATATTTGTGCTTTCCATAAAGAAGCCGAACCTCTGCATTCTAAACAAACTGCAAATGTAAAACACATGAGTGGCACCGACATGCAATGAATTGCAGTAGTCCAATCGAGATGTTACAAATGCATGCATAGCCATTTCCAACTTTTTAAAGGAAAAAAAAAATGGCTTCACATTTGACAGAAGACAGAGATGATAAAAACAAGACTTAACCATGATACTTAACTGCTTATCAAATTTTAGTTTATTATCAAACCAGACACCTAAGTTTCTGACACATTTAGTACGTGGAAGTCGTAGTACACGTTTAGTACGGGGAAGTCGTGGCCTAATGGTTAGAGAGTCGGACTCCCAATCAAAAGGTTGTGAGTTCGAGTCCCGGGCCGGCAGGAATTGTGGGTGGGGAGTGTGGGGAGGGCTCCACCTTCAATACCATGACTTAGGTGCCCTTGAGCAAGGCATCGAACCCCCAACTGCTCCCCGGGCGCCGCAGCATAAATGGCTGCCCACTGCTCCGGGTGTGTGCTCACAGTGTGTGTGTGTTCACTGCTCTGTGTGTGTGCATTTCGGATGGGTTAAATGCAGAGCACAAATTCTGAGTATGGGTAACCATACTTGGCTGAATGTCACTTCACTTTCTTTCTTCTTCTTCTACTATAAGGTGACAGAGATGCAAATTCAAAATCATGCACACACAGTGTTCATTTGAGCCAAACACAATAAATTCAGTTTTACTCTCATTAAGGCTCAAGAAATTAGCTGCAAGCCAAAGTTTTAGTTGCTTAAAACAATCCAAAATAGACTTTATGGTCTGCTTGTTATCAGGTTTCAAAGGGATATAAATTTGGGTGTCATCTGCATACAGGTAAAAAGAGACCTCATATTAGTCAAAAACAGACCCTAGAGACAGCATATAAAGGATAAACAGTACGGGACCAAGAAATGAACCCTGGGGAACACCAGACCTTATATAATTTTTTTCTTTTGCATTTCGATTGAAATTTTTTTTGTAATAGTAGAAAATATGTATAGAAAATACTACTACTACCACACACACACACACGCACATATATATATATATATATATATATATATATATATATATATATATATATATATATATATATATATGTATATACATACAGATATGAATGTATAAAAAAATATTTTTCATAATTCCAAATATTTTAATAACACCTCCCATTTTACAGTAGGCTTCAATTTCTTCTAAATTTTATTTCTAATTTATTCTTTTGCTTTTGAACTGAAACATCCCCAAAACATTTTCTTGATAGGTTTTGTGAGATTCACCCAGTTATAATCGTATAACATTCATTATAGAGTGCACTAATGGTTGGCGACTGTCTGCAGTTGCAGTAAAAACAGCGAGGCTTATCATGATATAAAACGCTGTATGGCAGCACGATCAGCAAAATGGACTCTTCATTAACTTTTAATGATTTCGTTCCATTTAAAGACTTTATACGGCACTGAAGCATTTATTAAATAGGTACATAAAGATGAATCAGATTTAGTGTTTTGGTTTCACACCTGCAGTTGCGTAGAAACTGGAAGTGCTGGAAGTTTGGTGTTTTAAATCATCTGTAAATGAAATATATGCTTTAATGGCTTTGAATGCTGCAATGTTTGGTCAGGCATTACTATGTGCTCCTAAATGTTATTCCAGTGTCACATCTGGCAATTTCATTTACTTACTTAATTATTTGTCATGCATCAGAAGCTTTTATCTAAAGTTTAAAGCACACTTATTATCTCCCTGGAGCAAACTGGGGTTAAGTGCTTTGCTCAAGGGCACTATGGAGTTTTATGCATCATCTCCTGTGGGTTTTGAGTCTACAACCAAGCAGTTTCCAGTCTGATGCTTTAGCATTATACTACACCTCCTCTGAATCATGAATTTTACTTCAGTAATGTGGCATATTTCTGTGAAACAGGGTTTTCAACGTCAAAATGGAAGATACTTGATTTTATAGATTAGGAATTTATGGGATCATGAAAAGTGAGCATTACATACCAGAATATAGTCATATGGTTGGAAGAAAACTGTTGAAGTAAAGCCTGATCAAATCAAGTCTCTGAACTGTTGGTTTCTAATAGGAGCTCCTACTTTTTCAGACGGTGGTTCAATATTTTCATTTTCACTGGGAGAGTCACCACATCATATGATGTTGATTATCAAAAAGACATACATTGTTTTGTTTTTTTGTTTTGTTTCTTCAGACATTGTAAACATACATTGAAACAGCCAATTGTACTTTAGCGTTTACTTAAAAACATATAATATATAATAAAAAAGAATCAGAATCAGAATCAGAAAGAGCTTTTGCCAAGTATGCTTGCGCATACAAGGAATTTGTTTTAGTGACATAAGCTTCCAGTACACAGAGACAACAACACACAGACAAAAAAAAAAAAAAAAACACATTACAAAAAGGAGAATTACAAATTGGCAAATAAATAAGTGTATTAACAATTGTGCTATAAATGATAATGGAATAGGATTGAGTGAGATGCAGGAATGTTCTAGGATGGAGGGTTAACAAATAAATATAAGGATATTGCACATTTATAAGCATAATTGGGGAGCATTTAACTGTTCATGAGGTAGATTGCCTGGGGGAAGAAACTAGTCTTCTTGTGCCTTGCTGTTCTGGTATTTGCGGCTCTGAGGCGCCGGCCAGATGGCAAAAGTTCAAAGATGGGGTAACTTGGATGTGAGGGATCCAGAGTGATTTTCTGAGCCCTTTTCCTCACTCTGGATGTATGCAGTTCTTGAAGGGTGGGCAGAGGAGCACCAATAATCCTTTCGGCAGTCCGAACAGTTCTTTGTAGTCTTCTGATGTCTGATTTTGTAGCTGAGCCAAACCAGACAGTTATTGAAGTACACAGGACTGACTCAATGACGGCTGAGTAGAACTGTTTCAGCAGCTCCTGTGGCAGGTTAAACTTCCTCAGCTGGCGAAGAAAGTACAACCTTTGTTGGGCTTTTTTCACAATGGAGTCAATGTGATTGTCCCACTTCAGGTCCTGAGAGATGGTGGTTCCCAGGAATCTGAATGACTCCACTGCAGTCACAGTGCTGTTCATGATGTGTGCATGAAAGTGCAGGGGGGTTTCTCCTAAAGTCCACAATCATCTCCACTGTTTTGAGCGTGTTCAGCTCCAGGTTGTTAAGACTGCACCAGACAGCCAGCTGCTCAACCTCCTGTCTGTAAGCAGACTCGTCACCGTCCTGGATGAGGCCGATGACTGTAGTGTCGTCTGCAAACTTCAGGAGCTTTACAGAGGGGTTTTTAGAGGTGCAGTCGTTAGTGTACAGGGAGAAGAGCAGAGGGGAGAGAACACATCCCTGAGGGGCACGTGTTGGTGGAGCAGCTGTTTGACATGAATATCCCCAGTCTCACTAACTGTTGTCTATCTGTCAGAAAGCTGGTGACCCACTGACAGATAGAGCTAGGAACAGAGAGCTGGGTCAGTTTGGTCTGGAGGGTTGTTGGGATGATGGTGTTGAAAGCCAAACTAAAGTCCACAAACAGGATCCTCACATAAGTCCATGTTTTGTCCAGATTTTGCAGGATGAAGTGCAATCCCATGTTGATTGCATCATCCACTGACCTGTTTGCTCGGTAAGCAAACTGCAGGGGGTCCAGTATGGGTCCAGTGATGGCCTTTCAGATAAGCCAGAACCAGTTTTTCAAACGACTTCATGACGACAGACGTTAGAGCCACATGTCTGTAGTCGTTAAGTCCTGTTATCTTGGGTTTCTTTGGAATGGGGATTATGATGGAGTGTTTGAAGCAGGAAGGCACTTCACACAACTCCAGGGATTTGTTGAAGATCTGTGAAAAGATGGGGGCCAGCTGGTCAGCACAGATTTTCAGACAGGCTGGTGTAACGCCACCTGGGCCTGGTGCTTTTCTTCTTTTGTTTTTCTTGAAGACCTGGCGCACATCATCTTCACAGATTTGAAGAGCAGGAGGTATGGAGAGGGGGATTGCAGGAGGTGTTAATGGTTGTGTAGGGAGATGGTCAGAGTGGGTGTTGGGGGTTTCAAATCTACAATAAAACTCATTCAGGTCGTTAGCAAGTCGTTGATTAGCCTCAGTGCAAGGGGATGGTGTCTTGTAGTTTGTTATGGCTCTCAGTCCTCTCCACACTGAAGTTGAGTCGTTGGAAGTAAACTGGTCTTCCAACTTTTTAGCGTAGGTCTTTTTAGACACTCTAATCTCTTTGTTCAATGTGTTCCTGGCCTGATTGTACAAGACCCTATCCCCATTTGGGGAAGTCGTGGCCTAATGGTTAGACAGTCGGACTCCCAATCAAAAGGTTGTGAGTTTGAGTCCCGGGCGGCAGGAATTGTGGGTGGGGGGAGTGCATGTACAGTTCTCTCTCCACCTTCAATACCACGACTTAGGTGCCCTTGAGCAAGGCATCGAACCCCCAACTGCTCCCCGGGCGCCACAGCATAAATGGTTCCGGGTGTGTGTTCACAGTGTGTGTGTGTGTTCACTGCTCTGTGTGTGTGCACTTCGGATGGGTTAAATGCAGAGCACAAATTCTGAGTATGGGTCACCATACTTGGCTGAATGTCACGTCACTTTCACTTTCCTGTAGGCATCCTCTTTGGCCTGATGAAGGTGTCTGAGTTTTACTGTAAACCATGGCTTATCATTGTTGAATGTTAAATAAGTCCTGGTAGGAATGCATATATCCTCACAGAAACTAATATAGGATGTTACAGTCTCTGTGAGTTCGTCCAGATCGGTGGTAGCAGCTTCAAAAACACTCCAATCAGTGAGGTCAAAACAAGATTGTAAATCCTGCTCTGTTTCGCTGGTTCATCTCTTCACAGTCTTTACTGCAGGTTTAGCAGATTTAAGTTTCTGCTTGTAGGATGGTATAAGATGAACCAGACAGTGATCAGAATGTCCCAAAGCTGCTCGTGGAACAGAGTGATATGCATCCTGTATTGTGGTGTAACAGTGATCCAATATATTACTGTCTCTGGTGGAGCATGTAACATGCTGTCTGTATTTTGGCAGTTCACGGGAGAGATTGGCTTTATTAAAGTCCCCAAGAATGATTAAAACAGAGTCCGGGTGTTGTTGTTCTGTGTCTGTGATCTGCTCAGCGAGTTTCTGTAAAGCTGAGCTCACGTGCGCTTGTGGAGGAATGTAAACACTAACCAGAATGAACGAGTGAAACTCCCGCGGCGAATAGAACGGCTTGCAGTTGACAAACTGCGTTTCTAGATCAGGACAGCACATCTTCTTTAACACAGTTACATCTGTACACCACCGTTCATTGATGTAAAAGCATGTCCCGCCGCCGCGCGATTTCCCCGTTGATTCTGCTTCGCGGTCCGCTCTGAAAGCCCGGCAGATGGATGCGCTGTCCGGTATGGCGTCATTCAGCCAGGTTTCCGTGAAACACAGAGCAGCAGAGTGAGAGAAATCCTTATTTGTCCGAGAGAGCAGAAGGAGTTCGTCCGTTTTGTTGGGTAGAGAGCGGAGATTTGCGAGATGGATGCTAGGCAACGGCGTTCAAAATCCGCGCTTCCTGAGTCTGACGAGCGCTCCCGCTCGCTTTCCCCGTCTGCGCGTCATGAAGCGCTTGATCAGCGCCGCTGCTCCTCCGATAACAATGTTCAGTAAAACGTCTGAATAATTGAAATCCCATTTGAAAAAAAAGCCCAATTGTTTTAAATAATGATTCTTATTACTATATTTTTCAGCAGCCCATATCATATAGTACATTTTATTTAAATAAAATAATAATAAGAATAATAATAATCCTTACAATAATAATAATAATTATTATTATTATTATAAAATATGCCCATGTAAAAAAAAAAGTCCATGTCAAAGAGAAAATGCATAGATATTGAAAAAAGAGCTATATCACACACTCCTATTAATACAATATTATTATTGTTATTTAGGCCACTTATTAAAATGTCTGATGTTAATAATATTATATATAATTAAATTAGTGCATGTAAATGAAAATGATAGGTGTATAGGGCTTGAATATAGTTATTAGGGAAAATGGCTAGATTAGATAGATTTTAACTAGATTTTTGCTTACAAATGTTAATCAAGTCAAATCAAACATTTTCAGTCTATTTGTAACAATCACTGTTTGGTGACATCAGTGTGTTCTATGGTTTTCCATTTCAAAGGAAATTCATAAATAATGACATACTGATTCAAATACTGAAAATATTAATAAATAAATTAAATTTTAGAGCTATATTATAAAATATATCCATGTTTATATATAAAAAAATCCATGTCAAAGGAAATGCATATATACTGACATACTGGCTGAAAATATGAATAAATAAAAGAAAAAAATGTAGCTACTGTATATCACCCACTCCTATATATACAATATCCCTAAACAAGTTTTAAAAAAAAGCCCTGAAGTCAGAACACATTTCTAAAATGCACAGCAACACATTTCTAAAATGCACAGCATCATTTGATGCATGATCATGAGTGGAGGTGCATAACATCAGCGGGTAAAGAGTCTGTTTAGCCACGTTGGAGTGGAGGGGGGGCATTGCTGTAAACATAACAACCTGTCAAGAAGGATGAGCAACCACAGACATCCACCACCCAAAATAAGCCTGGTAACAGCTACGCTTGCACTTCAGATGCATTTAAATGCAGCTTTCTGTTAGAGAAGATGATGGAAGATCCTTGTTCTTCATATTTAGGACAGCGCTTTATATGGCAGGCTTAGTTTCCTATTGCTGGCTGAAAGCTTCCACCTTGAGATCATACAAATCCTCACGACTAAAGCGTGTCAACAATCCAAGGTTATCTTGTAATGAGTTATGTACAGTCCAGAGCTTACATGACAGGAAAGTGAAATAATCTAGGCACCAAGAAGTCGCAAAAATAAATCTAACTTATTTTAAACCAGGCTGGTGGAGTCTGGTTTCTGAGAGAGCTGGAGATCCACAACCTGTTAAACTGAATGTCTGATAAACTGTTATGAAAGATGGAGAAACTGCAACGATATTGTGTTTATATGCAGGAATTGAACTACACATATTTCAGTGATTGTGAGGCTACCTTAAAACTACAGTTTCCCAAACTAAACTAAAATTCATTACACTACAGTATACAAGCAATCAGAGAAGTATTTATCTGGTACAAAAACCAACAACACTGTAAAAAAAAAACCGTTTGAAGTAGTAAATAAAGCAAAGATTATTAGAATACAATTTTTTTCTTTTTTTTTGGGGGGGGGGGGGGGGGGGTTACAAATCAACTAACACATACAGTAAAATCCACCAGACATCTTTTATTGCTGAATATCCAAATATGTCACAGTGCATAAGTAAACCTGATTATGGCTTTTACTTCTACATTAGTTCTCCAAAACTGATACTTGTGCAAATACTCTGTTGAAGTTTGTAATTATTACATTGTCATCGTTTTGCTTTAGCGGGTAACTAAATTAACATGCAATATTTTAATGGTTCTAAAAATCAAGAGATTCTGGGATCTCACCGAACACTTCAAAACGCTCTCTCATAAAACAAAAACTTTCTGAGAGTCAGTGAAATTAAATTTGCACAAAGTCAATTTTGTTAATTGTTACAGAAAGAGTGAAAGTATAAGAACATTTACAGGCAAAATTAAAGGACACTGACAGAATAAATCAGGTGAAAAAGAAACAAATAACTTCTTAATGAGAAGCTTGTGTTCTCATTCATTAAGACAGAGCCTTTAGAGACCGACATCAGTCTGGAGGAAGATTGCTGGTGGTTCAAGCAAAGCAGGTTTATGACCAATTCAATAAACCGCTCAATATGGGATTTCACAGCAAAATGAAAAGGCTTTTATTAACAAACATTGTACAAACAGGACAAAACCAGTTCTAGCCCTGGCAAAACTTACTGAAACGATACTAAAGCTCAATGAGTGGTTGCAATGGTGTTGCCAACCACCCTCTCTTTCAAAGCAATCTGTGGGATTCTGTTCATCTATTTTATCATCCACTGAGTAAAAATCAATAAGAGTATTTATTGAAAGGAACAACTCTCCTTAAAGGATTTCAGTGTTCACAGCACAAACAAGCTAGTTGAAAAACTTCACAAAGTTGAAAGAAAGAAAGAAAGAAAGAAAACCACAACAGGCATCTAGTTAGGACCACTTTTTCTTACAGTTATATAAATCATTATGCTATATATGAAGTTGTAAAATAATCATAAGAATCACTCCCTACAGCAAACACATGCAAATCTCTTTTTTTGTCATCACAGGGCAAGTGCTGGTAACTAAAGTAATGTGTCAATCGACTAGATGTCTAGAAATATGACTAGAAAACTCCCTGTGAAGTCATCCTTTCCAGCACATTTCCTTTAAAATACAATTACAAGCACAATGTTCCTTATTATCTTTTTCAGACAAACTAAGCCGATCGATCAGTCCAGGGAGCCGTCACACTCACAGACTACGTGTCAGTCCCAGGAAGAGGAGGGTTAGAGATCCACAGATTGGGTCTGTAGTTTCCTGCCTGTTCATGTCGTCAGACTCGCCAGCAGTCTGGTTTGCGTAGTTCTCCAGAGGCTTATGGAGACCAGCTCAAGTGGCACCCATAAACGTAATGCATATTCAGCAAGCCTTCAAAAGCAGCTGCTTTTATTTCAGACCATCTTCTTCTCTCCCTTCCCATCGTTCAGTCCTGCGCACTGCAAGCAGGGCCTTTCTTTGTTTTTTTTTGTTTTTTTTGGAGGCCTTCATGCCTTTCACGTAATGCTGGAGAAGCAACACTCAGTGTGTTTCTTTCTCAACTTCTTGGTCAAATCAATATTGTGATCGGTCATTAAAATCAACATGCTAATGCTGCACTATGAAATGATTACAACTGCATCTAATCTGAAAGGTTAAAGCCTACTATATAATTTTTCATCCACAAACTTCTGAGGCCTCTAAATTGACCAACTTAGCTGAAAAACCTGTTGCACACAATCTACTACATGCTTTCTGTCATCTAATTGGTAGTTTGATATTTTTATTTTTTTTTTATCAAGTAAACAGCCTTTTAGTATAATAGTACAATTTAGTATAGTTGTACAAATGTCCAACTTTACCTTCATGTTTTTATGCTGTGAAATCTTTACTGATTTGTAAAGTAAACCTATATAACTTGTATATTGTTAGTAATATGTCAAGAACACTAACAGGACTGTTCCTTTGATTAACCATAAATAATTTAGCATCTTCTTAACATCTTTACTTCTGGCTTTTAAGGAACATTTATTTGTTCATCTCACAGTCATTATTGTATTGCATTGCATTATATGTTTTGAATCTACAGAGCTTTGAAAATAAATATAAGGATTTCAATATCATCTGTGCACCCCTGTGAGAAGGGTTAGTTATAGTTTTATATTATATTATATATATATATATATATATATATATATATATATATATATATATATATATATATATATATATATATATAACTTTTTTTTTGTCTGAAGGCCCAATAAAATGTTCCACTTCAAAAAGTGTGTTTTTTCTAATATGTATTCTGTTTGCATGCTTAGTTTTATGTATTTTCCATTGGTTCCATTGGCTCTGGTATCCACTAACAAAATGATTTTGTTCATTGCACATTTTCTGACCAATTTGCATGATTTTCATGACATTTTAATTAAGCATAACTAGAAAAAATCATACTGATGTTTTTTTTTTACTTTTTACGGTCATTTCCATGACTATTTTTGAAATCCCTGATATTTACAGGGCTTTTTTTTTTCTTTTCTTTTTTTCAGGATCATGGGAACCCATCTGGGCAGGAAATCAATGTGAAGTTTATCTCTGGAGTGCTGCATACACGAAAACAATTGTAATATAATGAATTCACTTTAATTATACATTAAATAATTACAAACAGTTCTGCCTCCACTTTCTTATAGTCATTTAAGTGCAGGAAGAAAAATCCTCATTCATAACAATCAATGTCTGTAATACGGCTTTGTGATTGTTGAGGAAAATTAGTTTGGACCAGAATCCAGCAGGACAGCAGCCTGCCAGTTCTTTTAGAGAAAAAGCTCATTGGTCACTGCCAAAGCAAGGAGAATCCATCACACCGACTGAAAGATAATATTCAATGTGCTTGATGTTGTTGAGATTTGGTGGGGCCAACATTTTGCATTTGGCAGACCATTTTATCCTAAGCAATTGAAAATTAAAACCATGACCATGGCACTGCTTGCACCATGCACTAAAAGCTGAGCTACATTCTATGAACTGTGAGGCTTCCATTTGAACCTTCAGATTAAATGAATAGTTCACCCAAAAATAAAATAAAGAAGTCGTTGAAAATGTACTCACCCTCAGGCCATCCAAGATGTGGATGAGTTTGTTTCTTCAAAAGGTTTGGAGAAATCTAGTATTAAATCACTTGCTCATCATGGATCCTCTGCAGTGAATGGGTGCCGTCAGGATAAGAGTCCAAACAGATTTATTTCTTACTAAGAACTTTCACTTCACCAGATGTTAATTGATGGACTGGAGTGGTGTTGATTACTTGAGGATTATTATGATGTTTTTATCAGCTGTTTGGACTGATGGCACCCATTCACTACAGAGGATCCACTGGTTAGCAAGTGATCTCCAAATCTGTTCTGATGAAAAACATACTCAAACAAATTCAACCACATCTAGATGTTCTGAGGGTGAGTTCATTTTCAGCAAGTTTTGATTTTTGAGTCAACTATTCCATTACAAGTCTGATGCTCTCCAGACTGAGCTGGGAGATGCACTAAAAAACAGGTGAAATGTTTTAAGGTGCAAGTGTGCTCGTTATACCACGGGGTCAGACTGTTTTCCTTAATCTTCTTTAAGTGTAAAGGAGCAACTGCATCTAAAGTGCTACAAAAGAGTGAGTCCATAGTTTCTTCCAATTCCAAGTTTTTCTTAACTAATTGATTTGCAGAGGAATTGAGACAAGTCAGGAAGATTACTTACAAAAGCGTCTTTTCTGATAGAAATGATGTATTTGTATACATATTTGTAACAAAGAGTTGAATTTACAGAATTTGCAGCTTTAGCTATAAAAGAGAACACACACACACACACACACACACATATATATATATATATATATATATATATATATATTACTTGTCAACAGTAAACTGATTCATGTAGACAAGTTCATATAGTGCTAAAACACTGCTCACAAAGGCTGCATTTATTTGATTAAATATACAGTAAAAAATATAATATAGTGAAATATTATTAAAATTCAAAATAACTGTTTTCTCTTTGAATATGCTTTAAACTGTAATTTATTCCTGTGATGCACAGCTAAATTTTCAGCATCATTACTCCAGTCTTCAGTGTCACATAATCCTTCAGAAATCATTCTAATATGCTGATTTGCTGCTCAAGAAACATTTCTGATTATTAGTAATGTTGAAAATAGTTATGCTGTTTCATATTATTGATGAATAGAAAGCTAAAAAGAACAGCATTTATTTGAAAACTGAAATATTTTGTAATATTATTAATGTCTTTAATGACCATTTTGGTCAATTTAATGCATCCTTGCTTAATAATAAAAAAAAATAATAATTTTGAACAGTCAAGTGTCTGTCGCTCCATCTGTCTATGTCCATATAATAATCCATCTGTGAATGTGATTGGTCAAGTGCCATTGGCACTTTTAAAGTGACAAAACTGTTGTAACACGATGTGTAAGTCTTTAGAAATCGGCAATGGTCATGGCAGACTGATCAGTCTATCTACACCTCCGGAGAATGTTTTACTGGCTTTCAATTTTTTAATCAGTTTTACATTTCCTCTCCCACACTCCCTTCCTCTGCAGCACCTCACTCTCTCTCAGTCTTTCCCTCTGCTCTGACAGCTGATAAGCAGTGGGTTTCGAAACAATCTTTCCAATCTGATACATCTCACTGCGCGCATGACAAAACAGAAGAGAAACAGAAAGTTGAAATGGTGAGAGAGAGGCTCAGAGATTACGGTCAACAGAAAAAAAGACTTTTTGCTCAATGTTGGACTGGTGAGGTACAATCGTTTTAGAGACATAAAAATATTAAACCAGTATTGACAGAAACTTTGCATCAGTATGTAGATGTAGATGAGTTTGTTTCTTTATCAGAACAGATTTTAAAAAATATGTAGCATTCAATCAGTTGCTCATCAGTGGATCCTCTGCAGTGAATGGGTGCCGTCAGAATCAGAGTCCAAATGGCTGATAAAAACATCACAATAAACCACAAGGCCCCAGTCCATCAAATAATTTCATTTATTTATTTATATTTTGCTTTTGAGTTACAATACAAGTCTCATTGCTTTCTCTAGTGAAAAGGTTATCTTCTCGGAATCAGGAGAGAAATGTGCACAGATAAAGCACAGTTTACAAGCAAAGACAGTCTAAAACATATCTAAACAATTATGTCTGTGGACTTTGATGTGAGACAACATCCTGGGATAGGCTTTTTCACTGGAGCAAGTGTTTTATTGACTGTAGACATTTTGACAAAAAGTGATGGTTTAAAACTGAAACAACTTTATAATAGATTTGCTTCTTACAAACATGCAGCTTTCCACTTTTACAAGACATTCATTGATGGTCTGGAGTGATGTACTGTAGATTACTTGTGGATTATTGTGATGTTTTTATCAGCTGTTTGGACTCTCATTCTGACGGCACCCATTCACTGCAGAGGATCCATTGGTGAGCAAGTGATGGGATGCTAAATTTCTCCAAATCTGTTCAGATAAAGAAATAAACTCACCTAGATGGCCTAAACATATGTACATATTTACATTTTTGGCTGAACAATTCCTTTAATTCAAGTATTGTTTCGGTTCATAGTGGAAGTTCACAGTACCATAATAGAGAGTGTGTTACAGTAAGGTTAAGAACAGGTCTATTCACTAACTCTAATGTGATTCCCTGTAATCGCTTTCAAACGAGGCGTCTCTCTCTTCAATGACTCCAAGAAGCGCTTGATTCGATTCTGATTCACAGTCTCTGAAGTTACTGAAAAATGGAAGAAAAACTAGATACTAGATAGAAATGCTCTGCAATAGCCCAATTCATTCTAGCTCACGTTAAAATAACGTGTGACCGATTTGACCACTTTATAAGCACATTTTACTGAAATTCATGCCGTTCACAGAAATCTCTAGTTCATTTTTCAATCACTAACCTTAAGAAATTGACATAGCTATCACACAGCTCTCACGTAATATTCTTTCTGTTCTTTAAAACCATGCAGTTAGACCACAGGACAACGGTTTACACACATGTACCTCATTCAGAGCATGTCCTCTGCAAGCAAGTCAAGGTTGTTAAACCCATCAGAGTGAATGAATGCAGGGCAGTGAGGGCTAAACCTTTGCTATCACTTCTGTTGTGTCTAGCACGTAATTCACCCTCACAGCATGTTGATACAGACGTTCTGGGTTTAATATTTCTCACCGGCTCTGGGTCAGTGATTGAGGGACTCAGCAAGGTGTCACCAACATAATCTCTCATCTTATTTTCAGCGCCGCGTGATATGTAACTGTCATTCTAAATACTTGGTGAAAGAATGAAGTTGCACCTCGGACTAAGAAGAAGGATGGTGGACGTGACTAACACAGTTTGCAGGTGAGACATCTATTTCTGAGGAGACACTAGTCACAGTCCTGGCCAACTTTGTGGCCTGGGTGAGATAAGACATAAACAAAGACAATAAAAGCATGACTTAGTAGTTCATTGCAAATATGTAGGACAGTCTAGAGCAGAGTTCCCTAACACCGGGGCTGCAGAATATTTTAATGAACTGCATCTTATTAATGGTATATTTTTTTTATAATTTTTTTATTTATTAATTTCCGCTAGTTAGATATATTTATGAAAAACACAGCTGTAAATATTACATGAAATGGTTTCTAAATAAGTTAAAACTAAATAAGTTTTCTGTTTTATTTAGTTGCAATTTTGTTTTTCCGAGCAAAAAATAAATATCATACATTTTCTCCTGATTTACAGTAAAATGTCATTCAGTGTAACAAGCTTGTCAGGCATATTTACAACAAAAATCAATTTATGACATATTAAAAGACTAATTACTTTCACCGCAAATACTAATGAGTTGTAATTTTACATTTTTTACATTTGCCACTATCCTAGGTTTTGCCCATTTGTCAGTAAGATTTTTTTTACTAATTTAAAACACAATAAAATTTAGTATGCTCCATTATTCTTTTAGATATTTTAATATGTACACGTCAGAATAAGCAAGTTGTTTGAATTTTTGCATAAATATTGTGTTACACTGAATGACAATGTAACATTATTTCAACCAAATTTTGACATTTTATTCTCCAAACACTTATTTGAAACCTTAAAAGTAGACATTTTACTTACATTTAATAAGCTTTCTATGGACACAAAATCACTTTTGTACATTTCTTTTGATGCGGACATCTTAACGTCTTTGACCCACATATAAGTAAATAAGAAACCAAATATTATAATTTCAATACACCGTATTTTCCGTACTATAAGGTGCACTTAAAAGCCTTTCATTTTCTCAAAAAAACGACAGTGCGCCTTATAATCCGGAGCGCTTTATATATGGATCAAGGCGCTCTGTCAAAATGTTGACATTCCCTTTAGAACAGCTCCATCTAGTGGATGCATTACGCAAACCCAGTCAAACGTTTGACTGCAGTATCATCTATTCTATGCGCCTTATAATCCGGTGCGCCCTATATATGAAAACAGTTCTAAAATAGGCCATTCATTGAAGGTGCGCTTTATAATCCTGTGCGCCTTATAGTGCGGAAAATACGGTTATATGCATACATACACAAACCTGACAAGGCAATATTTTAGCATATAATACAAATAAAAACTCTAATGTGTAGACAGCGTGTATATATATGCAATACATATTTTATACCAAAACAACATTAATATATAAATATAAATTAATAAAAAATAATTGATTTATTATTTAAAATTATTTATTTATTTTATTTTATTTGGATTATATTTTGTACAGACCATTTGGAACAAATAATATGATATATATACTTTTTATTCTCTAATGAACCAAGCAAAGGTAGGTGAACTTCACAGGTATTTTTGTTGTATTCAACAACCTTTTCACAAAAGATTGGATTTTTATACATTTTTTCTGGATTTGCATTGTAAATCCACTTGTCTGAAAAATCTATTTAAATGGACATGACTCTTTTGCATATATGAATCAAACACATCTTAACAGCAGACCATACTATTTCAGTTCTAGACACTGGGATGGTCGCAATGACAATACCACTGTCACGATATAACACCTGTAATGAGGTGTTGTGTCAAAAAAGAGATATACAGCCATTTGCATTATCCAAGACACACGTGGAGAAACATCATTACCAGGTGATCTTCCCAACAAAATGTCTCTGCAATATCAAACATCATTCACAGTGGGTGTCAAATTCACAGCAGGCGCCCGCTCTGAATGGTGTCATAAAACCCATGTCTTTTCCTGAATGTGTCTATAACCTATGCCACAAAAGTCATTTAAAATCCACACCGACATTTCAAAACGTGCGTGAGGAGAACAAGCATTTGTGGCTCACATGTGGCAGCATCTTCCTGTGTTTGTAATGCCTTTAATGATTCGTCACTCTATAATTGGATCTGCGCTAATAAAATCGCATTTGTCTGTTTAATATACATGAATAAATGTTTGCTGCTTTGTATTCAAAGTTAATGTTCTCCTGCAATCCAAATTACCCTAAATGATTTTTTTCCTCATTATTATGGTAATGATTGTACTGTTGTTTATCATTGTACAATCAAACAGGTTGCATCTATTGTTAATTCATAACTTGAAGCCTGGGAGACACTGCACTCACATATTTCACCGCTAATGGCTTTGTGTCATGGTCATAGATAACAACCCTAGGCTTCTTTAAAATTGATTTGCAGCTAATTAATTATGAGTGAAATAGAAATTTTATCATTTATGTACCTAATCCTGAGCCTCCATCTTAGCAGTCTGTCATCAGACAGAACACCTTAGTTTCACCTGTACAAATGAACAATCATAAATGAGACCTCTTTCATCTCAGCTTTTTTCTCCTCAACAGCAGTGAAATCAAAAGTTTTAGCAAAAGAGTAATCTCATGAGTCTCCTCGAGTTTCAGAAAAGATCTCAAACTGCTCAGATCAGTAAAGGTTAAAAGAAAAAAAAGAAAGAAAAAAGTCAGCAATAAAAATTATTTTTATTTGTCCTGTATAAACAATTTTAGGAGCAATATCTGGGATAAATACACAACTAAAACCCTATCGGACGGAGGACGTCTGTAAAAATAAATTTACCTGGCACCTCAACGATAAAACTCATGGATTTGGATAGTGATTCACAGTATAATAAGAATAAATTCATATTTAATAATCTTATTTATTATTTGAATATTAAATCTGTTTAAAAATCGGAAACTATAGATGCACTTGCATTTTATCTTTCAAAATTATGGATGCCATGAAAAATGTGGAGATTAGCAGAAATAACTTAATGCAACCTCTTATTTACACAAGGTTTATGTTTTTATGTATATATAATTGTATAGAATACATATTTCTAAATTGTGTCACTGCCATAATAATGAACCATTTCAAATGTTTACGTGTTTTCTTTCCTTTTTTTTTTCCGGCATTTTAGAGAATTACAATGCATATAAACACGCTTTTCCTCTAAAAACCCTTATTATGTTAATTATTTTCACGTACGCTTTCAATGCTGATTATGTCCAATACGTTCTTGGGTACTCTAAAAAATGGCAGAATACGTAAATCGGGGGAGAAGAATGGTTGAGTAAATTATGTTATTATTGTATTATTTAAGTTGAGCCACTGATGGAGGGTCTATGGAGGGTCAGATAGCACTCCGACTTGATTAGAAATATCTTAATTTGTGTTGTGTTCTGAAGATGAACGAAGGTCTTACACGAGGGTGTCATTCCAAATAAACATAATTTTCATTTTGTGGTGAACTAACTCTTTAAGCAATAAAATGTTTCTCTTTTTTTCATCATTAATCAATGGCCTCAAAAAAGAAAAAGCAAAGGCTGCTCCTATGGATAAAAGATTATTTTAACTTCTGCCTTCAGGAATATGACATCAGAATACAATTTTGAAGTTGTTAAATAGTCTGCTGTGGTTTTTTAGGGTAAAGGCCAGAAATGAGATGAGAGTTTAGATCAAGTTCAAATCTGATTTCAAAATCTGTCAACCTTTCCACAAGCCTTAAGATTGCTAATACGTGACGCTTAACATATGAGATGCTTTGAGCATATGTTTTAATTCCTCTGATGCATCCGGCCAGAACTTTCGCATCACTCTTTACAGCACTTGTAGTGTCCAGGCTTGGCCATTTTCCCAGATGCAATTGGTTATTAAGGGATCGTACTTTATCACCATGGGGACTATGGGAATTGAGAACCGATTTCCATTCAGAACAAGATCCATTTTAGAAGAAACACTGGAACCAAACCATTTTCATAATATTTCATTGATTACCATGTTCTTAAATGTCTGCACTTCTCCACTGATTAAAACTGCACTGAAATAACTTCTGTGACTTAATGTTCTACAAAACAGACAATTTCCTACACTTCTCATTATAAACACCATTTACAGTCAAAACATCCAGTGCAAAAGAAAAAAAAGAAAAAAAAAGAGACAGATGTTGCAGAGCGTTGTCTCCCGTTGTGTTGCCCATTATAAATTGAACAAATGCTGATTAATATACCAAAAGTGATAACTGCAGAGTTCCTCTCACACCTTAATGAACATAAACACCATCTGCATGCAAGAACGATGCACAAGGCACAAAGATTTAACTTTATGCCTCTTACCCATCCAGATCCATTATATAGACACAGCTTAGCATGCACTAATACTTTGGCCTTGCAAGACCAACTTTAGTTAGCATCTTATTGATTATAAACATTGTCTAAAGATAAAATGGATGAGCTCACTGGCCTCATCTAAAAGTTTGATATTAAACTTGTTTGTTATAGGCTATGAACAGAAGCCTTTTTGGCTTTGTGTTTTGATTATGGCATGAACCAATCACCTATAGACAGTGTTTACGACCAGCAAGATTGAAAGGTTTTGCGTTTCTGGGTTATTGCTTTGGTACATTAAGCAATGTTGGGCTGTTTCCACATAATGGGCTTTTTGTCTTTGTCCTTGGATTACAGCTTGTCTGGTTGTAGATATTGTGTATTACAACCAAGAAATCTGGTTTCCCTGAAGCATTTATCACGTTAAGCATTTTAGATTTTCTCTTAAATACTTTTGTTTTCTGCACCGCTATCCAACGGCAGAGATGTACAGGCTCTAAATCTACAGCTCTGCGGGAAAAGAAAATGCTCTAGCTGAGTGTTGAGTTTACAGTGTGAATTAAATGTAATGAAAGAGCACGATTGGGCGCTTAAAAATAATACAAAAGACAATAAATAGAAAAAAATGTTTGTACTTTTCTGTACTGTATGGTTGCACATACCTCTGATTCACAACACGTGACTCTTAGAATACGGTTATTTTTAAATGGTTAGTTCAACCAAAAATGAAAAATTCGATGAAAATCTACTCTCCTTCGGGCCAAAATATGGATGAGTTTGTTTCTTCAGATTCGATCATTTTAGCATTCCATCACTTGCTCAGCAGTGGATCCTCTGCAGTGAATGGGTGCCATCAGATTGAGAGTCCAAACAGTTGATAAAAAACGTTACAATATTCCACAAGTAATCGACATCACTCCAGTCCATCAATGAATGTCTTGTAAAAATTTAAATAATCCACATAATCCAGATTAGAGGTCTACATGGACCCGGGATCCGTACGGGTTCTGGGCTATATTTTAAATGGACAGCCGGGTTGGAGTCGGGTCTCAATCTATTTATTTGGGTCCCAGGTCTGTTTAACATTGTGTGTAATACAATAATAGATCACCCAGCTGTTAGAGGAATAAAATAGATGGAACTTTCTTTGATTGTGGTATAAGGGCAAAGGCTTCTTACATTAGGTAAGACGAAAAGTTACATTTCCGCAACTTGTTTATCAACATTTTAATAGCAATTTAATGTGGAATATGTACAGATGGGGTCCAGTTGGTTCTGTGTCTTCCCGGCTGGGTTCGAGTCCAGCTTTCAAGTAAAAAAAATAAATAAAAAATTTGGACTTTTGTAGACCTCTAATCCACACCACTCTAGTCCATCAGTTAATATCTTGTAAAGTGAAAACTTGAATGTTTGTGATAATTGGTTGTAATGGTTGTAAACAATTCCAAGTTTAAACAAGACGTTTAAACTTTAAACCATTACTTCTGGCTAAAATAAAAGTCCATAATCCGTAATGACACTTTATCCAGTGACAAAGTACATACCATGTTGTTTTCTCACATCAAAATCCACCAACATATTTGTTTAGAACTGTTTTTAAATATTTATATTAGTTTTAAGTGGTAGAGCATTGTGTTTAGCAGTGTAAAAGGTTGTGTGTTCAATTCCCAGGGAACACATACTGGTATAAAAAATAAATTAAAAAATGATTAGCCTGAATGCACTGTAAGTCACTTTGGATAAAAGCATCTGCTAAATGCATAGAAATGTAACATTTCTCTCCTGATTTAAATGAGAAAGCAATATGGAAAGTTTACAATGTATTGACGGATTTATTACATACATGCTGCTTTTCTCTTTACAAGACACTAATTGATGGACTGGAATGATGTGGATTATTGTGATGTTTTTATCAGCTGTTTGGACTCTCATTCTGACGGCACCCATTCACTGAAGAGGATCCATTGGTGAGCAAGTGATGGAATGCTAAGTTTCACCAAATCTGTTCTGATGAAGAAAAAACATCTACATCTAGGATGACCTAAAGGCAAACAATTCCTTTATTAATCTTTTTGGACATTTTGGTTACCAGGACTTGAATTGAATGGACAGAAAATGACCACAGATTGAATTTTCATTTTCAGGGTGAACTATACATCAGTCATTATGTGTAGCCCAGTTTTCACTGTGAATAGTTTTTTTTTTTTTTTTTTTGTGGGAGAATTATTCCTTTAATGAATCATTCATGAACTCTAAAGTTATCTGTCTAACAACTCACTGACACATTAAATTGGTCAGAGCCATGAACATGGCTGCCACTGTATTTACAAGATGGGCAGATGAGCTGCACGGAAACCCTTTCTAACTAACCCATATTCGGTTGGATGACTGCGCAGGCTTTGTAAAAGAAATCACAGTCAGGCCGTCCTGTGCTCTCCGTCTAGGCACTGAGCCAAAGCCCCACATCTTGTTCCTCATAAAATCTCCATCACAATGCTGCTTCTGTCTGAGATGCAGAGTAATACTCCATCATCTGTCAGTCTTATGACAAACTAACAATACATGATGAAACACTGCTGAATAAATGCAGGTTAATTTACGACGTGCAATTTATTTTCCCTCGTCTTCCCCCTCTTTATTTTAATATTTTATTTTTATATGTATTTTTTGTTTTCTTTAAAGTACTATAGTATTTCATGAATAAGTATTATTTAACTGGTTTGCACTCTATATGCCATGTGCTCCTCTATCTTTTTTACATGATAGGAATCATTTTACAAATAGGAAAAAAATAACACTAAACATGTTCACAACCAGTCTGTAAATCAGCCTGAAAGAGTGAAACAAGTTAAACATCTCACTCATTAAAATTTCATAACTTTCTGTAACATCAGAAAGGAAATTAACTTGAGAATCTTAGAAACTTGAAATAAACTGTAAATGTGCCAGCTTTTAGCAACTAAACAACTCTTTAAAGTTAAAGATGCACCTTAGTGTTTAACCATCTTTTTTATAAAACCTTTATCAGTATAAAATGTGCATACAACACATGAGGTACTCCCAGAAATATTTATATAAATTAATTTCTACCTTGTTGCTGTTTGAATCTGATTGAATGATGAAGGTTTTAAGGTGTGCAATTATGAAATGCATGGCTAAAGTAGTCCCAGGCAAGTCTTGATCACATTACTGGTCCGCATCTATCATAATTCACTAGAGAGGAATGAGGAGATGCTGGAGAACACTTTAACAAGACATTAATTCCACAAACAAAGGGAGACAAGCTTAGGATGCCGTCTAACAGCAGACAGAGATATAGGGACTGGGAACACTTTAAATACAAAGACACCAATTGGACACACCTGGGAACAAATTAACTAATTAATAAAACACAGCTGGAAACAAATTCACACAACGAGGACAGGAAAAGGAAAGACCAAATAAGGACATGGAAACACATGAGGTGCAAAACACACACATCACACGGAACAGAAGTCTGACGGTATCACTTCGCCAAATGATTTCCATTATTTCAAAGGTCCTTACAGCCTAAAACAACAAAAGAATAAAAACAATAGGACAAAAAAAAGATTATTCCCGTGTTTTTGGCAAAACATTAATTAATATTATGCATGAAAACCATGCTACCATCATGGTACAGACCCCAGCTCTCTCTCATACAAACAGTATGAAAACTAGCCAGGTAATAAGGGTGCTGTTCTTGAAGCAGATACATTTACAGTTTCACTATTAGAGACACTGCTGCCAAACACTGTTAAGAGATGCACAGACTCATAGAGGCTTAATCTCTCTTTCTCTCTAAAAAAAAATATGCATTAAAACTGCATTTTTCTGCTATTAATGGGACAAGCCTCTGTTACTAGCTCTAAAATTATGTTTTAAAATTAGCAAGCATTGGATGAGATGCTTAAGAAATTAATCCTACACACAAAAGCTGTGTGTTAACCATGTAAGCAGAATAACTGGCTCCAGTCCATTGAATTATTAGAAAATAATGCACACCTGAGGTTTGTGTTGTGGCCGCATCACCACCTCAGGTGTGCATTGTTTTCTATTAATTCAACAGCCCACTGTCATTTATTCCTTACATAAATAAATATTAAATAGATATATTAAAGTGGTCTAAATATTCATATTTAAATTTGACAATGTAACTTTTTTAAAATTGAATATTCTATGAAACATGTTGAAACGCTTAATTTTCTTTCTACATTTTAAAAAATATTTTAATCAATAAATTAATTAATTGTATTTTAAATTATACAGACTGAAGTTCTAATCACAATATTTATTTTTATAAAGTTATAAAAAAACTTTTTTTGTGGAGCTGCAATTAAATCCTATTTTAGTGGCTGTTACAGTAAATATCTTGAGTCCTGGACTTTTTGGCTGTGTGTGTGTGTGTGTGTGTGTGTGTGTGTGTGTGTGTGTTAGTGAGAGTGATCAAATGAGCCTGTGCAAGTATGGTGTGGCATATTTAAACATTTAGGTCAATGCACACATGCCTGCTATTCCAATAAACAATTTAAAACAGCTAAAAGGAAAAATCGTATTAATTATAAACCTCTTCTAAATGAAATATTCAGTCCTGTTTCCAGCTAAAATAAAAAAGCTTATACATACATCAATACAATGGGAATATGCTGTCATGCATATTCATTAGGAAACATCAATATAATAATCTGTTGACATTCATATTTCATCAAAGACTTTTGTGGCAGGAATTACTTTGAGCTTTCTTGACACATTTCTGTGGAAGTCTCAATCTGAGTGGAAGACGCTGATTTCCCTTGATTAGCTATAAAACAAGTGTAAAGATGCACAACAAAAGAACAAACAAAAAGACACATTCAATGTCATGATCAGAAAAGAAAAAGATATTTGCTCTTCTTTCGTTGTGCTTTATATTGCAAAACATCTCCTTATAAACTGCAATATTAAATCTGCATCAAATAAGAAAGAGTTGAATAAAGCAAATGGTGTTTTTAGTAAATCTAGTAATGTACTGCAGAAGTTTTGTTCTCATATTCTACCTTCAAGGAATACCTATCTCAAAACTGAATATCTGCAATAATTTCATCACCCGTATTTAACTCTAAAATCTGTATTGTTTTCTTTCTTCTGTCACAAACATAATGTGATGTTAGGCAGAATGTTTTAGCTTTTTTGTTTGTACAATGAAAGTTTGTGGTTTTCTGTCTTGCCAACCTGAAAATAGACACAAAAGCACCATAAAGGTAACTTAAACGTGATGCATATAAATCTAACATCATATTCTGAGACTTCTCAAGACATATGATAGTTTTGTGTTTTCACTGAAAGTCTTCAGTTCCATTGCAGTTCCACTCTGTGCTCACTTTAAATAAAAAATAATGATAAGTATAAGAGGAAAAGATAATCAGTGAATAACAGATGGAAGAATGACTTTGACGTGATTGAAATATGACATTTTCATTTTTTAGGGAATTATTCCTGAGTGCAAACTGTATGATTTTCGCTACAATTTTCTGTCATTTGAGAACATGTTTGATGATCTGCAGATTAACTGCCTTTACAATTAAACCAAGCAACAGATTTTTGGCAGCCTTAAGCGTTACTGCAACTAAAGAAGGCCAGCTAATGAAGAACCGAGTCGAGCACAGCAATTAAATGGTAAGAGTTTTTTGAATTTTTTATAAAAGAAGCAATTTTTTATAATGACTTTTATTCAGCAAAGATGCATTAAATTGATCAAAATTGACACTAAAGATATTTACAAACGATTTTTGTTTTTAAGTAACTTCCTATTCATTAAAGAATCCTGAATAAATGTATTAAGATTTCCACAAAAAATATAAGGCAGCACAATGTTTTCAATATTGATAATAATGAGGAAAGTTATAATGATTTCTGAAGGATCAGGTAACACTGATGACTGAAAATTATACAAAAAATTCAGCTGTGCTCACAAGAATAAATTTCAAATTTACAACTATTATTTGAAACTGTAATAATATTTCACACTATTTCAAATTTTACTGTATTTTTGACCAAATAAATGCAGCCTTGATGAGCAAAAGAGACTTCTTTAAAAAAAAAAAAAAAAAACTTCGACCCCAAACTTTTGAATGAGAGATAATACATATTAATACTAGATTGTGTATATGATATGCAATATGATTGTACTTCACATGATTTTGGTGTACTAATTTCAAACATATTGTGCTTGTGAATTGTGGAAATACTAATACCATAAAAAATAATTACACTGTGAACCATTGGCATAATAAAAATCTACAAAGATATATACTGTATCATATAGTGTAATATAAGATGTTTCACCTGAATGTTTTTCACCCTTCATACTAAGTTTTGACTTCTTACAGGTGCTGGTTTTGTTGTCAGATCAGGGATGAGTGTCTACGTCAGCAGATCCACAGAAAAACGTCCCACTTCCTGTGAGTCAGGAGAAAAAAACAAGCATGTGTAAGAGAGGCCTGACTCATGTTCAGCAATCAGTTAAAGCATTTTAGAACTTCATTTCATGGCACAATAAATCATTTATCACCTCCTCTCACCTTCTATTCCACAAAATAATAAACCACAGCTTCTCTTTTCTTTCTCTGTCCGACTTTTCTGATGTTTCATACAGCGGTTCTGTGATGGAAAATACCATATATAAGACAGCAATGAGAGGTTATCAGGACAAAATGTGCCTGTGTGATTCACCGTAATAGCACCAGCTTTAATGCACAATAATAGCACTAAATCTTGAGAGTTTTATCTGGAAACATCACAACAGATGCAGCAATGTTGCTGTGGCAACCAGAGGAAGCCACATTGCTAATGGAAATTGTCTGCCTTTGCCTTTCATCTTTGGGAAAAGCTAAAAAGCTGTAGAGCCATTTCTACAAGCCGCCACAGCTTTTGAGGGCCTTCTACACAAAAAAGACAAAACATCACTGTAACGGATTAAAACTCCATGATCACGGGAAGGAGGAGGCGGGAACCGGCGGACAATCAAATAAGGTTTTAATAATCAAAATAAATACAAAACAGTGCGTCAGCCCCTCACGGACGACTAACGCGCACAAATAAAAAGCAAACACAAACTAAAACCCAGGCCTGGTCTTCTCTCGTCCGTCACTGTCGTCGCTCCTGTTTTATATCCCTCCATCTCCTCCGTGGGACTCGAGACCGGTGGGTCGAGCAGGTGTCGCTCATTTCCAATCACTCCACCGGCCTCGCTCCTGTTCCCACGTCTCTTGGCCCCGCCCCACTCATCATAATCACACTTTTGTCTTATCAAAACTATTTGCAAATGAAATGTGATCTCTTTGATGTCTCTCCACGAGATCCTCTGAGGGATTAAAACTCCTCTCATCACCAGCACAGTAAACTCACTCTAACACTCACATTCTCCTGAGTTTGGTGGCTAAATTACCGTGCATAAGAAGCTCTGTTTTGATGTAAATGAAAACACAGCAAAATTCTAATCAGCTCTTTTCAGGAATAATCTCCCCCTGGATCAAATAATCATCTTTTTTATGTCTCTATTCCTGTGTGTGTTGCTATATTTTTCCCACATGAAAAAAAAAATACTATAGTTATTTATAGTAAATAAAGTGTTTTTGAACCATACTGTTGTAAAGTACTTGAATTAATTTGTTGTGTTAATTCTATAGTTGCTGTGGTAATAAAACAACCATACTAATATAAATAAATTACTTTGCCCAATACTGTACTAAGTTTTCTACAACTACAGGGTATAATATACTAAAATACACTACGATTTACTGTAGTTAAAAAATAAAACTATACAAATATACAAGTATATTACAGTATTTATTACAGTTTATAAGTTCACTTTAGTTAATACTACAGTATGCTCAACCCGATCTCACGGCAATTCGTACATATTTTACAAGGTGGCTTATTTGTACGAATTTATACGACCACACTAGTACAATTTCATACGATTTTTGCCAAATCGTACGTATTTTACAAGTTGCACAATTCGTATGAATTTGTATGAATGACCTACAACTAACCCCTCCCCTAAACCTAACCGTTAGACAAATCGTATAAAATACTATGAGTGAGGTCGTACAAATTCGTACGAATAAGCCACCTCGTAAAATACGTACAAATTGGTCGTGAGATAGCGCTGGTATGCTATACTAATACTATAATATATACAGCATAAAACACTTTACTATAGTATGGTTCAAAAACTATAGTATTTGCTATAAATCACTATAGTATTTTTTCATATAGGGATTGTGAATTTATGAGACTTATGTAAATAACTAAAAGAATAACAAAATGCAGTAAACCATAAAACTATTTGAACTACAAACCTTTGTGTTTATGATTATGATAATGAACTAAAATACTATGATAACAAATACCAGTTTGCAATATCAAGCAGCATAATGTTCTGTTTTTGAAGAGAATGACACTGGAAGCCTCACACATTCCAGTCAAAGGGGTGGTTGATTGCGATTTCACTTTTTAACGTTAGTTATTGTGTAATGTTGCTGTTTGAGCACAAACAATATCTGCAAAGTTAAGATGCTGAAAGTTCAATGCAAACAGATATATATCGTCTTTTAAAATTCTGGTAGTTTAATGCCAATTGAAATGGCTCGTAGGGACAACAACAAGTTACTTGGCGGGTTTGTGACATCACAAACCCTGATATTTACATAAACCTTACCCCCGGGAACACGCAACAAAGGGAGCGATGCTTTAGAGAAGAGGAAGAGTTGTTGCCATGCTGTTAAAACTAGGGGTGCACGAAAACATCAATTTATTTTCGAATCACTATTCTGTCTTCTAACGATTCTAATGGATTCACAAGTTTGAAAATCAATGTTCTAAAGCAGAGAGGTTCCTAATACCTTTCCTCATGTCGCTCTGCTCTGCATCTCTCTCTCTGTCTCTTATTCAGGACATCCGCTCGTCAGCTCCAATAAACCGTGTTCCAATTATACATTTTATGTCTACAGACAGACGGATATTTTCACATAGCAAGAAGCATTATACATGGATGCGCGTACTCTATTAAATCTTTAATCAGGATAAAACTGTATTTTAAAAGCTAACAGAAACAGTATATTTTACAAATAACAGTGTATCTAAAAGTATGAGACGACAACAAACAAAAAACGTACCATTAAAAGCCATGCTTGCACAGGTTCTGTGTGATCCTGTTCACTAATATTCTCTGGGTCTCTATTGGGCTCAAATTGATAAGCAATAGACAACGTCATTGTTTACAATAAAACAGGAGCAGATGCCACTGAGGTGAGGGGCGGGACGTTTAGACGTGCACTAGAGGTGGTTTAGCCAATCACAACACACTGGACCAGCTACCCAATCTCCGCCCATCATGTAGTTCTGCGGGAGGGGCTTCATAAAACCAGAAAATGATCAGAGCATTCACAGGAGAAGGGACAGAGCAGTGTAGAATAAAGGTAAATTGTGTGAAAAAGAATGAGTTTTTTTTTACTAAGCATTAACACGTTATCCTGCATCCCATAAACATAATCAAGCCTATAAAAACAGCAGTCAACCACCCCTTTAAAAATGGCAATGCACGATCTTGAGTCAAAAATAAAGTGGAGAGAACTTATGTAGCACCATCCGTTTTCAGCACTGCGTTCCCTGTCTTCCACTAGGGTTGGGTACCATTCACATTTTAATTGGTACCATTAACAGTGCCTGAAATTTGGTGACGGTACCCAATGGTACATTTTTTCAGTATTTTACTCTCAATGTCCAAACCCATTAATTTTGTTAGATATTTCTTTAGAAATGTCACATACTAGACAAAGTAATTCTAATGTCACAAATAATATTTTCAAAGTTTACCGGGTATTATATAATTAGATTATTTCATAGTGTGGGTTTGGTGAAGTGTACTAAAGTAAAACATGTTTCACAGTCTTCCAAACTGACCCACAACCTAATCAGTTTGTACAAAAAGAAATTAATAAGTTGATCAGCTCATTCAAGTTTTGAGTGTTGTAACAGCAAACTACTATTACCCCCTGATTCCCAATGGTTTTAGAGCAATTTAGAACAATTACTCCTCGTCACCAGTTGTCATTTCAAAGGATAGTACAATTGCTAGTGCAACAAGTACAGTATAATCACACCAGACTTTTGTCAATAAATTCAACAAATCATTTCAGCCCAACTATTTACCAACATCCTTACAAGCGTCAGAACACCTTAGCAACTGCTGAAAATACTCTAGCATCTACTCAAATATCATTCCATAGAATACTCTATCCTAGCAACCACTCAGAACACCTCAGCAACCATTCAGTAACATCTTAGCAACCACTAAGAACACCCTAGCAACCGCTCCTCAAACTGGCCAAGCTACATAAACACTACACAGCCTTCAGAATATAGACAGGACTTTGTCAGGCTCTTCTCATTCTGTCCTGCAATAATCTGAGATGCTGGATTTACAGCTGCAGAGTGGATGATGCTATTACACTATAAATTGTCTCACTCCATTTCACTCTGAGTTTGTGTACCATATTTCAGGCACAGGCTGATCCGCTGGGTTTGGGATTCAATCTCTATATGTGAGCGGGATAAAGTTAGTGGTTGGTCACAGGCTCCTACAGAAAGGGGCTTTCCATCAGAGAGCAGTAAAAGGGATCAGGCTGCCGTTAAGCAACATAAACCTCCACCAAACCCACAGACCTCAGACTCCACACATCTACAGCAGTGTGAAACCCTTAAAACTAACACTACAGATCCAATACACAGTCAACATTCAAGCTCACACAACGTATATGGGTTTTTTGTTCCACAGATTTACTCTAAGTACAAATTTCAAGCTTTTCTGCTATATAAGATTTCATGTCATTTTGTTTTTAATTCTAGTGTTTATGTAAATATGTTACTGTTTTACTCTTATCCCAGACCCAGACTTTCATTCCTAAAAATTTGATATCCATATATGTATATCCATCAAAAAATAGCACCTAACTATCATCTAAAATGGCTAATTGTTGATGATATTTTTTGTTACAGAAATTACAACTTTCCATAAAATGATTTAAATAATATTAATAATTATTACAATTAATATGAATAATAATAATAATAATAAAATTAACAGTGACTTATATATTACTAATAACATTATTAATAACAATAACATAATTATTATTAATAAAATAAAATTATTGTTATTATTGTTATTATTATTAAATAGCATGTATTTAAAAAATACAATGTTATTTAAATTAGTCTTAGTAAGGCAAACAAACAATTAATTTATTCCAAAGGTGCTTCAAATGTCTTTTTCCCTTTCTTTTTTACAGCAGAACTTGAAAAATGACAGAAAAATGACATTTCACTTTAATTGTTTACATATATATTATTTGAATATTTAAATGTAGTTGTAAGAGTTTAGTTTTTCAGTTTTCTGATACTAATGTTGATGTTTACTTCAATATGTTACTTGCCTTTTCATTGTACAGTAAGTTAATGTGAAATGTCCTAGAAGTTTCTGAATGAAAATTGTTTCTACACCAAACTTTTGCCAGTGTTGTCAGTTCAAGAAAAAAAAACTGATTCTCCTGGGATGCATCACTGTTAATCACTGGAAGTCAAAATTAAACTAGTAATAGTTTGAGGTGTGTGTGTGCATGTTTTTGTGACATATCAGGACACAACTCTGTATAATGACATGGGTATGACACAGTTATTACAAGGAGAGGGTGACTTATGTGGACATAACCCATGTCCCCATTTTTCAAAACGCTTATAAATCATACAGAATTTTTTTTTTTTTTTGAGAAAGTAAAAATGCACAAAGTTTCCTGTGAGGGTTAGGGTTAGGTGTAGGGTTGGTGTAGGGCCATAGAATATACAGTTTGTACAGTTAAAAAAAACATTACGCCTATGAGATGTCCCCACTTTTCACAAAAACAAACAGGTGTGTGTGTGTGTGTTATTTATAAAAATCCACAGGGCCAAAAGTGCCTGTAGTTGAAGCAGTGATATGCCCACATTCACAATCCAAGAACACGCATGCATGTGAAAGCTGCGTGGATAGCTTTGAAATCTAAGTGCAATGATAACAAACATCCTCTGACACAAAGGTCAGTGTGAAGAAAAGCTGCGTGGTGCTCTTTACTTAAGAGTGACAGGCGATGGCTGATTTGGCCAAAGGCAGCGGTCAAACTGCTGTATGCTGGTGATTATGCTGTAGCCACAGATTTGATGGCTCAGATAAAGCAGATGTAAGATGGAGATGGAGGCGACCAGCAAGTGCACTGAGGGAGGGGTGAAAAAAATCAAGGGGATTTAGGCAAGAAGCTCTATCTCTCTCGCACAGTTTTTCCAAGGTGGTTTGTGGGTGGAGAAAGAGAGAGAGAGAGAGAGAGAGAGAGAGATACTGAGAGCTGACAGGACACAGAAGTCGTCTGTGTGTAAATCTTCATTTGGAGGAAGTGTTGGATTAAAAAGGCAGACGTTTTTGTCCCGAGGCTCATTATTTAACATATCACAGTCCCACAGGGATGGACGTGGGACTCGGCTTTAGTCTTGTCACTCATACTTATAGCAAAAGTAAGACTGGCTTTCATTGAACTGCCCAGGGCTTCTGGATGGACTGTCGGGGGACAGCAGTTGCATATTTTATGGGCTGGATGGACAGATCAATGGACAAATGAATGGATAGATAAGAGATTCATATTAAGTAGCTAATTTAATATAACTGCAAAAAAAAAAAAACTATTACAAGTATAGAAAAAAAAAAAAAAAAACTAAATAAATTTTCTATATAAATATACACACACTTCCTTTGGGGTCGGAATTGTTGTTTTTTTTTTTTTAAGAAATTAATACTTTTTTTGTATTAATTAAATTGATTAAAAATTGACAGTACATTCAGAATGTTAAATGATTTTTCTATTTCAAATAAATGCTGTTCTTTTTAACTTTAATGTTCTTAATGATCATGTGACACTGAATACAGGAGTAATGATGCTGAAAATTCAGCTTTACATCACAGGAACCAATTACATTTTAAATTATAATCAAATAGAAGACAGTTATTCTAAAATATAATAATATTTCATAATATTCCTGATTTTACAGTATTTTTAATAAAATAAATGCAGCCTTGGTAGGCATAAACATTAAAGATATTACGAATCCCAAACTTTTGAACGGTAAGTAAATCCATACTGCAGAAAAGCCCTATTTAAATAAACTGTATACATTTAAAATAATAATAATAATAAAAATAATAAAATATTCCTACTATAATATTGGATAGAAAGCTATTACAGAGAAGAAAAAGACGTTTACATAATAATAAGTGAACATTTGCTTGATAATACTTATGCCATAACAAGTTATTTACTTCTGGGAACAACATCTTGTTTAAATAATTTAACACTTGCTCAAACAGTTTAAACAATTTTTATGCATTACAATATACAGCAGCTTTTAGATTTTTATAAAAAAGGGTTTTATATTTTGGCTTCCTTAACTTTTAAAAAAGTTGTGACTTGTTTGCCATTCTGTGTGCCACAGACGCTCTAAAAGGTTTTCCAAAAATCAGCAAATCTCAGAAATCTTCACAAAATCGATATTTTTCTTCACCGGTGTCATCCAGCCCATTGATTTCACCTCGCGCTGCTGCAATGTTATCAGAGCTGTCTACAGTATCTCTCTATCCCATGGCTCTCTATTTGTCCTGAGATGAGAGGAGACTGTTCATCTGACACAATCTTTCTTCATTACAAGAAGCCATAATGTGTGTCAGGCCCACACAGAGAACCTTCCCCAAGAACCCTTGATGCACACAGGTCAGAGCTCTCAGATGCTGCACTGCTGATAGAGCTCTACTGAACACAGGTTGTGTGCAGCTCCCTGATCTCTGCAACGATGCTGACTCTGATCTGCAGGAGAAGAGGTAGTGGGCCCGCAGGCGAGAGTTTCTGCCACATTCTTCTTTTTCTTTCCCTGCCCGAGGCCACTTTTGGTATGGTAATTAGCCATATGCACACACAGGTTCTGCTCAAAGTGCTACTTTTGATGTGTGATTAAATGTGGTCAGGGGTGTGATTCATCAGGTGAATGCAATCTAATGATTTGTTCAGATTCCTGAAGGAAACGCTCCGTCAATGCTGTTTGACACATTTAATGTGTTCTGTGTTTTGATTCATACAAGGGACTTGAATTTTTCTGGTGAATGGAATCTACAGATTTGTTTAGATTTGCTGAGCAGTAAGTCTGTCAACAAAATGCTGCTTCAAAGCCTGCCTGCGCTAAAATGCTGCTTTAACTGTACAACAGTCCTTTATTATAGGAATATATAACTAAGAATAACTCAAGAAATGAAGAACAACAAGTCTCTATTAAAACATTATTTAAACAGATAAGTATTTAAATACAATTAATAATAAAAGATTTGCAATATATTGTTTAAATCATTTGTGCCGCCTTCTCAATGTAAAAATGGTCATTTTACACAAAGCACAAAATACCTATTCATTTAAATAATTATAATTAATAATGAATAAAGATTTAGTACATAAATTCAATTGTGCTGCATTTGCAATGTAAAATTGACAGTTTTACACTTATTATAATACAATAAAATTATATATTATTATTATTATTATATACATATTAAAATTAAATGTTCAATATATAAATATAATTATTTAAAAATAAACCTATTTAAAATATCATTATTTTTACAAATAATTATTTAAATGATCATTATATTACATTACATATATTACTGTATTATTAAATAATTAAATATTTACATATAATACTGAAAAAAAATATTTATAGTATATTGTACAACTGTGCTGCTATTGTCATGTAAAAACAGCGATTACACATATTGAAACAAATATATAAATATGTGAACAGCATTTTTGATTCTCAACTAGATTATATGCTGAATATAATGGTTTGCTGTTGTTTTGCTGTTTTTCTTTTTTTCAGGCCTAGTTCAATCTTCACCACAGATACCATATAGGAGACCTTAAGGATCACATATCCAACATGTGCACAGTGAAGTCAATGCTCTCTCCCTCTCTTTCACACACACACACACACACACACACACACACACACACACACACACACACACACACACACACATTAGCCACTGCTGAAGATTCATCAAGGCAAGTGTCCACAAAAGAAGCCTCTAAACCCAGTCCTCATATCTTCCCTCACCTTCATATTGCCTCAAGCTTAACGAATGCAAATCTTTCCTCCACTACCTTCATCAGATGCCAGACACAGCTTATACCTTCTGAAAAAGCCAAACACTTTTTCCTCTCCTCCCTTCCCGTATATTGAGAATGGCTCTGTTCCAAACCCTAGTGCGCTGTCTCAGTGTTTGCTGCCTACATACAGTCAGCTGCCTTCTGAACCAGCATCCTAACCGACATTAAACCTTGATACATGTTTGGACACTATACATAGGGAACCATTGTAAAACAAGTATTGCTGAATTGATCAAATGCAACTATCCATAGAATTATGCATTAAATTGCACGACAGTAATATTGTGAAATATATGATTACAAATTAAAACACCCATTTTCTATTTGACGCTTTGTCTCTTCCAAATTTTGTTCCACCTCTGGCTGTTGACAAAACTCAGGCAGGCAGTCACATGCAATCATCACCAAATAGCATTAGGGATTTAAGTCCAAAAGTGTGCATATTTGGAGAAATATCGAAATCTTCAGACATGTTTACTTGATATTTCTTTTTGACTGATTTAATGATGAGCATGTGCTGGTTCCAGTGCTGTCTGTCTGTGTCTTTGAGAAGACATGTCACTTGATTAGTTTTGAATGGGGAAAAATCATCAATCATCTAACAATTAGAACACCTAAAATATGTGGCATGTAAAAAGTGTTTGTTTCAGCCAGTTGAAGGGTGGGTACAATGTGTGTAGTACATGCTCAGGATGGTACATCTGCCTCATTCTGAGCCAGGAAAAACCCTGTGGATATATTTTAAAAATGTAATTTATTCCTGCTGAATTTTCAGCGTCATTACTCCAGTTTTCAGTGTCACATGATCTTTCAGAAATCAGTCTAATGCATGTTTTAAGCATACTTAAAGTTTGTGAGAATATGTTTTAAACCTTTGAAAAATATGAAGCAGCACTGTTTTCATGATAAGAAATATTAAGGAGCAAGTCAGTTTCTGTTCAATTTCTGACTGATCGTGTGACACTGAAGACTGGAGTAATGATGTTGAAAATTCAGCTTTGCATCACAGGAATACATTTTATTTTAAATATATTCAAATAGAAAACAGTTAGATTTTATTTGTTTTTACTGTATTTTTGATCAAATAATACTGTATTTGTGATCAAATAAATGCAGCATTAGTGAGCAAAAGGGACTTTCAAATTATAACATTTTTCAAATCCTAATTATTCCAAACTTTCAGCCAGTAGTTTAAATATGAGAACTTGTGCATTTCATGGCAATTTTTTTTTTTTTTTACTTTTATATAGTTGACTTATAGTATGCTTTCTAATTTAAACCTGCACCCGGAAGCAAAACCAGTTGAAAAACACTGTCTTAGAAGGAAGCATGATCATACAGCATATCTTTTGGAACAGCGTGCCCATGACGTCTTAAAAAGCAGCCTACGTAGGCAGCTCACTAGGTTGTGAAAGAGAGGCTCTAAATGTGTGTGCTTTACTCCAGTGAGGACATCGGTATTATTTCAAACACCCACCGGTTCAGCACAAGGGTCAAAGAGGACTCAGTTCTTCCGCTGGTGAAGAGGTGCTAAGTGGCAAACCAGGTTCATAGGGGCAACACTGTTTCCCATCCAGGTATTCAGAGAGAGAGAGAGCAAGCGAGGAAGACTTGAAGACTAATTATGCTGCACTCTTGTTCAGCTGTTAATATTTTACTGAAGCACACAGATGATATGACCTTCACTATTCATTTTACAAGCATCTATGCTTGCTTTCTCTCTGCTTGTCTCCATCTCTCCTTCTCAGATTTTTCACATTTGCCTCTAAATCCAGTTTGCCATGGCAACCGGACTTAATTTTGAAAAGTCCTTGCCTTCACCCAGCTTTGTTCGGTGTGACTGCTTTTCACACCTTTACACAAAGATTCAAAACAGAAGCATCATATGATGACAAACATAGAAGACCATAAACAAGGCTGAACCATGTTGAGCCTGAATCTTTGGGGAGCATGACTGAACGGCCTTGCCTCTAAATACTTCATATGAAGTTATAATTCACCTTGTGCTTTTCGATTGATTTGAGTTCATTTTGCGGCCAAAACCTTGAACAATGTGCTCTGCTGCTCTTGTTGAAGCTCTAATTAGACGCAAGGATGAAGAATGAGTATTTAGAAATTCTGTGCTGGATTGCGCTACAGGATTGTCACTATAAACAAACGTAATGTACACACTTGGTCACAAGCTAACATGCATTTTGCATTGCTCTGGCAAAACTGAAGGGGGTGATAGAGCCACCTTAAAACCATTGTGTCATTGTACAGTTAAGTAGCTATTATTGCAGATTTAACTCTACTGAACAACATTGCTCTGCCTCTGAAAGAGTCTTTGCCAAGACAGAAGATGATCTTAAAGGAAGATAACATTTGCTAGTTGCAATGTTGATAATACATTGCATTCATTATGAATTGCAATTTAGATTGCAACATTGCACAGAAGCTTACGTAACTAGATATTAATTCTTTCACATATTCATATACATTTTTTTCATATCTTTCTATGCTAACTTACACTATGTTTTTTGAAAGATTGAAAGATGATTTAAGTTCAGCATTAACAAAAATAATATAAAATACAAATAAAATGCATGAAATAAAAGAAAAAGGTGTATGAAAAACATGCGTTTATTTTATTATTAAAATGCACAAACTATGTTTTATTTTATTTTCAGTGAATATAAATTTTGCTAATAATTTTACTTTTAAAATAGAACAGTGAATTTACTGCCAAATATGCCAAATAAACTTCTTTATTACAGAATAACTCAAAATGATCTATTAATTAAATATAAAAATAATATTAATAAATCTATCAATGTTAATATTATCTATAAAAAATTATTAAATAAAATAATTAAACATTATATATAATACTAATAATACTAATAATATTTCATTTAGAAAGAAATTGCCCCCTTCAGTGCAGCTTCACTGTTTGCTACTTTTGTTATTAACTTGTTATGCAGCTAAACACTTTCTTTGTAGCTTGATTGGAGACAAGCAGATAAGGTCATGTCAGGTTGACGAATGACTAGTGATGACTGCGACAGACACTTTGATTGGTAGAAATGGGAATAATACATAAGCCCTCTCTCTGTCCCTTTCTAATACACACAGAGACTGAGATGAAGGCAGAAGACGAAGGTAGCAGGCGACATATTTTCTTTTCTTTTAACCCCCATTGCACAAAAAAGCTCCTTAATGACATCTTCTGTCAATATAGAAATGGATTTTACAATATTCAAATTTTAAATAAGGGGGAAGTTGTTCGCCAAACCCACTCAGAGCGATTAAAATGACACATTCAGTAGGATTCAGGGACTATCTGTAGTCTGTAAGGCCGCTTTCACACTGGAGCTTTCTGGCAAGGACCATCAAAATCAAGTTTGATTGGTGTTTAAGTGGTTTTCCAAACTGAGTTCTGCTTCATAAAAGTGGAGTTGAAGGGCTTCATGCAAACTGATACGATTTTCAATCAATATGAAAGCAATCGAGAATAACACGTGGAAACGGACAGCTAGCAGTGATGCCTAGTAAAGCAATTAAAAGCATTGTGTTACCATGATTTTACCTTGCTGTACCCAGTAGGTGCAGCATGAAATGAAGTGTATAAACTTCCTTAGACATGGTAAAATCACTGTTAAAGCTTGTCTCTTACACTACAAAGCAATCATTTTCTAAATAAGAAAACATGCTTAAAATGTGAATAATAAATTTAGAAACTGAACCGTGCAAGATATAAATACTGTTCAGAAAAATATCTTGAATTAGGTTTATTTTTCTTTCCCCAATGGGAAAATTGTTTTGCTCTATCTTAAATAAAAAACAAGAAAGAAAGAAAGAAATAAAGAATAAACCTCCTCAAAAGGCCCAGTTTTAAATAATATTAATAGGTAATATGTATATAATATATAATTAATGGCACTGTATGATTTTTGCATTGCCATATTGCACAGCAGCGTGTTGTATTAATATAGAATGTAACTGAACAAAAACTTCAACAACAGTCCAACTCTTGTTCACTACTGAGTTGTTATCTAGTTACAGCAGTAACCAGCCATTGCTAGTACTGATGGTGACATTTCTGACACAAACACGCCATGCTTTGGATCCCAAAGTCAGATTAAATGAATCTGCTCCAATGTGGTAATGCAGAAATCATTTTATTTTCCACCTAAAGGCACAGTTGTGTCGCGCAGCAGAAGCGCTGTCAGAGTGAAAGCTCACCGCACACATGCTGTCGCAGTTATGCCACACTTACGCTCACAGAGTGAAACATACACAGACTGTATAACATAACAGACTCGACTGCGCTCTGTGCTGTAAACATGAATAGAAAAATGCGCTCATTTCACAGGACAGGAGGACCTGATGGAGCGTAGGACAAATTACTGTGAAAAAACACCTTCATGTTTGGAGGACTCACGTCAGGTACTTCATTACAGTTGGCTGTCGCACACACTCCTCTCCTGAGACTAACCAACATGAGTCCTGGCTGCCCACACACACACACACACAGGTGTCTCCTGCACTCACAGCTCAAACAACATAACAATCTGCCATCTTCAGGAACTTTCTGTGGAAAATCCTGCTGTTTTGGGTGCCGTCACACATAATGGCACGAGACATCGATTTGAAACCCATGAATTATGAGAAAACAAGCTAAAAACTATGGAAAGGAAACAAATAGAAAACAGTTGCTTTAAAAAGATCAGTCTGTGCCGAGCAATACTTGGGCTGAAACATTAAACTGCACTTGATTTATTTTTTAATGGGCCGTAACAACATACTTAATATATTTAACTACATTAAATATATCAATATAGCCCTATATTCAATATATTTAAGCCATACTAACTGTATAAGCATCGAAAGACATTCAAGGTGCTTCTATAGCTACTCATTTATAAAAGTCTGTATGCATGTTAAGCAATTAAGTGTGTATCAGAGGGCAAAGCTTAAATCTCTCAAGACATCTGATAAATTACAACATTTAAAAAGGAAAAATGGAAGATGATTTTCATTTTGTCACTATAATAATTTCCATTTTTTTATAGAAAAAGAAAAACCATACAGTAGAAAAGTCATGAAAAAACTGCAATGTGGAAAATACACATCCTGACATTTTGGACACATAATAAAAATGTGTCCAAAATGTCAGCTTCATAAATATGCAAAAAATATGTCTGATATGCCTGATATGCCTGATATGACTTTTACTCTGAAAATGAAAGTTAACCACTGTGACTTCAGCGGTCTATGGAGACTCCTATGTTCGTTGGTGCATCCCAACATACAACATGGCTCTTTGGCACTGATACTGCACCTCCACCCACATAGCAAATGTCTTCTGGCCCAGATCCGGGCCACACAATCACTTTTCCCTCGGCCCAAAGTAGCGCAAAGAAGGACGGCCCTGAAGTGGCCAAGAACTGGATTAAAGACTAGTACCTAGTTAATCACCCTTAGCTGGCCCTGAACTGGGCCAAAACTGGTTTTATTATTGGTACCAATTATCAGCCTTAAGTAAACCAGAATCCCCAAATCTGAGCCACACCTGAGCCTTATATAGCCCAGACCTAACTCATACAGTTTCTCCGCATGGATTTCACATGGGCCAGATGTGGTTCGGATCTGGGCCAACACTATATTGCTGCCAGGAGCCTTCCAAGAGCCAATGAGCGTTTGATATCGCTGCCGTAAAACGTGTTGTATAACTTCTTAACGACACATTTTTAAATTGTTACCATAGCTACAGAGGAAGGATATACATCTCTCTCTCTCTTTCTCTCTCTCTTTTCATGTAAGGATTCTAAGATTATTTGTACCAAGAATAATAATATAAAATGTCATAAAATTATAATTAAGTGCAGTTAAATGTACTTGACTGATTTGCTTAATTTTAAAATGATTATGTTTCATTCTGTTTTGACTTATTAACAATACTACACTTCATTAAAATGCATGTGATCATTTAACTATTATCATGCAATATTGTATTTATCTTGTTTATCATGGGTCACATAATATGCTGCCAGATCTTAGCCTGATTTGGGCCACATATCACTGACCTGATCTAGGCCACACTCCTCCCACCAACAATCGGCCTTCATGTTGTTTGCCGGATCGTTGCCACACATGGCCCAGCTCTGGCTGAAAAGGTACATGCCATTGCAGACAGGATGCCAGCAGTGCCACCTTGAGGCCACATTTGGGCCAAGTCCGATGAGTTGTGCACAATAAGACCAGCAGCATGTAAAGTGAAAAGGATGTATTTTGATTTCATGTTGACTAAGATATCTCAAGAGGCTGTATGAAGAGGAAAAAATCAACTTTAACTATATCACACTGAAAATCACTCATTACACAATGCTGATGCATGCTTCTCTCTAAATGATACTTTTCCCACCATCGGAGGGAATTAAACCCCCAAGTATTTGACAAAATAAAAGAAGTGAGCTAATGACACTCACAAACATCACACTGACTCCATGTGGATTAAGCTGGAAATGCAAAAGACATGCATTTTTCTGCATTTTCAACTTCTCCTATAAATCAAGTAAATATGTATTAAAAAAGAGTATTTTCCCTTTTTTAATCTGAAAGACTTTGATTGAAAATTGAACTGAAAAAAAAATCCACAATAATTTGCTTTAATTACAGCTGCACTGGAAATAATAGAACAAAACCTGATGAACGTGATCAAATCATTTTGACCTTCAGTGGAAGCGAAACATCTGACCATCTGTACAAAGAGTCACATGATCAATATCACTAATTTTTACTAACATTAGTCCCTTAGAAATAGTGTACTTACTGCACTATTGTTATTGTTAACTAAAACTATTAAAATATCCTTTTGATAACTAAAAATAAAAAGCTAAAATAAAAAAAAACAATCTAAATATTCAAAGAAAAACTTAAAAATGTGAATTGTTGCCTCAATAACTAACTGAAATAAAAAGTTAAACTATGTGATTTCAAGTTATCCTTTCTCTTTGGTGTTTTACAAGCTGATAGTGCATAGATAAGATCCCTGATGTTGCAAAAACTAAAGTTTCAAAACCAAAGAAATATTCTTTATCAAGGTTAAGACTCTGCCACACCACTCTAAAATGCATCGTTCAAACACGCCCCCACATGTCTATGTCACTATGTGGAAATATTTGCATAATGCTGCCATAAATGTTCAAGCAGAAAGAAGACTGGTTTCAGTAACACAGTTAGTGTTGATGCAGTCATGTCAGGGAAATGCTGTGTGTATCTAAGCGAAAGCAAAAGCACATTATTTGGCCTTCCGAAAGTTGATGCATTTAGGAATCTTTAAGATTACTTACAACATAACAGCAGCACATTTTATGGATGACCGTTTTGTGAACCTAGGAGAGTAGGTCATTCTGACTTTGCTATGATAATCTGGTATTTCTGAATCAGCTACTGTAAGTATGTCTTGTTATTAGCTTAAGTATTTGCTATTAACTGTTCAAATGCGGAGTTTTGCATGTTGTGTGTGTGTGTGCATGTGTGTTTGAGAGAGACAGAGAAAGACAGAGAGAGAGAGAGAGAGAGAGAGAGATCACAGTGTGTCACACAGTGGAGTCAGCTGTCTTAACCGTCGGTGGCTTGTGTACTGCAAACACATACGAGCTTCATCACTGTGTCTGTCACGAGACTCTGTTTTCCTTTCGGGCTTGAACTGATGGTAAAACTAAGAACATTGAAAGATGAAGCTTGTGATTATGGAAAGGGGTGTTACATTTCTGACGAGTGCTTGCAGTGTTCAGCCAATCACAATGCACTGAGTCAGTT
This sequence comes from Carassius carassius, assembly GCF_963082965.1. Classification (NCBI taxonomy): domain Eukaryota; kingdom Metazoa; phylum Chordata; class Actinopteri; order Cypriniformes; family Cyprinidae; genus Carassius; species Carassius carassius. The sequence continues at coordinate 31,521,381 of NC_081765.1, forward strand.
GGCCAATCAGAGCAGACTGTGCTTGTCAGAATGTAGAAAACAACTCATTTGAGAGAGACTGGGCATAGAGGACATACAATAATGTACAGTATTTGAAAAATAATGTGTTTTTGAACATTAAAGCATGTCAACATATTCTGTTACACAAAATAATGATCTTAAAAAAAATCATCATATGACCCCTTTAAAAAAATTAACATTAAAAAATACGAATTATCAAAGTTATCAAAACTAAAACAGAAAAAGAAAAATAAACAAAAAAATTAAATAATAATAATAGTTAATTAATTACAATTATTAAAGCAAAATCAGCTAAAATGAAAACTGAAAATATAAAATAAGCCAATTCAAAATAATATAGTTGTCACACACCTGGACTCATTTTGTGTGTTTTTGCCCCTGTGACCCAGTTTCTGTCTCTATGTGGTTTGATTGGTTCCCAGGTGTGTCTAGTCTTTTCCGCTTGTGTTCCATCTCCCTGTTAATTTAGTCATGCCATCCACCTGTGTTTCCCCATTATCCATTGTATAAAAGCCTTGTCCTTTCAGTTCTGTTTTGTCGGGTCTACTCGTCTACGTGTCAACTTGTCTACTTGTCCACTTGTTACTTGCCACTTGCCTACTTGTCCACTTGTTACTTGCCACTTGCCTCTTGCCACCTGTTATTTTGCTACTTACCTTGCCTATGTTTGAGTTAATAAATCCTTGTTTCGTTTATCCCTCGGCTTCGTGTTCCTTCCAGCAGCGTAAGCCGTGACAATAGTAGCATAAAATAGTGTAGACATTTATTACTTATCAAACTATGCTCATTGGTTCAAATAGCCCAACACAGGCTCAATCAATGGTGTGAATTTGGGGACGGGACTATCTCTTAGACCAACCAATTGCAGCAACGCAGTGGGGAGCGTCTCCAGGAAACCTGTTTGAAAGTGGTCATTATTTGGGTAAATCCGATTGGAGACACTAGTTACAGAAATTACACACTTCAACATTTTAATGTGATCTCAAACCACACAAATCGGCATAAAATCCATTTCAGTCTTTGCATCAAAGAAACATCCATTCTATAAAACAGCTCATCCTGATTAACCATCGAGTTGTGCATTGAATCTTGCACTCGAAGTGAACCTCTGATAAAAATGGCGTCGGTATTAGCAATCGTTGGGCCATCATTCAATTCCTAACAACCCGTGATTCTTCACCGACCCCATCAACCCCAACTGCTAATCTGTTTTCATTAGAAGATGCCAAAGATCTATTTCCCTCCAAACCCATCAATCTGAGTCGCACACAGTCTCTCTGCCAAGTCTCACATATCAGAATGAATACACATAATGCGCCGGCCAGGCGAGAATGTGGATAAAAAAGACAAGATTAATTTCCTTTGTAACACAGTGTGCGGGAATTACAGCTGTCGAAAAGTCACATTGACACGCAATCAATGCACAGCAGGAGAAATTACAGTTATCATCAAGCTCCATTTCTGATCGACGGAGAATTCCTGGCTAACGTAACAAAGTTTACTTGTTGCGATGGCGTTCGGTCCTGTGAAATTACCATCAGGATGTGTCAAAATTTTAATTCTACTGGCGAGGACCTTGATGCAGAAAGTCAAGGCAATCAACTGTCAGGATCGGACGGTGGACGATAAAGCCAGACTCTTGGGAAAAAGAGCCAAAAAGACAAGATTGCTGCTCATTAAGATGCATGAATGAACCATATGAGCAGGTTTTGGGTCATAGAGCTATATGATTAAAGTGAACAAGACCGCTCTCATGTTCTTATTGAAATAAATGAATGTACACTTCATAAAAAAGCCTGTGACTTCCTCTGACATGCAATAAAGACCCTAATTTGCTTATAATAAAAAAATCTAAAAAAAATAAATAAAATATTTTTAATTCAATTGCCAATTAAAGGAGTAGTTGACCCTAAAATGAAACCTATCTTTTTTTTCTCACCGTCATTTCATCTAGGAGAATTTTTGAAAAAATGCCATGAAGCTTGCTTATATACAAATGACAGATAGTGTCTATCAAGCTCCAAAACAGTGGCGGTTCTAGGATCTTTCTGTAATAGGGGCCAATAAGGGGCCACATGTTACATTCAGGGGCCAAGTACAGGGTACATTCCAGCACACAAAATAATTTATTCAGTACGGAGCAAATACATTTTGGCAGTCATTCCTTTTTCAAACACTCTAATAAAAAATTATGAGCCAGTAAAGTTATTAATGTTTTTTTTTTTTCATTTATTTATACTGTGCATAAAGGACACAATGCAACACACACACACACACACAAAAATTTCATTTTGAATGTTCTTACTGGTGTATTTTGCATTCCCATGTGCATCCATGCGTTTCTTAATTAATGAATCGTGCTGTGCAATTGCATCCAATATGGCTAAGAAATTGCCAGGGTTATCCGAGCCTTCGGATTCCCTGTGTCCACGCTGAGAAATGTTTTGAACAGCTGTTAAGAGCAGCACCTGAGCAATGGTTTTGATAAATATCTGGTTCTCTCTAACTCTTGTTTTTTCCCTTTCTTTGTTTATTGATTCGATCATGGAGATTTTTTTTCAATGACTAATTTGTGCTGTGTTCAAGCAAACACAGCACTTCTGCGATGTTCTGATTTCCAATGATCTCTAAAACCACCATTTCTGCACAGTGTTTTTTTTCCAATTACAGAAACCTGATTCTGACCTGAATATAGACATTGGGGCATTTGGGAGCGAAAAGACAGAGGCAGAATACTCCAGCCACGTAAAGAATGTACCGCCTTATTGTTTCCATGGTGACGCGTCGTGCTTGTCATGTGACACAACACAGCCAAAATAGATCTGTATGAAACATGGATCGCTTTTATTTCGTTTTTCCTGTTTTTTTTCAAAATATTTGCAAACATACTTACGATATTATGAAATATATCTGATATTCCGATTCTGAAATATGTGCAAGTCAATATATTTGGTAGCTTAAACACTTTATATCGACCGTGTTAGTTGATCTACACCGGGTGATGGGCGCTGCCATGTTGGTTTGCGCTGAATCTGAGCTGTGGGATTTACAACACGCACATTCATCCTCTCCTCCCAAAGCACGTTGAAGTAGGTCTCCGGTAAACTCGGAGAAGGGCAGAGTAAACTTTAGTTACCTACACAATCTGTATATGATATCAATAAAAACATGAAGTCAGATTATATTGTAAGGATCATTATTGCCGTTTTCATAGACATCAGGGTGTATTTTACAAACTGTAAATGTATGGTTTTCTAGTACTTATGTGTATTTAAATGTCTTAAACCTAAAATAAGCATTACATGTTTGATAATCTGACAAGCGCTCAGCACGTCCGATCTGTCTCTGCACCATCAGCCAAAGCGGATTTAAATTCAGCAGTTGATGACGTGTGGCACTGAAAGTTCTAATCACACCGGTGTGATCGTACGTCTCAAAGGGTTAACAAGTTTATTGGTTGACTTCGACAGTGCTTCCAGTGCTCCTTCCACAATTTAGTTAACAAACCTAAACTAAGTGATAGCAGCAGCTAAATATCCTTTCATATTTTAATGACAACCAACACGAGGATTTGTGACTCACCAAGAATTGTCTTCAAGTTGGATAGATAGATGGATTCTTTCTCCCGCCTACTGGCATAACGTCAGAGAATGTTCTGGTATCGCTCAAGCCAAAGAAAGCCATTCACAGTAAAAGTTTCAAGCAAATATAATATAAAGCCAAGAGCTCTGCTTCTTCTCCAAAGTTGCATCGACACATTACTGCCGCGAGTGCCGCCAATTTTTTTTGGTGGAATTGCATCTGTGATCGTTCTGAAGAAATTTCCGGTTGCTCTTCTCGTCGACGATTGATGGAACGGGGGCCAATCAGATTTCAGCAGGGGCCAGGGGCCAGGGCCCCTGTGGCCCTGCCTCTAGAACCGCCCCTGCTCCAAAATGACCACCATAAATGAAAATACACCATAAAAGAACCAATAATGCAGTTAATATGAGTTCTGTATTTTGTTGCAAGTCCTCAGAAGTCATATGATAACTTTATGTGAGGAACAGACTTAGATATCACTTGTTACTCATTCAAAGCTATCATGAAGACTTCGCACGGACCCCTTTTAGGGTTTTTTGTACTTTTCAGCACTCAATAGGCCATTATAAATTCCTAAATCCATCCCTGTTGTGTGTGTTTGTACTTTTCTATTCCTGCAGAGAACAGCCACAGACACATTTTTTCCTGCCCCCATTGGATGAATGACTTAAGAGGTAATAGACAAAGCTTTGTGGAGCAGAAAAACAGTTTGTTTATAATTAAGTTTGCTGTTAAGACCTCCTCTAATCCTCCTTCATTCAAGGGTCCAACAGCAGAACAGCAGTGTAATCCTCTGATGGCAACTCAACCTCAGCAACCTGATCAATGAGGACAAGCGTGTTCAAAACTGTCCACAACCTGTGTTCTCTATGAAGTGTCCCCTGCACCCTACACATTCAGAAGGAGATATCACAAAGAGTTTGCTTAAACAAGCATATAAATAGGAATAGAATAAAGAAATCTAAATTCAAATAAATAATATTAATGACCATATTAATGCCCTATTGCTGAAATTCAAGTATGGTCAAATAATATTATATAGAAAACATAAAATAATACTAATAATTAGGTTGAGTACATTTAAATATTACTAATTAAATATACATTTAAATTAATAAGGTTATACGCAAACATACTATTTTATTATAAAAATATATATTTTTTAGCCTTAAAATGCTGCCTATGTAGGAAGCTAACTAGGTTTTGCAAGAGTTTTGTAATTAGTTTTGAAAGAGAAAGCATTTGTTCCTCAAGAGATCGACTGTAAACTAATGAGTGCAATTGTTAAAAAAAAAAAAATCTCCAGAGCCCATTTTTACATTTTATTTGTCTTATATACAACTTACAAGTTTTTAAAGTCACTTAGGAGTAGAGATATGCTCTCTTATCGATCAGTTAGTCTCTTTAATTGCACCAGAGACACATAAAGCTGTTGTAAAGCTCTACACTGAATGAATCTCTTGCTGCGACTGTGAATTATGAATCAAAACGGTTCGTTTCATGCCTCCCCTAATAAGATTTCACTTCATAAACACAAGCCCCCAACAATAGCACAGAGAAACAACCTGCAAATAACTCTTAAATGGCTTTAGTGCAAGAGCAGGAGCTCCATTCCTGAAAAGGATCAATAGGCTTGCAAAAAATACCCCATCAAACAAAAAACAAAACTCAGCCATTTGAACAAGTCTCCATCGAGCGGAGAGGAATATCACAGTCATACTTCAACAAAACTCTTGCATTTCATCCTGTTATAGCTCCCATTTGGAAGAAAACAGCATCTTTTTAGAGAAGTTCTCATTTGCTCAACTATAAAAACCGTGCTCATACTAGTGTAGCTTTTAAGGGATAGTTCATCCGAAGAATGAAAATTCAGACTTTATCCACTCACTCGCATCGTTTCAAACATGCATGATATTTTTTATGTGGAGCACATTTTGAATATTTTAGATATCTGCAAAAAGCTCCAAAAAGGGGAAAAAACACCATTTAAACAATGTATCATAAAAGTAACATATAGCATAACAGTAGTCCATACAACTTGTGCTCTATGTCTTCTGAAGCCATGAGAGACATTAAGTAAAAAATTAAATAACAAAAATAATCAGTAAAGCACATTTTGAACTTCCATACAATGATACTTCTCAATAAGCACACAAAAAAACTCACAACAAGCTACAAAAAAGCAGAAAGCAGTTTTAACCACCAAGTTGATCACAAGTTCATTCAAATATATTCTGAGTCTTATGAAGCCATGATACACATACTGTACAGTATAGGCAAAAAAAATACATTGGTTCTTGTGTGCATCTTAACTGAATGCAATGCACCAGTCTTAATATTTAAATAAATAACAATAAAATGTGATATCTGGGAAAGATTTTCAGTGACTAATGACTTACATTTCAGTATTTTACTCAAATAAAACTAAGCTGTAACACAGGCGTTTTCTCAGACATACTCTCATGGCATTTCAAACTTCCATGCCGTTTTTTTCTTTTCAGTATAGAGCACATTCTGAACTTCCATTCAATGATAGTTCCCAATAAGCACATCTGACAAGCTACAAAAATGTAAAAAGCACGATTTAAGCACCAAATTGATAATAAAAGTAGCATAACAGAATCCAGTCTTCTGAAGCCATATGAGAGACATAAGACCAAGAAACACTGGTTCTTGTGTGCAACGTAACTGAATGCAATACTCCAATCTGAATATTCTAATTGATAATAATAACAATGTTAAATGAGGAAGATTTTCAGGCACTACTGATTCAAATGTCATTTCCTCAAACAAAACTATCTTATGTCTTGTAGGTTGTAATATAGAAGGTTTTTATATATTATTATGATTTTTTTTTTTTTAATGCTGTTCTTGTTTTGTTTTCCACACATAATAACAGCATACAGATTTGGAAGAACATGAAGGTGAGCAAACAATTAAAAAATGTGTGTGAATGATTCCTTTAAGTATTAGATATTCAGAACTGTCTCAGCTGTCCAGAACTTGAGTGAATAAACTCACCTCACTTCACGCTCAGCCTTGACTTACAGTAGGAGTCTTATCAAGCATAAAGGAGATGTTTCACTTCAAATTATAGCTGAATGCTGAATGACGCAGGTCTTGACCTGAGCTTCTTTTTTTCTGTTATATAAGTCATCAAGTAATACTCAATGTCACATAAATGGTCACATAATACCTCTGTTACAACACACACATCACTGAGCAATAATGAGAGCAGAGGTTTTGGGAATGTTTTTTTTACCTTAGATTAAGAAGGGACTGATGAAAGCCTAAGACAACTCTCTTTCTCTCCCTCTCGACAGCTAAGGGACCTGGGCTGCATTTACACTCTACATTTCCATAAACGTTTTATGGAGTTTCGCTACAATGCGCTGATATTAGAACAACATCTCTCTCAGACTTGGCGACACTTTGCATGAAATCTCTCGGGAGAGGACGTGAACCGTGCTCTGGCTTGCCTTAGTTACAGCATGGTTTTATAGTCTCTGTGCAATTGGATGTGTTCTAAAGGTCTAATCAACACACTTTCCCTCTCTCCATGAGAGACATGTTTAATTGGCAAATGGGCCTAGGTATTACAGCAATGCCAGATTTAATATTATCCCGTCAGACATTACGACAGTAACCAAGAATATTGATGAGAACTAAAAAGACACAAAAGAATGCTTGTGAATGAAAGGAGAGTGATATATGTGTTTGTTTTTCTCGATAAGCTGGTATTGATTGTTAAATAGACAGAAACATACATAATCATACTGACATCCATGCGTATATGTATGATACAAACAGACACATGCATATGTACAGATAGATAGATAGACAGACAGACAGACAGACAGAGATAGCCAGACAGACAGACAGAGATAGCTAGCTAGACAGACAGAGATAGCTAGCTAGACAGACAGACAGAGACAGACAGAGATAGCTAGCTAGACAGACAGACAGACAGACAGACAGAGATAGCCAGACAGACAGACAGAAAGAGATAGCTAGCTAGACAGACAGAGATAGCTAGCTAGACAGACAGACAGACAGAGATAGCTGGCTAGACAGACAGACAGACAGAGATAGCTAGCTAGACAGACAGACAGAGATAGCTAGCTAGACAGACAGACAGAGACAGACAGACAGACAGACATAGCTAGCTAGACAGACAGACAGACATAGCTAGACAGACAGACAGACAGACAGACATAGCTAGACAGACAGACAGACAGACAGACATAGCTAGACAGACAGACAGACATAGCTAGCTAGACAGACAGAGATAGCCAGACATAGCCAGACAGACAAACAGACATAGCCAGACAGACAGATAGAGATAGCCAGACAGACAGACAGAGATAGCCAGACAGACAGACAGATAGTGTGACGGGATGAGCACAAGACAGACACAGTGGGCGTGGCGTCAGGCCTCAGAGAGGCTTTTATTAACAGAAATCAAATAAAACAGGGGATAAAGGTGGCCAAAGGGGAAGAGTGTCCAAAATAAACAGGGAATCTGGTGTCCTCGTCGTGCGTGGTTCGTGTGGGTCGGGCAGTGTTCATGGAGGAAGGGTCCAGGTAAGGGGCGGAGTCCGGCGGCCGCACGCGCTCCCCTTTTCGGTCCGGGGCACGAGGGGCGGCGGCTTCCTCTAGCGGCCGCATCACTCTCGTTGGCCGCGGCGTTCAATCGTTCAATCTTCAGGAGTTGGCAGCTCTCAGTTCAGTGATAAACTCTGTATCCTCTGCTGGTCTTCCAGGCCTGCTCTCTGTGTCCCATCACCTCCACCACTGCACACTCATAAAAAGACGAAGACAAAGAAAGAAAGTGAGAAAGGGAGCGAGAGAAAGAGAGAGAGGAGGCAGAGGGATTGGAGCACTGAAGCAATTAAAGCGCCTCCATTTTGATTGAGTTTCCATTGTTAGGAAACTAAATCACTCTCTCACAGGACGCCGGTCACCTGCTGAATGTCAACAGACATAAACACAGAGAGAGAACGGGTGAACGAGATCCATCAATTGTTCAGCCTGAGGCATGTGTTTTAATGCTGACAGGAATAAATGAAGAATTTGATGGACAGTCTGCACAAACAGAGAGGACTGAAGTACACTAGAGAAGCTGGCTTCATCTAACGGAGATGATTTATTCAGTAAATTCACCCAGTGTAATGTGAGCGTGTAATCCAGGTCTCCACATGCTCTCAGGTTTCTGTATCCCATTCAGAAAACCCTAATGACTCTCTCCTGCCAAAGAACCGCTTAAAGCTTCATGCCCATCACTGCTATTCAAACAAGATGCTGACAGTGAAAGTGAATCATTCACTGGCTCCACAAAGACTTTATGGTTATTGCTATACATGCAATTAATGATTTATTAATTTATATGAATGCTAAGGTTATTTTATCTATATTATGAAGTTATGTGCCAGTCAAAATATGAAACTCACACTATGGAGCTCCGAAGCCCCAGGTCATGGTATTCAAGGCTCCAGGGCTTCTCAGGTGAATGCAGTGCAAGTTTACAGTGAAAATGCATGAACAGGGCTGCAAGTGAATTCCATTAATATACACGCAATTTCCATCCATTCATCAAAAGTGCAGAGAATCAACAGCCCTGAAAAGCTGGCATCAATTTATCCCAACCTTCTCTCCCACAACGCACACTGAGCTGTCATAATCACATGCTATTTTAATATGCCCGGATTCCAATCAACGCATCACATGATATCCATAACCAACACAATCTCCACATGAGCAAATGAAGCTGCTAAAACATCTCACTCATTTCCAAGGAGTTACTGTAATGTATGTGGGATAATAGAATCACTATGAATATATTCACTAATTATGATTCACAAATGCATAAATTAATTCACATTCACATATTACAATTCACAAATGCACATTGTAAATTACTATTCACTGATGCACATTCACAAAATATGATTCACAAATACAAAACATGATTTACAAACACAACAGTTTCACACATTAAAAAAAAGATAAATGCACATTAAAAAAATACTATTTATGTTACCTGATGCACATTCACAAAATATGATCACAAATGACAAACATTGACTCTAATTTTAACATTTACAAATTGATTATGACTCAATTTACGAATGCATGACGAATTGATGAATGCATAAAATAATTAAAAATAAAATGATATGATTGAAAAATGCACATGAAAATACTATTCACAAGTGTTACCTAATGCACATTCACATTCACAAAATATGATTCAAAAATTCAAAATATAATTTACAAACACAAAGTTCACACATTTTTAAATGTTTTAACATTATGGATTGTTGAATCTGCATTTACATGCTTTTGTGTTAGGTGTCCCAATATACCATATTCATTGGTCAAAAATAGATAAATAAAGATTAATATGACTGATATAGGCTATATCATTATCGTGAATTTTTGAGGCCACAATAATCATATAGTGAAGAATCTGATATTGTAACATCCCTAGGATGGCTTATGTTTATGCATGGTTTGATTGATTGTGTTTTTATCATAGATATCAGGAGTTTTGAATCATAAAATATAGGACTGCATGATTAATCAAAATAAAAACAAAGTCATGATATAGTGATTTTAAATTGGAATTCAAGAATATTAGTAAATTTTACAATAAAATAAAATGATTACATTTTTCTTAAATACAAATTTTTCTCCTTTTATCAAGAAAACTTCCAATAGTAATATTTATTTATTTTGCTTTATTTAATCATAATGTTTTTATTTAGTACAATGTATTAGTATTTGTATAATTATTTTATTCTCATCTTGATATACAAGCACACAATTTTGGCCAAACTATATAGCCACACAGCAAACCTGGAATCCTTTTTTAAAATCACAATTGCAGTTTTTACCAGAAAAAATAAATAATAATATTTTCTTTTTTTTACCCAAATGGTGAGGCACTACAAAAAGCCAAATAAAACTTTCAATAAAAGCCAAAAAAAAAAAAAAAAGTTATTTAGCATAGCAACAGTCAGCTATGACTCACGTTATGTCTGGATACATCTCTTAAAGTCTCATTCACTCCATATTGACATAATTAACAACAAAATCAAATGCAATTCTTCATGATGCTGTTTTTTTTTTGTGACCAGTTCAAACCTGGCAACAATAAAAAGCATTTGCTTCAATTAAATTAGAGTAATTTAAGTGTTTGGAGAATATGTGAATAAAATTATTTTGGGAGTAGTCTGATCCCACAACAACCCACCTCAGGAGAGATCATCTGAGCTAATAAAAATCACTTAAGCTGAAAAGAGCTCAACCTTTTCATTTATCATGCACAAGATGCAGCTGTGCCTTTAGCACAAACAGTGAGACGACTGAATGAACTGGGGAACACAGAGACTAGAGGCTAGAGGCTCTTCTAAATGAATACTAGTATGCAATACCAGTATAGACTAAGTGGACTAAATGATTGAAAAAGTCTGGCATGCATCAACAGAGAGAAGTCTGTCGTTTCACTATAAGATTGAGTTATGATATTTTGACAAAAAAATCACACGCTCCAAAATATTTATTATAAAACACATGCATTAATGAATCATTCACAATAAGAAGCATTCAGAATGCCAAATTCATACCAAATTTCAATTTAAAATAACACACAAAACTATTATTAACTGTTATATAAAAAACAATTATTCTCACCTGTGTTTGTAAGTAGGCCTAGAAGATTAATTAAATTAATTCAAATTGTTGAAAACACAAACCTTAAGTTGAAGATATTGTTCAAATGTATAGTATTATTTAAAAAATTTAACCTATTTTGATTTTAAGTTAGCAAACTGATTATTATTATTTTTTTTTTTTAATTTCATCCTTGCAGTTGTTTCCATTAATAATAATTGATCATGCAGTACAAATATGCCATGATAAACACTGTCACTGTCACATGGCCTCACTTACACACGTTTAATTTCATGAGACGTTATCATCTCCAGTTATTTCGCATTCTGAATCTAATCTTAATTTAAAATAATAATAATAATAAAATGCCTTAAATACAAAACAATCAAATAATACAATAGTAAAAAATATTTTGCAGTTGATTTTTTTTTCCAGCACATTGCCATTGAGAACATTCGATGTATAAACAATTTGCACACTGTGCACACACAGTGTACTAACTTTCTGCACATAACTACTGTGGTACACCATTCCAAATACAGCCATGATTACATCAAATGCAGAGCCATTGACAAGTTCACAAACCACCAGGGGGCGTTACAAATCATCCTCAGAGCTTCACTGACAATGCTTTTACTTAGTCAAACCATAAAGCCTGTTATAGCTCCCATTTAAATAAAGCTCCACCGTAAAGCACTCAGTTAAGCAACTGACATGTCCCATAAATTCTGTGCTAACAGTTAAAATGTATGTCAGAAACGAGTTCAAACTAGTGTCTCCAGCGTCATTGCTTTGATTCTAGTCAGGGACACACATGAGCGCTGGCAGCTCTGTTGCTAGGCATCACCTTGGCTAGCACAGGTGCGTGTCCGTACTGTAGGTATTAATTTTAGCCACAGTGAAATCAAAAGGAGAGACACTTTTTGCACGCTCAAGGTCCCAAGCAGATTAAGTATGGCAGCCTGAATGTCAATTTTAAACAAAGATAATTGGAGAGCGGAGCAGTCGACCATGGCCATCTGCACAATGCGGCTGTACTGTTCCTACCAGTTCAACAGATGAAACGTGAAATGACAGGTTTGCCTAAAAACTGGCTGGAAACCTTCAACATGCTGGAACTGTAGGTTACACAGAAATGTGAATTTTAGCTTTAACAAGGCAGATTTGCATAAAATAATTGGGCACAATGTCCACTAGTGTTTAATGAAATTTATAGAACATTTAATTCTCTGATTGGATGAGCGACAAGTAAAGTTTTATGACTAAAAATGCAAATCTGTACAGTATATTAAAAAGTTAATTGTGACATTGCTTGCCAACTTTGACAGCCTTCAGTTAAATGAATTAATTTTGGCAGAATAGTTGTTTATTCTGATTATCATTATTAATGCATTTTATTATTTATTACTAGTTATTTCTAAGACAAGCATTTATACTGCACCAGGAACATTCACACCAATAACAATGACTACAGCGATATAACCATAAACTTCAATAATCTTTCTAATTTTATGAGAACTTGAAAGTCTGGTACATTCTGATAATCAAGCAGAGAAGGGAACTTGCAGTGTCTTCAACGCCCTGAAATAATGTGATACCATTTGCATAATTTTTGTCCAGTAGCCTTTTTAAAACTCCAAACCCTTTGGCTTTAATTGAACATTTAAAGGCAAGTCTGAAAGAAATGGCCTCTTATTGTACTTTAAAGCATTAATCCTCTATTAAATCCTGAATTTAAAGAACTAGACGTGAAGGGCAGTGCATTAAAGATCAGCAGATGCTTCAGAGATGTCAACAGCAGCGAATAAAAGGTTTAAAAAGCATGACCTCTAGAGTAAACTGAGAAAGCTCATGACCTTTCATATAATAGGACTGTCATGTCACGTTATACAGGTATCGAAGCAGTGTGACCTGTAGAGCAACTGCTCTTCTCACAATGCTACAGCAATGTCAACATGACAGGAAAATTACATTAGACAATCAAACAGTATCACATGCGTAACAAGATGTGATTCGGTCATAGGCACCAGGCTGCAGGTAACGTTTATCATCACAGCACAAATCTGGCATTCAATTTCTTTATACAGCAGAACAGTAAATCAATAATTATATCGTAGTAACTCCCATTAATTTATATATTTCTTCTCTGTCAACAAAGTATTATCAAAATCAACTTGTCAACAAGCAAAATAATGACTGATATCCAGACTGGACTGTAGTACATAAGTGGAGTGGATTGCCTGCTCAAAGTGTTCTGTAATCACTCAGCTCAGAATCCACTTCGCATTTTCCCTTTCCTCACTCGTGAGAGAAACCCTTTTCGAGCGATCATGAAACTAGAGAAAAATACGTTTCTTCCACTGAATACAAATAAAACAATGTAATTGCAACTTTTTTCTCACAGTTGTGACTTTTCTTCTCAGAATTGCGAGTTCATATCTTGCAAATCTGACTTTATAACACGCAAATGTGAGAAAAAAAGAAAGACTTTATTTCTCAGAATTGTGAGTTCTAAAGTCAGAATTGCTGGTTTATATTTTGCAATTCTGACTTTATAACTCACAACTTTATAATTCTCAAAATTGTGAGTTATAAAATCAAAATTGCAAAATATAAACTCGCAATTCTGACTTTTATTCTCAGAATTGTAAGTTTATATCTCGCAAATCAGACTTTATAACTCGCAATTCTGATAAAACAAAGTCAGAATTATGAGATAAAAAGTCACAATTACCTTGTTTTATTTTAATCTAGTAGTGGAAACAGGCTTCCATAAAATACAGACGCCCTGCTCTATAAAAAAAAATTAAAATAATAATAATAATGATTAAATAAAATGCTTCATTTCAAGTAAATTCGCACAACTCCACTTCCATTCACAGGCCTATTCCATTCTTACAGCAGCTGAAAAGCCACAGACATGCATAATCACATGACCCATCTTTGTGTTAGTCACATGACTATCAATTCAGTCTTTGAATTATAAACTACTAACAAACTATTATTATTATTAACCATATTTTGTGACAATGTCAGTAAAAATAAAATACATTAAAATATTAAGGACACACATTCATGTTAATTAATTATTAATGATGCACATTAATCAAGATTGAAAATGTAAATGTGCCAGAGTTAGCCAGCAGGCTAACTTTCAGCTGCAGTCCTTTGGCAAGATGTTTAAAAAAACCTTTAAAATAACAAAAAGAATAACAACAAACAGCAAAACATCAGCACATTACCACAATAACAACAATCAGCATTTCCATAAAATTAGCCATACAAACACACAAAGCAACAACACACAACCTTAAGCAGGCAAATGCAGGCATGCCGGAAAAACAGTAAACATACATAAAACACATCAGATGCAATTATTAATCAAATAATAGCACACACCTAAATTGTATAACAGCACTATAAAAAACTGAATTAACAAAAATCATACCATTTTAACAAATCAATCAACAAATTAAAAATCATAGTTTTGAAAAACAAAACGAGGAAGGAAAATATTTATACCATACAACTGCGATCCACAGCCAGCTGGATCCGTCTTCTACTTTTTCTTGCTGAAATAAGTCTGTTGGAGATCCCAACTGTTTTGTTTTTTCAAAGTATTGAAATATTGAACTAATTGCAAGAATATGTGATGTCTTAACTCCGACTAAATCTTCAGTAACATTGTAGATGAAGTAGGTTACAAAAGTTTATGTGCTGATGATTCTGGAAGAGAAAATGACTTTCTCTTTATTGGTTTACTTATATACAGTACTGTGCAAAAGTCTTAGGTCACTGCTATTTTCACCAACAAAACATGCTTTTAAGTCAGTTATTTCTGTCTTTTGCTGTAGTGTGTCAGTAGGAAATATCAGTTTATATTTCCAAACGTTATTTTTGCCATTAATTCCAATACTCCAGTGAGATTTGTCTGACAGCAGCCAGAGCTCCACACAGAGATCTGATCATCATCAGTCAGTCTGGAATAACATGAAGAAACAGAACGAACTGAGACAGACTCAATCCAGAAGAACTCTGACAACGTCTCTTAAACGCTTGAAAAAACCTGCAAAGCTACAGTACTGTGCAAGGTTTTAGGCACTTGTGTAAAAATGCTCTAACGTGAGCATGCCGTCAAAAATAATGCCAGAAATAGATTTTGTTAATTAACTTTTATTAACTTAACTAAATTAAATCAACATTTGGTGTGACCACTATGCTTTAAAAAAAGGCTTTTGTCATAGGTGCACTTGCTGATTGTTTTTCAGGTAGCTTTGTGGATAGGTTTCTTGAAGTGTCTTGGAGACATTCCCACAGTTCTTCTGGATTAAGTCTGTCTCAGTTTGTTCTGTTTCTTCATGTTATTCCAGACAGACTGATGATGTTCAGATCAGATCTCTGTGTGGAGCACTGGCTGCTGTCAGACTCATTGTGCAAACAAAAAATACCTTTTTTTGCAAACCAGCCAACAAATACACTTTTGTAGTTCCTGCCACAGTACATCTACTAAAGATTGCAATGCTATTTGAAACATTTACAGCAACATCAATACAGTGTATAGAATATCTCATCTAGTGAATATAATTTTAACTCAGATTGCAGTTCCTAAGGAAATATAAAGCAATGCTGTTAATGCCTTTTCCCATTCCCAGCACTTTCTTTCTGTCGTTCTCTCTTCATCCTCCCTGTTTATGCCCCAGATCTCTTGTTAGACACCTGTTAGATCTGCTTTTTATTGGAACTCAGCTCAGGCTATATTTTGAGCTGTAAATGCTAAAGTGACTGTTCACTTACACTTATAAAACTAGGGGCACGAGGTTAAGGGGTCACCAGGATAAAACAGTGACATTAGGATCATTTACACCAAGATCCAGTCCATTTAAAAGAGCAGGAGATCAGCAGCATGGATTCTGCATTAATCACAATAATCAGCACAAAAGCTTTTGAGTGCAACAGATTTAAAATGACTCATTACTTTGTTCCATTAATCTTCCAAATCTTTTGATAGCTGCTCTTCACACTAAATCCTACTCTGGGAATTTGAGTCAATTGTAGTGTGTTGTTTATGGATTAGTCAGAATGCACCTAAACCCCCAAATCAGCTTTATTTCCAGTCCTTAATGGTTATTCTTGAATTGGTTAATCAGATAAAACATAAACACATGTCAATAAAAGAATCATATATTGTTTGGCAAAAATTTCACGATTCATGTTATCTCATTTTAGGTATATCGGAATATCTCAACATTGATAGCACAAGAATCAGTATTTGATATAATCTTATAGTTTTATTTCAGTTAACCTTAAATTGTTTTAGTTAACACTGATTTGATTCTCACATACTCATTTGAACAAATCTCTGTCTGTAAGTATATCATACCTCAAATCTCAATTAATATGGCTTGTGGTGAAAAAGTGTGCTGTAACTTTTCTGAGCCTTCAGACTTTGAAAAGCTGGAAAGACTAAATCCTTATCACGTGAACGGAATATGACAGAAAGAGAGAGCAACAACCACAGTATTTAGTTTAAAACGTTACTGTCACATTACATTGGGGAAATACACTCCTTCTTGAAAAAAATCGTGTTTGTGCAATTCCTTAAACCTGCCACCAGATGTCAGTATTTAACAACCAGTAAAAATTGTCACTAAAGTCACACAGAATGAGTCACATCCGGTCACATCACATCTTGATAAAAAGTTTGTCAAGTTAATCAAAATGTACAGTGATATATATATATATATATATATATATATATATATATATATATATATATCTTTTCTATTTATCTATCTATATATATATATATATATATATATATATATATATATATATATATATATCTTTTTTCCTGAGTCACATTATGTTTTTATTATATCCTATATATTGTTTTAATGTTATATAATTTAAATCAAGATGTTTATGTTTTATTATTTATTTATTTTATTTTATTCTTTCAGTAATCATTAATTTTTATTATTTGCATTTATTTATTAGGTGCGTTAAGCTCAGTGGGAATGGCATACAGTATAATCTTAAGAATCCTGTTTAAAAATATTTCTTTTTTTATTTACAAAATATTGTATGAGTTTACCTTTCCAAGCGGGCTGATTTTATAACGCCCTACACAATGCATTTATCATCAACATCCCGCACAACCCCATTTGAACAGCCTGCCACACACCCCTCGTGTTTTTATGTGGAACAATTAAATTGGCCAAAACCCAGGAGACCGAGCAGCCTGAGAAATCCCCGAATCCCTCCGGAAGACACTTGTGTGGCTCTCTAGTGGCCGCTGGCTCACGCTCAATCCCCACTGCAGACACTTTACGAATCCTACTACGGTTAACACCTTCCTCTTAATATTCAAGAGCAGAGCCGAGCCATTGGACGATACAAATAGAACGGCAACACCGCCTTATTAATAATCATAAGCCTAGCGTTCTGCATTGGAAGACGTCAGCACAACCTAATTAATATTTATGATCGAAGCATTGGCAGTAGTAGATTGGTAGTTCGTGGGCTCGCCTGCACCATTGTTTCTTCTGTCGACTCTTGCCGTTCAAGTCAGAGGTGTAGGTGCGGCAGATGCCGGTTCTGCACGAATCCCGTGTTCCACTGTAAAGCAAACAGTAAAATCTGCGACGTGTGTATGATTTTATCTCCCGCGTAAAGTATATGATGAAAGAGGAGACAGCGTGACGGTGATTTATCAGAATGAATCGTAAGTCTCGCGTTATTTCTCTATTATCAGTTTTGAATGGACGCAATGAAGGCGTCTTATTCTTACAGTTTGATCCATGCAATAATTTTATATCGATCGATATGTATTTTTTTCCTGATGACATTTTAAGTGTTGCCAACTTGCAGAATTTTTTATTTTTGTATTAATTATTTCTTATTTACTGTTTTCTTAGATATTTATAGACTAAACACTGAAAATGCTTGAAAAACTGTTAAAATAATAATAATAACAATGCATTACTTTTTATGCTATACATTTTATTATATTGTTACTGTAAGCTATTATGTCCAAAAATATTTAAATATACATTAAAAACTGCAATTCATGCAAAATAACTTGAATTCTGTATTTATTTATTTATTAAGTGTTCACATTATCATTTTAATCAGTAAGCAATTTTGTTTTAATATATTTTTATGTTATATAATAAGACAATTTTTGTAAGCAAACAAAAAGTCAAGTTATGAACGAACATACAGAAAGACGTGTTGTCATGTGAGGGGAACAGGAAATGATATCACAGAGAAGACCCCTGTAGACCCTCAGGACTGTCAGTCAATATATGTAACATTACCTCTGAAGACTTTTTTAAATGAAGATATTTTATCAGCAGGCCTTATATTTAAAAAACTAACAAAACAACAACAACAACAACAAAAACAATAATAGTAGTTAAAAAATAGATCAATTAGGAAAGTGTATCAATCGTTGACTTATTGCACATGCATACATCTTGTACATTGTATACATGTACTATAACCATGAAGCGCATATGTATGTATGTGTGTGTGTGTGTGTGTGTGTGTATAAACAGTATATATATATATATATATATATATATATATATATATATATATATATATATATATATATATATGAGGGACATCTGTATGGCAATGATGTGTGTGACCCCTCTCACAACCCTGTTCTCCTGCCAATGAAAATCAGTGAACCAGAGCTCCAGAGAGGAGGCAGGCTGCCATCGCATCTCTCCCTGAGAATATGCAGCTGTGTCAGGCAGTGCTCTGCTTTGCCCTCCTCCCCTGGGAACACTCCCTCTAGTAATGAGGCAGCATTTATAAAGGGTCCGCGTCGGCCCACTCTACTGCCATTGTTGTAATGGCTGCTCCTTCCCATTATCGAAGGGAGAAAAAATATAATAAGCAAGCAGAATGATGGTTTAAAAAAAATGTTAGATTAAATCCAGGTTGCAGTCATGCTGAACTCTTTTTCCTGTAATCATAACATTATTAATGGTTGCAATGGACAATTTTGGTTTTAATACACCTTTATTTAATTTATTTTTTTCTGCAGAATATTAAAGACTGTCCCATTCTGCATTGAAGGTAAGCAAACTGATTTTTTGATCAATTATTTCGTTCTTGACTAACAGAGTGGTTTGTGATTACCTGTACATTTTTTGCTTGGTTAAAAATAGAGCACAACTGCTGTGACAGTCTTGTCACATTTATGCATTTTGCAGAAGCTTTTATCCAAAATGGTTTACAGGTTTCACTGGGAATCAATCCCAGTAACACAAAAGCTCCTGCATTGCTTATGCAAATTGGATATCAATACAAAGACAATGTTGCTTGATTTTTATGGCAACAACCAATGTAGATTTTCTGAGGTCTCTTTAGCTCAAGATTGAGCATGCATTCATTGAATTCAGCTGATTTGGTGCTTATCGTGTCTCTGTTCAGATTAGTAATTGATGAGGGTCATCAGTCATTTGTCTTTCTGGAGAAATGCCCTCGAGTCAACATGAAGTCACAGTTTGCAATCCATCTTAGCTCTGTAATGTGACACATTTTTTAGTGAATAATAAAGGTTGGGAATATTTTCTTTTTTTCCTTTTCTTTTCTTTTCCTTTCTTATCCACCCTGCAACATATTTGCTGATTGGAATCCAATACTAACAAATTTTGGGTGCTGATTCCAAAAAATAGTGCCTGTTTTACTCTGTACATCACTTTTCCAAATATATGATGCATTTCATAGCATTTTTTGCTTTCAGCAATCAAAAGGTGAATAAGTCTTGCATTATATCGTAATCAGAAGAAAACCGCCAAAAAGACCTGATTCCTGTTTTCTTCTGAGCCAGAGTACAACGATTTGTTTAATTCTCAGTTGGTTTTTACATTCTTTTTTCTTTTTTAAATGATCTTTTGTGGAAAAAAATAAATAAATGTAGGCCTATATGATACAAAAAAATATTAATATTTTCAAACCCAGCATCATCAAATTAAGTAATATTAGACCTTTTTTGCTAATCAGCTGAGATTTCTTTTCGAGGTGCTGGGCTTTTTTGTGAATTGATTGGGCTGTGAAATGTGTGATTTCATGATGGCTTTAAAGGCAGCTCCGATTCATTCTTCTGTCATACTGCTGAATTAAATCATGTCTGTTAGACTGATTGTTCATCCGCCGCTCACTAGAGTGAGTTTGTAGCTGGCTTGTGATCTTCAGGGACACTCATGGCATAACTGTGTGACAGTTTAACTAATTAAATACTGTAGCAGTGTGAGCTGGAGAAGGTGTGATTGGGAAAATTTGGTCCATAGAGGCCAAGCTGTATTCAATATTAGCGAGAGAGAGAGAGAGAGAGAGAGAGAGAGAGAGAGAAACATTGTGGGTCTAAATGTGCCGCTGGAGCTTGTTATGAACTTCTTTTGTTGCAAATCCACCAGCTTCTTTTGACATCAAGAAGAAAACCAGCTGAGAATGGCAGCGCTGCACAGCATGAGCAAACACACACACTCACTCACTCACATACACACTCACACACACGTTGGGTTTCCATCTTTTATGTGTACAAACTGTATTTATAAGCTTGTGTCCTCATGGGAACCAAAAAAAAAAAATGTCAACACAATGTTGAAAGCTACTGGTATTACTATCCTTGTGGGGACATTGGTTCCCATAACATAGGGAATACCATGACCACTTCTGTTAAGCATCTGTTATGCTTAAAGAATGCTGATTGTGTTTGCTAAGACAAGCATCAGTATTACTATTGCTTATATGAAGGATTACACGTTGTCAATACACACTAGCACCCACATAACAATATGCTGATAACTGCTCAGAAAAATGCATGTGCATTGCAACCACTAAGAAAACCACAACTGTGTGGCAACACCCTAGCAACCACCCAGAACAACCTAACAACTGCATAGCAACGTGCTAACAAGCACTCAGAACACTCTAATGACTGCATAAAAATACTGTATGTTGTTAACAAACCACCCAAGCAACAGCATGGCAATGCCATGGCAAACAGCCAGGACTCATTAACATTGCAGCAGTGAGTTTTGTATAGATTTTTCTTCAGAAAATGTTCTTTTTATTATAATTCCCACAGACTCGCTTTATTTTATACCTTTAGCTCTTTTTTTTTCTTCTGAGTGGGGATGAGGACATTTCGTCAGGGTTTGTTTTTCCTCTGGGATCATTTTCTGAGAACTGCAAAATCTGCCCACACAGTCTTACTGTATATACAGACTTACTTTCATCTTCAGAAATATGTATTCAATAATAATATCATGCACACATACTTCAGAAATAGTGCCTTCCAAAATGGAAATGTTGTTATTACTCACATACAGTCTTGCTGATTTTGAACTACATTATTAATATGAGACATTTGTGACAAAACTGACAAAACTTGTGGTTAGTAACATCATCCATTACATTACTTTAGGAACATAATCAGTCTACATTTTTAAAACTTGCTCGATTATAACATTGATTTAAATACGTTAATCGATCACACTTTAGTTTGGGGATCAGTTCTCACTATTAACTATGACTTTTGTCACAATAAACTCATAATTTGCTGCTTATTAATAGTTAGAATTGGACCCAAAATTAAGTGTTACCGGATAAACTTTTACCATATTGATAAAAATACAAAGAGAAATCAAATATATTCCATTCCTTTTTATTAACAACATGAAGTACATTAAATATTACATTTCATCAAGGTTTGCCAAAGTGGGGTTCATGAAGGAACATTAGGGGGTTTGTGAGTTTAATGAAAGGCTAATAATAAATTAAATTATAAAAATGTAAGTTAAAATAAAGTTGGGGAATCCCTGCATTACGTGTAAATAAGACAAAAAAAAAAGACTTTAAATGACATAGTAATACATGGTTAAATAACACATTGAGTGATGATTCAAATAAATATGAATGTGTTCATCAGTAGTTGATGCCATGTTGAAATGTTGAGAAAACACTTCTTAAAATTGAAATGAGTTTTGTAAATCCAGGGGTCAAATGCTGCGTGGCCCCAATTTTCGGTGTAAGGCACCTGACTAGTGACTGATCTCTGTGTGAATGTCCACAAAACTGGAAGACTTTATGTATGTTTATATAATGTTTATAAGAAAATCAATAAATTATGAAGTAAAAAAAAATTGCTATAATATTGTGTGAATAATATGTAACCAATGAAATGTTTATTGTAGTCTGATACAAGTAATGTTAAAATGTCATATAATCTAATTACAAATACTTTTTAAATTTAAACGAATACATTTAATAAACTAGTATCTTATGCAGTTTTGCTTCTTGTCTTGTTTTATTGATGTCTAGATAACTTCACCAGAAAACAAGACTGATTTTTTAAAAATAGGCTACTGATTGAGAAATGAACGCTATGATAAATGAAAATAATGAGGAATATTTCAGTGAATAATGACTTACATTTTGGTGTTTCAAGGAAGAAGGAATGGCTCTCATTGACACAAGGCTGTTGAATGTTTATAGTCTCCATGTCTTGAGTGAACTATGGCTTTAATCACGACTCCTGCACATTCATCTTTCAGATGTTTTCAGATCATGATCCAAGAGCTTCAGGTTCACACCACTCCTGAATGCATCTGTTTATCCTTTCAAATCTTCCCCATGGGAACATGATTTAATAACTCTATATGACACACTCAAAGGACACGACAACATTTACAGAATGGATTTCCAGTCTGCTAGGAGAGGCTGATTAAGCTGGGTCGTTTGAATAACTAAATCTTCCATGCATGGCTCTTACACGTGCACAGATGGCAATGCTGCCATAGCACAGGATCCCGTCCATTAAAGATTCACAGGAGAGGTGGTGAGCCGTTTTCCCTGATAACAGCCCGGCGTTCTGTCTCTCTCTGCATGACTTCTTCACACATGCACTTACTTGCATGCAGCCATATCAATTTGCTTCCCTTTTGTATTGTGCATATAAATGTGAGCTGGCAATCTGTTCATATGGACTTGTACAGCACCTTGTAAAAGGTCAAGGAAGCTCATGCCCTGGTGGAAGAGGAAAACCAGCAGCTGGTGGACAGATAGAAGCATCGGTTTGACTGATGAGAGCACTTTGTACCACAACATGCATGCATGCCTTCAGGAAACAGACCGAAAAGGGAAGAAAAAACAATGAGCGTTAGAAAGAATGCCGTAATCTGTCTCTGATATACAGAGCAAATGCAATGAGGAGAAACAAAGCCGTTTCCAGCCTGCTGGCTGCAGCAATACTGTGGGAGTGAAGTGAAACATAAAGGGTGCTTCCTGCACCCTCAGTTCTGGGCTGTGTTTTAATAGGCACAGTTCCATGCTTACATTTCTGCCTCCGATTCTTGAATTCTTTCAGATGCATGGTATATTAAACTGCACCGCTCACTTTTTAAACATCCATTATAAAATGTAGGACTGGGCCTGTTGGGCCAGTAGTTAAAATTTGTACTGACCCAGCAAATAGCTGTTATTAGCGTCATATTTTATGTCACACATATATATATATGTGTGTGTGTGTGTGTGTGTGTATGTGTGTGTGTGTGCGTAGAGAAAAAAAGTCATGCATAATGTTATATTTTTGTTATATATCTCGGTCTCTCTCTCTCTGATTTATTCTATATATTATTCTATAACATAGTTGTACATGTACATCAGTTCATATGTAACATTTTATAATCAGATTTTTTCAGCCTATAAAAATTTAAAAACATTTCTGATATATAAATATAAAATGTTAAAAAATTATAATTATTCAAAATATTATATATAATATTATACATACAAAATATATATATATATAGTTTATTTTCAAATTTATAAAAAAAGGATATGTATTATATAATAAAAATGTGACAATGAACTGTTAATATCAACACAACAGTATGTGCATACACTGCATTCCCATTTGCATTTTTTGTGCTTGTGTATAGTACATCCTGGGCCTTATTAATATTAAAATTAATGTAACATACAACTTTTGATTCCAACTATATTATCACACATGACATGGTTGGTCATTGAGAATAGTTCATTTTACTGTCATTGGCAAGCATATGTCTTTTATACACTGAACGTGTATTTAAACATTCAAATAGAGTAGTCTGTCATTATAGACTAGAATCTGCCCGTCTCTGTTTATTTAATAGTACCATCAGTTGAACTGAGATGCTTATTTAGTCAGTAGAAGCTTTTTGTTGGTGACAGAAAGACTCTTAGAGAAAAATTAGAGACGAGCAGTGTTTGATGTGTCTCATCAGTCCCCCCCCCCCCCCTCTCTCTCTCTCATATGCTGAGATTCAGCCATGACCGGTTGCCATGACACCTGTATGGAATGTTCAGTCCTAGTCTTTGCCTATTATGAGTCTAAGAGAGAGTGCACTGCTTTTTTCTGAGCGAGCATCGTGCAATTACATGGCATACAGAGCAAACACAAACACACACACAAATGAAATGATGGATAATATGTCACCATGACCCGCTGCTCTTCCATTTCCCATGCTGCCAATGATCTGATGCTTTCATACAGCATGTTTGACGTCCGCGTGATGTGGCATGAGGGTTATTGATTGAGAAGCGTGAGGCCACGTGCATTTCACTGTCAGCTCTCAAACACCTCAGCGCTGCTTTCTATGTAGCATTATACTATTGCTTATATTGGAGTTATGGATTTAAACAAACTTCTCTGCATTGTTTGTGGTACAGACATAAAAGATGCCTTTTTTTGTTTTGTTTTGTCTTGTTTTTTAGGGGAGGTGTGCTATTCCTTTTTTAATAGGAGAAAATTATACTGCCTTCTTTCTTTTCTTTAATTACCTTCTTTTAACCAAATTCTTAAGCAGCATCAATTGAATCTCTCTTGGAAAAAAATGTTTGCTGAAGCAAGAAAAATTACAATTATCAATACATTAATGTGAAGTACAGATATAAAACAGTTCAGTTTTATTAAAAATGAACATGAAAGATCTATATTTGTATGTGCTTTTTTACGCTTATTTTCAGTGGCATTAGCTTAGCAACACTATAGGAAATATATTCTCTCTCTCTCTCTCTCTCTCTCTCTCTCTCTCTCTCTATATATATATATATATATATATATATATATCATTTTAATTATCATGAATATTTATATTTTAGATATCTTAGAAAAGAGCAATCTTAGCAAATCTTAGAGCAATCAATAAATACTATACAAAACAACCCCAAATCTACTGAAAATGACAAAAATGCACAAACAAAATTACAAAAATTTTAACTAAAATTAAAATGATTTTTTTTTATTAAACATATGAATAAAAAATATAATATTAGCTCAATGGTATTAAAGTAACACTGCTCCATTCTAACATGTAAGGTCACTTTACAGACTATAAAGCAAAATAACAATAATAATAATTTATATATATATATATATATATATATATACATATATGTGTGTATACGATATATTACAAAAGTAAAAAATAAGAATAATCAGATTTGCAAAGTTAAAATAATCACTGACCTGGAGCAATTATGGGGAACACCCTAAAAACCACCTAGCAACAACATAACAACCAACAACCACTTAGCAACACCCTGGCAACCACCCAGAAAACCTTAGCACTGTCTTTAGAAAATGTAGAGCTCAGTTATTTTTATTGTGCAGTAACAGAACTCATGTTTTATAAACCTCTCAATCTGTCTAGAGTTAATTACTGCTCTCTCACTGAAATTCAAAAGAGCAGCATTGAGAGCCATCATCATTAAAGGTGTGACAGTTTATCTCGGCGTCTGGAAGGCCGTCACAGCAGATGTCACAACACAGACAGCTTTTTGTTTTCGAGCATAAAAGAGATGCATTAATAAAACCTACACTGCCTTTTAAATATCCTTCTCTCATTCAGAACCATTCTGGTCAGGGTTTACAGTACTTGCCCTAATTGCTATGTGCATAGTAGTGAAATATGTTTGTTGTTTTTATTGTGTTTGATCATCTATGAATGTTAATCTAACCGCCATCATCGTGTCAATAAATGTGTTGCTTATTTTAATTATGTAGAATGCAAAGTCTGCAAAGATTTCATTTCTTTCGCTCCTGTTTGCATTTAGAATTACGCAAATAGGAAAATAAAATGAATCCAAGGTGCTTCGTGTTCTGAATGCACTTTGTAAGTGAAGCACACTCAGATGTATAGATCAGTTTCTCCTGATGTTTGGAGTTGGTTTTGTTGACAGATAGAACAGAGCGCTGTCCATTCATTGTGAAGCACACAGTACAGCACTTAATTAAATTGCAGCCTTTTGTGGTTTAATAATAAATTTTAATTGTGCACATCTAATTTATCAAAGTGTGGAATTACTTCAGCATGTCTGTGTACTCAGTGCTGCTTAACATACATGCAAAAACTGAAAGAGAAAGAGGGGCAGAAGAAGAGAGGGAAAAGAGAGGAAAAATGATCCAGATGAAGTATGATTGCTTTGAAGTTTATGATGTGACTTAATCATGTTATTTTCAAAGGCATCTTATTTTATTTTATTTTTTCCCAAACATGAAATGACACAAGTGTTAATGTTATATACATATAAAATAAAAAATGAATATATATATATATATATATATATATATATTATTATTATTATTTCCTTTTAAGGCAGGTTTGGCTGATTTGCTACAAAGACAACAATGCAATAGTTCTCTGTCACAGGTTGTTAAGCTAATTCCACTTAAATAAAGCATAAACATATACAAATAATGATTTTTTGTAATGTATTATTTAATTAGATTGAACCATTTTATATACATACGTTACTGTATTTAGAATTGTCTTTTTTCATAGGATAAATGGCAAAACATGGCAAATAAAGATTTAAAAAAAAGATAGCTGATGGTTAATGAAATGCTACAACATGTTGCACAAGACTCACCTTTAATTAATTATTAGTCATGAAAATTTTGGTTATCATCCAGTGCGGATAAATATTTCATGATTAATCATTCTGACCAATATCTGACTAGCACTGCTTATAATATATCAAATCTGTGCTTAATGTTTCTTTTTGTCTGAAAAGACCACCCCCCCCCCCCCCCATACCCCTCATCTGCACCAATCTCTATGGAAACCAATTTTCATATGACTGGAAAAACCTGTACTGCAAGACAGCCGTATGGTAATATCTGCACTAGTGACAACCAAGCTGCAACAGTCAGTCCATCAGATAGGAATGACTAACATGCTAACTGGCGCTGTCTTCTGTAGCTGGACTGATGTGCCAGTGACATTAAAACTGGCAGATAATTTGTTATAAATCTTAATTAGCCATCAGTTGTTAGCAAAGAGAATATAACTGTCCCCACTGCATCAAAGTTTATTATTTACTGTTGATGTTTAGAACAGATCTATCGCTTTTTTTGTTTACAGTAGCTATAAATAAAGCAGGAATGAATTTCTTTGAATTTCAAT
The DNA here is from genome assembly GCF_963082965.1 of Carassius carassius. NCBI lineage: Eukaryota > Metazoa > Chordata > Actinopteri > Cypriniformes > Cyprinidae > Carassius > Carassius carassius. The sequence goes on from NC_081765.1 coordinate 31,549,130, forward strand.
TCATTTTTAAATTTCCAATTAGAAATGTAATTCTGCATTCCTACTTCAATTCAAATCGAACACAAATATTGCCAGGAAGTTTTAGGTTCCCACAAGTCAGAGAGTAAATTAATTAAAAAAAGAACAGCTAGACTTCAAAACAAAATCCACAATTAATCTTCTGGAACACAATGAAACCCAGTGTGGGTCTCTCGCGGGATCATCCGGTGAGCTAATGCCTTGAAATGGTTGTGATGTTTGACAGAATCGGGTTGCAGGCAGCAAACCCAACCACCAATAGAAAGGGACGTCATTAGATGCTCGTCACTCTAAACGCCACATCTCTGTTCACACAGAGGGCACCGCGGAAGCTGCACATCTGCCTAATATCCCAGATATGAAACTGCTGCTGTTACACTTCTAATTAATACTGAGCAGCACCCTCATGAGTAAATCTTTCTCTGAGCACTTTTTTTGTGGTAAACAATAAAGGCGGTTTTCGTTGATTATCAGCTGTCTGGAAACTCTGACTGCTCGGGTTGTTCAGTTGGACTGCGTTTCTCTGGCATGAATGATGGTTAAATCATCTTTGGGTCTCAACCCACACAGACACCAGTCTAAATTTAGACCGCACGCACTCTGTCTGTGAGGTAGCTGCCAGTCAGCAATGGAAGCCTCCGTTAAAGCTCAAACATGACAGATGCTGAATAGTTATTGTGTACTGTGTGGTATAACATATGAGACACACTTGTGATAAGGGAGTTATTATCTTACCGATGGAATTAATTTTTTTATCTTGCACTCTGAGTATGGACACTTTTCACAGACTGGGATGATGCTGTTTTGACTAACACAATCAATCTCTCTATGTTTTTTCCTGTCTTGGAAAGTAATAGAAACACTTTTGTGGAATTTTATCGGAATGTTGTAGTTCCCTTTCAGTCGGTCACTCTCGACGCCACGTCGGTGACCGACGAATATGGGATATCGCTTCGATAGACCAATCTACTTCGAGTGTAAACTAAACGAGCCAATGCACATTGGCCTGCAATTATTGCATCCAGCTGCCGCTGATCACTGCGTGAGTATAAGAGGGCAGCAGGTGCAATGCATACCAGCTTTTCGCTTCGGAGCCGAGCGTTAGTATCGCTCTGCTCAACTGTGTCTGCTGTGAACTACGAGTTCAGCACGCTCTCGGAAGCTTCGTGTGTTGGCGAGACGGCGCTTCAGCGGCGGTCGTTCCTGTGTCGAGTGGATTGCACACTTCAGGCTGCATTACCCCTGTCGTGTTGCAAACGGCCAATTCCCCTGTGCGCCTCAGCACTAAAAGAGCATTTCCTAAAGAGCAAATTTCTCTTAAAGAGCTTCACGGGTGCGTCTTTGTAAAGACGATGGATCGTCCTTGTAAGGATGCCGTTTCACCCGTGCGTTTCTGGGTGCGGTCGTTACCTGGCAACGGGTGATGGTCACGATCGCTGCCTCACGTGTCTGGGCGTCGATCACGCTGAGGTGGCTTTCGTGGATGAGTCATGTTCTCACTGCGGGAATATGACCATCTCGGAGCTGCGAACCAGGCTCCGCTACCTTCAGGGGGGCGGAGTCCCGCTGCCGTGGCCGCGATCTGGGGATCGTTCTGGCGAGTCACCAGATGGCAGCAGTGGGCGGTTCGAGAGCGTCAACAAAGGCCCTACTCACGCACCCTCTGCCAACCCGTGGAACCAGGTGAGCCCTGCACCCCACACTCGCACCACACTCCGGCCTGCTCACAAGCCGCCCGAGTTGGGTCCCTGTGTTCCACCTCATTGCCCCACTGCGGGTACGGCTGTGGTTCCGCTGGTCCCGCTTGTACGGTTTTTAAGCGCCTGATCAGCGCTACCCAGCCCGTCTCGCTGGCTGCTGCGAACCATCAGCCTCGGCTATGCGATTCATATCGCCCGGCTCCCCCCCAAGCTCTGTGGTGTCCGCTCCACTACAGTTAAAGCGTCCGATGCCCCTGCCCCTGTCCTGCGGGAAGGGATCGCAGTCCTACTGGCGAAGGACGCGATAGAGCCGGTCCCTCCAGCCGATATGAGGATGGGGTTTTACAGCCCGTTCTTCACTGTACCCAAGAAAGGCGGTGGGTTACGACCGATCTTGGATCTGCGAGTTGAATCGGGCCCTCGATCGGCTACCATTCAAAATGTTGACACAGAAACGCATTTTCGGGTGCGTCCGTCCCCAAGATTGGTTTGCAGCGATCGACCTGAAGGACGTGTACTTTCATTTGTCCGTCCTTTCGCGCCACAGACCTTTTCTGCGGTTTGCGTTCGAAGGACTGGCATATCAGTACAAGGTCCTGCCCTGCAGGCTGTCCCGGTCTCCCCGTGTCCTGAGCCTGTTGGGCCTTCAGGTCAGCTTGGAAAAGAGCAAACTCCCGTGGAGGATCTCTTTTCTCGATATGGAGTTGGATTCGGTCGAACAGACAGCACGCCTCACAGAGGAACGTGCGCGGTCGGTGCTAGGCTGCTTGAATACGTTCAAGAACAGGACAGCGGTCCCACTGAAACTCTTTCAGAGGCTCCTGGGGCATATGGCGGCCGTGGCAGCACTTACACCGCTCAGCCTATTACATATGAGACCGCTCCAGCACTGGCTTTATGGCCGAGTCCTGAGGTGGGCGTGGAAGCGCGGCACTCACCGGGTCCAAGTTACACCGGCCTGTCGCCAAACCCTCACTCCGTGGTCAGATCTTGCATTTCTCCGGGCAGGGGTGCCCCTAGAGCAAATCTCCAGGCATGCTGTGGTTTACACGGATGCCTCCACCACCGACTGGGGGGCCACGTACAACGGGCATGCAGTCTCAGGGGTTTGGACGGGCCCGCAGCTGCAGTGGCACATCAATTGCCTAGAGTTGCTAGCAGTACACCTTGTCTTGAACCGTCTCAAAGGTCTCTTGTGAGGCAAGCATGTGCTGGTCCGAACGGACAACACTGCGACCGTTGCGTACATCAACCGACAAGGTGGTCTGCGCTTCCGTCGCATGTCGCAACTCGCTCGCCACCTCCTCCTTTGGAGTCAGAAGGTTCTGAGGTCACTTCGTGCCTTTCACATTCCAGGCCTGCTCAGTCGTACAGCCGACGAGCTGTCTCGAGCAATGCTCCCGGGAGAATGGCGACTCCATCCCCTGACGGTCCAGCTGATTTGGAGATGGTTCGGAGCCGCTCAGGTAGACCTGTTTGCTTCTCCAGAGACCTCTCACTGCCAGTTGTTCTACTCCCTGACCGAGGGAACTCCCGGCACGGACGCTCTGGCACACAGCTGGCCTCGGGACCTACGCAAGTAGGCGTTTCCCCCAGTGAGCCTTCTCGCACAGACACTGTGCAGAGTCCGGTCCGGGAGGACAAGGAGCAAGTCTTGCTAGTAGCGCCGTATTGGCCCATGTGGACCTGGTTCCCTGAACTAGTGCTCCTTGCGACAGCCCCTCCTTGGCCAATTCCTCTGACAAAGGATCTACTGACTCAGAGATGGGGCATCATTTGGCATCCGCGTCCAGACCTTTGGAAACTCCATGTCTGGTCCCTGGACGGGATGCGGAGGTTCTAGGTGACCTACCCCAAGAGGTAGTGAACACCATCACTTCGGCGAGAGCACCGTCTACGAGACACGCTTACACCTTGAAGTGGAACCTGTTCGTTGAGTGGTGTTCTTCTCGCCGAGAAGACCCCCGAAGATGCCCGATTGCGGTCGTGCTATCCTTTCTGCAGCAAGGGTTGGAGCGAAGGCTGTCTCCCTCCACCCTCAAAGTCCAGGTTGCCGCTATTGCTGCGTACCATGACCCCGTGAATGGGAAGTCTCTGGGTAAACATGACCTCATCGTCAGGTTCCTTAGAGGGTCCAGGAGGTTAAATCCTTCCCGCCCCCCCCTGTATACCCTCTTGGGACCTGTCTCTAGTGCTTAAATCACTACAGCAGGGCCCATTCGAGCCTTTGCATTCAGTTGAGCTAAAGTTTCTTTCATAGAAAACTCTGCTCCTGCTTGCACTGGCCTCCATCAAGAGGGTAGGGGACCTGCATGCATTTTCGGTCGACAATTCGTGCCTACAGTTTGGGCCGGCTGACTCCCAGGTAATCATGAGGCCCCGGCCTGGCTACGTGCCCAAGGTTCCCACTACACCCTTCAAAGACCAAGTGGTGAACCTGCAAGCGCTGCCCCTGGAGGAGGCAGACCCAGCCCTGGCTTTGCTTTGTCCCGTCCGAGCATTAAGGTGCTACGTAGACCGGACACAAAGCTTGAGGACCTCAGACCAGCTCTTTGTCTGTTACGGAGGCCGGCAGAAGGGAAGTGCCGTCTCTAAGCAGAGGATGGCCCACTGGATTGTGGATGCCATAAACCTGGCTTATCAGGCTCAGGATGTGCCCTGCCCGTTCAGGTTGCGAGCTCACTCAACTAGAAGTGTTGCATCCTCCTGGGCGCTGGCTCGTGGCGCCTCGCTGACAGATATTTGTAGAGCTGCAGGCTGGGCGACCCCTAACACGTTCGCTAGGTTTTATAGCCTTTGTGTAGAGCCGGTATCCTCCTGTGTTCTCACCTCAAACGGGTAGTGGCACTAAGAGGCCGCGGTTAGTGTCGGCTTGCTTAAACCGCTCCAGAGTGTCCGTATTGTAGACCCTGTTGAGATCCTCCATCACCCTAAGCAGCTGGACGCAGCGGAACGTCCGGCGCCAGACCTTCATGATGAATCTGTGAGAACCGTAGAAGGGTGGGTTCCATATTGAGACCTAAGCGGTACTCATATGTGTATAGTCCACGGTATAGCCTTAGAGCCCGTGTTTCCCCGGCAGACTTCTGCCTTCCCAAGAGGGTTCTAATCACCTCAAATTTCTCCGTATACTCCTAAACGGATGCTATATGTGTATTTGCCTCCGAGACCTCCTTCAGGAAGGATGGGGCTTCCGCAGCGTCCCGGCTCCAAGCGGACCGGGTACGTTTTCCCAGTGTTATCCAATCTCACCCAGTGAGGTAGTGCTTTGACAACGGTGAGTGGAGCTACTTGTTCAGAGCCCCGGCCTACACCTAATAGGGGCGCAGGCGGCTCGCACAAGGCACTGGAAGGGGCAGCACCCATGGCGCTTTGATAGGGATCCCATATTCGTCGGTCACCGACGTGGCGTCGAGAGTGACCGACTGAAAGGGAACGTCTCGGTTACGTATGGTAACCCTCGTTCCCTGAACGAGGGAACGGAGACGCCACGTCCCGTCGCCATGGTTGCTGTACCGCCGCTGAGCTGCCGGGTCCCCGGCTCGGCTCCTCAGCGAAAAACTGGTATGCATTGCACCTGCTGCCCTCTTATACTCACGCAGTGATCAGCGGCAGCTGGATGCAATAATTGCATGCCAATGTGCATTGGCTCGTTTAGTTTACACTCGAAGTAGATTGGTCTATCGAAGCGATATCCCATATTCGTCGGTCACCGACGTGGCGTCTCCGTTCCCTCCTTCAGGGAACGAGGGTTACCATACGTAACCGAGACGTTTCTATTCATTTAATGCAACATCAGCATATATGAATAAAATCAAAAATCCCATTCGTAATCTGTAGAGATTGACAGATATTGATTTTTGTGATACTGATTATTTATATATTATTATGCTTAAAGGGATAGTTCAGCCAAAAATGAAAATTTTGTCATTAATTACTCACCTTCATGTCGTTCCAAACCGGACGAGACTAGAGCTGAAACAACGAATCGATTTAATCGATTAAAATCGATTATTAAAATAGTTGTCAACTAATTTAGTCATCGATTCGTTGCTAAATAACTTTTATTTGCCGTAAGCGGCTCATTTCGTGCATATTTCAAATCTGCGGTGACCAAAGTGTGGCAGTAATGAGCCACCGGAGGTTTTACTCAGCCAGTACAGCAGGAGAAGTAGCGAATAGCCAATAGCTGGCCTCGTTTTATGTCACGTGCTTCCCGAACAGCGTCTCTGCAGCATTCAGCAGGATGTGGGAGTACTTTACTTTGAGCCTTCAAAAAAGAAGAGTAACCTGTAAACTCTGCACTACTGAACTGTTTAAGGGGACGTTCACATATCGCGTCTTTTTGCGCGCTCAAGTTCGTTATTTCCAACACCGCACCGCATCGAGTTAAAACATTTCAACTTTTCAGAATGCAGCAAGCGCACCGCGGGTCATGTGACAAGAACTAACCAATCAGCTTCATCCTTTCCCGTAACAACGTTAAAAGCTCAGTCAAGATGAAAGGAACAGCTGATCATAGTTGTATATGGATTTCCATTTTGAAATAAATTTAGTAGCAGAGCTACTGCAAGCGATTTTTTGAGCTGCAAATCCATTTATCCTTTGCTGAAATTTCCGCGTCTTCAAGGAGAGAGCACGTCATGGTTGCTTAGCAAAGGCAGACGCCTCAGGGGCGCTTCTGCCCGAGCGCTTTGGAAAGGAGGAGAAAGCGGCGCGCCTAGCGTTTTCCACGCGTTTTTAGGCGCGATATGTGAACGGCCCCTAAGACTTTTATTTGTGCAGATTCTCCAGTACAATGTTGTTTGCAAATGTTTAGTCGTAAAAGCTGATACCATTCCTTTTTAGAAGTTAACATTTAAAGCTTTACAAACATGTTCTGTGATCAGTTTGTCGTTTACCAGTTCATAATTCAGTCGTGCAGCCTAATTATGACTGAATGAGAGAGATAAATGTTTAAAGATATTTGAAATGCACTTTTTTTCTAAGTATTCACTGCTCTTTTTCACACAGCAGGTTTTTTGTGTGTGTCCAATTTTTTTTTTCTGGACAACCTTCTGATGGATTTTACTTTAAATTGTGAGTTCCATTCAGGTTTCATGCCATTGGCACTTTTTTCGAAGGATTGTTTACAATTTCACAGCAAAAGCTATAAAGCTGTTTTCCAATAAATAATAAAATACAATGCACTGCAATTTTATTCTGTTTTATCCTTATTCTTCGTGAAAATATGTTCTGAAAGATTCCTTAATAAGCTTTGTCCGGGATGTTAAACTACTTTAAGAGCTCTAAGGACTGCCATGGTGAAAACATTATTTGATATCTCCTTGTGAAATTTGCTAGAGTATGGGTCAGTGTTTTGATTGCAGAAGAGTTCGACAAAGGATTACTAACACAATAAAACAACTCCAGGTATATTTTTAATGAGGATATGACAATGCAAAATGGTTAAAATCTCTTAAATCTATGCTGAAGGATAAAGACCATTTATTAATAATTTACTTGGGGAAAAAATGGAAAAAACTAAAATATAAGTACATAAACCAATTAATCGATTAATCGTAAAAATAATCGACAGATTAATCGATTATCAAAATAATCGTTAGTTGCAGCCCTAGACGAGACCTTTGTTCATCTTCAACAAATTAAGATATTTTTGATGATAACCGAGAGTTTTCTGACCCTGCATAGACAGCAACGTAACTACCACATTTATGGCCAAGAAAGATGGTAAGGACATTGTTAAAAAATTCCATGTGACATCAGCGGTTGAACTGAATTTTATGAAGCTATTAGAACACTTTTTGTGTGCAAAGCAGTGTTGGGAACGTTACTTTAAAAAAGTAATTAGTTATAGTTACTCACTACTTGTTCCAAAAAGTAACTGAGTTAGTAACTGAATTACTCTATAATAAAAGTAACTCGTTACCAGGGAAAGTAACTATTTGCGTTACTGTAAAAAAAAAAAAGTTGCTATATGTCAGAGTATTTTTTTTTAGCAGTTTTCACAAGTAAGTTGAAATAAATAGAACAGACAGGTGTTCGTACATAACTTTCGAGATTTATTGCACGTCAACAGACAGCAAGAGTTTTATCCTGCACTCTTTGTAAGAAAAGTGTTTTTGGCCACTAGCTTTGTAGATGCGTGTGTCACACATTACATGTACACATTACATGCACGTTCTTGCCTTTGACTACAATGAATTTGAAGTAGTGCTTATATCTCCACCTTGAAAATGTCAACTTTTCATCGGATTGCTCCTGACTCGCCATTTCTCCTGCTGCTGCGAATCTCTGTGTAGCTGTTGCGTGTGTGTGACTGTGTGTTTGGCGCCGCTGGCACGTGTGTGTAAAACCACTGGCTCTGATTGGCTCCCATGAAACACATGACTCTGCCTTAGCCAATCATAATCGCTTATCTCATTATTAACCCTCCTGCTCACTCGCTGTGTGAGCCAGGGGTGCGTTCGGATTGCATATTAAATCAATGCATAGTAACGCACCGCATTTAACGTTCAGTAACGTTAACGGCGTTGTAACGATGGGAAAAGTAATTAGTTAGATTACCCCGTTACTGAAAAAATAACGTCGTTACCTAACGCCGTTCTTTTAAACGCTGTTATTCCAAACACTGGTGCAAAGTAAACAAAAATAATGACTCTATTCAACAATTTCTACTCTATTGTCTCAGTCTTTGACGCTTGTTCATGAGAGTACCACGAGAGGGTGAGTAATTAATGTAATTCATATCTGGCTGAACTATCCCTTTAAGTGTAACCGATATCCAGAACCAAATGTATTGTTATTTTTGACACAATATTATTTAAATCACTCATCACTTAAATCTGAAAGTTAACAACCTGCTTCATCAGACTAATACTGCATTAAGCAATAATACAAATAATTTGAATAATTCATAAAAAAAACACATTACAATATTAAGTTACTTTACTTTTGAATAATGTAGTGTCTTCATTGTTGCTTCCCACTTTTAAAGTCTCACTAGATGGCACTAAATCAGATATTTAAGAATGAATAACCTTTTAAATGGAAAGGGTGTATATCGTTAAATAATTTGGTCAAAAATAAATCATGAAATATATAAATTGTTTTAACTTAAATGTAAAAAAAAATAATAATAAAAAAAAGGTATTTTTATTTTAGATTGATATACTATTATGGTATTTATTAGTATTTTGAATTAGCTTTTATTTTTATATATTTATTTTCATTTGAATTTATATTTGAGTAATGTTATGCTTTTACCATTTGTAATTTGCCATTAGTTTTAATCATCATAATATTTCTATTTAGATTTCATTTATTACATTTTTCTATTTAACTTTAATTTCAGTTTTCATTTGAGTAATTTGAGTACTTTAACATAATAGTTTTTTGTTTTGGCTAGAAACAATAAGAAACAAGAATGAAAAGCACATACTACAATCAAACTAACCAAAATTTAAAAACATGTTAGAAAACTTAATATTTTCTCTAAAACTACTCTGTAATGATATATCCATTGATGAAACTGCATTATCATACACATTTTTTAATTATTAAAAAAATTGTAGCAAAAAATGATTTAAAAAATCTTAAAAGAATCTAATTTTGGTGTTATTGGCATTCAGTTTGAATAGCCCTACCCCTTTGCTTTTGAAGGGAGACGTAACAAAATGTTTACGTTATGAATGAGACCATTTCTTTTGTGCTAGAAACATAAACAAGAGCTGCTTCAAAGACATCACACTGAAGAGCTTAAATACCAGAAGATCTATTGAAGAAAGTGAATGAATAATGAGAGCCTGTGTGTGTGAACCCTGTGTGTGTGTTTGTGTGTGTGTTTGAGGCTTGCATAGACCCCCGACACCCTCAGTCTCCCAGCACTTGTATTAAAGATGAAAGCCTCGCTTGCTTTTCGAGGTGCTGTGCATCTCTGTCTGTCAGAGAGCTCGACTCCTCCAACTTTTTCGGTGGCAGTGGGGAAATACATAAATAAAATATAGTTTTATGAATAATTCAGGTGTGCATTGTGATTGACACGAGGGTGAAAGTACCTGATTATCCCACAGACGTGCGTGATTGGAATGAGCTCTTGAGCAGAGCAGATCAGCGGAGCTGCAAAGTTCAAACTCCCTCTCTGCATCTCTCCAAGATCGAATTACAGCCTGAGTGTGGAAATCAAACCTGCCCTGAGTTTGTGTACATTTCCAATCAGTTCCTTCCGTTCGCTCTTCTGCCATTTTCAGCGCTTATTGAATCTGGCCTGTCTAGAACCATGAATCTCAACCTTTTGTAAGTACTGGACTCCCATCATCTTTCAGATTTTCAAGGATGGAGGTGCTTCATGCATTTCCCAGCAGAGTCTTGAAAGAAAACAGAGTTAGTATGAGTAAGAAAAAAAAAAAAAAACTGTGTCAGTATCAAAAAATAAATCCTTACATAATACATATTAAATATTCATATATTTTAAATTGATTTCTTCTAAGAAAATTTCATATAGCTTTAAGAAATATATCTTTATATTAACACTTTTTAAAGAAATGTCTTAAAATCTCACAATTATTGATAAATGTATACATGATGATCATAGATTTTAGTTATAGATTATATAATTTAACAGATTAACTTTAAATACATTTTTAAATTTCAGTTTTTAAATATTGATATATGTTTCATCTATCAATATAATCTCAATAATAAAATTACATTTATGCATTTAGCAGATGCTTTTATCCAAAGCAACTTACATTGCATTCAGGCTAACAATTTTTTCCTAACATGTGTTCCCTGGGTTTCTAACCCCCAACCTTACGCTTGCTAACGCAATGCGTCACCATTTGAGCTACTGGAACACTATAATAAAGAAGATAAATTTCATATTTTATATAATTTTGTTTTGTTAATTAATTGAAGGTGGGTTAAGTGTGTCCTTCAAAAACAAGAGCTTTGACAAAGTTATGGTCATTGTCTACACATTTATCTTAAGTTAGATTTTTAAGAAACTCACACATATATATTTATTTATTTTATTTATTTATGCATTTAGCAGACGCTTTAATCCAACGCGATTTACAGTCCATTCAGGCTAGCATTTTTTACCCAACATTATATATATTTTTACCCAATATATATATATATATATATATATTTCATGAATAAATAACATACAATTTTAAGTTATAAGTTGTCACTACGATATAGTATAAAAGTATTGATAAGAACATCTTGCACTTACTGCTATATGCAGGTTTTGGTCCAATCAAATTCTGTCTACCATGACAATGCCAGATAATAATAATAATAATAACACGTTTCACGTTTACAAGTGAAAACGGTTCAAAACAGATCTAAATAAATATGGATTTTGATGTGAGATACAAAGGGGGAAGATCTTTACTGGAGGAAGCGTCATTATGGATTCATATTTGGCCAGAAGTGATGGTTTTAAGTTTAAATGGCTTAATTATGGATTTGTTTCTTACAAACACGCATCTCTCCACTTTACACAACATTAACTGATGGACTGGAGTGGTGTGGATTACTTGTGGATTATTGTGATGTTTTTATCAGCTGTTTGGACTCTGATTCTGACGGCACCCATTCACTGCAGATGACCCAATGGTGAGCAAGTGATGGGATGCTACATTTCTCCAAATCTGTTCTGATGAAAGAATTAACTAATCTACATTTAGTTAAATGTTTTCCATTTGATCTTGTTCCTGTCTTTGTTTAGTTAGTCATCCCATTCACCTGTGTCTTCCCAATTATTCTGTGTATTTAGCCCAGTCTGTGTTTGTCGGTTCTGAACGTCATTGTGCAACATGTTTTCTCCTGTGGATTATTAAAGTCAGTTCTGTCTGAAATCCCTCGTCTACGCGCTTTGAACTGTAGACAAGTGTGACAGATCTGAGGAGGAGTACATTTTTCTGCAAATGTTCATTTTTAGGTGAACTATAGCTTTAAAATGAGAACAGTGGTTTACAGCTGGAGTTTGATATAGAATGTAATGCATTCGAGCACAGATCCTGGATCAGGTTCCATATGCCAGTCATTTGAGTTCACAGCTTCAGTTTGCACACAGCGACTGATGGAAGAACAGTGTGTTTTTGCACTGTTGTTCTGGAGAAGATCAATGCGAGCTGCAGCAGTCGGCTCCGTGTGCAGGGTACTGAATAGCAGCCAGATATGTCATCCTTCTTTCGTGTGTGTGTGTGTGTGTGTGTGTGTGTGTGTGTGAGTGTGTGTGTGTGTGTGTGTGTGTGTGTGTGTGTGTGTGTGTGTGTGTGTGTGTGTGTGTGTGAGTGTGTGTGTGTGAGAGAGAGAGAGAGAGAGAGAGAGAGTTGATGTCTATAGCCTCAGGCAAAAGCAAGTTAACAAATGTACAAAGCAGGAATGAGCCTCATTTCCATAAAGCACCCAATGTAGAAGAGCATTTAAATGGGCTCCTTTGTTTCTAATTGTGTTCAGCTTTCTTGCTTGTTGTTCTCCAAAAAAACTCTCAAGTCCTGCACCGACAGAGACTTTTACAGTTTACTTAGTAAACCATCTTTTAATGAGAGCTGCTCAACCGAAATGATCTTCACACAATAGTAAAGATTTATTAGCGGTGTATGTTTATTGGATTGCACCTTTTGTAGGTCTCTGAATCACTTATTCTTCAGTGCAAATGGATCTAAAGATGTAATAGAGCAATATTCAGTGCAGTAAAACAGGAAAATAGACTGTAATAATCACAAGAGTGTAGTTTATGTGCCATTATATTGCGTATCGGTTGTGTTTTGTGTATCATTTTAACGATCTAGCAAATGTAAGGTTGGCTTGTTCTCAAGCAGCTTTCAAGCATCTTCAAACAAAGCTTTTTTTCTTATGAAACTAATGTGTGTCGATGGCTACTTGTTAAAAAATCTAAAGGAAAGATTTCTTATTATAAATTAATATTATATATTAAAAAAAAATTATTATACATTTTTTATATTTATATTACAAACGTTGTGCATTAATATAAAGTAGCCTACTGAAATATTAGACTGTTTGCATTGTGACAAACAAACAAAAATAAATAAATAAATTAAATCATGTTCAGTTAAGTCAGCAAACATTAAATGTAGTACAACAAATACTAGATCATTTTATTGATCATATTTTACAGACTGAATACACAATATTGGTTTGTTTATTTATTTATTTATATAGAGAAATTAATGGATTTTGATAATGAGTATTTTCTGGTAATCTGTGCTGATTGTCCTAAAAATAATATTGCAATGCAAAAAATTCTTAATGATCTTAAAAACAGTGTTTTTAGTTTTCTTAAGAAAGAAATTAAAACTTTACATTTATATTAGAATTCTTTTAAAACTTACATTAAATACATTTACCATGTCAATAAATTAATTTTCAAATAAATTATGTTCTTGATGAAAGAATCCTGAAAACAAATGATCATATTTACACTTTAAAGTGTTTTAAAATAGAAAACCATTATTTTAATTTTGAAATAATATTTTATTACTGTATAGAAATAATAATATTACTGTATTTTTGCAGCCTTGGTGAACATACAAGACTCGAATATTAAAAAAAAAAAAACATTACAGATAAAAAAATTTGTATATTATCCAAATAAAATATTATACATATACAGTATTCATTATTATTATTATTATTATTATTATTATTATTTTTAAGATGCAATATGACCTGTACATATTATTGGTTTTATGATCAGAAATCCATGGAAAAGCGATTTACATTTTAATCAAAGTGTCAAATTATTCTAATTTATGTTTATTCAGTGTTTATAGCAAATTACAATCTCTAAACAGATTGAAAATGTTATTAGTCCTCTTTATGAATTTCTTTGCATGGAAAAAAGGGTCCCTCAGGGGTACCGCGGTAAACATCACTGTATAATTTGCACGCCTCGAGTAGGTCTGCTTTATGAATGCTACCCATGACCTTTTACAAACACATTCTTCTTCTTTTGGCATTTTCATGCTGTTATTCGCAGGCCTGTTATTCTTTCTAACACTGTTATAGAGTATGGAATATATCAAGGCTGCGTTTATGTTTACTCAGACACACTGCTGGGCGGCCACACATCGGCAGAATGACATCAGCCTCAGATATATATAATTATTCCAGGCTACAGTTCCTGCAGATGAGACCTGGCGCTCTCAAGGTTGCTCTTTATGGCTTGGCTTAACACATGATTTATAAGGTTAAACACAACCTTTGCTGTGTTTTGGGGAGGCTAGCTTTCCTCATAATTTACAATTAAACTAAAAAACAAGATACTTTTTTAATAAAAGGTAAACACTAGTAACCAACAAAATCAGCAGTATTTAGACACAAAAACAGTGAGGATGTCAATACTTCATAAAATGTGATACTAACTAGAAAACATTCTAAATGTATATTATGGAGTTGTATGAACTGCAGGATTTTTTGTTATGTGTGTGTGTGCGCATGCATATACATATATAATTCACTAGGATATACTGCATGTGAAAATTAATGTCACTTGACAAAAAAAAACATTATATTGTGACATTAAAAATGTTTTCATAATAAATCAGAATATCAGAATGATTTCTAAATGATCATGTGATAGACTGGATGTTACATGTGACACTGAAGGCTGGAGGAATGATGCTGAAAATTCAGCTTTGCATCACAGGAATAAATTATTTTTTTAAAGTATATTCAAATAGAATATTAATTGAAAATAGAATATTATTTTAAGTTATAATAATATTTCACAATATTACTGTTTTTTCTGTATTTTTGATCAAATACTGTATATGCAGGGTTGATGAGCAGGAGAAACTTCTTTCAAAAACATTAAAAATAGTAATGTTTCCAAACTTTTGGTCTGTACTGTATGAATAAATACTATAATAGTATAGATAATACTAAGATAACACTGCCTGAGGATAGAGTTGGTATATCAGTCTTTTCTAGTAGATCTCAATTGGTCACAGTCTCACAAACAGCATGTTTACTGACACATAACTGTTCAGAAAACCCTTCACAGCCATCTGGAAAGCCGAAATGTTTGCGCTATGTTGTACATTAGTAAAAACACTGACACTCATAGAAGAGACTGTCCATATTGAGCTGACTCAGGCTGGCCGGATATCATTCACTCTATAGAAGATGCCTTCTAAGGGAGCATCATAACTGAAGACCCCTAAGTAAATAAATATGTATGTCCATCTTCATCTGCATAAAGACAGTATACTGTTATAGAGTGACATACAGTCCTATACAAACAAATCTCAACTGGCCTAATGGTTAGAGAGTTAGATTTGTAACTCAAAAGTTGCAGGTTCAAGTCTCTGCACCGGCAGGTATTTTGGGTTGAAGAAATGTAAAGTGCTCTCTTCTTTGCAACTATATTATAATCCAGCTTGAATCTGCTAAATGTGACTATAAGCCATGAAGATGTTAAGATATTATAAACATTAAGATCATGATTTTCCGTCAAGCTGCTTTGAAACAATGTGAACTTCAAAAAGTGCATTTAGATTGATTTGACTAAACTAGCACGATTCTCTAATAAGTCTAAAAATACAAAATATTGAGTATAATAGTTTATTTTTAATAAGTATGTTTATCATCATTTCCAACACTTCAACTACCATATTGGATGGACAGTTTCCATAGACGTTGTAGAAACGCATTATTGTCTTGATAATTTAATATTGACTTGTTTTCCAATTAAATATGCTTTAACATTCTTTATATACAATGCATTTACTTTAGAAGCAACTAAAAGTGGTACGTAGTTCACCCAAAAATGAAAATTCTGTAATTTTTTACTCCAAACAGTTGACGGTAGCCATTGACTTCCATAGCATGGAAGGAAAAATAAATACTATGGAAGTCACTGGCTACCGTCAGCTGTTTGGTTACCTTGATTGTTCAAAATATCTTCTTATGCTCAGCAATAAAGTTTGGAATAAATTGAGGGTGAATAAATGACAGAACTTTCTTTTTTGAGTGAACTATCCCTTTCAGGATGTATCCTTATATGTATTTAATAAAATATTTTGTCACTATTTTGCATATAAATGAGTTAAAAACATGAGAAAAATCAGCATTGCATGCATACTTGTATTAAAAATATGATCGATGAAAAGAAAAATAAATCTTCTGCAGTTTCGCTTCTAAAGTGTTTTTTTCCCTGTAAAGTATCTTTTTTGATCATTTTTACTGTTTGGAGAAACAAATACTCATTATGAAGAATAGGATTTTTTGCAGTGATGCAGTGTTGGTCTACAGTATATCAAAACTGAGGCATCTTAGCATATAATAATGCTGTCTAAAGCGTATCTGTACACTTCAAAGTGCCACCTATTTATGCTGCTGACTATGTTTTGGAAGAGTCTTTGTGTTGATTCTCTGGCTCTTCCTCCCTCCCTGTCTGAACTCTTGCATGCTCTTTCTGTCTCTGTCTCACTCTCTCTCTGGCTCCAGTGAGACTGCGTGTTCACTGTACTTTGCGGTTGCCCTGGCTTTCCCTCTCAGCAGGCTTTAGTAAGAGACAGAGAAAGAGAGACTCGCCTGTCATGCACCGATCTGACCCGCCTTCTGTGGACCAAATACCCCTCGGTGTCTAGCAGCAAAACACCAAATTACTGCAACATTAAAGAGCAAATGCAGGTTGTAAGAGTAAACACTGAAGGAATATTTCAAATAAAAATCTACCGGTATGTTCTTTCATTATTTACTCACCCTCATGTTGTTCTAAACCCATTTGATGTTTTTTTTTTTCTTCAGTGGAGCATATAAGGTGAACAACATTTATGAAGCTTTTTTCCATGTGATTCATAGTGACCTTGTCTGTTAAGCTCCAAAAAACACCATAAAAATTATGAAACATTAGAAATATAAGACGTAAGATGTTTGATGTCAATGACATTTTCACAAAACATTAGAACCAATTATATTGTTACTTGTATATCTAAACATATAAAATGAACACTAAAGGTTTTGACAATTTATTTTTCTGTTGAATTTTTATTTATTTTAATAATTATTTTTTCTGTTATATAAATATAATTTTTATTTGCATTATTTGAATTGAAATGTTGAGATATTTACAACGTGAAATAAAATTAAGTTTTTGTATATATATTTGAATATAGTTAAAAACATATAATAATATATCTGGTTCTTCAATGAAAGAAATAAGAAGCATATTGATTTTTACTTGTTTTGTCTTAATTTGATTTAATATTTTGTTTTATTTTAAATCATCTTGATGCCGCCTGGTTGAGAACCAATGCTTTACAGTCATCATGAAATGCTAATATTCTTCTCTAATGTCACATATTTCCTAGAGAAACAAGACATTCAAGGAGAACAAAATGATTTTATCCATTGATCAAAATGTCATTTCTGGGGTGGGACATGTTATTATATTTGGATAAATTATTATAAAGACAAACATTTTTTCTTTGTCAACATGCACAAATGTATCGTCCACAAAAACACCATCAACATGAGTTAAGAAAGTAATTTTGATGTCGTACTGACTTTTAACATGGATCCAATTTCATATGTACATAGTACAGTATTTAATTGAATTCACACACCCTTTGGGTTCGATTATGGGTGGGACTCACACAAGATCGTCTTCCAGCAATTAGTTAGCGGTAGTTATCTGGAGGACTGGGGGGAAAGGCATGCTGAACTGAACAGTATGAGTCAGTGTGCTGATTTCCCAGGCCTGGGGGCAGGCAGAGGTTAGGATGGTGCTAATTACAGACCACAGGAATACTAACATCCTATAAAACATTCGGCAGGCACACCCAGACTACAATGAGGATGTAGATACTCAAAAGCCCTGAACTAAACTAGGTTACATCCTTGACATGCTCAGGGCAGAGACGTGTTACTTTCTGATGGTCATTGTGTGAAGATACAAGTTGTTTTGAGCACCATCCACAGGCCTCTCAGTGACAGTGACTTCTGGTTTTGTTCTTCGAGTTCGAACGAAGCCAAGAAACATCATTATCTGTAAAGCGCTCATAAACTTTAATCACTGCAGCTGAGTCATGGCTTTTAGGCTCAGAATGAATAGTTGTTTGAGAATGACATGTTTTTTTTTCTCATTCTGTCAGTCAAGACTTGACTTATTGTTCTTCCTTGAAAGTTTATCAGCAATACCTCCACCAGAAAATAGCATGCTGAAAGCTATCCAGTTATTACAAAGTGCTTTTAAATTCCTCAGGCGGCAGAAATAATGACTTTTTTGGCTCCGGCCATCCATTTTTCATGCCGCCGTCACAGCCAATGATTTGATTTGGAACCAGACTCCTCATTTGCATATGGCCTAAATATAGTCAGCAAATGTCAATGCAAACAAAGTGTGATATTTTTAGATTCTCTATATTTCTCATATGCACAAAATAGGACATAAATATGAGAGTTCGAGCAAGACAGTCATGGTCTTTTAAAAAACCCAGTGAGCTGCCTATATAGTCAGCTGCCTTCTAAGGGTGCATCCAAACCATCATAGGACCTAATGGCTGATTCAGGATGCTCTGCATAAGCAACAGCATCAAATTACAATACTTATGCACAGTGCACAAGATTTTGTTATTTTATGATATGATAATTAATGTTTCTGATACCTGATGACAAATTCAAAATCAGACATTGCCCTTTTTTTCTTTGTAGGAATTAAATAATAACTACAGTATTGCATTATTTTTATTTATTATATATTTTTATTATTTGTTAATTATTTAAGTTTTATCATTGTTATTAATATTTTTTATGTATTAATAAAAATGTAAGGATTTTATTTTTCATTCAAACAGTGAAAACAGGTCTTACGTTTTTATTTGTTGTAGAAAGAAGCAATAAGAAATATAAAGTACAAATAAATAAAAAGAGATAAAATATCATTAAAATAAACTCTTCAGGGAAGAGTTTTAAAAATAGCATAATTGAAAACAGAACTAACAAATATTGCTACAAGTGTGCATAATATAATAATTGCTGTTAATAATGTTCATCGTCTGGCTGACTACGTCTTGTATTCCTTTTTCTGAAAAATCCTGTCATATGCGCACAAACTGACAGTCACCACTTATAAGCTACTACTAAATATTGTAGAAACGTAATTTTCTGTAAAGTTGCTTTGTAATGATTTGTATTGTAAAAAGCGCTTTACAAATAAACTTGAATTGAAAACGAATTGAATTGCAGAACTTTCATTAGATTGCATAACAAGACTTTCAACAGAATTCAATTGATAATAATTAAAGATATAATTAAATATAATTAAACTTTTTAAAAATAATTAAAAATCACAAATTTTATTATACAAAATTTCATTATTAACCAATTTAATATAAATGTTATAATCTATTTGTATAAATGTGAACATTTATTTATATATTATATTCTATATATAAATAATAGACATAATTAATATATTTTTATTTAAAAAAATTTTTAAATTTTTATCTCTATCTATCTATCTATCTATTTTCATGACTATAAAAATTGTAGATTCACACTGAAGGCATCAAAACTATGAATTAACACATGTGGAATTATATATGGAATTATATACATAACAAAAAAGGGTGAAACAACTGAAAATATGTCATATTGTAGGTTCTTCAAAGTAGCCACCTTTTGCTTTATTTACTGCTTTGCACACTCTTGGCATTCTCTTGATGAGCTTCAAGAGGTAGTCACCTGAAATGGTCTTCCAACAGTCTTGAAGGAGTTCCCCGAGAGATGCTTAGCACTTGTTGGCACTTTTGCCTTCAGTCTGCGGTCCAGCTCACCCCTAAACCATCTCGATTGGGTTCAGGTCCGGTGACTGTGGAGGCCAGGTCATCTGGTGCAGCACCCCATCACTCTCCTTCTTGGTCAAATAGTCCTTGATGCCTTCAGTGTGACTCTACAATTTTCATAGTCATGAAAATAAAGAAAACTCTTTGAATGAGAAGGTGTTTCCAAACTTTTGGTCTGTACTGTATACATATATATATATATATATATATATATATATATATATATATATATATATATATATATATATATATATATATATATATAAAACACAAAATAGGTGTATGTGAACATTATTTGATGGCACAAATGAATCACTGAATCAGAGTTTTGAATCAATTCATTGAACTATTCGTACAGCTGAGTCTTTACTCATTTTCAAGAAACATCTAAAGACTCATCTTTTTTGCCTGCACTTAACCAACTAACACTAGCACTTTTCCTTTTCTTGTCTTTTCATTTATAAAAAAAAAAAAAAAACCTGGCTATGTGTTCTATACTAGACTAATTGAGACTTGTCATGGCACTTGTATACTGTAGTTGTTCTCTTGTTGACCTGACTGCTTCTATTGTTCTCATTTGTAAGTCGCTTTGGATAAAAGCGTCTGCTAAATGATTAAATGTAAATGTAAATGTAACTAATTCAGAAAAAATTAATCAAACTATAAATATGAATAAATAATTCATACATTTTTTTAAATGAAAGAAACCATTAAAATTCATGTTTCAAAGGCATAAGACAAGAAGCATCACAAAATAAGTGTAAATTTAATGGCTGATTAAAAAAAACTTCTTGATATTCTCAATAATCTGAATTATATTTGCATAATTTTAAATCACCAGCAAATTAATCTCATTAATATTATATGTTCCAGACCTAAATATACGGGAACCGGCGAACATTTAAATAAAACTTTTATTTTTATTTAAATAAAACTTTTATTTTTATTTAAATAAAACTTTATAATAATAAAATAAACACAAAACAGCATGCCAGCCCCTTGCGTATGACTGCCGCGCACAAACAAAACCGAAACACAAAATAAAACCCAGGCCTGGTCCTCTCTTGTCCTTCACTCTCGTAACTCCCCCTTTATCCTTCCGGAGCTCGTCCGTGGGACCAGTGAGTGGTGCAGGTGTCGCTCGTTATCACTCTCAATCCACTGGCCTCTGGGCTCTCGGCCCTGCCCCTCTCGTCACAGATTGCAGAGACAGCAGAGACACACTCAGAGCCTGTGGCAGGGGATACAGACCATTACGGACTACAAGCCTCCACCGCGGACCTGTGACAGGCTATTCATGCACCATATCAAGTCTGTCTTCCCCCCTCCCTGGACCCCTTCCAGTTTGCATATCGGTCCAACCGCTCGACCGAAGATGCTATCGCCACTGCTGTCTACTCAGCACTCACACATCTAGACAAAAAAGACTCATATGTCAGAATGCTGTTCATAGACTTCAGTTCAGCATTCAACACAATCGTCTCTCAACAGCTCATTAACAAACTGGTCCAGCTGGGGCTCAACACTAAAGACACTGTTTTAAAACATATGTGCAACTGGCTGTTCGACTTTATGACTGGAAGACATCAGGCAGTACGGGTCGGCAGTTACACATCCAGCACCATCACACTGAACACTGGGGCCCCCCAAGGATGTGTGCTGAGCCCCCTCCTCTTCACTCTGCTGACACACGACTGCACACCATCAGAAAACTCCAAACTCTTCTTCTCTTGCGGATGACACAACTGTAATGGGTCTCATTAGCAACAGAGATGAGACAAACTACAGGAGTGAGGTGAGCCGCCTGGCCGGGTGGTGCAGTGACAATAATCTCTCTCTGAATGTGGAGAAGATGACGGAGATTGTTATTGACTTCAGGAGAGTACACACTCAACATGTTCCTCTGACCATCAACGGTGCGACTGTGGAGAGAGTGAGCAGCACCAAGTTCCTGGGTGTGCATATCACAGAGGACCTCTCCTGGACAGACAACACCGCAGCACTGGCCAAGAAAGCACAGCAGCGTCTCTCTCCCCTCCCCTCCAGAACATTTATGGTACCTGTCTCACTCGTAAAGCCCTCTACATTCATAGGTGATCCCACACACCCATCACACAGCTGCTTCAGTCTGCTGCCATCAGGGAAGAGACTGCGGAGTCTCCAGGCCAGGACCAGCAGACTGAAGGACAGCTTCATCCATCAGGCTGTCAGGAAGCTGAACTCTCTCCCGACCTTGCCCCCACTCCCTTCTTTTGCCCTAGGCACCACTGAACACTGAACTCTCAACCCCTCCCCCAGCTCCCACATCCCCAGGTCCTTCCACTCCCCACTCCCACTAACAAACTGTGACCTGCACCAGACACTTTGTGCAGCATTGGTCTGGTCACTACCCCATTCCATTTTTTTACTTTTAATTTGTATTTTTTTAACATGCCCTTATTTGTGTAGTTGTATTTTATATTTAATCTGTATGTATGCTCTAATGTTAGTGTTATCTGTATGCACCAAGGTTCTGAGAGTAACACAACTTCAATCCTCTGTATGTATGTGCTGTACATGTGGAAGAATTTACAATAAAGCAGACTTGACTTGATTTGATTTGACATCGGTCAAATTCTGTATTGATGCAGTGAAAAATATTGTTGCTTTCCAACCATCAACAACTAGCATTTTGCTTGTCAAAGTTTTTCTCATATTGATTTGTTTGAGACCCAAAATGTTACCTTTTTGTGTTCACAGTTACATGTAAATATAATAAAGCAGTCCTGAGTCCTGATAATCACAAAAAAGTACACTTAATCACAAAAGTGTTATGAAAGAAATTCCTAATTTTATTCAGCAAGGATACATTCAATTGATCCAAATTCACAGTAAAAACATTTATAGTGTTACAAAAGATTTATATTTCAACTATATTATGTACTTTTGAACTTTCTGCTTTTCAAAGAACCCTGATGAAAACTGTTTTCAATGAATAGAAATATTCAAATAGAAATGATTTTAAATGGTAATTTAGAGGCATCTCCTTTCAAAAACATGTATTATATAGTACAGTAAATACTAGCTGATGCATTTCTTCTATAATACTCTATATTACCGCGTCCAGCTGTAGTGTTTGGATGCGAGACTGCGTGTGAGTCACTTCACCTGCCTTGAAAGGATTTATGAAGCACAAGTGCAGCACAAGTTCATTAGCACAAATCCCATTGAGCCCAAGTGTGTGTGTTTGACTGTTTATGTTACAGTATATGAGTGTTTTGGCTCATTTCTGGTTGCCCTCATTCACCTCTACAGATTATGGTGCTGTGGCTGTTATCGACTGTCTCTTCGCTGTCTGTTTTTCCTCCCTCTCTCTCTCTCTCTCTCTCTCTCTCTCTCTCTCTCCCTGTCATAATGGTAAAAATATCTGCAGACAGCAGGAACACAGGCATAGTTCTTTCTCTCTCTCTCTCCCACCCATGTGATCTCTCAGGCAGGCATCGCTGTGCACAATCTCCAGCCCTCCGCCAGCTGCAGCTAATGAGTCTTTGTGTGGCTCGAGCAAATGATAGAGAGTGTTCGGTCTGTTTTAGACCGGAGCGTATGCTAACAGCAGTGGAGACCCGGGTTTACCTCTCTCGCCCTGGTCTCCTCTTGAGTCCAAGTGCAATGGAGGGCCTTCATTCAGACCGTCTCATCTGACTCTGAACAGCGTGAGGGAGGAGAGAAAAGCAGCAGCGGTCGCAGGTTGGTGCATTTTGAAATGAAAGCATGACTCGTGACCTGTGTGTCTGTTCTGATGTATCATGCACAGCCTGATGGGAAATCTGAGCTCAACTTAACGTGAGCGCTCGCTGCTTTGACCTACAGTACAGAAGTAGCATTTTTGTGAAATGTCAGTAGGAATGTGTCATACTCTAGTAGAGATTTTGATATTGTATCTCGGTAGATTTGAGTTCCAAACCAGTCAAGATGAGTAACTTGTTAAGGGTCTTTAAGTTAACTGCATATGATTGCCAAGCAACTTTGAAACCGGCTGCATTAATGTCAAACATTTAATTAATGTGCATCACAGGTGTAAGTCAGTATGTTGTTGGTTTCATTATATATTTATTAAAGATATCTCAGAGAGAATGACTTGTCATTTGTTTTAAATAATCATTTGGTTTGTTTCCATCAAGTTCCAAATAAGAAGGGAAAATAATCAATTGAAATGTTGAAATAAAGTGCCTTTCATTCATAAAATGAAATAGATCTAGATACCAAATCTATGTAGATCTAGATACCAAAATAGGTATGTCCACATGACTTGAGTTAATATATAAAAGTTTTTTAAAAAGATTAATTAAAAAAAGGCCCTTTTGCCTTCTGTCTGCGGTCCAGCTCACCCCTAAACCATCTCGATTGGGTTCAGGTCCGGTGACTGTGGGGGCCAGGTCATCTGGCGCAGCACCCCATCACTCTCCTTCTTGGTCAAACAGCCCTTGATGCCTTCAGTGTGACTCTACAATTTTCACAGTCATGAAAATAAAGAAAACTCTTTGAATGAGAAGGTGTTATCAAACTTTTGGTCTGTACTGTATATATATATATACAGTACAGACCAAAAGTTTGATAATCTATATTGGGATCAGCGGGGCCCCAGTAAAGGTTGTACCAATGGGCCCTGTTTTAAATTTTTAATTTGTATGTTCATTCGTTTTTATTTATTTGTACTATTTACGCAATGTTTAAGTTTTTTTTCAAGTTTGTAGGTGTCAAGGTACAGAAACTGAATAATTAAATATAAAATAGCACTGGAAAGTCTTCAATGTAAAAATGAAATATACAATCAAACCTACAATTATTCAGAAACCTTCAACATTTCTCACATTATTACAGTTTATTTGCTATCGCTTGTAAAATGGTTCTAAAATATGACAAGAACTTAGAGTTAAACTGTGTCATAACAAATTTGTCTTGATAATGTCATAACTTTGATAGAAATGTATGTAATGGATTACAATCAACCAAAACTACAGGCAACTGCTATTATGACAATATTTACACTACCATCAATACATTGTTGACCAATTACCAAGCAAAGCTTAATGTTGCATTAGCAATTCAGGAAAAACACATAAGCAATACATGGTGCTTTATAAGTGTCACATACCGGGACTCATTTAGTGTGTTTTTGCCCCTGTGACCCAGTTTCTGTCTTCCGTGTTTGGTTTGATTAGTTCCCAGGTGTGTCTATTCATTTCCCCATGTGTTCTATTTCCCGGTTAATTTAGTGATTCCATCCACCTGTGTTTCCCCATTATCTCTTGTACAAAAGCCTTGTCCTTTCAGTTCTGTTTTGTTGGGTCTACTTGCCACTTGCTACCAGTTACTAGCTACTTACCTGTGTCCTCCTCTGTGATCCATGTTTGGATAATGCCTATGTTGGATATAATAAAGCCTTGTTTCGTTTATCCTTCGGTTCCGTCTTCCTTCCAGCAGCGTAAGGCGTGAGAGAAGACCCGACCTAAAAGTCCTCCTCCGCTGTCGTCTGGCTGCCCCTCTGCTCGTCCTCAGCCTACCATCATTGTGGTGCGAGCTCAGCGGGACCGCCATCCTCCAGCGCTGCCTTGGTCGGCGTCTCCCTCACCTCCGCCTCCAGCCTCTGAGGCCTGGACTCCGCCTCGGCCCGTTGACCCGTCTGCTCCACCATGGCTCCTAGCTCCTTCCTCTCCGCCGTGGCCCGGCAGTCCACATGCTCTGCCTGGCTCCCTCGTCCCTCCGGCTCCGCCTTGGTCTGGCGTCGTCCATCCTATGCCTCGGGACTCCACTCCTCCGGCTTCGCCTCGTCCCTCCGGCTCCGTCAGGCTCCTTCATCCCCTCGGCTACACCTCAGTCCTCTGTCACTCTGGCCTCACCGCGGCCTTCCGGATCCACATTGCCGCGTCAGTCACCAGAGCCACCTGTTCCGCCTAGGACCTCCGGCTCCTCCCCGTCACCCTGGCTCTTCGGCTCTCCGTCTCCGCCTCGGGCTCCCCCTCCACTTGCTCTGTTGCCGTGGGTCGAGTCCCTGGAGTCGGCGACCATTCCTCCTCCATGGCTCCTTCCACCGTCGGCCCCACCTTGGGCCGTTATGGCTGTGGCCTGGGCCTTGCTGGGTGCCTCCTGCTCCAGATCCCTCCTGTCTCCTCCCTCCGTCGTCTCCTCCCTGGCTCCTCCTTCCGTGGTCCCTGTCTGCTGGCCCCCTCCTGGGAGGCTGTCCTCCACCGGAACCTCCTCCCAAGTTCCCACCCACGCCTCCCTTTGTTGTTTCTACGGTGCGAGGACGCACCTACCGGGAGGGGGGAGTACTGTCACATACCGGGACTCATTTAGTGTGTTTTTGCCCCTGTGACCCAGTTTCTGTCTTCCGTGTTTGGTTTGATTAGTTCCCAGGTGTGTCTATTCATTTCTCCATGTGCTCTATTTCCCGGTTAATTTAGTGATTCCATCCACCTGTGTTTCCCCATTATCCCTTGTACAAAAGCCTTGTCCTTTCAGTTCTGTTTTGTCGGGTCCACTTGCCACTTGCTACCAGTTACTAGCTACTTACCTGTGTCCTCCTCTGTGATCCATGTTTGGATAATGCCTATGTTGGATATAATAAAGCCTTGTTTCGTTTATCCTTCGGTTCCGTCTTCCTTCCAGCAGCGTAAGGCGTGACAATAAGGTGCTGAATTTTTTTTTGATCAATTTCACTAGTAGTGCACTGTATGAAGATTCTTTGGGTATAATATGTCACAGTTCACTTAATTTTGCTATACTCACTTACACAAATGTATTATAGTGTCCTGTTCCTACTAGTTAAATATATCAAAAATTGTATCTGGTGTCCGAATAATTTTTGGTTTGACTGTGCATTAATTCTTGTTAAAATTACAAAGTAATTCAGTCAAGAGAAGTGAGTGATTTCCTTTCATTTTCTTGGATTAACATTACAGCAGCCAGTAGCTAAATTAGGCGGTCACTTTAAGAGATGATGAATGCATCCAATATAATACACATCCCATTTTTTTCCTCAACCGTTTACTTTCACTTAAGAAATAACTGAAAGTTTTTTCGAGCATACTTCCTGAGGCGGGTATTTTGACATATTTTGTATGTATTTGTCGGCACAAGAGCAAAAAGAAGCAAATTTGGTGTTCAAGTGTTTTGAGGCGCCTCTGCGTGAGCCCTGAACACCAGAACACCGCGAGTACTGCATTGGGCTCTTTTACATGTTTGTTCAAACTGCGATTTGTTCGTTCAGGTTCAGGAGGGACTTCAAGGAGAACTTCGCAGAAGAGAGCTCAGTTCTGTGTCGCTGTCCGTGATACGCGGCTCTCTCTCTCTCTCTCTGCGTGCGCACCGAGCACAGCGCGCGAGTAACCAGCTGCTCTGTTCAGCTTTTCCATGTCTTGTGTTTGGATGTTTTAATGTTTAAATCGACACGTGGTAAGGCTTAAAAACACGTAAAAAAGATAAGCTTTCGTGATGATGTGCAGCAGTGGCCCGTCAACTGTCCTGAGCATCTTTTTAAACTGGCCTCAGCCAGTAGGTTGAGATTGTCACCACCTTTCACCCCACTAGCGACGGCCCTATATATATATATATATATATATATATATATATATCCCAAATTATGTATTACCCAGGAGTGGATTAATAAATAAATAATCTTTTTCTGATGAATTTAAAGAAAAATTAACTATATTGTGATATGCATTTTGTGTGATATAACATTTCTCATATTGTGATGTAAGACTGTGGTCATCCTGCACAACCCACTATAGGTCTCCTCATACCGCTCAGCAACCGGGGCCAAGAAGTATTGATCACTGTAGGTTGTCAGTGCTGCATTTAAAACACACATGTGTATGTCCGTATTGTACACAGCTCGTCCGGGGAGTACCTGTTTTTGTCTCTGCTGGCTTTTGCTGCAGGATTTTCATTTGTAATATGCTGCAAGTATACTGTGGAAAACTACAGCAGCTTAGAGAAGACAAAGGGGGAGAGAGAGCTAGGGAGCGAGAGCTAGGGATGTAGAGGAGAAATAACTAGCTGTGTGTGGAGAGTCTCTCTCTAGTACAGCAGTCAGCTCTTGTTACCTTGGGTTAGCCGGAGATGTCATGCTGCTGAGTCAAGAAATGGGAAAAGTTGCTCCTCTGGCTGTAGTCTCGATCGGAAGTGTGGAATATTCAACATCGACCACTTTAAAGTTGCGAGTCGCATCTGCTGTAAGAAAATACAGTAATAATGTCATGAAATTTTGCAACCCAAATTGTACTTCCTAAATTTCACACTCATTTCATCAGTGAATTCCCCCTGATTACAGATGCGCTGTTGAATGAGCATTTATTTTTTACTCTTGGGTGTGTGTGCAGTAGATGCCCCACAAATGAAAAAAGCAAAATGACTCTCAAATGTGAAATTCACTATTTGTGTGAGTGTATGGGTGTCTCCATGGCAACCGCTTTGGGTATTGCAGAGCTGCACGGCATCCGCTGAGGAGGGTAAATGCGAATGGATTTTCAACAAGGGGAACTAATTGTGATGATTACGAGAAAATTGACTTACACTGTGTCTCCAAAACTAGAGAAGCCATTTCCAATTATTGCAAACCTACCGCATCTCGCAGGACTGCTGCGGGATTAGCAGGACTCAAACAGATCTCTGGCTTAGATATTTTTGGTGCTTTCAGGAACGCTGTTTCTCCATCCAGTCCTTGAAAGCTAGGATAGTATGTAATGGAGAAAGACAACAGTTAGCATTCTTCTTATTCATCTTAAAAGCAGTTGCAATCCACTTTTTCTTCTGTTTTAACATCTGCCACACAAGATGGCTTGTTTAATTAAAACTCAACTCCACAGTAATTTCAGGTATCATTCATGTGTGAATCACAAATGGTGTTGTGCAGTTGTGCACTAATCAATAACTTCAGTTAATTCAAAATTGGTACCTGGTATACAAATAGAAATCAGCCTAACTGGTTTCTTAAAAACCCTTATCCAAACTTTAAAATATATTTTTTGAAATTTTAAGAACTGATTATTGAAGTAAGTTTCACAAGGTCATGGGTTCAATTCCCAGGGAAAGCAAGACAAATGCTGAAAAATTCCCTGGTGGGAATATTGGAATATTGATCAGAATCAAATAGTTTCAAGAAAACTACTGGGATGCCACCTTAAAGGTAACCCAGTATGTAGCCTTATAGTGCATAAACTTTTCTGTGGATTCAGTTGCTCCAAAGGTTGAGAGTAGGTGCTTTGAGAGTGTTTGTCGAGAACAGAGCTGTGTTCTGTCCTTATGGGAGGGAGAGGGAGACACATTCCGCAGCACTGCTGTGGTTTGGAAGCTCTCCAACTGCTGTTTTCACCACACACACACACACACACACAGAAACAATAGACCTCATCTGAAACCCATGCAGCCCGTGGGCTGAGGCTGGTCTTGCTCAGGGGTTCAGCTGGGCCGGAAAACGAGCTGGAACAGCGTTCCGGTGTCAGATTCCATTATGCTGCAGAATCCTTTGATGCCATGTATTTTATTAGTGTATATTAGTCATATTTCACATATCGTGTTAACTAAAGCTATTCATGATCCAATCAAAAATTTGTTGTTTTTTGTTTTTGTAAATCCTGTAAAAAGTTCCACAAAAATATTAAGCAGCACAACTGTTTTAAAGTTGAAGTGAAAGTGAAAGTGAAAGTGACGTAATGTGTAGACAAGTATAGTGTCCCATACTTGGAATTTGTGCTCTGCATTTAACCCATCCAAGTGCACACACACAGTAGGTAGTGTTGAACACACACAATTACATTCTTCCAGTAATATATTTGTTTAGTTATCTGATTTTAAGAAATGTTATTTAAATGTTAGCACAAAAACATGTATAGATAGTTCATGAAACATTTTATTTGGATTTTAATCTAAATTTTTTTGAATGATACTATTTGTTTTAGAACGTTCAGAGAACATTCAAAAACAGCAATCCCATAATGTTTGATGAAATCGAGTGTTCAGGTAACATTTACATTACCAAAAATAAAAAAAAGTTATTTCTTTTTTTTTTTTTTTAGAAAATCTGTATGTTTTTAACATTCAGAAAAAAATTAGAATTTCTTTTTTTTCATAACTTAAGGGAAATGTTACCACAACATTCTTTTTTTGTTAGCTTGGGTAATGATTGCTGAAATATCGAAGAGTTACATGTATTTCACAGTATTACTGTTTTTTACTGATAAAATAATGCACCCTTTAAGTTAAGTGTGTATAAAGGGATAGTTCACCCAAAAAATTTTAATTCATTCATTTTTGGGTGAACTATCCCATTAAAAAAATGAAAAAATCAATAAAAATCAATTGATGAGTGAAAACTTCACCAAACATTGTGTGTGGCACCTTACCACCTGATAATCTCATTAAA
The DNA here is from genome assembly GCF_963082965.1 of Carassius carassius. Lineage (NCBI taxonomy): Eukaryota > Metazoa > Chordata > Actinopteri > Cypriniformes > Cyprinidae > Carassius > Carassius carassius. The sequence goes on from NC_081765.1 coordinate 31,579,078, forward strand.
TTTAGCGTTCTGATTTGAATTTTGTTATGGAAGTCTGAGCTTTCAGATTTTATCACGATATTCAGACAATAAATGTGGTTTTGCCATTTTTTCATTTACGTGACAGATTGCTGTATTTGCCTCACGTGAACCGATCATCTCTTCATCCTTATTACTAGTTACAACAAAATATAAACAAGTATGAACATCAAAAGGTATGGTGAAAGAAACAGAACAACTTACATAAATGTTTCATGTCTCGTGTAATAGCTAAATCAGTGTTTCATCCACGGAAAGACATCAACAACACAGCTTGTAAATATGGAAGGCGGACAGGGCCAAAAGTCTATAAACAGAACGCATGAAATTTGTGTCAACATGCAAGACCTCAGGAAAGCACTTCAATAAAAAAAAGAAAAAACATCTCCAGAGAGGAGCATTTTGTTAAATATGTTCACTATATTACATATTCATTAAATTTTTAACCAGTTGTCTTTATTTTTTAATGAATGTTTAAATAAATGGATCATGAAAACATGTTTTATCATCATCACCATTTAAATGTTTATATTTCAACAACAAACTGAACTATAAATATAGCCTAATTATATCATTGAAATGCTATAAAGTGCAAATTAAATGTGTATATGCATCTCTTGATTATTGAGTAAATGTGTAATAATATGTTAATTAAACAATACAATTTTATTTTTCGGTTTCATTGTTTCAGTTTCTGCGTTTCTAAATGTAATAATATGTAGCTGTTATTTTAATTTGTTTGTTTTATGTTTATTTATTTGAGGATGTAGCATCATATTATCCCCATTAGATTTTATTGTTCCCCTTCCTCCAAAATCGCAGTTGATCACCAGCTCTGCTGGGCTTTAGTAGTCAGCCAATGGCTCCGTGAGTCTTGCAGTGTGAAACAACACATTCCCTCCTTCAATAATGAGGCTGCCAGCCAGCCTTCCTCTCTCTCTCCAGACTCTGACGCATTGCTTTATCAGTTTTGTGTGTGTCTTTTTTCACTCTTCTCATCACTGGCTCAATTCTAGCTACAGAAATAAGCAGGAGACAGGAGGGAAAAGATACAGTCAGGATGCGCTGCTGCTGCAGGTTTAGGAAATCTGTGTGAAATCACAACAGGAACAGGTTTATTACATGCAAGAACAGAAAACCAAATGGCAACACCCAAGCTAAAACCCAGTGTACTATGGCAACTGCATGCAAAAAATTTCATAGAGAAAAAAAGTTTTGTAACTAGTAATGCAACTAATTACTTTTGAAATAAAGTAATCAGAACAGTAACGTGATTACTTTTTAAAGGAGTAATCAGTGATTTGATTACATTTTCAGAAAAACTTGCCCAACACTGATAGCAACACACTAGAAACCAACCCAGGTACTCTAGCAACCACAAATCAACACCCTGGCAACAAACCTGAGTACCCTATCATCTGCATCTATCAAATTTAATCTAAAAACTACTTCAAACTGAAAACCTTCAAACTTCTAGCTGAAACTTTTTGTAACTTTCTGGTCTGTTATCTCAAGCCAACCTCAAAGTTTGTCTTAATGAACTTTTTTATCTAGTTGCTTATAGGGCTGTCACTTTTAGTTCGAAAATCGATTGCACAAAACTCACAAACAAGAAGAAAAAGAAAATAATGAAATCCGAAAGTGTGGTATGCCTTATAGGCGCAATTTTACGCGCCTATAAGACCCAGTGACGTCAAAAACGATCTTTTATGCTGCGTTCACACCAAACGCGAATAGAGTGTCTGACACGAATGATTTCAATGTTAAGTTAATGTAAAGACGCATTTACGCGCGTCTGGAGGTCTCGCGGCGTGGGAGACGGGAATTCGATTCATTCGCGCATCTAGTTACAGAAGATTCTGAGTTATGAAAAGGACCATTGCAAGCTGACAGCGACCAGCTTTTGTGGTGGAAAATTGGCAGTAATACCCCCACCTTGCGCAGCTGTACCTGAGTGTCCCTGGGACATCAGTGCGGTCGGAGCGCATCTTCTCAACAGCTGGACATACAGTGAATAAAAAACGCCCTGCACTGGACCCCGAAATGTTGATTGACTTGTTTTCCTGTCCAATAAATTTGTAATGGCCCTAGCCTTTTTGCGCATTTCCTTATGCCTGCCTAGTGCCGCCTAGCCTAAGTGTCAGTTACGTTCAATAAAAAAACACACATGGCCTGTTCTAAAGTCCATTTAAAGTTTCATTTTTTGAACAGTTGTTTGAAATGGATTGAATCATTATTTAAAATAATCTTGGAGATTTTTGAATTGCCTAAATCATAAATGCAGCCGGGTTGAAGCCTGCAGTGATGTTTTTCTTTTGTTATGGCAGCCGTCCCCTCTGCATATATATTTTTTCGACAATGTTGCACTCCTGTTGCCGTTTGTTACTCTGCACGAAACTTTATGCCAATAAATAAGAAATATTGCTGACTTGTGCATTTCCAGCACTCTCTTTATGTTCGTCCGTTATTTGACGTTGAAAAGGAAACGCTTTTTTTAGACATGGAAAATCGATTTTACAATCGATTCAATGAACAATCGATTTTTCACAAATGTGACAGCCCTAGTTGCTTAATTGTTTTTGAGTATTTATGATACTGTATGTTGCTAACCTAGTTACTCGGATGTCCTGAATGGTTGCTAGGGAATTGTTATGTGGTTGCTACTTTTCTAATAGTTTTATTGCATTGCTATGACAAGATGCATTCAAAGCCATTATAAAGACACACTCTCGATGAATCCAAAATCACATACTTCCCCCTACTATATATGTGAAAAACAGTATGTGAGGCAAGTAGTACAGAATGTCCAAATTCATAGTATGCGAAAAACAATAAATGAAAAGTACCCAGATAAACTGCTTCTTGTGCCCTGAAGTGTGCATTCGATGGACACTTTACTATCCCATGAGGGCACGTGAGAGGACTTATGCGATTTCAGACACAACTTCTGTTAATGCACCATGTTGTTTGGCAGAGGTAAACATCCTTCAGCTAGGCTTATTTTAATTTTAAGGTACAATATGTAATATTGACAACTAGTGGTTGAAATGTGAACTGCAGTCTAAATGCTAATTATTGCAGACTCAATGCTCACACAGGTTGCCAGACGGAGGGCACGCAACAGAAACAAATTTAGTTGTCAATGGAAGGTGACGAGCCTAACACTGTACTGTAAGTTGTTGAATTGGATTATCCACGTTTTAGTATTCCTCTGGTTATAGTTGCTTTCAAAGTTGCAATACACTATTTTCCACCAACTGGAAAATTGCCATTGGGCAATGGTATTTTAATGCTTTAGTAAAGTTTTAAAAAAATTACATACTTTTTAAAATTACACCTTTAAATTTCTTCCTGGTACTTCACTTGTGAAAAAATGTTTTTTTTTTTTTTTTGAGATTCCACTTATTTTTACATCAGTCTACCGAACATTTCTTTCTGAACAGCATTGAGCCTTTGAGTCTGATTTCATGTTATTTTCAGTCATGCTGTGTCCCTGTACTTTGATTAATAAATTAATAAGCTGAGGTAGCCGCTTTATGAGTGCATAAAGCTCTGAAAACTCATCTCAAGTTTCCCATTGGTTTTCTTTCCTTAAGACACTCAATCAAACACAGACAAAATGGACTTCCTGGAAGACTGAGGTAGAATTCAATTAGTAGTTTTTTCCCCTCTGCTTCCATCTGGGGTCCTGTAAGGCCTGGTGATCAATGACAGCGAGGAGGACAGGAAAGGAGAGGGGGATGTGTGCTTTAACACTTATGACTAATTGAGTGCTTTGAGGATCTCAGCCAACCTAAGCTTGATATTGAGGAACAACAGCTGACCACTTCTTCAGTGGCCAGGTTCTAAACATATATTTTCCTCATTTATTTTCTTCATAGGGATCTCAAACCAGCTCTGAGATTAATTACTTTATAGAGTTTTATTTTAAGCAAAAAGTGTTTAAAAACACCAAAAAGTCTTTCATGTGGGATATCTGAATTTTATGTTTGAATTACACTTAAATCTGTAAGTATTAACATACACACACACACACACACACACACACACACATACATATATATATATATATATATGTGTGTGTGTGTGTGTGTGTGTATAAATCTGTGTATATATATATATATATATATATATATATATATATATATATATATATATATATATATATATGTATATGTATATATATACATATATATATAATTGACTATAATAGAAATAAAATATATTTTGTAATTTTATTTTATTTACTAATTTAATATTACATTTAAAATGTAACATATTAATTATTAATTTACTTGCAGAGTATTCATGGGTCAAAGATGAAAAGGGGTTCTCAGGCATCACAACAATATACAGTTTTAAGTTTGTGTTTTTTTTAGAATGTTTCCTTTTTCGTTGTATTTTTCTGAGCAAAAAATAAAAAATAAATAAAAATAAGAGTGTCGTAACATTTTTACAGTGATTTTTAAATGTATTTTTAGAACAGTAATCATTAGATGACATTAAAAGACTTGAAGTGTATTCAAGGTTCACAGTTCAGCCTCCCAAAGACGAATTAATTGTAATTGAAATCTTTACCGATTTTTGCCACTATCCTTCAAACCAACCAGTGATTCACCCAAGTTATTAATAATTTAAAATGTAATAAATTGAAGTATTATCAATTTAATGTATTTTAATAAGTACTGTACAGGTCATAAGTGTTATTTAATTTTTACATAACAAAATCTGTTATGCTGAATGATGATGGATCAGTATTACACAGGGGCGTAGATTACGCGGGGGACACAGGGGACGTGTCCCCCCCACTTTTATCATCACGGAAATTCATCCCCCGCACTTTTTCGGGCAAGTGTAGTATAGAGATTTTCAAGAGCTGGTGTGAATAAATATAGATTTAAACTCAAATAGACAGGATAGTCTGCGCATGACATGATATTTTATTCGGACCCAGAATACAGCGAAATGAACATCACGGAGCGCTAAACTCTCCTGCAGTGTGTGTCTGTGTGTGTGACTGTGTGTAGGTGTGTGTGTGTCTGTGTGTGTGTTTCATTCATACTCGAAGCCGGAGGGTGTTCCGCGCAGAAAGTCTTACCAGGAAAGTCCTAATATGGACAAAAGCATCCAGCTATCGCTATTTGAAAACAGTTGTTTTCAGTTTTGTTTTTAAAAAAAAATAAAAATCTCCAGCAGGTGATAAATAAAGTATATTAACAATGCAGTGCTAATAGCATTTATTACAGTATAGAAACTATTCTGCCTTATTAGGAGATAAAAATTGTTTGTAGTATATAAACAAATCATTATTATTTGTTACTGTCCAGCAGTTACAGATTTCTAAGCCAATTAAAAGCTAGAAATTACAGAAAAATGAAAGTTGCCTATAGTATCCACTACCAGTCAGAAGTTTTTGAACAGTAAGATTGTTAATGTTTTTAAAGAAGTCTCTTCTGTTCACCAAGCCTGCATTTATTTGATCCAAAGTACAGCAAATCAGTGAAATTTTGAAATATTTTTACTAGCCTATTTAAAATAACTGTTTTCTATTTGAATATATTTAAAAATGTAATTTATTGAGATTTCAAAGCCAAATTTTTTGCATCATTACTCCAGTCACATAATCCCTCAGAAATAATTATGATATTCTGATTTGCTGCAAAAAAAAAAAAAAAAAAAAAAAAACACAACCCTCTTATTATGATAATGTTGAAAACAGCCGAGTACAATTTTTTCAGGTTTCTTTGATGAATAGACAGTTTGGAAGAGCAGCATTGATCTGCAATAGAAATCTCTTGTAAAATGATGTCTTTATCATCAATTTAAATCTTTTTCATCTTTTGATCAATTTAAAGAATCATTGCTAAAGAAAAGTATTAATTTCTATCATTTATTTAACAAAAAATTATAAACTGACTAAAAAATTATACTGACTAAGCTTTTGAATGATATACTGTAGTGTATAATGTTGCATAAATGCTGATCTGTGGATCGTTCTATTCTTTAAAGAATAATGAAAATAAATACTCATCTGTTTTAAATATTGATAATCAGCAAATCAGCATATTAAGAATGATTTCTGATTCATGTGACAATGAAGACTGGAGTAATGATGCTGAAAATACACCTTTGATCCGAGGAATACATTACATTCAAAATATATTCTAATAGAAAACAAAATATAAAAATATTTCACAATATTACTGCTTTTGCTGTACTTTAGATCAAATAAAGAGAGAATTAGTGAGCAGAGGAGACTTCTTTCAAAACATTAAAAATCTTACTGTTAAAAAACTGTTGACTAGTAGGCTATATAGATTACAGAAATGTTAAATCGTAATGTTTTATATATATATATGTGTGTGTGTGTGTGTGTGTGTGTGTGTGTGTGTGTCTGTGTGTGTGATTTCTGTCCCCTTCACTTCTGAAAAGATGGCTACGCCCCTGGTATTACACCCATATAATTGACATTTCATTTTCACAAAAGTTATTTGAAACATTAAAATAGACACTTAACTTAAATTGAATATGCTTTCTATGCATAAAAATGAACTTTTGTAAATTTTATTTGATGCGGACACCGACATGGGACAGCTCGTCTTTGACCCATATATATATATATACTGAACAAAATCTTGATATCCCACACCTTTAAGGTAGATGGATTATCTGGGAAAAGGAGAAGTGCTCACTAACACAGATTTAGACAGATTTGTGAACAATATTTGAAAGAAATAGGCCTTTTGTGTACATAGAAAAAATCTTAGATCTTTTGAGTTCAGTTCATGAAAAATGGGGGCAAAAACAAAAGTTTTGCATTTATAATTTTGTTCAGTATATATATATATATATATATATATATATATATATATATATATACACACACACACACATTTAAAGCAATAAATAAAATGTAAATATAGAAGAATTTGGGGAGACTTGGTAACATCATGTCAGTTGCATTGTTTATGGAACTGTAAAGTTATTTACAATGTCATGGTAACAGCGACTTGATCAGTGATTGTGATTGGTTGATCTCTTTCCAGGATTATTAGTAAATACAATTTTCTATAAATGCAACTGAAATCACACTGACTTGTGGCTTTTCCGAAAGCATTTATCATCCAAATGCACTTTTTACTTAAATACTGTGTAATTGAATGTTACAATGGGATTTTTACTTGCACTCTATGAACCCCCTCTCTCTCTGTCTGGTGCAGCCTGACGGCAGCCATGAGTGGAATTCTGAAGAGGAAGTTTGAGGAGGTGGAGGGGGCGTCGCCCTGCTCCTCACTGAGGGAGTCTGAGGAGGAGGAGATATCCAGCACTGAGAGCGGAGACAGCAGCGACAGCGTCAACCCGTCAGCGTCACACTTCAGCCATTCTTCATCAGCATCATCCTCATCATCAACACACGCACTGCAGCGGACAGGTGAGACAGAGAACTACAGTTATAGCAAATGCTTTAAGGTGAAATATTCAGAAAGCTGTGACGTTTCAACATTATTACGGATTGAATATTTAAATGAAAGAATAACAGGGTTTCTGCAGGTTTGATGAAGGTAAGTATAAGACTTTTTTAAGACCTTTCGAAGGCCAAGAAATTTTAAGGACAAAATTAAATGGAATACAATATGTAAATATGGTCTATAAATGTAAATTACTAAAATGACATACAATAAGACACAAAATGACGTGAGAAGTCTTTAATAGATCAAAATTAAGTGTTTAAGATTAAAACAAGAATAAATCTCCAATCCATTTTTCAAGACTTCACTTAACATTTGCATGCAAAACTTCATGCCACAACTTTATGAATGTAAGATGTTCTACTCTGATTTAAGCAATTTTAAAGACTTTTAAAAAGACCCACAGAAACGGTTAATAGAGAGAAAAGTAGCCTACAATCAGTGCTCTTTAAAAAAATTATTGGAGAATGTTTTACAAGAAAATACTATTTCCCTTCTTTGTAATTCTAAATTTTACATTTAATTCAGTGTGTTACTTAAGGGAACTTTTTTTTTGTCCGGATAAATCAGGTAATTGGAACTTTTTTTCTTTCTTTTTTTAGCAAATTTGAATTTGTCAGTTCTTTTCTTTTTTTTTTGCAAGATATAAACTCAGAATTACAACAAAAAAACTTAACTGTGTGTTGTTAACTCAGAATTGCAATATAAAAAGTCAGATATCTGAGTTTATCTCACAATTTAGAATTTTTATTTCAGAATGGAGTTTATATTTTGTATTTTATACAGAGAAAAGCTGCCAGGTCATGACACTAATGAGAGTTAATGCATTTGCAAACATTGCAAACATTTCTCTGATGTTTAAGTAGTAGTAGTTTACCTAAAAATGTGTAATTTTGTTATTATTTACTCACCATCATATAGTCCCAAAAATGTATTCTATTTTTTCTGTTGCAAACATTTTAAAGGATCACACAATATTCCGACATTCCATCCCACATATGACACGTTTAAAAAAATATAACATAGAAGTAAAAATTTAATTTTTGCTTAACTGTTCATTTAAAACTAATGCCAACTGGCACAAAATTGTTGTGTCATTCCTGTAAAGCACTGAATTGTGGGTATATGAGAAAGAAGATGGAAAATAACTTTTCCCAGAGAATGTCCCCAGAGAAAACACTAGCTCGAAATTGGTAGCAGAAAATAGAAAATGGCCCTTTGAAAGGAAAATTCATCACTGAGATTTGATATTGATCGTCAGCATGCTTGTCTGAAGGGGGCTTGAGAAAATATCCATCAACGCAATAAAGGTAAAACATCTGGCCTCATGCCGCTAACCAATAAGAAGCTGAAGCACATGAGCCAGCATTTGACTTCATAATAAGTGGAAGAGCAGTTTACCTGAAAAGCATCAGATGCAGTATTTAGGAAGCTAAAATAAATACAGATTAAGATTAATCAAGGCCCAATAATGCGAGGGGGTGATTTAAGGAGGGCAGTTGTCTCCTCCATGTCGATCATTCCTGATGCTCTTCAGTTCTAGTTCGCCCATCAACACTCCGAGCTCTTTAATGTTTTGTGACGCTCATTCACTTTGATTCCGTCATTAAAAATAATTAGAAGTTTATGTGCACCAGATGTCTGCGGATGACCCATGGTGCTGCGAGTCCCAGAGGACGTCTGTTTCCTCCTTTAGAAAGCACTACTCTATCAGCTCATCTTCAGAGAGAGTTTACATCTACATTAAGATGTGAAATGTATCTTATAATCGCAAATTACGGCATGCACATGATACTGCAATCCATTCAAAGGTTTTGGGCTGGTAAGATTTTTAAATGATTTTTAAAGAACTCTCTTATGTTCATCAAAGCTGCATTTATGTAAGAAATATTATGGATAAAACATCAATACTCTGAAATATTATTACAATTTAAAAGGACTGTTTTCTATAACTGTTTTCAGTATCATTCCTCCAGTCTTCAGTGTCACATGATCTTCAGAAATCATTGTAATATGCTGATTTGCTGCTCATGAACCATTTCTTATTATTATCAATGTTGAAAACAGTTGTGCTGACTCATATATTTGTGGAAACTGTGATGTATTTTATTTTTGTATTTTATCGGATGAATATAATATATATATATATATTACTTACAGATGTAAGTGTGTTCTAACTTGTTAAGAACACCGTTGTATTTCTGATTGAATTGCACAAAATCTTTCAAGAACGTGTCCAGGGCAGATTTCACACTGTTTGAAAGATAAAAAGTAAAAAATAACATTTTGCATATAAACTGAAGGCTATTTAATTTTTTGCTTGAATTGAGACATTGTTTTCATAAAATTACCTACTGTAATTACAGTAATGATCATCTAATGAGAATCACTACTGAGAATAATGAAAATTACAAGGTAAAATTCAAAACATTTACATATTCATTTGTGTGTGTGTGTGTAATGTATTCTGCTGGTGGTTCTGGGCGGGGGACCGGCAGCAGCAGATGGTTCTTATTTGTCTTGTTTGTGTCAGACATGAAGGGAGCTGTGGGAGAGAGTATCAGGGAAACTCCACTCTTGTGGAGGCCAAAACTGGGGATATTTATACAGGGTATATTTACCATCCCCCTTTAAATAGCCAAACAATAGGAGCTGGAGACATGCAGAGAACTGAAGTAGCCACTAGAGGCGCACTGAGAAGAATGGCTTTCTAATACAGCTTACAAAAAATGATGATTCATGAATAATGAAGACTGAGAAACAAATCAGCATATTAGAGTGATTTCTGAAGTATCATGTGACACTAAAGACTGGAGTAATGATGCTGAAAATTCAGCTTTGCAATACACACACACACACACACACACACACACATATATCGTATTCACCAATATAATACCTAATAATAAGCAATATTTAATTTTACCATGCAGACTTTTTACCATTTACAGTCATGCAGAGACAATGTGGATGAATGGTTAAATCTGAATAATTTGAATAAATTAGTTAAAGGAGTCATAACGTCGTATTACCTTGGATACCTACTGCTGTATTATAGTCTTTCAGGCCCTTCTAAAAAAGAAAAGTGGAAAAAAAATAATCACAGAGCTCCTCAGACCCTTATTTCTGTAGGCATTATTGTCTCGCGAGATCTGATGCGATATTTTGGCTGTCGTGGACGGTCATTATAATAATGCAAATGAGGGGCGCGTTGATTGGTTGCAGGAAGGGGGGGGGGGGGGGGTGGGGTTGACAACGCAGGTAACGCTTTAGCATATCATTACAAACTGACATCATGGCGCAAGTTGTGAATGAACGCGACCGGCTTCCCGGCCAGTGTATAAGTATGAGGCGCCGTTTAGGGCTTAAATCAAACTTCATTCACGCACACATATGAAACACGCTTGCATATATACTAAGTACTAGTCACACATACATGTATATGAACTATCCACGCACATAAAGTTACTCATATGAGACGTGAGCACACACACAAACTAGACGGCGCCTCATAAGCGTTAGGCAATAAATAAACAATAACCGAATTCATGATGATCTCAGTCATTTGTTTTGTGCAAAGTACGTTAGCAGCCATTCCCCATACCTCGAAGCTAATACTCCCGCCAGAGTTGTGCCTGGACGCGTTCATTGAACGATAGTGTTTCTGACTCTCTTGTTCGATCTTTTTTCCGAGTCATTTCATTCATTTAAGGGGCTTTAAATGTTACTATTAACTGGCAAATTCCCCGAACACATCAACCTACGCAATCTTGATCATATTCTGAATTAAGAAATCATTATAATGCAGTCAAAAGTCCGTTTTTGCAGTCCGTTTACAGGGAACATAAACAATTACTTCACCTCAAGTCTTTCGTTTATTTGTCTAGTGACAGACGCAATAGCATACAATAGCCACATTAGCAGTTATGCTGTTTGTTACAGTCTTACCGTTTCAATTGCTGGCAATTTTGTTGGAATGGCGCTTTTCCCGAGCTTCGATGCCAACTTCGCCTGATATTGCCCCAAATTTGTGAAGGATTTCGGCGTACAATGTTTAGCACAAACACTTAACGATAAACCAGTGGAAGGGTTGAAGGAACCGCGTCATTAAAAATGAATTTAATCCACTGGTCTCTGATAGCTAGGTCCGTTCTTGGTTGAGAAAACACATTTACATGTTGATTCTGGCAGTCAACCACAGAGCAACTCTTTCTCGACTGAATATGAGGGGGAGAGGGGAAGGGCGAGCTTCCTGCTGCGGTGTCCATATATGGTATATCCTGCCCCGTCTTGATGTCAAGACGAGGAAGAAATCAAAATCTCCTATTTGAGTGCGCGTGCACGTGGGCTATTTTACAAACCCTGAGGTAAACAAACGCTTCACTTTTAAATATCGGCTTCCCGGCCAGTGTATAATCGTTAGGCAATCATAACATACATTGATTTTCGTGGAAAAGTGAAAATTGTGGGTCATGACTCCTTTAAAATCTGAAAGAACAGGTTTGTGATATCAAACTTCTTAACAATCTCACTTAGGAAGTTTAAATCAAAGCTGCTATATACTGAATATTCATTCTTGTAGCTAAAAACAGTAGAGCATGGTGCTAGCAATGTCAAGGTCATGGGTTCAATTCCCGGCGAATGCATGAACTGATAATGTACTGTAAACCATGAATGCAAAGGTTGCTTTGGATGAAAAAGCATCAACCAAATGCATAAATATACATGTAATGTAAATACATAGATTTCATATAAATAATTCACTGCGAAAATAATAATATTAGCAATTTGAGATCAAATCAACTATATTGTACAGTACATATTTAAGGCATCACTTAGCACTATTTTCTAGTCCACGAATCATACGTTACGGGAAAGATGCATATCAGTGTCCTTCAAATTTAATAACCAAACTGTAATTTTATTTACCGCTAATGTCTTTATAGCATCCTCGATACTGAAACGGGAGAAGCGGATGAGGACGAGGAGGGTTCACTTTGAGAAGGTGACTGTGTATTACTTCAGCCGGAGGCAGGGATTTACCAGCGTGCCCAGTCAGGGTGGCAGTACGCTGGGCATGTCCAGCAGACACAGCTGCGTGCGGCAGTACACGCTGGGAGAATTCGCCATGGAGCAGGAGAAAATCCACAGAGACATGCTCCGAGATCACTTGAAAGAGGAGAAACTCAACTCTATTCGTCTGCGGGTATGCAAATGATTCAGATGCTTTTGTTATGCATATATTGAAGTGCATATGTCTTTAATATATCACCTTTTGTATCATCCTCAGTTGATGAAGAACGGCTCGATGGAGTCCGAGGAGGCCAATGCTCTCACGCTGGATGACATCTCTGACGATGACCTGGACATTGATAACACAGAGGTGGATGAATACTTTTTCCTTCAGCCACTCACAACTAAGAAGCGGCGTGCTCTCCTGCGCTCATCTGGGGTCAAGAAGATCGATGTGGAAGAGAAACATGAGCTACGAGCCATCAGGGTGTCCAGGGAAGACTGTGGCTGTGACTGCAGACTCTTCTGTGACCCGGAGACCTGTGCATGCAGCCTCGCTGGCATCAAGTGTCAGGTGTGATCAGCAAACACACATTACACCCAAAACATGGTATCACTGCTGAGGAATTCTAGGTCTAGTTTATCATTTATATAATAATTCAGAATTTAATAAATTAATATTTCAAGTTAGCCACACAAAAATACAACTGGGTCACTTTTTACCTAAAATAAATCAATAATTATGTTAAATTAAATAAATATGTGTATTATTTTAGGTAATAGCATGCTCGAATTATTTTTATGACCAATTTAAAATATGCACTAGTCTCGATTCTCATTAACCTGTTAGCGTTTCATGAACCGCCCACTGTACAATGCAAGTTTTTGAGGGTTAACTTTGTGGCATAAAACATCTAAAAAAACAACAAGGCTTCATGCTGTGATCCCATTGTGTTTTCCATTTAATAGCTCCCAGCTATAGTCATCTGTAGGCATCTGTTTACAAAAAAAAGAAAGAAAAAAAAAAGATATTGTAGGTGGAATAATTTTTTCCTTTTTCAGTGTGTTCAAAGTTCTATTCTGAGGTTTGTTCTGTTTAGAAGCATACTCTTTGGGTATGCCTTTTTAGGTGGTTAATGTACTCAGAAATATGTGTTTACAGTCATTTAAAATACAATTAAACAAACAAAAAAAACAGTATGAAAAATTAAACAGTACAACAAATATGACCTCAATGTATAAACATTTTACAATGTAAATATTATATATTATGTGATTATTATATTTGAAATTACTATTAATATAAAATGATTAAATTATTATATTATTCATATATTTTTTATTTTATTACTTTCATTTAACCTATTTATTCATTTGTATTAATATCAAATAATTTAGGGTATTAATAAACTAAATAAGTAAATACATAATTTTCACTAATGACAATTATGGGTTAAAATGTGCTTAATTGTCATGAACATAATGCAAAACTATTTCAATTGTCATAAAAATAGTCTTTATTGAGCAATTTTTATTATTTTGAAGTGAACTATGATCCAAACATGTTTGTGAAAGGTTTTATAAGTTTTTTAGAACCAGTTTCTAGAACCACACCAGAATATGATTTGCATCCCTCAAGAGAGTCCTCCTTCTCCGTACTGTAGTAAAGCAAACCCTGTCAAGGAAATTTAACATTACAGACCAACAAGCAAAAATGATTAAAGGGGTCATATGATGTTGCAGGTAATGCGGTTTAAGGTTAAAAAACACATGATTTTCCACATACTGTACATTATTGTTTCTCTTCTATTCCCCTCCTTTCTGAAACGTGTTGTTTTTTTTAAGCTCATTGGTCTGAAAAGTGAAGTGTGCTCTGATTGGTCAGCTAATGCCTCAAGCGCGTGACGGAAATGTTACGCCCCTTGTCATACTGAGATGCATGTCCCGGTCAAAACACTGGCGTGACAAGACAAAAACAATAAGACCCATTACAAACGAGCCATTTGTTGCATCCAGTGGGGACATAATTACGGATTATAATGACTTATACTGTCTTTTTACACGTTGTGTTGCATCGGGCACAATAAACATGAAACCATGTCTGCATTTGTGATAGGAGAAATGGCAAACAACAAACTCTACTCTACACCAGCGGTTCTCAATTCCAGTCCTCTGCATATTTTGCATGTCTCTCTTTGTTAACACACTTAATTCAGATAATCAGTTTGTTAGAAGTGAGCTCTGTGACATGGGAAATCTGTTGTGTTAACCTCACTTCGGAACATTCATTCACAGATTTGCACTGCGCAACGTCTTCACACACAGACAAATGTGACATCATATACTTCTGTAAATAAAAAGAAAAAAATTCTTCCTCTTTTGGAAGCCCAAAAAAAGTATTTTCACTTTCACAATGAAACAGCTTCTCCATGACATGGTGCTGGCGGCAACAGCGAGAATCAAAGTTTACACCTTCTTTATTTGCGTGAATATTTGGGCGGCGTCATGCAAATCTTCCCTCATCGTGATGTAGACATGTGGGGGCATATTTAAATGAGGCCTTTCAGGGGGCCGTGGATGAGTCTTAACTTTTATAAAGAATATCTTACAGGGTTTGAGACTTTAGTCTTTGCAACATTAGGAACCTTATCTATTCACGAACAGCTTGCAACACTCCAAAGAGAAAGGAAAACTTGAAATCGCATCATATGACCCCTTTAAGATGTCCAGAGTTAAAGTTTAATGGAGGTATGCCTGAGAGAACCAGTTAGATCCAGCTGATACAGCTAGTTAAATTTTACAGAGTGCATCAGGCCTTCAGAAGAGAGAGGAGCTTTATTTAGACTATTCCTGCTGTGTGTAATTCAAGCCATCCTAAACTGGCCTGTCCTCAAGTGTTCTTGGATGTCCACAGGTAGACCGCATGTCATTCCCGTGCGGTTGCACAAAAGAGGGCTGCAGCAACGCAGCCGGCAGGATCGAATTTAACCCCATCCGAGTTCGGACTCACTTCCTGCACACCATCATGAAGCTGGAACTCGAGAAGAGCCGCGAGCAGCAGCAGAATTCCGGCTCCATCGCTCCGAACGGCAACGGTTTCCATGGAGACCCGAACAGTCACTGCAGCCCCCTGATGACGGGCCAGCATGCGCTGGAATACGCAATCCCGGATACAGCACCGCAAACCAACATCATGCACCTGCAGGCTGGCGACGACATGGACGACACATTGGATGACGAGGAGGAAGAAGACGACGAAGATGAAGAAGATGAGGAAGAGGATGAAGATGATGAAGAAGACGAGAATGAAGAGGACGAGGACGAGAGCAGCAGTCTGTGCAGTCTATCCGACTCCAGCACACAGAGTTTGGAGAACAGCGACTCTGAGGAGGAAGATGATAATGAGGATGAAGACAAGACGGAAGAGTTTGATACAGGATTTTCCAATAGCGAAGTGGCTCCGCCCCCTTCTGTGATGCATTACTCAGAGAATGCGGTCGTGTCATGCAACCAAACGAATGGCAATTCCTACTTCATCAACTCCACTGCAGAGTACTACCCAATGGAAAAAGCTACTCCACCCGCACTTTTAGCCACCGCCAACCAATCTAGGGAGCCCTTCTTAGGGGACACAGTGTCCTATCAAGACAGGGTTAATGACTCCAGTAGGGTCATGTCTCAGGGTCCTTACAATGTGACCGCTGACCAATACACAGACTACTCCCAGCAGCCGGAGCAGCCATACGCCAATCACCACTTGGCCGTGATTGGTTGTTGCGCCTCACAGCTGGATAAAAGTGTCCAGTCCAAAGGGACCTTCCTCAGCCAATCAGGAGAGCGGAGCCAGATGGAATTCCAAAACTATATGAACAACAATACACAGGATACAGGTTACAATGCCAACGGGAAATGTTACTTAGCTGAACAGCCAAAGGAGATGTCTCACAATCTGCCCGAAGTTTCGTTAGCGGACAACACAAAAGGACCTACTTTACTGGACACTTTTGCTGAGCCCACTCCGGTTTAGATTAAGAGAGCAGCAAGAGTATAAAAGCAGTCTTTGATTCTGCACATCAATGTTTAGTTTCCTGTTTAACATTTGCCGGATCCAAAAATATGTATTTTTACTTAACTTTGCAAAGAACAAAAATCACATCAGAGCGTATAAGCTTTAGGTTGGAAACACTCTACGCAAGTATGTGAACGCAAACACTTCACCCAGAAATGAAAATTAGCCCATGAATTACTCACCCTCAAGACTCTTAAACTTATAACCACAAATATGTAAGTATCATGATGTATTATAAATGTTATTATGATTATTTATGAATTGATATAACATATTATACGTTTTTTTTTTATAATTATGCTTTCATTATAAAGCCTTAAGAATACCCTTATAATGTATTTAAATACGGGCTTCAAATATCTATATTTAAAATTTAATAATCACTTTAATCTAGCTTGCGCCAACAGTTGTACATGGAAGCAGCTCCGGGAGGATGACGTACAAAGGTTTTTTGTCCATAAAATGAAGGTAAATTGGGTCTAATGTTGCATGCAGTCCAATGTTGTTCATACTAACTTATTTTATGTTCTGCAGAAGAAGACATAAGGGTGATTAAACAACATAATCTTCATTTTTGGGTGAACTTTAGATTCATATTTGCAAGCATCGGCCAAGCGTTTACATACTAGCATAAAGTCTGTTCCTGGCCTTAAGCTTGTGCAATGTTTCTTGTAAATTCAAAAGTTCTAGTTTTAATCAGAAATGTGGATAGAACTTTTCTATGTATCTGTGTCAGTGGGGCAAAAAAAGAAAACAGAAAAAATAGATTGCTGCTGTTAGTGTTCTGAATTAAGTGTATATCTAAATGTTTGATAAAAAGCATGTTTTTTGTTTTGTTTTTAGCTTTCATCGCTGGTTCATGGTTTTGTAAAAGTTTGATGTACTGTAAAAGAGAAAAATGTGTTTTCGTACACATACTTTATGCTTTAAAGAGTTGGTGAAAGCATGAAAACAGCTCTTAAAATGTGTGCTGCTCATTTGCCTTTGCTTACAAAATCAAAACTGTGATATTTAAGTTGTGAACACAATACATTTCCTCAACATAACTGCACTTTTCCATTGGCTGATGTTACACAGAACTGCAACCAATTGTTACCTGAGCACTGAAGGGGGCGGGGCTTTCCAGTACCATGCCATGACTTAGGCTGCGTTCAGAATAGAATACTTGATTACAGCATAGTATAATACTGTATACCATGTGATAATTTTTTTTTATAATTGCAACTTTTTACAACTCGTGATTCTGGATTTATGTCTCGCAATTCAATTTTTTTTTCTCAGAATCGCAAGATATACACTCAGAATTCACCCTTTTTTTCTCAGAATTCTGAGTTTACGCTTCGCAATTGTTTTCAACACAATATAAAAAATTTAATTGAGAATTTTTATCTCTCGATTCTGACTTTTCTCTCAATTCTGAGTTTGTACCACACAATTCTTGAGTTTATATCTTGCAATTCTGCCCGTTTTCTCAGAATTCCAAGACGAAACGTCTGAAATGTCAAATATAGTCCCAAATACCTTTTAAAATTGAATTTATAATAAATAATAAATAATATGAAAAAAAAAGTTAATTTACAAAAAGTTGATTTTCTTATAATATTTCATATTAAACATTTGCAGAGTGATTAAATTATGTCAAGAAAAACTCAATTGTCCCTCATATTACTTTTGGGGAAGTGCACTGCATTTTTGGATACAGTATATACTGTATGTTAGCATGCTATTCTGAACACAGCCCTAATTTATGTTTTTATAGCATATCTCCAAGTTTTTAGTGGAGACATGAAGGATGTTTTTTCCATGTCACTAACACAATATATATAAATCACATTGATGTGAAGGAGAGAAGGTAGTTAGATAACAGATTTAACTTTTTAAAGCAGATTACCATAATAAAAATGATCAAATGCTTTGTTTTATGAAACTCTGAGATACTAAAGTCTTAAATTATCTTTGGGATTATACAGGGATTTCTGATGAAATGCACTTTGAAATGCATCAAGTTACTGCTAACGAAGATGGTTTTTAAAAGTGTTTTGATAAAGTCTAGAATACAAATGAACTAATATTAGGTTTGTACAAGGTAATACTTTACATTTATTGCATAATAGAAAGTATTGAATGGATGGAGGCCAGGAAGGTGATTTTTCTCAATTTATAGAAAATATTCTCTCAATGACTTTGCTGAAGATTTCGAGAGGAAAAAAGATAATTATTCTTGTCATGGTTATTTATTTTTAAAAATCAGCTTTGACTGAATAAATCATTCTGAAGAGTAATTTGTTAAGTGCAATAGTTTGATAATGCCACACTTGAAAGCTAATGTTCATTGAAAGGAGTGAATTCATTTCACACCAGATTTCCTCCATGTTAAAGGGAAAGTTCACCCAAAAAGAAACATTCAGTCATTATTTACTCACCTTCATCCAGGTCATTCCAAACACATACGCTGTTATTTACATTTAAAAAAAAATCTTCATGCTATGAGGGTGTTTAAATAATCACAGAATAATTTTTGTGTGAAATACTACCTTAAAGCACTGACGAGTTGAGATGAAGCTGTTTTTAATCTGTCAGTTTTTTTTTTTCCACTTGATGGAAAGAGTCATTGTCCAATGTAGAATGCCCCTCAATAAACTCAAGTCAGGACAATCAAATGCCTTTTATGTCATCAACATTGAAGCATGACTTCGTGGGGCAGTGATGAGAGGTGTGCGATTACCTTTCCCAGTGGAAGCCCATTTTCAGCACATATGAACATAAAGTCATAATTATGATATAAAAAGTCAGGTTAATCTTGCCCTGGAGGGCCAGCCCTGATCAAACACACCTGAGCTTGTTAATCAATGTCTTTGGGATCAGTAGAAAATCACCGGTTACAATTATGACATTCTAACTCATTGATATGATACAGAAATAATCTAAATTATGACACTCAAAATGATAAGATAATTATAACTTTTATCTCATAATTTTGACTTTTTGTCACTTTACACTTCTGATTTCATATTTCAAATGTTTTGTAATAATTGTGAATTTTTATCTCAAAATTACAACTGTTTATCTAATAATTTTTGCTTTTTGTCAGTTATGACATTGGACGTCATAATTTTGACTTTTTGTTACAAATGACTTTTCAACTTTTAATGTCATAATTGTCATAATTTCAACTTTTTTATATGTATTTGTATATGATTTGTATTTTTACTGAATATGATTTCTACCGTTTATCTAATCATTTAAATTTTTTGGCAATTTTGACTTTTGATGTCATTTTAGTCACAATTATGACTTCAGCTCTAATTTGGACTTTTTGTTATGAAGTCATAATTAAGACTATTATAATGTTATAATATTGAGGAATATCATAATTTTGAGCATCCACCCAGAACATCCTAAAAAACACTCATGGCTGCTGATGCAGAAATTACAAATTGAACCTGTAACAATAAATCAAACGGAGGGAGAAGACGTGTTTTCAAAAGACTGAAAATATTGAATGTTGGGTATCTGGGTAGCAGCACTGGATCACTGCCTTGGCTTAAATAACCAGCGGTTTACTTAAAAGCCAATGCCTTCATTTTATGATTTATTTTTGCCATTGTTTCAGATACTACGAAAGCAAATTCACTCCTTATTTTGCCTTCTAGGATTTATTGTCGAGACATTGGCCCAGATTCTTGACTTACACACACAGTGCTGGTACAACAGACCTCAGTCTTTAATGCATTATGAAATATGAAAACCACGTGTACAGATGTATAATGTCATTGAAGCCTGTGCTACAGCGGGACGGGATGAACTGGCAGCAGACAGGAGTCGTCATGTCATGTTACCAGTTAGAATCACAGTTCTTGTTCTGTTTTCAGTATTCCTAATGAATGATATATTATAATGTGTATTTATTGTGTGTTCCTTAAACGGTATGTATTGAGTAAACATTCTCTTTGTTAAAGTGCTTCTTCTTCGGTTGTAAATCTCTAAATGGGAAAAGATAGATAGATAGATAGATAGATATATAGACAGACATACTAAAAACATCTATAATGTTACACTTCTCCATCTTTAATAGCAACTCTTAATTTATTTTCTGTAATTCAAGAAACATTTTGACAAAAATGAAATTATGTTTTGTTGTTGTTACAAAATATATTCCAAGCAAAGACAATTAACTTATAACACTTCATGGCAATATTATAAAAGAGTAGTTTGTAAACCGAATCCATGAATCTTCTGATTTATGTAAACTCCAGGGCCCGTATTCATAAAGAATCTTAATGCAAAAAGTAGCTCCTTGTGACAAAATTCTAAGAAAATTCTTAGAAATGTGGGCGTTTACTCTTAAAATTAAAGAAAAAATCCTAGTAAAGAAAAAAGTAATTCAGAAAGCATCTTAACCCTTAAAAGAGGTCTTAAGGTCAAACTTGTTAGGAGCACAGACGAGGACTTTTAAGAGGCTTAAGAGTTTCTTTAGCAGAGGAGAAAATGGCAGAGAGACGAAGAGGCAGAAGAAATGTGTTGCAGACAATGGAAGACAGTGAGTTAATAAGACGCTATAGATTAGATCGTGCAGGGATCATGTTTGTGACTGATCTTGTTAGAGACGTGCTAACATCTCCGACACAGCGCAGAAATGCCATAGCGCCAGAAATTAAAGTAATCACTACATTACGATATTTGGCAACTGGGAAAATGCAACAATGCAATTGTGATTATTTGGGTCTGTCACAACCTTCTGTAAGCAGAGTGATCACACAAACAATTACAGCACTTTCAGAACATCTTATTGTGTCGCAGTTCATTTCGTTTCCACTGGACATTCCCACCTTGCAGGCTCAAATAACTGCATTTATGAATATACTGTAGCAGGCTTATAGGTGTGCACAAGCAGGGGAATGAACCGTTAATAGTTTGTGCTATACGCTCCCATGTCTGCTTCTTATCCCTTGCTGTGACACCCGGCCCGAATTTTCCTTTAAGGATGGCCTTGTGCTCATCCACTAACTGGGCTAACAGTAAACACTGTTCCTCTGTCCAGTTTGGCTTTCTCGCCCTTCTTGGTTTTGATTCCATGTTTGATACATTAAAACCAACATTCAAACCGCCACTTAAATAGGACAGCAATCACTGTAATTGGTAAGAGTGGAACAATTTGTATCCTTCTAAGCCAATCAAATACCTTATAGGAAATTAAAAGCATGGTAAATAAAAAAAGGATTTATATACACACATATAATGTGTGTGTGTGTGTGAGAGAGAGAGACAACGGTCAAATAGGAAAAATTACACATGTAAATTCAAAGTGAGAATTAGAATAGACCGTATACTTAAAATCACTCTTTTTTTCCTTCTTGGACAACCAACCAATCACAGTCTTCAAAAGATTGTGTCATACATAGCAACGGGGTCAACCCTGCCTCCTCATTAAGATGAACGTTTTTGTCTTTTCCTTACTCAGAGTTGCTCTCAGATCGGTCCCGAATTGCTCTTAAGCTAAGACTCCTGCGTAAAAGTTTTTAAGCTAAGTTAAGAGTTTTCTGAGAGGATTCTTAGAATCTTTATGAATATGGGCCCTAATGTTTCTGGCCTGTTTATTCTGTTGATCATGTGTAGTAGCGCCCTCTACTGTCAGACTGTCATTCACTCTGTGACACTGACTGTGCCTTATGTAACTCTCATCAAATATTCACAATGTCCAACAGCATGTCAAAATATACAAGTAACATTGAATAAAACACAAAACGTTTAAATCTGATAAAATAAAGGAAGGGTTTAAATGGCTAAAACATAAAAAACATCCCACTAAATTCCATTTCAAATGTTTGACCTGTAATCAGCATCATTCCTGTGATGCAGCACATCCTCATCTCCATCATTTATGTCTTATTAAAGTATTAAAGGGAGAACGACAGTTTTCTTCAACTTGAACATTCATTTTACTATTTTAGTTTTAGAGAATGCTATTATTTTGTCATGTATTACTGCACTTATTTCTAAATGAGAAAATATATATATTTTTTGTTTTTTTGCTCTGATGTTTAAAACAATGTGCGTTTTCTTCAAAATATTGTTTTACTTGGCGATAAATCTATAGTTTTTCACTAATACTACCAAATGGTGGTTTAATGAACTAGTTGACATCCTCATGTAAATTGTCAATCCATATTGAGAAGCTTTAGCTTCTCATTTCAAATCTTACAGTTGTTTGAATAAAGTTATTAACTTAAAGCGTCTCAGCCTGACCAGAACATATTTCTGAAATTCTGCTGAATGATTTTATAGAAATACTTCTTAAATTACCCCAGATTTCTTTTTAATAAGTTACAGAGTGGAAAAGTTGCTTAAGAACAGGAATGACTCAGAGCATCACTTCACTACATTTAAAGGAAAAAGAAAAGAACAAACTCACTTTGTGAAATCTGAGTATGAAGCAAACTGTTCAAGAAGCATTTGGTGCTGTAAAATCTGAGTTGAATGCAATTATTTGAAGAATATCTGAAGATGTCCGTAATCTGCATTTCATTCAGAAAATGCAACTGATACTCTCCTCACTGCGGTTCAACTCTAATGGTTTAAAAACTAGAAAAAGACATGGTCCTGTAGACTTTTTAGACATAATGGAGTGAAATGGAGAGAAAGGAAATCAATCTTCACATCACTGCACGTTTCTGAGTGCCTCTGCCTCTTAGACAGGACTGTCTGGATGTGCTCCGTTTTTGGTCCTATATTCCATCAGCAATATTTTTCACATACAAAAATAAATTAAAAGTCTGTGTCATATACAAGAGTCTGTCTCGTAATTTGTGCTTCTGTTTGTGTGTGTGTGTGTGTGTGTGTGTTTGTGTGTGTGTGCGTGTGTGTGTGTTCAGGGTCCAAAATTAACACTTGCCATGCATCAGACATGAATAAAATGTTGGCTTTTAATAAAAAGATGCCCTCAGTTTGGTCCATTAATGACCTTGATTTTGCACACCGTACTTCATCACAAGATTATTAAAAAAAAACATGTCACTGAAGCTTCTTTAATGAATAAATCTTCATTTATTATTTATATTTTAGTTTTCACATATCTTGTTTTGGTTGTTTGCATTGTAATGGGGAAAAAAGCATTTCTAAGCAAATTATAAAAAGTTTTGTTTAATTACTTAAAAATTTAATACATTTTAATGTAATATAGTAGGAGTTTTGATGTCGAGGGCCTACAGTATATTTCTGCTGGAGGTCCTGGACATCTTGTTTAGATACATGGCATCATTGATTCTATCAAACACCAACAGATAAAAAATCAAAAAGTGACTGACTCTGTTAAAAATCTTATAACGGGCCATGTTTGGATCTTGCAACCGTACAATAACCCAAACACAAACCTCAAAAACAACACAGAAATGGGTCACAGAGCTCAAAACCAAGCTTCTGCTATAGCCCTTCTAGTCCTCTGACCTGAACCCTGTAGAAGATGAGAGGAGTGAACTGAAGAGGAGAAGCTGGGAATCTAAAGGGTCTGGAGTGATTCTGGATGAAGGAATGGTCTCTGATCTCTTGTCAAGTGTACTCTAACCTCATCAGACATTATAGGAGAAAATTTAGACCTGTTAAACTGACAAATGGAGGTTTCAAAAAGTATTGAATAAAAGGTGGCCATTAATTGTGGCAAATGTGTATTAGAGAAAAACATTTATTTCATAATGATATTTCCCCCCATTTTAAATTCTTATTATCCAATGAAAGGATACATTTTTGTGATTTTTCAAATAAAAGATCAAAAGGATTAACAATGCAGATGAATTTCACAACCTTCTTTGATCATATTTACCAAGGGGGCTGATATGTTTGGCCACGCCTGTAAATATATAGTGTAAATTAAACATTCATGGACAGTAAGGAAAAATTTTGGCAATTTTTTAATAATTTATAAAGAAATTACAATTAAATATTTTATTAATTTAACTTCTATTTCTATCTTCAATTAACAATTCTTAACCATTGTGAAAATTACTAGGGAAAATGTAAATAAGTAGATTGTGTGTGCATAAGGCAGAGCATTGAGAACTATATACCGTATATATATATATATATGTCTTATATGTATGTATATATATAATAAGACACTAAAGACCAGAGTAATGATGCTTAAATCTCAGCTTTGCATTTTAGGAATAAATTTAAATTTAAAATATAATAATAATAATTCACAATATTACTGATTTGACAGTGTTTTTTATGTATATGCAGATTTGATCATAAGAGACTTCTTTAAAACAACAACAAAACTTACTGAATTTTGTTTATATATATATATATGTACACATGTATTTTACTCAATATTCGCTTTGCTTGTTAGAGTTTGCCATCACTGGTTCTCCAAATAAGTCTTTTTAAGGTCACATGATGGTTTGGATTCTCCCTTAGAAAGCAGCTATGTAGACAGCAAACAGCAAGCTCACTAGTTTTTGCAACAAAGCCAGACATATTGCAAATCAGTGTTTAAGTTTTGATAAAGATGAGCATTAACAAGCCGAACAGGAGATGACGAGTCTATAAAGACAGTGTTGGATTTAGAGAAGGGTGAGTTGAGGAACACAGCGAGCCTCAGGCTGTTTTGGAGTCGAGTCTAAAGATCAGAGGCTTGTGAAGAAGACAGAAAGCATGTGAGAGAGACCGAGAGCTTCAGCGTGGCCTTTAAAATGTTGTTCTACCTCTCTGAGCTCCCATCTCTGCTGAGGTCCTGTGATGCTGTTGTGACCCTTATACTGGCACTCCTCTAATTTGACGACTTCATCTGTCCCGTGCAAACAGAGCTCCTTCTGAATGCTGTTCCTGATCTCGTGATGGGTCGAGTACTCGAAATACTGTTTGATCAGAGGAGAGAAATGACCTTCACCACGGAGAAAACATTTCATTAATCAGATAAAGATGTTTGCCCGGAAACTCCTGCGGTTCTGGAAAATACATCAAGGGAACGAATTAAAATGATATTAGAGATGCACCTAGAAATAAAATCTATCCCAAATATCACTGATGCTTGTGTTAAAAACAAACAAACAAACAGCAAGCTTTGAAATCGATTTGCAAAAAAATTATCAACTTCACCTGATTTTTATTTAAAATTCTATAATATTAAATACAATTGATAATAAATGTATTATATAATATAGTGCTTGAATTGTATGAACTATTTTGTATTAATGTTCCTGTAAGGAAAACAAACATACAAATAAATCAATTAATAAATAAACAGCAATTGTATGGACTAACTTTGCATTGTAAAATAAAATAAAATAAAATGCACCTTCATCTGAATTAAATAATTATTATTAATTATTAAAGTATATATATATATATATATATATATATATATATATATATATATATATATTTATTTTGCAGCACTTTTTATAGTTGTTTTTATTAATATTATTATTATTATTATTATTATTATTGTGTTCCTATATAAATATAATAATAAAAAGGCACCTCCACTTGATTGAAAATTATTATTTATTTGTACTACACAAAGTTTCAAAATAAGAGTGGTCAGTTCAATCGATTCAATCACAGGACAAACTGTTCTTAATCTAATTACTTGGTTTCCTCCCATCCCATGGCAGGGGTACATAATGAGAGGCTTCCCTCCCTCGTTACTCTCTCCCACGTCCAAACAGGCCTCTTTCCCCACGTTCTTGATCTGGAGGGAGACAGAAGGAGGACTGGTGTCTTAAAATTAAAGCTGTTAAAACAAGGTTTTACAGAACAGCAATCTCCGAGATCTGCTGCACGGTGGGAAACCACAGCAGCCAGACAAAACCCCAGAGAAATAAAGAGACGTCCCAGCCACTGTACACACACTCACCGTACCAAACTGGAACTGGAACAGTTATGAACCAGGAGCAGGTCTTGTCTACACATTGAGTGTCCTTGCATATGTGGATAATTGACGTCTAGTTCGAGTCGATCTTGTTCGGTTCATTTGAATTTTGAGACTTCATTTCATGCTGAAAACTGTGAAAATTAAGTCTCAAAATCCAAATGAACCTAACAAGATCGACTTATGCAAGGAAGTCAATTAATACACGTGTGTCCCCCGAAAAAAGGAATCCACATATGCATGGATTCCTTTTTGCATGAGCAATTTATGATATATAAATGCAGAACTAAACATTTTTATTTGCAAACATGTCTGTATATGTACAAATCGCTGCACAATCATTTAATCCCGAATCAAACTAAAAGACATTTGTTTGTGGTTCGTAAGATACATGTATAAAATTGATGTTGTACATTGATATTTTTGCATGCATCTTTTAATCATTTGGAGTCTAATTTCATCCCATAACAGTGAGGATATTTATAATGTTTTAATAACTGCTTTTAACATTGATAATATTAATAAATGTTTCTTGAGCAGCAAAACAGCATTTTAGAATGATTTCTGGAGAATAATGTGACACTGAAGACTGGAGTTATGATGCTGGGAAATTCAGCTTCGCATCACAGGAATAAATGTCATTTTAAAATATATTCATATAAAACAGTTCGTTTAAATAGTAATAATATTTGATAATATTACTGATTTTAATAATCAAATAAAATGCACACCTGGTGAGCATAGGATACTACTTTAAAAATTATTACAAATCTTACCAACTCCAAATCTTTTGACCACAGTGTAAATGTGCATATATTAGCAAAGCAAAACAGAAAAATCATATGCATGCATATCCACATTGCTGAAATTGAAATTATAACACTTAACAATAAGGTCCTATTAGTTAATGCATTAACATCAACTTACAATGCACAATACATACGTTACCATTTTTATTCATCTTTGTTTAACTAATGTTAACAAATGGAACCTTATTATAAAGTGTTACCATTAACATTAACTGATGCACCAACATATGATTTTAAAGACACTTTGGTTTTGCCAAGCAGTTCTGGTGCTGTGTTGAGTTGCCACTTGAGGTCTAATGTCAAATATGGCTTCTGATGCAAAACCAGTTGGGAGCCATTGCTCTAATGCTCATTTTCTTCTTTGCTTTTTTTTGTCCACCTGTCAAAGATCTGATTTTTAAGAGTCCACTGAAAAGGGAAGGGTTAACTGATGAAAATGACAGTGAAATTTTTCACAAATCAGAATATTGAAGTTTTGGACTCAAGGAAGGATACAACAACCAAAACTTTATTGTGAAAGATCACAATAGTCTATTACAGCCATGTATAAGATGATTTATCTAATGTCCCTCACAGGAACCCATTGTAATTCTGCGTGAATATACGGTCATTAAGTATAAAGTCTTGCCTGACGAAGGTCTTTGACTGAAACGTTGCCACATTTAACTTTTTCTAAATAAAGGGAGAATAACAGTGTGCAGATCTTTTTTGTATTATTTAACTCAATGTCTTAACATTTGAGGAATATGAAATTCTTTGTTCAGACAACTGTTTTTAACTCACTGGGACGACATTTGGGGTCTGACATGGGTTTTTATGTAGTTTAAAGAAAATGTCAGTTTTTTTAGTTTTTGTTTTTAAAAACTCAAAAGGTTTCAACTGGAAAATATGTAGTTGCTTTTTTTATTGCGTATTTTCACACTAATTTACAATTTACATTTTATATATATATATATATATATATATATATATATATTAGTACAGACCAGTTTGGACACACCTTCTCATTGAAAGAGTTTTCTTTATTTTCATGACTATGAAAATTGTAGAGTCACACTGAAGGCATCAAGGACTATTTGACCAAGAAGGAGAGTGATGGGGTGCTGCGCCAGATGACCTGGCCTCCACAGTCACCGGACCTGAACCCAATCGGGATGGTTTAGGGGTGAGCTGGACTGCAGACAGAAGGCAAAAGGGTCAACAAGTGCTAAGCATCTCTCGGGGAACTCCTTCAAGACGGTTGGAAGACCATTTCAGGTGACTACCTCTTGAAGCTCATCAAGAGAAAGCCAAGAGTGTGCAAAGCAGTAATCAAAGCAAAAGGTGGCTACTTTGAAGAACCTAGAATATGACATATTTTCAGTTGTTTCACACTTTTTTGTTATGTATATAATTCCATATATAATTCCACATGTATTAATTCATAGTTTTGATGCCTTCAGTGTGAATCTACAATTTTCATAGTCATGAAAATAAAGAAAACTCTTTGAATGAACTTTTGGTCTGTACTGTATATATATATATATAGAATGGTTTTTTTTTGTTTTTGTTTCAGACAGTTCAGTGTTAGTATGTGGACGTTTCAATAAACATATATATATATTATTTATTTTTTTTTTTTATTATGATTTTATATAATGATGCTGAAAATTCATTTTTGCATCACAGGAATAAATTACAAATATTTATTTCAATTCAAATATTATTTCAAACTGTACAAATATTTCACAATTTTCACTGTATTTTTGATCAAATGAAGCCTTGGTGAGCAGAAGAGATTTCTTTATATACATTAAAATATCTTCTTGGCCCCATA
Source organism: Carassius carassius (assembly GCF_963082965.1). Lineage (NCBI taxonomy): Eukaryota > Metazoa > Chordata > Actinopteri > Cypriniformes > Cyprinidae > Carassius > Carassius carassius. Next base: position 31,608,140 of record NC_081765.1, read on the forward strand.
CTTCAAGCATTTCTATGCTTATTAAGTATCAAGCATATGTACAGTCACTTCAGTTTGGATGTTCCCTTAGAAGGCAGCTGCCTATGTGGTTAGTATACAGAAAGGCTGCTCAATAGTTTTTGGAACACATTTCAGATTTATTTGACTTATACTGTATAATCATGTCAGTCAAAGCTCTTCCAACTTCTTCAGAAGGTTTTACTTTTAAAAAGGTTTGTGATTAAATTTAATGTTTTGCTTTCAAACCGATCCACTATTCTGTCAGGTTATGTTTTAGATTCAGTATGCCGGGATAAGACACATTGATACTCTTTTAGCAAAGGAGCAGGACAAAGCTCAAGCACCAGCTTTAATCTAGTAGAAGCATAAATATCTCTTTTCATGAGTCTGCAGTCTCCCAGCAGCCCTCAGGGCAAAACCACTGACCAGCACTGTGGCATAATATTATACAGAACTGAGGAGTAACTAGCTAAAAAATTGTGATGCAAACTGTAACTTCAAGGTAAAGTGTCATTTATGCACATAATGGCACTAAACCGAACGGAAAACAGTTTTTATTCAACTGGGTGGGACAGACCTATGGAATATTTGAAACTTGTTAAAAAACAATGATTTATTTGGATTTCTGTGCAAATGTTTACTTGTTAGAATTTTTTTAAATCAGTAACTAAGTAAATCTAACAACTAAAAATAGAATAGTTCAAATAGTTTCAAACCTGTATGCGTTTATTTCAGCTACAAAAAAGAAGATATTCTAAATAATGTTGGTAACCAGATAGTTAACAATAGCCACTGACAATGGGAACCATCAGCTGTTTGGTTACCAACATTCTTCAAAATATCTTATTGTGTTGTTTAACAGCTGAAAGACACTCATTCAGGTTTTGAACAACTCGAGGGAATAAATAATTGCAAAAAATAGCCTTTAAGCTACATTAAACTTACAATATTATAGCTACACTACAAAAGAAGGTTAAAGCTTAAACTGGTCAAAACTGATTTTTTAGTCTTTAAACTGGTCTCTCTGTCTGACCCAAAGATAAGACCCTAAAAAAAAACGTAAAGCATCACAACAGACCAGCCTAACTACTTTACTTTAGGCTGCTACGCAGTTTTTTAATCATCAGGGAGGGTTTCTTGACCTTTTAACTACTTTAAATTATGAGTTACTTGGGAAGTTGCAATTTAAGAGTGGCTTTCCCAAACCAAACACTGTGATTCATGATTTCACATGATATATATTATCCTCCTCGGATTCATTTAAGAGTACAGGTGTTAAACCCAGCCTCCTGAAACCAGCTAAAATGAATCACAGCAGCGCAGCGGGGCGTCCTGTAGGTTTTGGCTGCCTCCGAGGGTGAGAACCTACACACACAAGACTTTCTTAACGGAAGCTGGAATTGCCTGAGAAAATAAGAAGGAGGTGAAATTAAAAGAAGAGGGAGTGTTAAAGAATAGTTGAAAGCCAATTACCTGGCTTTCATTTCTCAAATGGCGAGAGAAAGTTCATTCCCTTAATGATTCAACCAGGGGAAAGGGATAGGTGAGATCTAACGCATTCAAAAAAAAAAATAGAAAATCATTATTCTCAGTCAGCAAGCATGCGTTAAATTGATCAAAAGTGACAGTGAGGATATTTATAATGTTTTTAACATTGATAATAAAAATAAATGTTTCTCGAGCAGCAAATCAGAATATTAGAGTGATTTCTGAAGAATTATGATGCTGAAAATTCAGCTTTGATCACAGGAATAAATGTCATTTTTAAATATATTCACATAGAAAACAAATAGTAATAATATCTGATAATATTACTGATTTTAATAATCAAATAAAATGCACCCTTGGTGAGCATAGGATACTTCTTTCAAAAATATTACAAATCTTACCTCTAAATCTTATCTATAAAAATATAACTCTATATCTTTTGACCACGGTGTAAATATGCATATATTAGCAAAGCAAAATAGACATTTAAAACAGGGGGAAAAATGCTTCATATGTCTTTTGGTGTTGATGTCAATTTTACGCCCAACTGGTATTTTGGTGGCAACTCATTTGCCATCCAGTCCATTAGTTATCATTTTGAAGTAAAAAGCTGCATATTTGTAAGAAAAATAATCATCATTAAAGCGTTTTACCTTTAAAACGTTGCTTCTTGACAAAATAGCAGTCCACAATAATGCTTCCTCCAGTGAAAAAGTCCATCTCTTGTTATCTCTCACATCAAAATCCACCAAATCATGTTAGAGCTGTTTTAAGCTGTTTTTGTTTGTAACCGGTGATTGATCTGTGCAGATTTTTCTCCTGATTCAGACAAGACAACTTTTTCACTAGAGAAAGTGGTGTAGATTACTTGAAACTCACTTTGAGTTCTCTCGCACACACACACACTTTTTTTTTTTTATTAACCATGCTTTTAATTTCCTATAAGGTATTTGATTGGCTTAGAATGATAAAAAATTGTTCCACTCTTTCCAATTACAGTGATTGCTGTTCTATTTAAGTGGCGGTTTGAATGTTGGTTTTAATGTATCAAACATGGAATCAAAACCAAGAAGGGCGAGAAAGCCAAACTGGACAGAGGAACAGTGTTTACTGTTAGCCCAGTTAGTGGATGAGCACGAGGCCATCCTTAAAGGAAAATTCGGGCCGGGTGTCACAGCAAGGGATAAGAAGCAGACATGGGAGCGTATAGCACAAACTATTAACGGTTCATTCCCCTGCTTGTGCACACCTATAAGCCTGCTACAGTATATTCATAAATGCAGTTATTTGAGCCTGCAAGGTGGGAATGTCCAGTGGAAACGAAATGAACTGCGACACAATAAGATGTTCTGAAAGTGCTGTAATTGTTTGTGTGATCACTCTGCTTACAGAAGGTTGTGACAGACCCAAATAATCACAATTGCATTGTTGCATTTTCCCAGTTGCCAAATATCGTAATGTAGTGATTACTTTAATTTCTGGCGCTATGGCATTTCTGCGCTGTGTCGGAGATGTTAGCACGTCTCTAACAAGATCAGTCACAAACATGATCCCTGCACGATCTAATCTATAGCGTCTTATTAACTCACTGTCTTCCATTGTCTGCAACACATTTCTTCTGCCTCTTCGTCTCTCTGCCATTTTCTCCTCTGCTAAAGAAACTCTTAAGCCTCTTAAAAGTCCTCGTCTGTGCTCCTAACAAGTTTGACCTTAAGACCTCTTTTAAGGGTTAAGATGCTTTCTGAATTACTTTTTTCTTTACTAGGATTTTTTCTTTAATTTTAAGAGTAAACGCCCACATTTCTAAGAATTTTCTTAGAATTTTGTCACTAGGAGCTACTTTTTGTATTAAGATTCTTTATGAATACGGCCCAGGAGATTTAACTTCCCACCGTTATTTTTTTTCGTGTTGAATCTCCTTGTAACGGAGCTTCGTGAGACAGTCGGACTCTTGCTGGAGGTTGACATATGAACTGCTTCTGATGAAGCTCAGGTTTATTATATGACATCAAACTGGTGTGCATTTATTGTTCAAAATGGAACACTATAAGGTTAAAAGTTTACTCTTTAAACCTTAATAGTAGATATCCTACAGCATGTTCTGTGCAGTATTATTATTAATATTAATAATTAATAAATTATTATTTATTACAGTAGTATTCTACCCAGAACAGAGGCAAACAGTAGTATGCTACATTGCTTTCACATGAACTCAATATTGTCATCTTGGAAATAAAAACAATTGCATTTTTAAATCAATTTCAGGCAATTTTTGCCAGACTGATGAAATAAAGAGGCAGAAAGAGACACACTGGGAATGCAAGGTCAAGAACACTGTATTATGGGAGTCAGTATTCTGTGGAGCGTGCATATATATTGTGCAATCTGTAGCCGGACAGTGTTTTCAAATGTTAATTTATTTCTGTGTACATAAGGAAAACTATTGCACCATTATCAGTGCTTGTTTTTAATGTTGAAAGAACACTGCGTTTAGTCATATCAAACATTTCTTATACTGACACTTCTCAATGCATTTTATATGAAATTACAGATGAGAACCTGGAGATTTAGAAGTCGGAAGAGATTGAAGTCTTTCTTGAATCTTTATTGTTGAATCTTGAATTACAATTGAGTAAAAGCACACACCACGCCGGTCCACCTGTCATGACCGTAAAGCTGCTCTTGCTTTGTCCAAGATGTCCTTCCTGATGTGTGGGTAGTTGGGATGTGCATCCAAAACCTGAAAAAGAAGAAAATGAAATGAAAATTATATCATAATAAAGATGATACAAATATAAAACTACAAGGTAACTGATTTTAAATATAAAATATATATTTTAATTTATTGCCAAATATACAGTTTTGTTAATTTAACCTCATAAATAAATGAAGTTGAAATATCACTGAATAGTTCAAAGGTAGGTCTGTCTTAAAAGCTTAAAACAGAGAAAAAAAAGAATGGTATTTTGCTTCTGGATTCTGACTTTTGGTCTCAGTACAGTATTTACTCATTTATATTCACAGCAGGATTTCTAGAGTACTCACTTTATGGCACACATCTATGGCATCCACGTGTCTCCTGGCTTTCAGGTAATTGAACGCGAGCTTGTAGCCTGGTAAAAAAACAGCATGCTGATGTTAATGAGAGATGTGAACACACACGAGAGCAGTACAGAGCATCAGAGAGGCTTTAATCTTACCGATTGTGGGGTTGGTTTGATTGCTGTATTTCCAGGCCATTTCATAATTCAAGGCAGCATCTCTGAAGGACTGCTCCTTCTCCATAATGTATCCCATGTACTCGTACGCCTTGCAGCAGGACTGTTTTAAAACAAGTTAAGACCTCAGTCTGTAAGCGTTTTGAATATTTTGATTATTCTGAAAAGTTTGCAAACAATCTGCGATGTTTTACGGTTGCAGCACACTTTTGGTTTTTTGTCCATCAAGTTGCAAATAAAAAGAGAAAACTAATGTTCTGAAGATTTAATTCACTGGATCATCTTAAAAGAGCCATTTTTTTTCTCGTAGTCACTAATCTCTTAAAACTTATGTTTGATAATCAAAATGACATTTACAAGTCTTTCTCCTGTGATAATTTCAATAATTTCTTCATGCATTAAAATGGATTGAATATAACTCTACACTCTCATTTAGTTAATGGGATTCATACACAACAGCGAGAGTTAATATTGCATTCGTTCAGCAATATATGTTTGAACCAGAAACTGATTCCAAAGATGAGGAAGAGTGAATTAAACATGTATCCGAATGATAATGCTTTTGATGTATGGATCTCTACAGCCTCAGACATGTAATTGGTAACAATTTGATATAATCAGCCTTTGGCTTGTTTACGTTATCAAACAGCTAATAATGAGTTGCTAATGTTACAAAATACCTTCTAAAAATAAACTTTGATATGAACAGCTTATGATATGAAAAGAGTGAGATCTTATGATTTTTAAAAGCAAGCTTGCTATTCCTAGCCTCGCCAAAATCACCTACCCTATATTTAATTATACTAATCTTTTCCTATTTTGTGTGATATATAATGTGGCTGAATGAATTCAGCATCACCTTGTTGTGTCGCAGGCATCTCTTTAGCAGCTCTCCTGCCATGTCGTATTTTCCCGACTGGATGTAGATGTCAGCCAGGAGCAGCCAGCTCTTTTCAAACTCATCCGCATCAATGATGTTCCAGTTCATCTTGGCGATGCGTTTGAGCTGGTTTCGGGCTCGAGGGGTTTGCTTCAGGATCATGTAGGCAGTGGCCATGGCCAGCAGCGCAGGAACATAATCTTTCTGTACAGAACAAACAAGACTTTCAGGTGTAGTTGAGCAAATGACGTCGTGAAGCATAAAAGAAGAGGATTCAACAAACTGTAAAGTTTAGTGTTAGTGACACTGATGTGGAGATTTCTGGATAAAAAAAGGAATGGCTTTTAAAGATTTGTATTATAATTGAAATCTAGAGGCACAAATGGGTATTTTCGATGGTTTCTTGATACTAGCCAGAATTTTTTTTTTAGGGGGGTGGGAGTTAAAAGAATTTTTTTTTTTTTTTTTGAAATAGAAATCATTATGAATTACCTTGCTGTCACTTTTGATCAATTTAATGCATCTTTGCAAAATACAAATTCTGTATGCTGGTGTAAGTTTGTCTTGAAGGTGTGATTTAGGCATATTTAAAAGCAGTGTGTGTGTGTAGGTGTGTGTATATTTAATGTATCCGTCTCATGATGTCCACACACCTCACTGTTTGCGATCTCAATGAACACGTTGAGGGCTCTTTCCACGTTGGCTTTCTGTTTGGTGGCCAGATAGCAGTAGTTCTCCAGGATGCGCAGCTGTACGTGTCCCGCTGGGGTTTGTGGCTTCAGCTCTTTTAAGAGCTTCTCCGCTGTTCTCACGGCCAGCTGCTCCGACTCCTGCTTCTCTGTAGAGTTTCTGAACACAAACACATCGAATGCATCATTCGTCAAAGTGCATGTGTGCAACGAAATTCAGTTTATACAGAATAAAAAGCAATAATGGCAGAATTAGTGAAATTAGCTGTTCAGGATGAATCTTTGGAATAGTGTAACGGGATCAGGACGCACCCCATGTCTCCGTCCAGGTTCTCAAACACCTCTCCTCCTATGGTCTCATTGTCAGGGTTGAGACAAATCTCAATCATGTTGTACACTGCGTTCTGGCCCCAGTCGTTGTCCTTCCTGGCTTTGTTGAAGTGACGTAACCCATCGTTAGGTTCACCAGTGTACCTTTGAGAAGCAGATCAACATTCATGTCCTTTCAGCAATCAAAAGCAAGACTGTCATTCATTTATCATATGCATATGACTAATCACAATCAATTCCAGAGAAATAATTCCAAAATGTTTCTGTCAATTATACTGTGCAATATGATAACAATTTCATGTAACTGCTTTCTATTTGAATATAATTTTAAAATATTAAAATCAACCTTCAGAAATCATTTTAATATGCTTATTTGTAGATGATAAGAGCGGGTCATTTGTAACTCTAAGGAGAGCAGTCTCAGTGCTATGATACGGTCTAATTCCCTGATTAAGGGAAACTTACCACAGGTAGAGCCCTTTGCAGTAGTTGTATCCAGGCTCAAACTTGGCCCTCGATGAGTGTTTCTCTGCCATCTCCAGGAATCTTGGAACCTCCTCCAGTTTGCCGGCTCTGCGCAGCAGATCAATGAGGCGGGACAGAGTCGGGTAGTTGTCTAGAGGAAGAGATTAAATGAGTTCATTACAGCTCCCTGCTTGCTTCGGTTTCCCCTGTGGGGAAATACAAGTATCTGGAAGGAAAGCTGAAGAGGCTGCAGCAACAACGGCGTAACCATTTGAAAGGTCAAGAGATGAACCACAAACCCGGTTTCCTCTCCAAGAGCTGCTGGAAGTGAAATACAGCCTGCTCATAGTCCTGCTTGCGGAACATAAGGTCTGCCATCATCTAACAACAAACACAGAGACGGTTACCAAATCTCTGCCTAGCAAAGCTATAAAGATGTGGGAGAATATGTAAGTTCTAGTGTTAAAATAATGTAACATAGCTGACTAAAAATCAGTTTCTATGGAGAAAATGAATGAGAATTTTCATTCTAGAACTTTTGCACTCTACACACTCAAGATGTTTTTTCCGCCTCCAGATTTATCTGATTGGTACATTGCTGTGAGGTTATAAGAGAGGAGTATCTGATAAAGGGAAACTGACCAGTGTAGCTGACTCGTTGACCGGATCGTTCTTCAGAATGGCACTGCACTGCTGCTGACAGGCTTCGACATCATCCAGAGTCAGATACAGCTGAGCCAGTTCCAACATCACCTGATCAAACACACAAACACACACATTTAACTTGCACAGCTGTTCACAGGGGACACTGAAATGTGTGCTGCTTTAGAAAACAATCATTATAATCGGTTTAAAAGTTTCATATTGTTATTTGCATTTTTACTTGAATGCATTCTAATGCTTGCATTTATAAAAAAAAATTATGTTCAATTTAAGTAAAGAATAGAAAAAAACCTATTTGCTGCAGGGAAGAAGTCTAGGCTCATATTGCTGACATTAATTGCATAACAGTGTGCTACCTATTACACTTTACCAGCCACATTGGACTGAAGTAATGTTTCTTTTGATATTAAAAATCTTTAAAAAATACTATTGAAAATTCTACTTTTACATTTATGCATTTACCACAGTTGGATAAAAGTATCTGCTATGTCCACTTCGCAGGGTACGTACGGTCGAATAGAACAAACATATACATACATACATACATACACACACACAAGTTCGTTTTTGTGTAAAGTGTGTTCATCCCATAGGTGTAATGGTTTTTATACTGTACAAACTGTATATTCTATGGCCCTACACCAACCCTACACCTAATCCTAACACTCACAGGAAACTTTGTGCATTTTTACTTTCTCAAAAAAAACTCATTCTGTATGATTTATAAGCGTTTTGAAAAATGGGGACATGGGTTATGTCCTCATAAGTCAGCCTCTCCTTGTAATACCTGTGTCATACCCATGTCATTATACAAAGTTGTGTCCTGATATGTCACAAAAACAAGAGCACACACACAGGCATATATATATATATATATATCATTATGCATTTCCTATTTTAATATGGTCGATGGAGAGATTGATTTGTGATGGTTTGCACCACACACAAACTGACTGATGCTCCAGGCTCGGCCAGACCGATCCAGCTGCAGGAGAACACACTGGACACACTGATCCGGTCCACACTGACCTTGCTGTCACTTTCACAGTACACAAGCGCCTCTTTGTAGAACTTGACGGCTCGTTCATAACCGCGCTGGCTGCTGCAGTGTTTGGCGATTTCAGCGCAGATCTCTGCGGCGAGCTGCTTCTGCGCAGACACTGAGTCGGGCTGCTCCAGCTGAACACGCTTCAGCACCTTCGCCTGCACATCTCTCGCCTGTGGAGGAAGAACAAATTCAAAACAATTCAAACACATGCCCTGGGCAAAAAATTGACAAAAAAAATGAACAAAGGCCTTTTGTAGCAACTCAATGCGTTTTTGCAAGAAAAATATAATTATATCTATAAAAAAAAAATGTAAGAATCTCTTTAATCTAGCTTGTGCCAACAGTTGTACACAGAAGCCGCTCAGGGAGCTCAGCGTTGTGCATGCACCGGTGAGTCTCGTGAAAACCAATGTTTGTTTACAGGATCAAAAGAAGCAAACTTCTTTTGGACTGATGCATGCAACACCCGCTGACTGGCATTAAACAGCTTGAAAGGTCAAAGGCAATTTTTTTATATAACTCTGACTGTATTCGTCTGAAAGAAGAAAGTCATATACACCCAGGATGCCTCGGCGGTGATTAAAACGCAGCCTAATTTTAATTTTGGGGTGAACGAACCCTTTAAGTTTCTTTTTTTATTTTTAGTTAACATTCTAGTAATTTTGTGATTTTCTGTTTTGTTTTCTATTCACATAACGATTTGCTTAAAACTTTTCATCAGAATTAATCACATTTGTCCTACAACAACAACAATAATAGAATTAAATAAAAATTGGTACACAAAAAAATATTTTCTGTTTTAGTTAAAGTTATTTTAACACTTAAACCTATTATTTATTCCAGTTGCTTGTTGATACAACATTTCTAAAAGTTTTCATATAACATTAAAAGTTTATTTCAGCCTTATTTCAATTCCTGAAAATATTTTTTTACTCATTTACGTTAACAACAACAGCACTTTTTCAGAGAAGAAGACACTTGACTCACTCTCTGTAAGGACAGTAATGCTTCGTCATTTTTACTGACTTTGCTCTGGACTTTAGCGAGATGCACAAGATAGCGACAGTCTTCGGTAAGAAGCGACAGCTCATTTACTGAAAAATAAAGAAAGACACAACTGATCACAAATAAAGAAAAGCTCCTACTTTGTGCACTAAACAAAATTTTTATTTTTAATTACATTAAGCTGAACCAGTTTCCACATATCAAATCAAAAGTGCACACCTATGTTCTCCCATGACACATTTATTAATCCTGAATTAATTTGTCAATTATGTAACAAGTTGTTGAATATACAACCCATTCAGAATTTCCAACGTGTAGTAAATATAGCAAAGGGAAAATACCCAGCAGACATGCAATATTGCTCTTTATTGCTTTAACACACACTCAATCCTTTATCAAACTTAAAAAAATAAAACTGTTTGATGACGGACAAAATCCCCTTTTAAGGGTTACTGAAGTTAGATGTTGCCATTTCACAATAACTCCATAATTTCTGAGCTGTTTCTCACCAGGATCATGTGTGAGAGCGTCTTGCAGGACTTTTTCACAGCGTTCATACTGCCTGAGCTTCATGAGCAGGTCAGCCAAGTCATAACGCAGGAAATTTTGCTGCCCGCTCTTCAGCGCCGCTTCATAATAGTTAATTGCCTGAGAAAAGATATATAGAGAAACTACATTTTTAACAGAGGATGAAGAAAACACATCTGACCAATGATATCATCAGGAAACATGGTGTTTGCTTTCACTGTTATGCTGATGATACTCAGCTCTATATTTCTTCGCGGCCCGGTGAAACACACCAATTTGAAAAACTAATGGATTGCATAGTCGATATAAAAAACTGGATGACGAGTAATTTCTTACTGCTAAATTCTGAAAAACAGAGGTGTTAATTATAGGACCTAAAAACTCCGCTTGTAATAACCTAGAACACTGTCTAAGACTTGATGGTTGCTCTGTCAATTCTTCGTCATCAGTTAGGAACCTAGGTGTGCTATTTGACCGCAATCTTTCCTTAGAAAGCCACGTTTCTAGCATTTGTAAAAAACTGCATTTTTCCATCTCAAAAATATATCTAAATTACGGCCTATGCTTTCAATGTCAAATGCAGAAAAGTTAATCCATGCATTTATGACCTCAAGGTTAGATTATTGTAATGCTTTATTGGGTGGTTGTTCTGCACGCTTAGTAAACAAACTACAGCTAGTCCAAAATGCAGAAGCAAGAGTTCTTACTAGAACCAGGAAGTATGACCATATTAGCCCGGTCCTGTCAACACTGCACTGGCTCCCTATCAAACATCATATAGATTTTAAAATGGAATAACCTACCTAACATTGTTCGGGAGGAAGACACACTCTTACAGTTTAAATCTAGATTAAAGACCCATCTCTTTAACCTGGCTTACACATAACATACTAATATGCTTTTAATATCCAAATCCGTTAAAGGATTTTTAGGCTGCATTAATTAGGTAAACCGGAACCGGAAACACTTCCCATAACACCCTATGTACTTGCTACATCATTAGAAGAATGGCATCTACGCTAATATTAGTCTGTTTCTCTCTTATTCCGAGGTCACCGTAGCCACCAGATCCAGTCTGTGTCCAGATCAGAGGGTCACTGCAGTCACCCGGATCCAGTACGTATCCAGACCAGATGGTGGATCAGCACCTAGAAAGGACCTCTACATCCCTGAAAGACAGCGGAGACCAGGACAACTAGAGCCCCAGATACAGATCCCCTGTAAAGACCTTGTCTCAGAGGAGCACCAGGACAAGACCACAGGAAACAGATGATTCTTCTGCACAATCTGACTTTGCTGCAGCCTGGAATTGAACTACTGGTTTCGTCTGGTCAGAGGAGAACTGGCCCCCCAACTGAGCCTGGTTTCTCCCAAGGTTTTTTTCTCCATTCTGTCACCGATGGAGTTTCGGTTCCTTGCCGCTGTCGCCTCTGGCTTGCTTAGTTGGGGTCACTTCATCTACAGCGATATCGTTGACTTGATTGCAAATAAATGCACAGACACTATTTTACTGAACAGAGATGACATCACTGAATTCAATGATGAACTGCCTTTATCATTTTGCATTATTGACACACTGTTTTCCTAATGAATGTTGTTCAGTTGCTTTGACGCAATGTATTTTGTTTAAAGCGCTATATAAATAAAGGTGACTTTGACTTTGACCAAAGAAATCAGATCTACTCTAACAATCCTCCTGCATTTTGAAACAGAAAAACTTCTTTCAAAATGAGCTTCTTGAGAACGCACACTCTTTAGGTCTAAAAGAGATATTTCTTCACTTACCTTTACATAGTTGTGAGTCTTGACAAGTGCTTTTCCAATCTTACTGGCCACAGCTCCATCTTTGGGGTTTTTCTTCAGGGCTTGTTCATACACCTCAATGGCCAGCTCTGGCTGTTAACAGAGAACATTATTTTCATACAGAAGCACCAATGTACTGACAAAAAAATAAATATGGTCATCTGAAAGTGAAGGAATCATCAGACATGACAGGTGCAATGTTTAGGTGAATCTTAATATATATATATATATTTTACACATTTATAACAGTATATATATATATATATATATATATATACACACACACACACACACACACACACACACACACACACACACATACATATACATATACATACACATACACATACATATATATCAGTGGTGGGCCGTTATCGGCGTTAACGTGCTGCATTAACGTGAGACTCTTATCGGGCGATAAAAAAAAATATCGCCGTTAATCTATTCTCAAAGTTGGGTTGGGAGCTGGGTCTATACTAAGCAAGCTATGATGACTTTCACCTTGATATTTTATATAACCGAGTGGCTGAGGCCACAGATGACTGGCCACTGCTGCGCATAGTCACGAAAGCTTATCTTTTTCACGTGTTTTTAAGCCTTACCGCTTATCGATTTAAACATTAAAACATCCAAACATAAGACGCGGAAAAGCTGAACAGAGTAGCTGTTTACTCGCGCGCTGTGTTCGGTGCTCACGAGAGAGATCGAGAGCCGCGTATCACGGACAGCGACACTGAACCGAGCTCTCTTCTGCGAAGTTCTCCTCGAAGTCCCTCCTGCACCTGAACGAATAAATACAAAATCGCAGTTTGAACAAACAAAAAGATGTGAAAGAGCCAAATTCAGTACTCGCGGTGTTCTGGTGTTCAGGGCTCACGCAGAGAAAGGCGTCTCAAAACACTTGAACACTGAATTAGCTTATTTTTGCTCTTGTGCCAACAAATACATACAAAATATGTCAAAATATCCTCCTTGGAAATTATGCTCGAAAAAACTCTCAGTTATTTCTTAAGTAAAAGTAAACAGTTGAGGGAAAAAATGGGATGTGTTTTATATTGGATGCGTTCATCGTCTCTTAAAGTGACAGCGCCTAATTTAGCTACTGGCTGCTGTAATGTTAATCCAAGAAAATGAAAATGAAAATCACTCACTGCTCTTGACTGAATTACTTTGTAGTTTAACAGTCAAACCAAAAATTATTCAGACACCAGATATAATTTTTGATATACATAGCAAAACTGTAATAATGTGAGAAATGTTAAAGGTTTCTGAATAATTGTAGGTTTGATTGTATATTTCATTTTTACATTGAAGACTATCCAGTGCTATTTTACATTTAATTATTTGGTTTCTGTACCTTGACACCTACAAACTTGAAAAAAACGTAAACATTGTGTAAATAGCACAAATAAATAAAAATAAACGAACATACAAATTAAACAATTTCAAACAGGGCCCACTGGTACAACCTTCACCGGGTCGCCGCTGACCCCAGCTACGGCCTGCTCACGCCTGTTTCACACATACTCCGTCTGCAGTGTGTATGCAGTCCGTGTGCGTTACGTATGTGGTGCAGCATGGACTCGATGTGCTTTCACACAGGACGCGTTTGCAGTTCGCTACTCGGTACGTAAACGATCGCTGCACTGCTGCAGACGCAACGCTCCTGGAACGCAACTGGAATCCGTTAACATGGGTGCGTAAAAAAATATGCAACACATACGCACTGCAGACTGAGTATGTGTGAAACAGGCGTAAGGTTGTTTGCACCTTGTGCAACGTGGAATTAGTTTACAGCTTTTTCAAGCACTTTGATGCATTTTGGAAACAGGAGATGAGCCCCTTTTCTAATGCACCACCTGTCTTGATAAACCCCTTCTCAAAGACTTACTGTTTGTCAATTTTATTTGGGTAACACATATTCTGAATGCCTTCGGCAGGATTCCAATGAGCCATTTTAATCTAGATTAATCTCGATTAATTTCAAGATCACAGTGAGATTAATCTAGATTAAAAAAATAAATCTATGCCCACCACTAATATATACATATACATACATATATATATATAATTGGCTTAAATATTTTTAGAATTAAACACATTTTCCGTCTAGATCACATTACCACAATTCAAATAAATAAATATAATTGTTATACAAAAAAAAAAAAAAAATCAGTATAGAAGATTTTACACAATTATTATACATTGTATTGACTTTAAATCGCCAGTTTACCAGTGAGAACATTGAGAATTAAAGTAGAAACTAATTTTGTAATGACAAATTGTAATGATAAAAATTTTAAAAACCTTAAATGGAACCCTCTATAAAAAAGGGTTCCTATATTTCAAAGACATTTCCAGTCAGATAAGGATTCACTGTTTACATTGTGTAATAACTGTTTCCACTAAAACAGAGACAGATAATCTTATTATATATATATATATATATATATATATATATATATATTAGGGGTGTAACGGTACGCAAAAATCTTTTTTTGCGTACATACCTCGGTTTTAAAGTCACGGTTCAGTTCATTTTCGTTACAGTAAGGGAAAAAATTGCAAACATTAAACTGCAGGTTGTTTATTACTAAAAACTTTTTTTAACAATTTTTTTTACACTTTTTTAAAATACTTTTTAATAAAATATATATAAAATAAAAAAAGAATAAGAAATAAAATACTGCTGCAAAGTTCTCCACTAAATAAAATACTCTGTCTCAAACCAATATCATATAATAAAATATAAATAAATAACTATGATTACAGTGCAGCATTACCAATCCCAGCTTGTAGGCCTGCTCATATTTAAAATATATATATGTGGCAGGGGAGGTGTGGTTTAGCGAGGTCTGCGACGGGAGAGAGAGTGAGGAGATCAGCGGTGGTAAGTGAGTTAAGTGAGAGACAAGTGACACCTGCTTCTCATTGCAGTGATTGGCGTGGGGAAGCAGTATTTAAGCCAGCTGGGAACCAGAGACAAAAGAGAGACCTGAGGACTCGTGGGAGGAAGCGACCGACAGAAAGCGAGAGCCTGAAAGTATCAATGTTATGATTTATGCGCATGTGGCGCGACTTTGTTTTCCGTTCTTTTGATCAGTATAATAAAGTTCCCACGAGCCTCAGTACGCCGACTCTGGTCTCCTTCCTTCTCTGCCATACGAACTTTTATCATTACACTGGTGCCGAAACCCGGGAAGGAAGGAGAACGACGCCGCCATGCAAACCCCGTCAGGATCATCGGGAACGCCGTTTGCGGAGCTCATTACATCGCGAGCTGTTCCGGAGCATGCTGGACCGGGAGGTTCGGACGAGGTCGGCCTCCCCCAGTTCCAGCCCTGCTGCCCACATGCCTCTTACGAAGATGGGGCCAACAGATGATCCGGAAGCGTTCCTCGATTTGTTTGAGAGGACGGCCGAGGCGTGTGGGTGGCCGGAGGACAGCTGGCCGGTCCGGATAATTCCGCTGCTGTCAGGGGAGGCCCAGAAGGCTGCTCAACAACTGCCCGTCCAGAACCTCCTGGTATATGCAGACTTAAAAAGAGCAGTGCTCCAAAGGGTCGGCCTCAGCCCCGAGCAGCACCGTCAACGCTTCCGGTCGCTAGAACTGACCGAAGCGGGCCGGCCCTTTGTCTTAGCCCAGCAGCTCCGGGACTCCTGCCGCAAATGGCTGTTGGCCGGAGGAAGCGACGCCGAGACCATTATCAACACCGTGGTGCTGGAGCAGTTCATCTCACGTCTCCCGAAGAGGACTGCTCAGTGGGTCCAGTGCCACCGGCCGGCGTCGCTGGCTCTGGCCATCAAACTGGCGGAGGATCAGCTGGCGGCGTGTTCCGGGGTCGGCCAACCCCTTCCATCTGTCTCTCTCTCTCTCTCTTCCCCCCCCCTCTCTCTCCTCTTTCTCCAAAGCCTGTCCCTTTACCCAGGTCTCGGTACACGGGGCCACCGAGGGCCGCACCCCGTTGGAGAGCAGGGACGGAGCCGGCCGCCATGTCACGGGGTCCGGCAAGGGGAATGGGGCCGCCGCACGGGGAGGGACTGGCTGAGCTACCAGCTGCTTCCCCACGTCAATCACCTGACCCACTTCCAACCACTAGGGTGGTGGGGAGGCCTGTGCCGGCCTGCTGGCGTTGCGGGGATCCGGGCCATTTCGTGGACCGGTGCCCGGTTATGGAGGTGGGGACGTGGGTCCGGATCCCGGACGACCCGCAGGCTGGCCCCGATCAAGTCGGGTTGTACCAAATACCCGTGAGTATTAAGGGGGGTACCTATCAGGCTTTGGTGGATTCAGGTTGTAACCAGACCTCCATCCATCAAAGCCTGATACAATCCGGGGCATTGGATACGGGCCGCGTGGTTAAGGTGAGGTGTGTGCACGGGGATATAGTGGAATACCCCATAAAAACCATAGGCATCAAATTTAGGGGACAAAAGCATTATGTGGAGGTGGCCGTTAGTCCGCGCCTCCGGCATCCACTAATCTTGGGTACCAATTGGCCAGCTTTTGAACAATTATTGGGGTGTTTAACAGTGGATGCCTCTGGGAAAAAGAGAGGCCCGGTTGGCGGGGCGTGCGCTCAGGTGGGAGAATCTGTACCCGGACCCAGTGGGGAAGCTTCAGGGGAACCGAGCGAGTTGGCGAGGCTAAACCTTTCCAGTCGCGATGACTTTCCCCTGGAGCAGTCCCAGGATGAGACCCTTAAACATGCATTCGAGCAGGTCCGTTCCATCGATGGGCAGGTCCTCCATCCTGACCGCGCGCTCTCTTATCCGTATTTTGCCATTATTAAGGACCGGTTGTATCGAGTGACCCATGACGCTCAGACAAAGGAAGATACGGCCCAATTATTAGTACCTAAGAGCCGTCGGGAAATGCTTTTCCAGGCGGCACATTGCAATCCCATGGCGGGGCATTTAGGTATGACAGCCACGCTAAATCGTCTAATGACCCGATTTTTTTGGCCGGGCATTCACGAGAACGTCCACAGATGGTGCGCGTCGTGTCGGGAATGTCAGTTGGTGAACCCACCGGCCACCCCAAAAGCGCCGTTGCGCCCTCTACCTCTAGTGCAGGTCCCCTTCGAACGAATTGGTATGGACCTCATCAGGCCATTAGAACGATCCGCACGGGGACATCGTTTTGCGTTAGTCATAGTGGACTATGCAACACGATATCCCGAAGCAGTGGCGCTCCGCAATATCTCGGCAAAGAGTGTGGCGGACGCCCTGTTTCGTTTAATCTCCCGCGTGGGAATCCCAAAAGAGATTCTCACGGACCAAGGCACCGCGTTTATGTCACGCACGCGCGAATTATATGAATTATTGGGCATTAAAGCGGTACAGACCAGCGTCTATCACCCACAAACAGACGGACTGGTCGAACGATTTAATCGCACTTTGAAAACAATGATTCGTAAATTCGTACAAGAAGACGCGAAAAATTGGGATAGATGGCTAGAGCCCCTCTTATTCGCTGTGCGCGAGGTCCCCCAAGCCTCCACGGGGTTTTCCCCCTTCGAGCTTCTTTACGGACGCCAGCCCCGCGGGGTGCTGGACGTCCTGAAAGAAACTTGGGAGGACGGACATTCGGATAGCAAAAATGAAATTCAGTATGTCATGGACCTGAGAGCAAAACTCCATACACTGGGGTGGCTCTCAATGGAGAATTTGCTTCAGGCCCAGGGCAGACAAAGCCAGCTGTATAACAGGGGAACTAAGCTCCGAGAATTTGCACCGGGAGATAAAGTGCTCGTATTACTGCCAACCTCCAGCTCCAAATTATTATCAAAGTGGCAAGGGCCCTTTGAGGTCACACAGCGAATAGGCGATCTCAATTATGAAGTAGTACGAACAGACAGAGGCGACTCCAGGCAAATTTACCACCTCAACCTCCTTAAAAAATGGAGCGAAGAGGAGTCAGTGTTGCTAGCGACGGCAGTGAGCGGAGAGGAGGATCTTGGGCCAGAGGCGATCATTAAAGAAAAATCCCTCGCCCTGGCCCCGGGAGGGGATCACCTCTCACCCTCGCAGCTCACTGACATTGGACAGTTACAGTCCGAATTTGCAGACGTGTTTTCGTCTCTACCTGGTCGTACTAATCTGATTCAGCACCATATTGAGACAGAGCCGGGCGTGGTGGTTCGCAGCCGGCCATATAGACTACCTGAACACAAGAAAAAAGTGGTTCAGACAGAATTAGAGGCGATGCTGGGGTTAGGAGTAATCGAGGAGTCCCACAGTGATTGGGCGAGCCCGATTGTTTTGATCCCTAAAACGGACGGCTCGGTGCGATTTTGTGTGGATTATCGCAGGGTGAACGCAGTGTCAAAATTTGATGCTTATCCAATGCCACGGATTGACGAGTTGCTCGATCGGTTAGGTACGGCTCGCTTTTATTCGACATTGGACTTGACAAAAGGATATTGGCAGATCCCCTTATCTCCCATGTCTAGAGAAAAAACAGCCTTCACCACGCTGTTTGGTTTACACCAATTTGTGACGCTTCCGTTCGGCTTGTTCGGGGCCCCCGCTACGTTCCAGCGTCTCATGGATCGAGTGCTGCGCCCGCATGCTGCATATGCCGCCGCCTACCTGGATGATATTATCATTTATAGTGGCGACTGGCGGTGGCATATGGAGCATGTGAGGGCTGTCCTCGAGGCGCTGAGACGGGCGGGGCTAACGGCCAACCCGAAGAAGTGCGCGGTTGGGCGGGTGGAGGTAAGGTATCTGGGCTTCCACTTGGGTCACGGGCAAGTGCGTCCCCAAATTGACAAGACGGCAGCAATTGCGACTTGCCCCAGACCCAAGACCAAAAAGGAGGTGAGGCAGTTCCTGGGGCTGGCGGGATATTATAGGAGATTTATTCCTGGTTATTCGGACCTCACTAGCCCCCTGACTGACCTCACTAAAAAGGAGGTACCAGATACGGTCCAATGGACGGAGCGGTGCCAACAGGCCTTTACCCGAGTTAAGGCTGCCCTGTGTGGTGGACCGCTCCTGCACTCTCCTAACTTTTCTCTCCCCTTTTTGTTGCAGACTGACGCGTCGGACAGGGGGCTGGGCGAGGTCCTGTCCCAGGAGGTGGGGGGGGGGAGGATCGCCCGGTGCTGTACATTAGCCGGAAGCTCTCTAAGAGAGAGGCTAAGTACAGCACCATAGAAAAGGAGTGTTTGGCCATCAGGTGGGCGGTCCTCACCCTTCGTTACTACCACCTGGGCCGGGAGTTCACCCTCTGCTCGGACCACGCGCCCCTCCAGTGGCTCCACCGCATGAAGGATACCAACGCGCGAATCACCCGTTGGTATCTAGCTTTACAGCCATTTAAGTTCAAGGTGATTCACAGGCCGGGGGCGCAGATGGCTGTGGCCGACTTCCTCTCCAGGAATGAGGGGGGGGGGCTGCAGGCCGGATGACTCCCCGGCCTGAGTCGGGCGGTGGGGGTATGTGGCAGGGGAGGTGTGGTTTAGCGAGGTCTGCGACGGGAGAGAGAGTGAGGAGATCAGCGGTGGTAAGTGAGTTAAGTGAGAGACAAGTGACACCTGCTTCTCATTGCAGTGATTGGCGTGGGGAAGCAGTATTTAAGCCAGCTGGGAACCAGAGACAAAAGAGAGACCTGAGGACTCGTGGGAGGAAGCGACCGACAGAAAGCGAGAGCCTGAAAGTATCAATGTTATGATTTATGCGCATGTGGCGCGACTTTGTTTTCCGTTCTTTTGATCAGTATAATAAAGTTCCCACGAGCCTCAGTACGCCGACTCTGGTCTCCTTCCTTCTCTGCCATACGAACTTTTATCATTACAATATATATATAACTTTTCCAAAGTGTAAAGTGCAACATGAACAGTTTCAGTTTTTAGACCTGCTCAGATTTCGTTATTGCGTTGGACCGATCGGAATTAAGAGCAAAGGTCTGTTTAAATGCCGACGGGAGCTGCGTTTGAATTACAATCGTTTTTTTCCTAGTTGTAGTGATGTTCACACTCGCGTGATGCCTTTTGAAAACATTAGGCCGGTGACACACTGGCATATTGCACCTGTCAAACATCGTCTATTTTGCCGTCAATACTGTTGACGGTGTTCTTTATCAGTAGGCTTTATATTTATGCTTAACATGAAGTATAGATATTGTTGTCGTGAAGACAAGATCCTGGTCTGTCGGCAGTCTCCCTCTATGTCACCTACAGTAGCAGCAGCACGCCAGCGCTGCGTCAGGCACGATTCTGGTGTGTAAAGACACAGAAAACGTGAAGCAGCCGTCACGCAACTGACACGCAGCAGAAACGCCACGCTCACGCCACGCAGCCAGTGTGTCACCGGCCTTAGAATCAGCTGCAGGGCGGGATTTGCGCTGAACGCGGAGACTTCCACCACTTTATATGTTCGTTTGGAAACACAAATGTACCAATGTTCCGCATACAAAATATTGCATTCGGTCATTCACATACCGTTACACCCCTAAAATATATATATATATATATATATATATATATATATATATATATATATAAGAAAAGGGTATTCGAGATTCTAAACGAAGATCTTTGCTAACTGTGACATTCAAACCCAAATGTAAACATCAGAATAAACAACTAGAATCTCTCCCACCTCCTGAATGTTCATGTAGGCATCGCCGAGTAACAGGAAGGTATGAGGGCTCGGCATTTTGTCCACCAAATCCCTGATGAGAACGCAGATATATTAATATTCTGCATGAACACGATGATTGATGATTGTTTATTAAAGTACAGCTTCAGCATTCCATTCCACTCTCTTAAGTAACCCTTAAAAAAAAAAAATCTAGTATCTAACGATATTGAAAACATTTTTTATATATATATATATATATATATATATATATATATATATATATATATATATATATATATATATATATCTCAAAATAAAATATGCCTATATTTAAGACCATTAAGAGACCTTGCATGGTGACAGTTAAGCACATTTTCTCCCAAATTAAATAATTAAATAAATAAAATAAAACAATTCCTGTCGGCCCGGGACTCGAACTCACAACCTTTCGATTGGGAGTCCGACTCTCTAACCATTAGGCCACGACTTCCCCCGGTTTTCCTTTTACGGTGAAATATGACCTGACATGAATTTATGATATTAACCCATGCTGTGAAAACCATTTTCTATAAGCTATAATGCATGAAGTAAATATGAGGAGCATGTTAGACGAATGAACATGCATTACCTATAGCAGCTCACATAAAGCCGTTTCTCTTTCCTGTGGTTCAGGTAGATTTCTGCCATTTTTTCTTTGGCCTGTATATAGTAGGGCTGCTCTGGTGTGATGTTTCTGAGCATGCTCAGTGCCAGCTCTGTATCTCCGCGCATGAGTGCGAGGTCTGCATTGGCGATAGTGACCCGAAGCTCCTCTGGAGTGCCCGTAAACTCATTTATGGCATCCTGCATCACTTTAGCTGCCTCGTGCTGGAAGTCAAGGAAAACCGTTATCCCAAAAACAAAGCACTAGCAAAATCATGTTAATTTTACAACAATACATAAGACTACAGACAACAGACTACAACAACATGAATACACCAAACATTATTATTAAAAAGTGCAGATTTATTAAAGGAAGAGTTCGCCTAAAAATGACAATTTGCTACAATTTTACTCATCCTCAGGCCATCCAAGATGCAGATGAGTTTGTTAGAAATGTTAGAAACACTTAACCACTAACCTGTTCTCCATTGAGCCACAGAGCTTCAGCTAGCTCCAGGAACACAGATACACAGTCGGCCGAGCTGAGCTCAACTCTCTTACTCTGTCTTTTGGTTGAGGAGCCCGTTCTCTTCACAGCACACAGACTCATGGCCATCTGCAGTGTCTGAATGGCCTCCTGAAGCTGCCCCATCTTCCTCTGAGCCTGAGCTTTTATGAGGTGATACAGAGGATGCTCACGGATCTGAGCACAAATAAACCACATATTCAGTCCCATCAAATCAATACATTTCAACTGGCTTCCTTCTGCAGTTCAGTATTGCTGGCAGCGATGTTGTGTCACCTCAAAGTTGTGGCTGAGGCAGAGTTCCAGAGATTGGGAGGAGAGCTTGAAGTTGCCCTGAATAAGATGAATCTGAGCCATGAGGAGATGGGCTTCAGCATGGGCCGGGTTCTGATCCAAACAGTGCTGCAGGCTACTCTGGGCCGCCTCGATATCTCCTGTATGACGAGAGCACAAACCTGACTTATTCGGTGAATTGGCCAAAAAAATTAAAGGAAAAATAAGAAAAAACTGTTTGCATAAAGAAACGTAATTAAGCTTATTTTTAAGAACATTTTTGCATTCTTTCATTATTATTTGCATGACAAAATTACTTTTATTTATTATTATTTATTTTGTTTTATTTTTTTTGTTTTTATTATTTTTACTTCCCATATTCACATTACTGTAAAAAATTTTTTATTTAAATTAACATTTAAGACTGTATAACAAATGTTTTATTAAAATATTTAGCAATTTAAACAAATTATTTTTTTGCATTACAGTAATGATTTTTTTTTCCTTCATTTTTTGGGCTTTATGATAAGGAGACTTTTGGGGGACATTTGCTTATTTTTAATAAAATAATAAAGCCACAGTGCAAAGAACGGTTCATTTAGGTTCATTCCCTTTGATTTTGGGGTGAAATATTACCTGGAAGCAGTGTTATTACACAGTAGAAAAGTGTAAGTAAAACTTAAACTAAAAATAATAAAAAACGGTGTAACTTGAAAAAAAAAAAAAAATTTGAATTACATTTCTCATTTTCAAATGAAAATAGAAAAAAAAAACCATTCAAAATATTAATAAAAAACCTATAATGGTATCCCAATGATAGTAAAATACCACTGCCTGTAAGTAAGAAGTTTGAAAGATTCACCCAATGTTGTGATGTAAAATAAATAAAAAGATGCCAATAAAATCTTCATTTTTTTTTAGAAAATATCACTCAGACATGCACACACCTGACTGAAATCGGACTTTGGCCATTAGAAAGACGGCCTGCATCATTCCAGGCACTACTTTGACCACCGTGTCCAGCACAGATGCGCAGTGCTGCAGCTGAGGAGCAGGAGGCTGACCAGGAGCTGGAGCCTGCAGCGAGAACAACATCAGCCAATAAACTACACCAGCAATCGTCATCAACACACACTCAGAATCACGGCTGGACAAAACACTGTTAGGCAGCATATAGTGTGTATTCTGCAAGGCAGCGATGGGATGGAAGACCTTGGCAGGAGACAGCGCCAGGTATTCCTTGGCAATCTCAAGCAGGAAGTCAGGATTGAGTTTCTCAAAGTACTCCACACTGAGAGGCAAACCCTGCAGGGCGGAAAAGTGTGTGTCCACCGTGTCGTTTAACAGATTGGTTGCCTCGTCTGGTGGCTGACGCTTTTTCACAGCCAACAGCGCCCGCAAATACAACAGCTCCTAACACACACAAACACATAGGTTAAGCAAACCTTAAATAGGATTCTGTTTATAATGTGCTTTGATATTAGGTCATGTATTAATTAATCTGTTCACTAATGCTTTTTAATTCCTCAGACAAAGCTCAAAATGAAAAAAAAATAACAGGATTTTTATTTTACTATATTTCTGTTCCCTTCAAAAAAAAATTTGGGAGCTGCTTTTTGCAAAGCAGATGTGTATGTTTGTTTAAGTGTGTGCTAAACCGCCCAGACGAGAGTGTAAACAGGCCCTGTTACACACTGTGGATGACTCAATGGGTAAACACAGCACAAGTGCATTAATAAACCAGGTCGCTGTCGAATACGAATCAGAACGTTTTGAATACAAAAACCATTTTCTTTATCTTTTATTTAATTCTGTGGAAATATTCTGGAAAGAGTCTGTGTGTAACATCGTTCAAAGCTCACACTGTTTGTTTAAAGGAGCATTGCGTAGGTTCTGAAATTTCTAACCGTTACTGACACCAGTGGCCGTTAGAGGAACTGCAGCCAGTGTCATGCTCGTTCTCAGTGCGCACGCTCTTGTTTTTTTTTTTTTTTACGAGGAGTGTCTGTGGGTGTCTGAATTGTGCTGGAGGCTGGTCGCTTCTTTCCATCCGCAGAGTCCATTTGAAAACACTATTGCCGCTGCTTACTATAATGGCTGGCGTGCCGTACGGTTGTAAGCCCAAGTAGACGAGAACGAGCATGACGTCACATTTTGTGAATTTTCGCGCCAATTCGGGCCCGGCTCCTCCACACACAATTGAGCCTACAGGCTGATAGAGGCAACCGTGGTGGACAGTCGAGGTGTCATTCTTTTTTTACATCATGGTTGGCTCATACATGTACAAATATAAACTCTATCTTAAAGATTTTTTTTAAGTAAAAACCTCCACATAGCTCCTTTAAAGTATCATATTAAGTCATTTCAATGGATTCTCACCGCTGATTTGCCAATGGACTGCTGGATCTCTGTCAGAAACTCCAGCTGCTGTTCTGCATCTTCTAAGTGGCCCTCCATGAGCTGACACCTGATGATACCTGCACAAACACAACAAACACTGATTTAGGCTCGTTCTATTCATGCATTTTAAACATTTTAAAAACACAGCTAGACATTATAGTATTTTAAGATATTTTAGTAATTTTGTTATGTACTTTTTTCATTTTTATTATAATATATACATTTGATCTATTACAGTTTTTAATAGTATAATATTTTTAGTAAACAATTGCAACACTGATCCTAGACAGTCTTCTGGCGAACTTTCATGCTGCAAAACATTTTCTTTTAAAAGAAACTTTGATTTGAATCGCTCATATCAATTCCATGCAAGTGCAAAAGATGTTTTGAGGCACAATGCGAATGCATGACATTGAGTGGCACTGCTTTTATGAAATTTGATAAAAGATCATATTTCAACCATTCATATTCAATATATAGTTACAAATATTGATGATAACGAACTTAAAAACATTTTTTTTCCATATATAGTTCATTAGTGTAACTGTAGGCAGTTTACAATTGGCACTTAACACATTATATGTGGTCTCATAATTTGTGACCCTGGACCACAAAACCAGTCTTTAGTGTACATTTTTCAAAATTGAGATTTATACAAATTAGCTTATTAGCTTATTAGGATTGGACAATATTTGGTTGAGATACAGCTATTTGAAAATCTAGAATCTGAGGGTGCAAAAAAGTCTAAATATTGAGCAAATCGCCTTTAAAGCTGTCCAAGTTAAGTTCTTAGCAATACATATTACTAATATGTAATATTTTGATATATTTATGGTAGGAAATTTACAAAATATCTTCATGGAACATGATCTTTACTTAATATCCTAATGATTTTTGGCATAAAAGGCAAATCAATAATTTTGAACCATACCATGTATTTTTGGCTATTGCTACAAATATACCCCAGTGGTTTTGTAGTCCATGGACACATATTTGCTTTCACTGTCATTTTACAAAGGTTTTAAATGTGACCCATCCATTTTAATGCATTTGATAAGCATTCTTTTCTTTATGGCTTTCAAACTGCTCTCACCTATCAAAGCGGAGACGCTGCTCTCATCGAGAGTCATTGCTGTCTTGTACCATTTCATGGCCTCCTTCACTCTTCCCAGCAGAACCAGCTGGTAGCCCAACTCTGTGGCCAGTTCAGATTCACTCGAGGCTTGTGCAAACGCCCGCTCCACCATCCTGTGAGTGTGCTGGAGGACCTTCTCCGCTCTTCCGCACTGCACAGTGATCAAATATTCACATCATCCCATCTCTCTGCAGCACCGATTCATTTATGAAACAGCAGTATGGTTTCACTTGAACATATCACGTTTATATATAACAGCATGTGGCGAATCCAGCTGGTTTATGATTTGCAGGATTGTGATGTTCAGGTTCAAATGAATTTGAAGTTGTGTGTGCATGGATGAGTATTACCACTCGAGTGAAGGCTAGAGACATCCTGAAGAAGAGCTCAGGATTGTTCGGTTCCTGAATGTCCAGATTACTGATCAGATTGGATAGTTGATTTACACACTGAAAGAAAGAAAGAATATTAATGCGAAGAGAGAGAAAAAACACACTACCATTCAAAAGTTTGGAATTAGTAAGATTTTTTTAATGCTTTTGAAAGTCTTTCGGGCTCACCAAGTCTGCATTTATTTGATCAAAACTACAGTAAAAACAGTATCGTTGTAACATTTTTACAACTTATAATGTAATTTATTATTGTGATATCAAAGCTGAATATTCAGCATCATCAGGTGGGGGGAGTGAATGTACAGCGCTCTCTCCATCTTAAATACCATGACTTAGGTGCCCTTGAGCAAGGCACCGAACCCCCAACTGCTCCCCGGGCGCTGCAGCATAAATGGCTGCCCACTGCTCCGGGTGTGTGTTCACGGTGTGTGTGTGTGTGTGTGTGTGTGTGTGCACTTTGGATGGTTTAAAAGCAGAGCACAAATTCCGAGTACGGGTCACCATACTTGGCTGTATGTCACGTCACTTTCATCATACCCCAGTCCTCAGTGTCACATGATCCTTCAGAAATCATTATAAGCTGATTTGCTGCTCAAGAAACACTTCTTATTGTTATCAATGACTTGCATGATATTGCATTGCTTAATTTCTTGAAGGATTCATGCCAGGTTGAAGTGCAATGAAATTAAATGCACTAATCTTGTGACATTGCTCACCTCTCCAACATCTCCTTCCCTGCAGAGAGAGTGCAGCGCCAGCATCCTCAGAGCCTCCAGGTTATTTTTATCTCTCTGGAGAAGCCTGAAGTTGAGAAGATGAAAGGAATCAGGAAATTAAATCCAAAGTCTGTTGATGTGTAAAACAGATGTTCTGAGACATGCATTTATGTCTTTGCATTGTTTGACATTTTTAACTGGCTTAGATAGAGCATCTACTAAATGTAAACGCAGTCCCTGCATTATATGTTTATGTTTTTATAAAATAATATTGTGCATAATGTTGTGCATTACTATTTATTGTTATATATTAATGCATATAAATGAAAATGATTAAATATTATGCTCAATTATGTATATTTAGATGAAAACAGTTTTAAAGTATTTTACTTGCATTAAACATCTTTTTTGTGCTATAATGAATGTTTAATTGAAATTATGGTCCTTCTGATTGACAATCATCACTCTTTTAGAGCAAATACTGTACAAAAAGGAGCTTGAAAAACCACAATCCTGCTCCACCTGAGGGAGCTGGTGTTCACACAGACTCATTGAGGTCTCGCCGGGGAGTTCGTATAGGGAAAGAGAAACAATGATCCAGTTTTTCTGTACAAATCCATGGAATCACATCTATTTTCCATTTGCACATTAATGCAGCTCACTTGTGAAAGTGTTTGAGAGCTTTTAAAGTGGTGTATTTATGTATATAAAATCCAGAACAATTAATATTACTTAAACCGTTAAATAAGGTATTTTTTTTTTTTTTTTTTTACCTCTGAGCTGCATCTATAGTTTGTTCCCAGTCCTGTAGAGTCAACAGCAGCTTCATCTTCTTGACCAGAGCAGGTAGAAAGGACGGATAACTCACAATCACCTGGTTAATGGTCTCTAAAGCACCAGAATAATTCTGCCGAAATTCAGAATAATGTACCTGACAGAAAGACACAATCAGAGCATTAAAAAAAACTTTTTGCAATAGCACAAAATATAATAATGTAATATAATAAAATTTCTCAGGTACTTGTATTTTTTTTTAAGGTGAAATTTCACTGAATCATTTATTTTCAGTTGATTCTATATGAAATTTTAAAAAAGTATCATAACTTAAACAATTACATCACCTTTAAGATGTAAACTTTTGAAAAATGTAAATAAAGATTGTGCACACATCTTATAAGCGAACATCAACCAGGACATTTCTGTTCGCTAAATCATTAAATGGTGATCAGAAATAAAGATACCTTTCCCATCAAAGCAAAAATGTCACTTTTCTCCTTCAGGGCCTCGTCAAAGTATTTCCCAGATTTCTTTGCATAAGCATCCTTATTAGATCGCAGATCAATCCAGCCTTTCAGCACAATTCCCTACAAAACAATAATCCCGATAATAAATAGACAGCTAAATATGTGGAAAATCTGTTAATCGTCAGTGTTATTTTAGTATCATTGAGATACTTTTATAGCTTTTATTAATATTTTGAATTAGATTATATATTAACAGTTTTCAGTTTGTTACATTTTTAGCAATTATGTTTTAATTCAGTTCTATTTGTTTATTGTTTTTGCTATTTTAGCGAAGTAGACTAAGTTAACTAACTAAAAAAAGTGTTAGCTATAACAGCCCTGAAAATCACTACATTTAAAGGAGCCATACTTTACTTTTAGACCCTGATGTTCAAATAAACATTGATATATATATATATATATATTGTTTTATTAACATTCACAGTTTAGTGTTTTATGACCACCATGAATGAACAGGCCAAATTTCAGCCATATGTACCTTAAATGCTGAATATTTGCCCTGTTCTCAGACTTATGCTACTGATCATATAGACACAGGCAGGCTGAACAGTCATGAAAAGCTGCCTCAGCAGAAATCTATGGGGTAGATGCATTAGAAAAGTCCACCTCTTTAGAGCCACTGGAGATCTTGATCATTCTGTCCACATACTCTCTGGCTTTGTCACTGCGGCCCAGAAGCCACAGAAGCAGGCCAGCGTAATACAGAGCTTTGGGACCCGCCGTCTTCCTCTCCTCCTTCACCCTTCCATCCAGCTCCTGGATCACATCACGGTCTACACCCAAGACATGTTTTGTCATTATTTATTCACACTCATATCATTCCAAACTTGTATGCTAGTAAATTTTCCATGCAACACAAAGGATTTGTATAGAGACATTTAATACTGACATTAGGCCTGTCGCAATAATCAATATATACACTTATCGCGCAGTATATATATGTACATGACCTCAAAATTCTTTAGTGATGCAATACATCACCCATTATGTGCACATAAAAATTAATGTGACAATGTTTTGTACATTGCATGTGCGCCTGTGTCTTTTGCAGCTTTTCGAACATAACATGGTGTAGTTGGTGCTAGTTCAAATTTAAAAACTGCTTCTACAAAAACAAGTTTCATCCTCAGATCTGGTCTTGTTTAGGGATCTGTGACTTTGTGCATGCGGACACCTGACTGCTTAATAGTGATTGCATTTTTCAGCAATAGTGTGCACACTTAACTTACAGAGAAAAGAAGGTCAGGGAAAAATCTTTAGATGGAAAAATCATTGCATTTTTATTTTTGTCTCCTTGTTACTTTGCAATTTTTGTTGGAAAATGTTCATTTACTATTTATTTCATTTTTTTAAGGTATCTAATATTTTGATACTTAATTTCCATGACCTAAATATTCTTAAAAATTAAAAGTTTGTAGTCATTTAGAAGTGTGTAGGCCTTCTTGCATTATATTAAGTTGTTACATTATGATTAGCATAAATTGTTTTTTAATGATGGATTTGTTTCTTATAAACATGCAACTTTTCACTTCACAATACATTAACTGATGGACTGGAGTGGTGTGGATTTCTTGGTGACTATTGTGATGTTTTTATCAGCTGTTTGGACTCTCATTCTGACGGCACCCATTCACTGCAGAGGATCCATTGGTGAGCAAATGAAGCAATGCTACATTTCTCCGAACTCATCTACATCTTGGATGGCCTGAGGGTGAATACATTTTTAACAAATTCTCATTTTTAATTGAACTATTCCTTTAAATAAGACGTGCAAAAGATCTACCAGGGTTTGTTCTTTTCTTCTGGGCATAGACCAGAGCCATGAGCACACAGAGGGAGACGTCTCTTCTCTCCTTCAGCTGCTCCAGCTCCTGAATGGCATCCAACACTTGATCTGCAACAATCAAATCACAAAGGGGCTTTAGACCAGTACTCAAGACGTCAAATGAAGACAAAGATAGAAAACGGTGGGATTTCCTCACCTTGCATGAGCAGCCCATAAGCGTGGAGGAATGAGAAGATCGGATCATGACTGAATTTCCCTCGAGCTTCACTGGAAGAATCTACAACATGACTGGAGTACTTTTCCTGGCAGTAGTATAAGATCAAGGCCTGAAATAGGTAATAAATTCAGTAGGGTTAATTTGTTTAATTATTCAACTTGACAGGAAAACCATATGTTTTTAATGACACTTGATTAGTCATATATCTTAATATATTAAAGGTGTTCTTTACCTTGTAAAACAGACTCATATTTGATACATACATTTAAATGAACATGTCAAAACTTTGCTGAAAAACCTGTTGCTGTCGTCTGATTGATAGTTTAGACTTTTTATTTTGTCTAAAGGTTTAATAAACTCTTCCATTAAAAACAAAAATATTTTTCCAACTATTATTTCATATGTCAGGCTTTACAGGTTTGCTTTTTCCAATCAGAATCTCTGTTTCTTTGAAGAATGTCGTTTTTCTTCCTGTTTATGTTTATGAAACATCTCACAACTACACGTATTTCTACTAAACATGTTCTATTATTATTATTATAGTTCCATGCGATCATTTCTCATGACTTACGAGCGCGCTCTCTTCATCATCAACCCCCGCCATATTGTCACACACTGCAGCTCTCTAAAAACCCTGAAAATATAAAAAAAAACCAGACGATTCTGCACAGCGAGAGTCTTCCTATCCTGATCTCGCCATCTTTGAAGACGAGGCGTCATAGTAACCAAACAATCTCCGCAATTTCCGCTTGGAAACCAGGAAGTGACGAGTCAGTACAAGAGTGGCGCAATTCTACTTACTTACCACTGGGTGGCGCCACACGCTCGTTTTTATTTGCAGCATAGATACGTGTGTAGAGACACATATCTATAACAAATATGTTTATGAAGCTATATACGATTGGTCATGTGACGTTTATACACCCAAGATGTAATTTATGAATAAAATATTTTATAAAAAAGAACCAAATCGAATCTACGCTATCCATATAGAAAAAAAAATCAGTGTCAGACTGTATAAATATATAAATTTTTATTATATTTTGTATTCTGTATATTCGATATTTTATTTATTTATTTATTTATTTATTTATTTATTTATTTATTTATTTATATTGTGTGTGTGTGTGTGGGTGTGTACCTATTTTGGGAGCAAATTTAGCCAAAAGTGAGCAAAACCTGACAAAATCGCCAAAAACCTCAATTTGGGGACGTCCTCGTTTGTAAAACTGGTATAAAAATAGAGTAAACAAAATTTTTTTTTTTTATTTAAAAAATGCAAAAAGTTTTCTGTGAGGGGTATGGGTGGGTTTAGGAAGTCGCTTTGGATAAAAGCGTCTGCTAAATGAATAAATGTAATGTAAATGTAAATAACTATCTGTATATAAAAACAATAAAAGTCTATGTAATGTCCCTATTTAGAAGGTTAAGTGTGTGTGTGTGTGTGTGTGTGTGTGTGTGTGTGTGTGTGTGTGTGTGTGTGTGTGTGTGTGTGTCGTCTGTAATGAGCACTAGATGGCGCCGCACTCCGCACTGCTTTAGCCTATGTCTTTAGACTGTATTTTTATAATAAGATTCTTTTTATATAAACAACATGAAGAAACAGCAGGGTTTAAACAAAATGAACAAGTTAAAGACAGTCATTCAGTCATAACAGTTTTCCTGTTTGTATGCATCATAGTAGTTATCCAGTTTCAGTTTTATATGTATCCTGATTGTATCTTTTCAAGGTGTTTGCAAGGCTTTAAACTTATTCCCAGTTTTTCTGAAATAAGTCTACCTTTCACCTAGTGACATCACTCCTTCACAGAGGTGATGGTTGACTTTGGCTCTTTTCCCCTTTGCATTGATCTGCATGTAAAAGTGAGGTTGAGCTGTTTTGAATAGATGCAAACTGTGCTGATCTGCTGTGGTCGCTTCAGTCTCTGAATCTCAGCTGAATGCGTGTCATCACATGACTGAACTATGGTCAGAGCTGAAGTGTGTGGGACACAGATTGCTGGTCTCTGCGTCTTTCAAAACCCATTCATCTGTCCACTGAGCTGGGTTTTCTCAACTGGTTTTGCTTCAGGATTCAGCAACAAAACTGTTACTATAACATAAAATGAACGTATTTACTGAAGATGTATGAACATTACCACAAAATATGGGTTTCTAAATGTCTTTTGAATTTAATGTCATGCTATATATTTATTTATTTATATATAACAGATAAATAGATTTTGTCCAAAAGTATTTATTTATTTGTGTATACTGTATGTATGTATGTATGTCTCTTTTGCTCAACAGGGCTGCGCTATTTGGGTAAACAAATACAGTAAAAACAGTAATGTTGTGAAATATTATTACAATTTCAAATAAGTGTTTTCTATTTGAATAAATGTTAAAATGTAATTTATTCCTGTGATGCAAAGCTGTATTTTCAGCATCATTACTCCAGTCTCCATTGTCACATGATCCTTCAGAAATCATTCTAATATACTGATTTGCAGCTCAAGAGACATCTTACAGAATCAGAATGAGCTTTATTGCCGAGTATGCTTGCGCACAAGGAATTTGTTTTAGTGACATAAGCTTCCAGTACACAGAGACAACACCACACAGACAAAAAAAAAATCAAAAATGGGCAAATAAATAAGTGTATAAACTACTATTGTCAACATAAAAACAGTTGTGCTGCTAAGTATTTTTATAAAAACTGTGATGAAATACTTTGATGAAAAGTACAGAATAACAACTTTTATTTGAAATATAAATCTTCTCATTGTCTATACCTTCAC
This sequence comes from Carassius carassius, assembly GCF_963082965.1. NCBI lineage: Eukaryota > Metazoa > Chordata > Actinopteri > Cypriniformes > Cyprinidae > Carassius > Carassius carassius. The sequence goes on from NC_081765.1 coordinate 31,641,020, forward strand.
TTTTGAATAATTTAATGCATATTTGCTGAATGTAACTTTTTTTTTTAACTGACCCAAAATAGTATATATGATATGTATTTATTTAAATACCCCAATGCACAATACAGATATATAGATACACACAGGTTTGTCAGGTTAATTATAGTTTTTTTGTATTTCATAAACTCCCAATATGAGGCATTGAAATGGAAATGTGCTTTCATCCTCATCAGCCTTAATGAGAGACTCAGGGTTACACAACACAGTTTGAGCTCAATGATGGCATAAATTAGCCCTGGGTTTTTCCTGGACCCGGCCTAAACACACAGGGCCGTGTGTCCTGTCGCGAAGGGGGCATTTCCCCAGCCCGTCCGTCCGATACAGTTCCATACACACACAGACAGATAATCATTAGCAGCAGCAGCAGCAGCAGCAGAAGTCATCAAAGCAGAAGCCGTCTGCTCATGTGTAAATGTGCAGGCTTAGTTTTGAGTGACTTTGAGGAACTTTGTCTTTTGGATGATCGAGAAACGCACTGGATTCTATGCACATAAAGCAACAGGAAATTCTCTATAATGGAGCACTTAACAGGGAACATAACAATAATGATAATTTATTAAAAATCGTTCTCATTCACCAAGAGTAGAGAAGTTCACATCACAACAATCCATCCTTCTGGTGTCATTATTTCAATTGTAGAAAAACTAGCGCTGTCAATGGATTAATGGCGATTAATTGCATCCAAAATAAAAGTTTTTCTTTGCATAATATGTGTGTGTGATGTGTATATTTATTATGCATATATAAATACACATGCATACGGTATATATTTAGAAAATATTTACGTTTATATTCAAATAATTTCATTAATTATATATATATATATATATATACAAAAATATATGTTTTTCTTAAATATACATAGCCTGATGGTGAATACAGGTCAACTGATCCATAAAAAATAGGATGGATTGGATGGAAACCCAATGAGAAGGTTTGCTGCTGGTGAAGATGTTGAGCTTTCATGACCTCTGTGTCTAAAGCACTTAAACACGTTTAGGCCAATATACACACTTACTCAGACAGCGGCTTTGATCGATAGCACAGTGAGTGCTCCTACACATTTACAAAAGCTCCTTAAAAGACATTCTCAAACTTTATTGTAAGTCTGCTGCTTAGAGGCTACCATTGGCTCCATTGGATGTGTCATTGTGGTTTTCCTGTGGTTATCCTCATCAATCCATCTGGTGACCTCCAGAGGACACATTGTAAGGGCAAACATTGTCAATCAGTAAGTGACAGTCAGTAAATGGATATTGAAATGGATCAATATTTAAATAAATAACTGAATATGAGCGTGCATCAGTCACTAAGCACCATTAAGCAACTGTGATCTCTGTTGCTGTTCTTGGATTTGTCTGTCTGCAAGTGTCATGCGTGCACTGGACTTGCAGTAGTTTTAAGTAAATTAAGGTTTGGATGCCTTAGCACTCGTGACACACAATGTGAATTTCATATTTTCACTCGTTTGCACACAAGAATCAAACCTGGGTATATTTGGAGTTTCATAAAGAAGGTCAAACAGGTTCATGCTACATTATCACATGACCTCATCACATTGCATCTGTGTTCCAGTAAAATTTGATTTGAACAAAAAAGATGTTAAAGTTGTGACTGATATTGCATCATTAAAAAATGTTTGCAGACTGTGCATAGTACACATAGTATATTCAGATATTACAAATATGCATAAACTGCTGTTCAGACATTTAGGTTCTTTCTTTCTTTCTTTTTAAGAAATTAATACTTTAGTTTATCAAGGACACATATTTCTCTTCATTTGAACTTTCTATTCACCAGAGAATCCTGATAATTGTATTAAAGTTTCCATAAAAATGGAAAACGGTTAACAACATTGATAATAATAAGCAAATCAGCATATTAAAATGATTTCATGTGCAATGAATATGGTTGCAATGATGCTGAAAATTCAGCATTGCGCCACACGAATAAATTACCTTTTAAAATATTTTACTGTATTTTTGATCAATTAAAATAAGTGATCACTTTTGGAAGAAAAAGTTATCTACAGGTATGTATAGTATATTACTGTATGTTATAATATTAGTATATTAGAAGCCAACAAGAAAATGTTTTGAATATGCAAAGACGACAGAACCAATCCTCATTCAGTATGCAAATAGACATCAGAAAAAATAGGTCCAATCACAATTCAGTATGCAAATGAGACGTCAAACAAGTTGACAGATTTTCAAACTTCTACATTTGACTAAATGTTTACAAACCCCAAATTTCAAAGCAAAAAACTTAATTGATCGACAACCCAAAGTATACTTAATGTGTAAAAGATTTAGAACAAGCCCAAACCAGATTCACTGGAGGAACACGAGGGCGGTTCTGCCTTGCAAACACCACATAAACGTAAGTGATGTTACGTTACTAAGCAACAGTGCGGGAGAAACTGCAGCATCACTTTTCATTTGAATAAGTGTCTGGGAGCAGAGCTTCCTGGGTCTGATCACGAGGCCATTAACTTCTGCCCATATACTGTCTGACCATCTGTGCTGCTGCGGCCCCGGCTTGTGGCTCTCGTAAGGAAACGTCTTGGTTTTGGCCACTAGCTTAAGTGTGTTTTTCTTAAATTATTAAGTTATCGTCTTACTGATGGGTCCAAATGAGAGGCAGTCTGTGAACCTAACTGAATTATTCTGCATGATCTAAAATGACCATTAGTGTAAAAAGGAAATAAACACCACAAATGACACAATAACAGGGCGTGGTGTGGTGAAAAACGATCTCTCTGAGGGAGTTTTATTGAATAACTAGAAAATGGTAAGATCTTTTTTCTTCTTCTTCTTCCCTGTATGCCAGGCTTGAGATTGAGTCATCTTCAGCTAAAAGCTCATCTGAGATGTCAGATTAATAATTAATCAAGTCCTAATAGCCAGCAGGTTCTGAATCACATAAAGAGACTTTAAGAGATGAGATTTTCTTGATGATCTATTCGGATGTATTTTGTGGCCAAATGTCCTCTTCAGCATTGGTCTTTACTGATAAATCTTAAATGAATTATTTATTTCATTTTTCATATAACCAGAATTTTGGGAGTCTTCTGGAAATTATATATAAATGACACTGAATGTAAAAATTTAAGCAAAGTATATATTATTCTTAGCACCACAATACAACAACAACAACAAAGGCAATAATTATTATGATTATTGTTAGAAGTAGTAGTAGTATTAACTTGGGGTGGTAAAAAATGAAATTGTAATTCTTGTTTTTTTAACCAACATTGACATTGAAAAAAAAATACATAAAATTAATTTTAAAAATATTATTATAAATGTTAATGTTTGTGGAATGTGTTTTTTACATTGATTAATATTGAATTTATTTATAAAAATAATAATAATAACAATATAAAGAATAATATAAAGAATAAAAATATAATTATAAATTTACCAACATTGATACTGATAATAACTGGTTTATATATATATATATATATATATATATAAACCATTTTTTTTATTTTTTATTTAATGACATTTGCTTTATACCCTGAAAATCAAACAGAAGCCTTAGATGATGATGTGTGTGGTGTGACACTCACACTCAAAACCTCTGAGGACAAAAAAACAAAAACAAAGCTTTTCACATGAAAGCTCATTAGCAGAGAAACTGTGGTTTTTTGCGGAAGTGGATAATTGTGGTTGAGTTCAAATGGTCAGGACTGAAGTTACAAGAGATCTAATGTGCTCCTAATTAGAGTACAGTCACTTGAGACCAGAGCTGTGACCATAAAACATCTCACTCTCTGAGAAACAATACTATGTCTTTCCGAACATACATCAGAGCGTATGGATGCTGTAAAATGTGAATACAGTTAGAGGAATCATCACTTAGAGTATACAGTCATCGCTGCCGAGTAGAGTGGAAATGTTCATGTAAAAACTAAAACTGTGGAAAACAAGTCTTGACTTTCTAGAATAGATGTTTTTTTACAGTTTTCTCCATGTTATATATATAAAACAGTTTTTTTTTTTTTTACCTGCGGCGGAAACAAGCTTTGATAGTTTTTCACACATTTAAATTTGTGTCAAATGCATGAGGACTTGGAAACCTGCTTGAAAACAATCATTAATTTTGAATTACACAGTTCGGAATATTTGTTTATTTATTATATATTATATATTTGATATATAAATAAATATTTGATGTCTCTGAACAAATGTATAATATATAATATATCTGAACAATAAGCTACACTTATTTGATGGAAAACTCAAAAACAGCAATAATGGGAAATATAACTTAAAACTTAATTTAAAATGAAATTTATTTCTGTGACGCAAAGCTGAATTTTTTGCAGCCATTATTCCAGTCTTCAGTGTCAAATTATCCTTCAAGTTAAAAAAAATAAAATCTTAATTATGAAAACTTTGTGAAAAAAAAATCTGTATGTGAAAAGAAATGTTAGGTGCAAAAATTATACACTTCACATTCAAGACTCCCATACTTAAGTCAAGGATGGTAAAAGTGGCCAAATAAAGAGTGAATTCAAACAATCACATGGTGCTTGATAGCTCAAACCAAATTTCATGAAACTAAACAAATAAAATCAATAAATAGTGAATACACAAAGAGTTCCAGCAGGTGTAAGTTATGTGATGAGTTTATTCTCTTAGCTTAAAGAACCGACTCATAGCAATGTACTGCATGCAGTTTAACTCACAGACAACAAGCATGATGCATATAAAGCTAATGATTTATGTTTTATGCTATTTTGATATTCATCTCATTTAAATTCATAATATACCTAGAATTCATTTTCTCAATACATGTCACGTTCACATAGAGCAGTTACACTTACGACTGTGTTTATGTGAAACATATGAGTCTCTGACATGAAACGAAATGTAATGATAACATTCATAACTATAAAAATGTAAACGAATACACACTATCCCATCAGTCTTCAATCATCGTAAAGACGCAAGTCAAACAACCTGTTGGCTAACATTAATAACAGAAATATATAGAACTACAATCTTCATAAGTGAAATATGCAGTAAACGAAAGTAGTGCATTTATATTCCTCAATGTAATTTTTTTTATATATATAAAAAAAGCATAATACAAATAAAAACGGCCAAATTTCACAATAACATTTTAGTTTCAACATAATCAAAGTGATTATATTTCCCATATAACTTTTTTTGTATTTTAGCTTTTTACTTAAACCTTCCACATTCCCTATATAGATTATAATCCATAATTTCTGCATTATACAAATTCTATAACAGATTGCATATTCCTACAAAATATTTACACCATTTATGAAAGAAATCTTTAAAAAAGCAAAGACGACGTGGATGCTGAAAGATGAAGTTTTGGTTTAAGACACGGTCTAGAACAGCTACCTAACCAAATCTGTGTTCATATACAAAAATGAATTTGCAACTACTGATGCATCCTGCTATGACGCAGAAGTGAAGATGATGGGAACAGATCTCTAAATGCAACACTAATGGAATAGATCATCCAAAAATGAAAACTAGCTGAAAATTTTTCATCACATCACTTGCTCACCAATGAATCATCTGCAGTGAATGGGTGCCGTCAGAATCAGAGTCCAAACAGCTGATAAAAACATCACAATAATCCACAAGAAATCCACACCACTCCACATCAGTTAACATCTGGTGAAGTGAAACCATTTTGGACTATCTGAACTTGTAAACGGTGCTTGATTTGTGCATATTTCTCTCCTGATTTTTTTTTTTTTTAACTGGAACACAGAGGGCTCATATTTTAGCTGGACAGCACCCATTCATTGCAGATGATCCATTGGTGAGGAAGTGATTCCATGCTAGATTTCTCCAAATCCGTACCAATGAAAAAACAAACTCATCTACATCTCAGATGGCTTGAGGGTAAATGCATTTTCAGTCAATTTTCTTTTTTTAATTTTCAAGTGCAATATCAGTGAGGCAGCTACAGGGAAGGCTGAAATTAGACACAGTTCACAGTTCAAGATGTGACGTAAGTCTTGAGGTTTTAAGGAAAGAGTTTGCTGCAAGCTCTCGAGTAGGGAAGGCACGTGTGCAAATGGCTTTCTAGCATGTTGAAGAGAGACCTGAGAGGCACTGAGCCATTCTGAAATACTGAGTGCGAAACTTGTATGACTACAGATGAGCTGTCATGCAACTATAATTACACGTATATTGATGACAACAGAATGCAACAGTGGTGGGCAGCAGTCAATGGAAGAAAAAAATACATCAGCTCTGTCTCAAGTAACATGGAAAAAGCAACCTCACAAAAACAAAAAAAACAAACAAAAAAAAAAACATGAGAAAAAGTACAACTCTCTCAACAAACACAAACTGTTGACGAATAAATGACATTTAAAAAGGAAGTGTGTCATTTCTGCAGCAATCGAAGCACCAAACATCCCTGTTCAATTTTAGTGGGAATTGCAATAATTCCTGACGTCTCGACAATAACATCACAAGAACATACACAGTCCCATATTCTTCACTAGTGATTGATGAAGAAAGATACTTTTTGCTCCCATAATGGTGTAGTCAAAGCATCCATCATCAGGGACAAACTAGTAAAGTTAACTAGACAAACACTTAACCACTCACAAACAATTTCCTGTTTTTCACAGCAGACGGGCCTACTGTTTTCTAGCAAATAGGGCCTGGTGATACAGTATATATATATATATATATATATATATATATATATATATATATATATATCTTAAATAGTTTTAACAACTAAATTCTATTGTAATATATTTTAAAATGTAATTTATTACTATAATGTGAAACTGAATTTTCAGCATCATTACTCAGTCAGTCGTCAGTGTCATATGACCCTTCAGAAATCATTGTAATATGCCGATTTGGAGCCGTCTTGTTTACTAGCATTATTTATTCTTAATGTTGAAAACAGTTGTGCCACTCAATATTTTTGTTGAAACCATGATACATTGTTTTTCAGGATTCATTGATTAATAGAAAGTTCAAAAGACCAGAATTTAGGTTTAATAGAATTTTTTTTTACATTATAACTTGAGCCTTTATGAACACTTTTCATCAATTTGTTAGTGTCCTTGCTGAATTAAGAGAGAAATTGCTTTAGCAGTTGTTTTGCCTTTAAGGTTCAGTTGCCGCAAGTGACACAAAAATCACACACTTCATCTCTAAATGCATGACGCTGGATGCATCTCTGACTCACAAATATGCTGGACAACACACAAAGAAAACGCATCGGATTCAACACTTAGACAAAGCAATGACATTTGGTCCATCGCCATTTTCGCTACTGAGTGAAACTGGTTAGGCTTGACTGCCCAACTCATGTTAAACACAGCTCCAGAATAGGCACAAAGTTCAAGTATGCTCAGGCAGTATGGCATAGACATCCACATCAAACAGACAAGGTCACCTGACCCTGACAAATAACTTGAAATAAAAGTTGTAAACAATTGTTCGTAATGCTACTCTAAACCCCGTTACCTTTGTCTTCCACTTCCTTCTCATGTCTGTCCTTCTCGTATTTGTTGGTGGTGTTCTGTGACAGGCTAGGAGAAGATATGGCAGGCATTGTGTCAGTATCTTCTGAAGTGCCACTATCATTGCACTTGTCATTGTCAACAGACTCTTTACTCGGGACGTTCCCGTTTTGCTGCTTGGTCTTATGGACCTTCTTCATACTATGTCGGACCAAGTGCTTCCTGAAGGCTCTCTGGATGATTGCAGCAGACGTATCTTCATGCTTCCTACGCAGGGTTGTGGTGATGGGCTCATAAGAGGACTTTGAGGGGTTGGAGGCCATGAATCGTTCTTCCATTTGTCCGCGAAGGACGTCCATCTCGCCGCCTTCCCCAAGAACTCGTTTGGTGAAAGCGAACAAGATATCCAGACAGTGGATGCGTTCACCGCTCACCATCGGCAGATCCATGGAGATCAGCTGCAGTCGGTTGGGTTCGGGTATTCGCAGAGGAGGATCCAGAGAATTGGCGAAGTCTGATAACTTGTTGTACTCCATGAATTGCGTGGCGTTCGGGTCAAATTTCTCCCAAACCTCGTAAAACCTATCAAAGTCGTCTTCGCTCAAAGGCTCGGCGCTCTCCTCGGTGGCCACGCTGAAGTTCTCCAGGATGACAGCGATGTACATGTTCACCACGACCAAGAAGCATATGATGATATAGCTGACAAAGAAGGAAATCCCGATGGATGGGTTCCCACAGTCACCTATAACCTTGCTGCCAGGGAAGGTTTTATTGGGGTTGCAGTCGGGAGGTTCGCTATTTAACATGGGCGCCAGAAGGCCATCCCAGCCTCCCGAGGTGGTGATTTGAAACAAACACAACATGCTGTTGCCAAACGTCTCGAAGTTGAACATGTCGTCGATGCCGGCCGATTTTTTTACGTAGGCGAAGTTGGACATGCCGAATATGGCATAGATGAACATGACAAGGAAGAGAAGAAGTCCAATGTTGAAAAGGGCAGGAAGTGACATCATCAACGCAAACAGAAGGGTCCGTATTCCCTTGGCGCCTCGGATAAGACGTAGCACGCGGCCGATCCGGGCGAGGCGAATAACACGAAACAAGGTGGGTGAGAAAAAGTACTGCTTAATGATTTCTGCCAGGAACATGCCTGCAACGACAACAGTTGAAAACAAATGTTGAAACAGGAGGATATAGTGATTTTTTGTGATTTTAGTGATCAAGATGGTGATGATGATTTTGAGTTGGTAGTTTCTGACACACTTTTAAACAAGATATTTTTATAAGTTATTAAGTTATTTAAGTTAGATAAGTTATTTTTGTAATTAAAAATGACGATTTCCAAACAATAGGAAAATTATTCTTATCTAATTTTCTAGTTTTCTAGACTGGTTGACTTTAATGCTTTGCCATAATGCAACAGGATAAGAAATCTTTAAGTCCACATTTACACTCCGTTTGCAAACAGTTAAAATAACAACAGTTAAAAAATAAATGCATACCCCAGAATGCTCCACAAGACGTGATTATACCACCTGGATTCTCAAAAATGCACGGTTTAAACAGCTTTCTGTACAGGTATTGCCTTTCTAATCGAATGCGCTGCTGCATTGTAGCTCACACACATCTACAGACGTTAAGTCTTGCTCACACAGAATCAATTCAGTAGTGGGGAAATGTACTGTCAAAACTGTTCTGTGATTTCTCAATAAAATAGCTTAGAAACTGAAAAGTTGTAGTGTATATTTCTTACTAACTAAAACCCACAGCTTTATTATTAGTCCCTCACTAATGCATTCATATAAATGCAATCTTTACTGTGCTACTTTATTTGTATTTTATCTAGAAATATAAAGAAATTTAACGAGCCAAAAGACAATAGAACTGATAAAAATGATCTGTTCAGCGCTGTGTCATATGCCATACCTATGCTCATAGAGTTCAAGTCTCAGTTCAATGTTCAGGCTTATTTGTTCATTAATGATTTCATCAGCGACTAGTCGACTCGACTTTCATCACATAAATGTCAACTTTAAAAAACCTGAAGTCATCCAACCCCTGGTATTAAGTTACAAACAGTATAATTATAAAGCATGAAGATTTTAAGATATTATAAATATCAAAATTTTAATTTTCTGTAAAGCTGCTTTGAAACAATGTGTATCATGACAAGCGCTATATAAATTAATTGGGAAAATTAGCATAGTAAATAAATAAATACAATGCTGAAGGTTTGTCTTACCAAATTCTAAAACATAAATTTGAACTAAGATTACTTAAGCTACTTTTATTGTTAAAAATAAGAACTAAGGAGCAAGTCCCAAACTATATGACAAAGATACAAATGAAAGTTTTTCGTTTACAGTACTTTTAGCATTCATGTAAAAAGCAGCACAGAAATGGATTAACCAAATGTAAAATAATAATTTACTTTATGAATTAAATATACTGATCTTTAAACTTATTATGTCAACTAAACCATAAACTACAACGCTTATTCAGAGACTGACTTTCTTTTTTCTTTTGTTGTTTAATTATGATTAAGTGCATAGATCTAATATATTGACATGCTCTGAATTTTCTATCAACAATTTATTCTCACAAGGCAAGTTTATTTATATTGCACATTTCGTACACAATGGTAATTCAATGTGCTTTAAATAAAAGAAAGTAAAATAATCATGAAGAACAAAAATAAAACAAGCAATTTTAAAACTTTGAAAATGATAAATAAATTGACTTATTTAAAATGAATTTAAAACAGTTAAAAATAGAAAATGATTTTACATAAAATACAGTGAATACGTAAAATACAGTGCAATCAGTTCGGACAATACAGAGTGGTCATTTAATAAATGCACAGCTAAACAGATGACTCTAGATTTAAATGTAACTAGTGTTTTAGGACATCTGATCTCTTCTGGAAGCTGATTCCAACTGCGGGCGGCATAGTAACTACAGGTGGACTCCCCTTGTTTTGTGTGAACCCTTGGTATTTCTAACTGACTCGATCCTAATGATCTGAGTGGTCAGGCTTATATTCAGTGAACATATCTGCAATGTATTTTGGTTCTAGGTCATTGAGTGAAGTAAAAGTTCTTTAAAATCAATCCTAAATGTAACTGGAAGCCAGTGTAAGGACCTGAGGACTGGTCTGATTTGCTCAGATTTTCTGGTTCTAGTCAGAATCCTGGCAGCAGCATTCTGGATGAGCTGCAGCTGTCTGTTATGTGCTGCGCGTTTCTTTGTCCCTCCCTTTTCTGTCTTTACCATTCTGTTCTCTAGTCTGTCATCTTTGCTCCCAGGTTTTTTGCTGAATGGAGGAGGCAGCTGTCGATCATCATTAAGGGCGTGGTCCCTGCAGCCAATCCGATGTCAGCCCGCTGGTTAAAGGTCTCTCGGCGTGTTGCGCTGTATTGCTCAGTGTGTGTTCGAGAAGATTTTGGGACCTTTTCTTTTGGTTAGTTAGGTTAGAGGGTTTTTGAAACATAGTTTAGGACCAATTTTTGTTTTATTAATTTAGTTGATTTGGGCACCTTCCTCGTTCCCTGTTTTCCCCTTAACTTAATGTATCTTTTTTTTCTTTTTCTTGTTTCCTAATAGATGCATTGTACATAGCTCACACACTGTTTAGTGGCTTCGGCTTTTTGGAAATTAAAACATTTAACTTGGGATAACTCTGTATTTGTGTCTGGTCCTTTCTACAATCTCCACCATCACAGCAATATAACTAAATGTTGCGTTCCAACCCCTGGAACTTTAAAAGTTCGTAACATGGTCTTTTTGGGAAGTCTGGTGAGGAGACCATTACAATAGTCCACCCTGCTGGTGATTAAGGAAAGTTTCTCCAAGTCTTGGCTGGAAACAAAACATCTAATTCTTGCAATGTTTTTTTTAATTATTTTATATTGATTTAATTACTGCTTTGACATGACTACTGAAACTAAGGTTCCCTTTCAAGGGAACTTCGAACTGCGTCCTCTGAGGGGACACTATGGGGAACACCTCGTCGTGTCCCGTGTCTGAAGCATACTTTGAAAAACGCCAACGCGTTGGCCGGCGACAGCCTCTGACGTCACTACCAGCGCGACTATAAATACGCGCCCGTAGGACCCGTCACTATCTTCTTCGTCTTCAGTTGACTGTTTTGTTTGAAGCGTGCATCTGAGAAACGAAAAACCAAGACGGTAAGAGCGATCTATTACTGTTTTCATCATGGCTTCCACTAGCAAGGCGTTTAGACAGTGTGTGCATCCGTGTCAGCGTTATCTGACACCCGATGACACACACACTCTTTGCGTCTCTTGTTTGGGCGAAGAGCACGCGCGCGATGTCCTTGAGGGGGCGGTCTGCGTGCACTGCGAGCGTTTCTCTCTGAGAAAGCTCCACTCTCGTTTGTCTCTCTTTTCGAGGAAAGAGGGACAGCCATCTGGATCCCGCGGCTCAGGTCCCGCCGTTGCCGAGGCACGGAGGAGAATGAGCTCGTGGGGATCACAAATGGATCTCGCTGAGGAGTGTAGAGAGGGACCTTCCTTTTCACACTCTCCGGCGGCGAACGAGAGCGAACTTCGGAAGGCAGATGTGGTATCATTAACCCATTCTGACACTGAAGTTAGTGCTCTGCTGGGTTCTACCCAGGAAGAGCAGGAGATGTCTGAGAGTGGTGAAGAAGCTGAGGCTGAGCCTTCTCGATCCTCCTGTCCCGCGTATGAGGAGCTGTTAGAGGTTTTGGATCGCGCCACGGCAAAATCAGATTTGCCATGGAAGCGTGCCAGCAAGGTGGCGCCACGAGGTCGCCTCGCTGAGCGGTACTTGTCTGACCATAGCCCTCCAGCCCAGGTGAGCCTTCCATTCTTGCCTGACTTACATGCAGAAGTCGAAAAGGAATGGAAGAGGCCGTTTTCCTCTCGCATCCACCGGTTTCAGCATACGAGCTATGCTAATATCGGGGGCATGCATGAGAACGGCTATGAGAGGATGCCCCCTGTAGAAGAGACGCTGGCTTGCTATCTCTCTGTGGGGCAAACGTCCTCTCTTAAATCTCCCGCTTTGCCATCTAAGCCCCTCCAAGATACATCCCGCTTAAATGGCAGGTCATACGCGGCAGCTGGTCAGGCTGTGGCTTCACTGCACACGATGGCGGTGCTCCAGGCCTACCAGGCTGACCTGCTGAAGGACCTGGATACAGGTGAGGGCCTTTCACCTGACCAGGTAGCCGAGCTGCGCCGCACCACAGACCTCTCTCTCCGAGCTACCAAGCAGGCCGCCTCCGCCATGGGCAGGTCTATGGCGGCCATGGTAGTGACGGAGAGACATCTGTGGGTGAACCTGGCTGACATCGGGAAGGAAGAAAGGGGGTTTCTTGTCGATGCTCCGGTCTCGCCTTCTGAGCTTTTTGGTACCTCCGTCGAGATGGTGGTCGGGAAGTTCAGGGAGGCAAGGGCGCGCTCAGCGGCCTTTAAATCCTTCATTCCACGAAGGTCCAGGTCCGAGCCCGAGCAACTCAGGGGTCCTGGCCCATCTCGATCTGAGGGTCGTAGAGGGGCGCAGAAGGCTAGTGTTGCGGCTCGCGCTCCTCCCCCGCCTAAGGGCAGGGGCAAGAGGAACCGCGGGTCACGAAGCGGTAAGCAGGGTCTGAGGGACGTGATTTGGACGAGGCAGCGTCCTCGCCCGGGTCAGAGCGGTAGGATGACCTAGTAGCTCCGGATGTTTTTAACCTCTGTTTTTAACCTCTGTTTTTTGTCCTCCCCTGCCTAATTCCCCTGTAGCCACCAGCTTTCCACCTGATCGAGGTTAGGTGGACGGTCTCTCACATAACAGTCTCCTTCTGGACCTATGATGTTTTGGTTGGTTCTATGTTCATAGCAACCGCCTTACTGACGGTCCGGACCAGAAGGGGGCGCCCCGCAGCGGGACTCCAGTACAGGAGGGTGGGTGAGTAGGTAACCCTTGCTCTACCTGTTTATGGACGTTATGTTGCTGGTGGTTATGTGTCTACTAACAATCTCTGTGAGTTTCCTTTACAGTAGCTAGGTGGCCAAAGAATTGGCACAGCACTGCAGGGAATTCCATAGATGTCCGGCCAGGTCACCCTGAGGGGCCGCCTGGCGCATCCGGGGAGGTGGTGGTTACGGCAAGAAGCTCTGTATTTACTGCCTCAGGTGATGCTCCCCTTGCCTAGAAAAGAGGGTTGGAGCTCACCGCTCCCGTGCGATCCAGCGCCTCTGCGATGCTTGGGAACCTCTCTGTACACACGCTTGCCTGTGTACTTTCTCAAAGCCACATAGTGGTCAGTGTGCACGTTAACGCTTTGCGCACTGTCTGAAATCCACGTAAAGTGGTAAGTGTGCACGCAAGACTCTGCGCACTTTCTGAAATCCACATAAAGTGGTAAGTGTGCACGCAAGACTCTGCGCACTTTCTAAAATCCTGTATGGTAAGGGTAACGCGCTCCGCTTCGTTCCCTTTCTTGGGATGATTCGCCCCCGGTGTTCCTTGGGCTTCATCCAACCAGTGTGTATTTGTTATGCACCTCAAGCATCGCTTCCCTTAACATGAGGGGCTGGGTGGTCTCCCACATATTGTGGTTATCAGGTGGTAGGCTTCATCAGGCCTCCCTGATGGTGAGCTCCCATATACGGTGGTCGCCAGGTAGTAGGCCTCACCAGGCCTCCCTGGAGATTTGGCTCCCACATACTGTGCGTCTCCACTAAATAGCATATTGTGGTTTTCAGATAGTAGGCTTCACCAGGTCTCTCTGAAGGTGAGCTCCCACGTTCGGTGGTCGCCAGGTAGTAGGCCTCACCAGGCCTCCCTGGAGATTTAGCTCCCACATACTATGCGTTTCCACGGAATAGCATGTTGTGGCTTTTTCAGATAGTAGGCTTCACCAGGTCTCTCTGAAGACGAGCTCCCACATACTGTGGTTGCCAGGTAGTAGGCCTCACCAGGCCTCCCTGGAGATTTAGCTCCCACATACTATGCGTTTCCACGGAATAGCATATTGTGGCTTTTTCAGATAGTAGGCTTCACCAGGTCTCTCTGAAGACGAGCTCCCACATACTGTGGTTGCCAGGTAGTAGGCCTCACCAGGCCTCCCTGGAGATTTAGCTCCCACATATTGTGCGTTCCACTAAATAGCACATTGTGGTTTTCAGATAGTAGGCTTCATCAGGTCTCTCTGAAGACGAGCTCCCACATACTGTGGTTGCCAGGTAGTAGGCCTCACCAGGCCTCCCTGGAGATTTAGCTCCCACATACTGTGCGTTTCCTAAAAAACGAGCTCCCGCGATTTGTGGTTGTCAGGTAGTAGGCCTCACCAGGCCTCCCTGGAGTTGAGTTCCATATTGCTTTCAGTTTCCACTGAGGTGGTTATCTGGTAACAGACAGTAGGCCTTTCTAGGCCTCTCTGTAGGTGAACTCCCACATATTGTGGTTATCAGGTAGCAGGCTTCACAGGCCTCTCTGAATGTGAGCTCCCACATACTGTGGTTGTCAGGTAACCTTTCAGTACACACGCTTGCCTGTGTACTTTCTCAAATCCACATGGTGGTCAGTGTGCACGTTAACGCTTTGTGCACTGTCTGAAACCCACGTAAAGTGGTAAGTGTGCACGCAAGACTCTGCGCACTTTCTGAAATCCACGTAAAGTGGTAAGTGTGCACGCAAGACTCTGTGCACTTTCTAAAATCCTGTATGGTAAGGGTTACGCGCTCCGCTTCGTTCCCTTTCTTGGGATGATTCGCCCCGGTGTTCCTTGGGCTTCATCCAACCAGTGTGTATTTGTTATACACCTCAAGCATCGCTTCCCTTATCATGAGGGGCTGGGTGGACTACCCACATATTGTGGTTGTCAGGTGCTAGGCTTCATCAGGCCTCCCTGATGGTGAGCTCCCACATACTGTGGTTGCCAGGTAATAGGCCTCACCAGGCCTCCCTGGAGATTTAGCTCCCACATACTGTGCGTTTCCTAAAAAGCGAGCTCCCGCGATTTGTGGTTGTCAGGTAGTAGGCCTCACCAGGCCTCCCTGGAGTCGAGTTCCATATTGCTTTCAGTTTCCACTGAGGTGGTTATCTGGTAACAGATAGTAGGCCTCTCTAGGCCTCTCTGTAGGTGAACTCCCACATTTTGTGGTTATCAGGTAGCAGGCTTCACAGGCCTCTCTGAATGTGAGCTCCCACATACTGTGGTTGTCAGGTAACCTTTCAGTACACACGCTTGCCTGTGTACTTTCTCAAATCCACATGGTGGTCAGTGTGCACGTTAACGCTTTGCGCACTCTGAAATCTGAATCTGAATCTGAAATCCACGTAAAGTGGTAAGTGTGCACGCAAGACTCTGCGCACTTTCTGAAATCCACGTAAAGTGGTAAGTGTGCACGCAAGAC
Organism: Carassius carassius; assembly: GCF_963082965.1. Lineage (NCBI taxonomy): Eukaryota > Metazoa > Chordata > Actinopteri > Cypriniformes > Cyprinidae > Carassius > Carassius carassius. The sequence goes on from NC_081765.1 coordinate 31,656,938, forward strand.
TCTGCGCACTTTCTAAAATCCTGTATGGTAAGGGTTACGCGCTCCGCTTCGTTCCCTTTCTCGGGATGATTCGCCCCGGTGTTCCTTGGGCTTCATCCAACCGGTGTGTACTTATTGTACACCCCAAGCCCCCTCAACTTGGGGGGGGCTGTGTGGGCAATTCTCGGGTAGTTCAGCAGCGCTCCCCTTTTCTGAAAGGGTCACCTATGAGCATGCTGCTCGGAGCTCGGAGTCTTCCTCTCTTCAGAGCGCTCCAGTATCACATACTGTTTGAGACGCTCTGTGAGAGCAGGCATCCTGCTGAGGCAGGGGCTGAGGCCTCCAATTGCTCTGCTCCCGGGCCATTCTTCTACGAGCTGCTCTGACAGAGTCCCACGAGAACCCCTCCTTAGAACAGTATTTTAAATCCATGTTATGGTAAGTGTGCACGGGAGTCTTTGCGCACTTTCTAAAATCCACATTGTGGTAAGTTCGCACGCTAGTCTCTGCGTTCTTTCTAAAATCCCTAGATGGTAAGGGCTTCGCGCTGCTGCTTCGTGCCCTTTCTTGAGTTGGTTTAAGCCCCATTCATCTTGGGCACCACTCCACCTAGGTATCCTCGGATACCTATCTAGAACAGGGCGCCGCTACTAGAGTGCTGTGGGGACAGCCCTTTCGGCAGGTTTTTGCGAAAGCTAGCAGTAGCCCCTGTGTGACAGGCAAAGACTTGGTAGAGGAAAGTGCCAGGCTCTTAGCCGTATCCCTTTAAAGGAATCTCTGTGATTCCAAACCTTTAGCTCTACCCCGGGCCAGGGCCCTACAGGATAAGTTGGGTATGTAGCTTAGGCCTTTGGCCGTAAGGGATAATGTCATAAGGCAGCCGTCAGACCGTCCCAGGGGCGACTCCCGGTGAAGAGAAAAGCGGTAGAGTTGGTACTTAGTGTTTGCCATGATTCTGGTCTGCACTCCCCTCAGCATGGCGGCGTGGGTATACTGTTCCCCATAGTGTCCCCTCAGAGGACGCAGTTCGAAGTTCCCTTGAAAGGGAACGTCTCAGGTTACGAATGTAACCATGGTTCCCTGAGAGGGAACGAGACACTGCGTCCTCTAGCTCCCTGCCATGCTTCGGACGCAAGCTTCACGAAGAAGATAGTGACGGGTCCTACGGGCGCGTATTTATAGTCGCGCTGGTAGTGACGTCAGAGGCTGTCGCCGGCCAACGCGTTGGCGTTTTTCAAAGTATGCTTCAGACACGGGTCACGACGAGGTGTTCCCCATAGTGTCCCCTCAGAGGACGCAGTGTCTCGTTCCCTCTCAGGGAACCATGGTTACATTCGTAACCTGAGACGTTTGTCTCCAGAATCACACCAAGATTCCTGACTTGATTCTTAGTTGTTTGACCCCTAGAGTCAAGGTATGCATTCACCTTGAAATCTTCATCTTTGTTTCTAAATGCAATGACTTCAGTTTTTTCATTGTTTAACTGAAGAAAGTTCTGGCACATCCAACTATTAATTCCATCAATGCATTGGCAGAGGGAGTCAATGGGGCTGTAGTCATTTGGAGATAAGGCTAGGTAAATCTAGGTATCATCAGTATAGCTGTGATAGGCAATTTGGTTCTTTCTCATTATTTGACTTAGAGGAAGCATATACAGGCTAAACAAGAGCGGTGCAAGAATTGAGCCTTGTGGGACTCCACATGTTATGGACGTCCACTTAGACTTATGCTCTCCACAAAACATAACAGTTAACATAAATTTGACCATTCAAACATGTGACCATGGGTGTTCTGTGTAGATAATTATTTTCAACATCAAGCATTCATTCATCCTTCTTTATCTCACTAAATATCAATAACTAAGTAGTACTGTAGAACTTTTTGTTATTATTTTGCAGTATGGTAAGGTTTGCTGGTTTGGAAAAAAAGTAAGATATTTTGTTGATTTTGAGTTGATCATGCAGCTGCGAAAAACTGGAGGGACTGATAAATTAATTGCTTAGTGAAGAGTCAATTCAGATCTTACCAACTATAGACAGGATGACCACGATGAAGTCGAATACGTTCCAGCCGACAGTGAAGAAGTAATGCCGTAGCGCGATCATCTTTAGCATACATTCGCTGGTAAAGAGCACAATGAAGGCAACATTGATACTGTACAGAATCTCCGGGGACTGACCGTCTGTCTCCACCATCATAGTGACCATGTTGAGGCATATAAGGACCATAATGAAAATGTCAAATGCCTGTTTGGTTACGAGGTCAAAGATTAATCCTTGAATCTTGTTCTGAAAAAAATAATGATAAGAGACATTGGGTTTGTCAGAAGACATTTACATAAAAAAATTGGTTAAAGAGAAGAGACCCAAAAGTTATTTAACCCCCTTTTTGTTTTATATCTTCTGTGAATAGAATGTTAAGCAGCATATCTGAGCTTCTGTATTCCATACAACAAAAGATATTAAATGAGCAGTCTATTCATATAGAAAAATCACCATACACATTTTAGTTGTATGGTAAAAGAGCAGCTTGGACATTCTTCTCCATATTGCATTCCAGAGAAATAAAGAAAAGTTCTGGCTTGGCATAATGATAAGAATGTAAGCTTTTTTCTTTTTTTAAGGAAAGCTTACTTTTGGCCTTGGAATGGGTTTTTGGGGTTTCTTTGAGCCGAGCTTCTTCATAGCATTGTAGTATTTCTTCTGCTCTTCTGTCATGAAAATATCCTGACCCCCAAAGTAAAGACAACATACAGAAAGATCATTTTGGGATGAAAATCAAGACGGCCTCAATGTTATCATCCAAAATATGCATGTAAGGAAACCCATCTTTTCTACAGCATCTTTTGATTAAACACACTTTAAATGAATTATTTTTCGATGTTGTAAATAAAACGAAGACTACTGGAGTAAGTTTTTACAAGAAAAAACTATTTCAGTCTTTCTAATTCAAGATTTCATGTTTAATTCAATGAGTTAGTTACTATTTCTTTTTAATAATTTGTAAAATTTACTAGATCGTTTCAAAGTGTTTTTTTGTTTGTTTGTTTGTTTTTGCAGGAAAAAAAAAGATCCTAAGCCGTTCAAAATCAGTAATCAAGATGGTTTTGATGTCAAGCTTAAAGTATATAGATACTTATCTTTTTCTTCTGCTGATTGAAGTTGTCAATGATGACGCCAATGAAGAGATTTAATGTGAAAAAAGCTCCAAGGATGATGAAGATGACAAAATAGAGGTACATATACAGATTCACCTCATACTCTGGCTGCTCTTCTACCTGCAGAAATGGAGATGAAGGGCAACATGCACCATTACGCTTCCATTATAAGAATGATATATCATATTTTTTAATTTAAGCAATAATAAAATGACAATCATAAAAAGACTTACTTTGCGAGAGTCTACCGCTGCATACATAATGGGCATCCACCCTTTAAAAGTGGCCTTGACAATATGAAGAAAAATGAACATTATACTTAAAAATGTTTTAGGAACATTAATATTATTACACTGTTAACTTATTTCCATCAAGTCAAGTCACATTTGTTTATATAGCGCTTTATACAATACAGATTGCGTCAAAGCAGCTTTATACTGTTAAAAAGGAAAATAGTGTGTGGATAATGCAAGAGGACATTAGTAAACACTCAAGTTTTATCAATGACAAATAATATTTTGCTGTAATTACATAAAAATAAAATAATTTTATATTGTCAAAGCATTTAAAAATCTTTGTAGATTTTGATGTAATGTCTTTCATTTTAAAAATCATAATAATATAAATCATAACTACTAGTAGCAGTAATAATAAGAATTACAAAGAGAAACAATAAATAAATAAATAAAAACTCTAAAGTAAAACATCCAGATGCTTTACAGTAATTAGACAGACAATGATAGATAGATTATTCATTTTCTATGTTCTACAAGATAAAAACAGAAAACAAAACTATAATAACCAAATGTTTAAGGCAATCTTACCACTTGTAGCAGGGCCAGGTATCCATTTCCTACATTGTCAAAGTTGATTTTCACATTTCTCCAGCGGAGTTCTTCAGGCCTTAGTTCACATTGTGTTCTGTTACTGATATCTGTGATAGGCATGCGCTTGTCTGAGGTGATGTTTACACATTCAGAAAACTTTCCGGCGAAGAAGTTGACGCCCACAATGCTAAAAATGAGCCAGAAGATGAGGCAGACCAGCAGGACGTTCATGATGGAGGGGATGGCACCCAGAAGAGCATTCACAACCACCTGCGTCCACAGAAACATAACAAACTTACAAAGTGTCATGAATATGGTTCAATCATCATGGAAACACTTTGTTTTACAGCTCATTCAATGATTCATTTGACAAACAAATACATTTATATGTAGGCTTAAAATTCTACAAAAGACACATTTAATATCCAAGAAAAAATATTTTAGCCAAATGTTCATTGTACTCAGAAATACTGCACTACTCTTGTCTGTTAGTGCACATACGTGCAGCAGCGCTCGTTCACTCGTTAAAATGTCATTAATGGAATCGCTTTAGCCAAGATAGATTTGTTAGATTATTTCAAGTAAGGTTTCAGACTTTAATCCCTGCTTTTAGCATCTTTTATGAAACAGGCCTCGGGTCTCCGTAGTGTTGTGATGCACAGATTCACGCAGCAGTACTGTAGCTAGTTGTGATGAGAAATAGAACCCACTTGAGAAACCGTTCAGAGAGGAGAAACCATTCTACATATATTGGTCACTTTCTAAATAATAAACATATAGTGCATCCACTTGTTATTATATATAAATAAATAGGTTTTTACAGATGCAAACATGTTAGAAACGATGCATCGCAATACAAATGCCAAATTGCACACTTTTTTAAATCGATGCAATGTATCGTTAACTTTTATGGCGATGCACCAGTGCGAATTGGTAAATCATCCCATCCCTAATATATATATATATATATATATATATATATATATATATATACATATATATATATATATAATTGTTTATTTTAAATAAGTTACATAGATTTACAAATAAATACATATTTAACGTACACCTCAATTCAAATTCAGGAACTGAAATGCATCTCAAATGCCTTTCAATTCAATTCTGAATTACGCACAACCATGACAACCTTGGCATTAAAAAGCATGACCTTTAGGACGTATGGTGTAGCCACAGTATTACTGTTTACTGTAAATGAACAAACACAAAAAGAAATGAAGACACATAAAAAAGTTTAAGGTCCTCAGCAGCAATGACACACACAGATGCACGGTGCATGTCTAGAGACTGTCGATACAAACAGAGGAGAGATCAGTGATTGCCATGTGAGGGGAAGTCATCGCAACATCACATTTGTGTAGAGAACGTACGCAAGAATTTAGTCAATAACAGCACCATCAAACCCCTGAGCTTATTACATAAAGCTGCACGTCAAAGCTTCCCACCATCGCTTGCATTTCACAGCCTGAAATTGTTTAGTAAAACACCAGAAATGATGACCGGACACAGGAAATGTCATAGTTGAATTTCAATGCTTTCAAGTTCTCGTCAGCCATTAATTCACAAAAAAAAAAAAAAAAAAAAAAAACACTGTTCAACTCAAACCATGTACTGTATTGTCTTGCATTTTTTACTTTACCTAGTGTAGTTTTGTTCATAGGTTTTGAGGATGAGGTAATGTTCATTAATTATACTCATTTTCTATGCACATTTTAGTGAAAATCATACATCCAATGGAATGTTGTGTAACAGCAACCATAGCTCAGTAACAAATCCACCTTTTTATCTGCACTAAAATCAGTAACTTGATGTCAGTCTTGTTAACTGATCAGGTTTATCGGGGACTCATGCTGTGATACACGTTTAGCTGGGACAGTGAGAGGACGAGACAGAGGAAAAAGCCACAGTCATGATCTACTGTACAACAGGCACACATTTCTCTCTACAATATTAAAGTCAACATGAAATCAATTTGAATCCCATTTGCTTTCTTAATGCATGTTTATGGGCCTTATTCCTAATGCCTGTTTATGGCACATATGATTATGTGCACATTACACTAAAGAAGCATTTCCCAAACGTTCCTGTCAGCTGAGCCACTCTAATCTTAATATTTATGGAAGTGATGTATAGATGAGATTTTAAGTTAATTTCTCAAAAATGCAACACATTCACATGTTTATGATTTTCTGGCGTCAGTGACATGCAGGGTATGCACCTTTTACGGCATTAGTTCTGGCTTTTGTTCACACAGAGCTCGTTCCGGGACTGAACACGGTAACGTTACTAGGTCCCCAACCTGGGATCAATTCCGGAATCAATCCCGGGACGTGTTTGCGTTCACACAGAAGGCGACCCAGCAATGTTTGGGCAATTTTTCCGGAACCAACATGCAGTGTGAAAGGGGGTTCTGTCATTTACTCAGTCAAAAAGTCAAAATCGAAACTGAATTGAATCGGAAGCTTCTGAATCAAAATAAAATCGAACTGTAAAATCTGTCTCGATACCCACCCAAAAAAAAAGCACAACGTTAACCCAGAGTTTAGAATGGCACAGTGTGAAATCTCAAAACCTGACCAACCAGGGTTAAATGTTAATCTAAAATAACCCCAGATTAACCCACGATGACACTGGACTGACAATTTCAAGTGTGAAAAGCCCAAAAGAATACCAAAGGCAACTAAATGGCAAATATTGAATGAATTCAGGTCAGTCAGCATTTCTTCGACTGAATAAAGTCCTCTATATACGTAAGTATATATAATGTGTATATATATATATATATATATATATATATATATATATATATATATATATATTCATAAAAGTAAATTTAATTTAAAAATAATTATTTATAAATGGAAATAAATAAGAAGTCGACATTAAGAGATTTTACCCTCATTCCCTCAAAGCGCGAGAGAGCTCGGAGCGGTCGGAAGGCTCTCAGTGTTCGGAGACTTTTGATGGCGCTCAGATCTGAATAGTTCATGGCGTTGGCTACCAGGCTGATCAGAGAGACCTACACACATAAACAGAGTTAATTAGGAGAAAAGCACTCTCAAAACCCTTCCTTCCTGCTCCAATCTTGACTTATCTGCAAATGTACAAATGTCCAGTTTACTCACTCAACTGTTTTCAAACAGTATAAAACTCGCACAGTCTAAAGTGCCCACATGCATAACACACACAAAAGCGATCATTTCCAGTCAATCATTCTCAGTTCACTGATGCTCTCTTGGTTATGGTGCTTTTATGAGTTGATGTACACCTGCTGTCTGTGTTGTTTTAGCTCCCAGTTCACTAAAGGATAGTTTGTCAAGGCAAAATTTCCCATTTTATTTAACTTGATGTACTAAAATAACTAAAACGAAAATAAATAATACAAATATTGTATTTATTAATAAACTTTAATGAAAATTAAACAAAAACAAAATAAGTCATTCAAAATAAATTAAACTATGATAGTATCTCAACAGCCATAATTACTATTATGACGTATAGCGTCCTATCAGTCTGACAGATCTGAAATTAAGTGAGTATAAATAAATTATGGCAAAATTTTAATTTTTTGATTACACAGTTGTGATCATAAATGTACATACACCTTGCAGAATCCACAAAATGTTAATAATTAAAAAATATATAAGAGGGAATTTTGTTTTAAGCACCTTAATGCATCATGTTTCTTTCTTGAGCATCAGTAAGTGTTTGCATCTTTTTGAAGAGTCCCACAAATGTTTTTAATGTAAAATATCTTATAGACTGCTGGAAAGGGTTCAAATATGCAGAAGATCGCAAATGATACACATAGTCGTGGATTGTTTAGAAAAAAAATCAAGCAAATTTGCACTTTTTATAAATTCAGCTGTTATTTTGTCTTTTTGCCTAATTGTATGTTAAATACTTTATTCAGGACAACATGAAAAAAAAAGTTGTATGATCCCTCCTATTTTTGTAAAAATGACTAACATTTTGCATATTCTGCAGGGTGTGTGTGCAACACATAGTTTGACGTTTTAATTAATCAAAAGCTGAACCTACATCAACAATAACAAAATCCAACCAGCACCAGAGATTGGTGAAGTATTTGGCAAAACCATATGCAACCCATTTTAGCAGCATCTCAAGAATGAAGATGTAGGTGAAAACTTTGTCAGCAAATTCCAGCACGGTCTTTACGGTTTTCCTTGTTTCAAGGTAAATGTCCTCAAATGCCTGAAAAACATTTTAGATGTAAAGATATAAATGATTAGAATCAAACCAATATGGACTGCAACCAATCCATCCGATAAAAAATATTGATTATAAATGGCAATAACATTTAAAACAGGTAATAAACATCAATAATATTTGTATGTGCCATGTATTGTTCTGAATATTGTGTCATCAGCTTATCAACACGTTGACGTCAAACTCTATTGAAAGTGAGTCAAGGAGTTACCTTGTTGAGTGTCACATACACAAACAAAAACACACATGCATTTCCCTCACCAGAGCACCGCTGCTAAGAAGAATCATGAAGATGATGAAGCTCTCAAACCAGCTGTGCTCCACTATGTTATAGCAGGTCTGTCTCAGCAGCCACCATTTTTTCCACATGCCCTTTTCAACATCCACCTGGCAGCACGGGAACTTTTGGACACACCCTGTAAAACAAAATAAAAAATCAGAACAGATTCCATCACTTGCTCACCCCAATTGATCCTCTACAGTGAATGGGTGCCGTCAGAATGAGAGTCCAAACAGCTGATAAAAACATCACAATAATCCACAAGTAATCCACACCACTCCAGTCCATCAGTTAATGTCTTATAAAGCAAGAAAATATGTTTGTAAGAAACATATGCTGTGCTGTTTTTTTTTTTGTTGTTGTTTTGTTCTTACTGCTTAAGAGTCCTCTATCCATAATATTGCGTTCTCCAATAAAAAAAGTTGTTTGGTCAGGAGAGAAATATGCACAGATCAAGCACTGTTTACAAGTGAAAATGGTACAAAATAGTTCTGAACAAATAAGTTAGTGGATTTTGTTGTGAAAGGACAACAGAAAAATTTACTTTTTCATTTAAGACAGCATTATTTTGGATTATGGATGGTGTAATGGTAAATGGTGTAAAAGCAATGGTGTAAAGTTAAAAAAGTAATGGATTTTTTTTTTTTTTACAAGCATGCAGCTTTTGGCTTCACCAGACTTTAACTGATGGACTGGAGTGGTGTGGATTACTTGTGGATTATTGTGATGTTTTTATCAGCTGTTTAGACTCATGATGATGATCCACTGGTGAGCAAAGTGTTGGAAAGCTACATTTGTTCTTATCTACATCTTAGATTTCAAAGTTTCCATTTATTTTATTTTTCATGTTCATGTTAAACTCTACTCAAACTTTGCTGAACAAAACACTGACAAACAAAACAACACATGCATTTCCCTAGAGATCTTTTAAGCATGACTTAGGTGTCAAATGGGCCCATTGTAAATACCATGGTATTTCCCACTGATACTACTGAACTTTTTAGCAAGAGTCCAAACAAATAAAACGTTTTATGGTCTTATTCTAGTGAACAAACTATTAGCAGCATCACCTGGTGTGAAACAGGCATCTGGATCTGTAGATTCTTCAAGTTCAAAGTCCAAAGCATCTTCTCCATCTTTACCGAAGTGTCTGAGGTCCACCGTGCTGCCCTCTGAAGAGCTGGGAGCCATGTTAGACAGCTTCTGCAAGAGCAACACATACACAATATTAACGTGTTACCATGGCAACACCTCCACATCGCCGAGGAGATGATACACTTGCACATGGTTTCTGAAGTCAGTCGTTTCAGCTGAGTCATTGTGCAAAGGCTTGCTTGGTGTGATATCTCGGATGTTTAAAACACTTCCTTCATCTAGTATATAGTATACAGTAGTTCACATGCATTTCCAAACAATTATACACCATTAACTACATCAATAAGCTCTGAGATGAATCATATGATTAAATAATATATATTTAAAGATAATTGTGCAATATACTGTACAAACATCACAATAACTTCTACAGAAGTACAAACAATCAATTCATAGCAGCTCACAGTAAGCTTGTGCTGAATTTTTCATATGTTTATACAGTAAATTTAGTCTCTTATTAATGCATATGCTCGAGCCCTTGCACCTTCAATCGCCGACACTAAGTTCCCTTTCGGTCCACGATTTCTGAGAGTAGGTACATGGTGAAGTTTGCTAAGCAAAAAACATCAGCTCGTTTTTCAGATAACGCAGCTTGTGGAATGATGCAAGCATGCTATGATGAAATTAATATGCAACCAAGATTTCTGGATGGCCCCAGTCCTTGTTGGCCCCAGACCTTTTCTGTCTATAATGACATTTCAATTATTTATGCAATAATGCCATTGGTTTGGGTCTAGTATCTAATAGTAAAATGCATGGAATTCCCATATAATGGTGATTTTTTGGGGGCTAATTAGTGTTATGCATTTGCCAGACGTTTTTCTCCAAAGCTATTTACATCGCACTGAAAGTATGCAATTTATCAGCTAATGTATTCTGTGGGAATAGAACCCATGACTTATGCATTGCTAGCTCAATACTACTGTGCTTTCCCGGGCCGCCGAGAGGGTAGGGCTCAAGTGGAAACCTCCACCGCATCCCGAGCCCTCAAGGCTGGATGATTGGTCCAGGAGTGCCATCTCTGGCTGTGTCTGGCAGACATGAGGGGCACTGACAATGTTCGGTTCCTTAATGCCCCTGTGTTCCAGACCAGTCTCTTTGGCGACACAGTTGAGAGCTTTGCCCCGAGGACACCCTGCCTGTCCAGGCCTTTGCCAAACCTGGCGGCAAGCGGCAGAGCAAGCGGCCTTGAGAAAGGCGACCTAGAGATGGAGGGATCTGCTCTTCGGGGGATCGTGAACACAACACTTCCTCTCCCGGGGGAGGGCTGGGTGGAGAATCTTTTGTTTCATTTTTTCCTTGCCGTTGGCCTCACAGGCGGCTGTACCCAAATTTTTCCTTCATCTCTGGGTCTCAGGAGGGCATGGAGAGTTGCTGACAGCCAAACACCGGACTTCACTTAGCCTCCTCTGCAAGATGGCAGCATTGGGCAGTTTGAGAGCGTCAACAAAGGACCTACTTATGTACCCTTTGCCAACCTGTGGAACCAGGTCCGCCTTGCAAGCCATACTCACACCCCTTTCCGGCCCACTCACAAGCTGCCCAAGTTGGGTCCCTGTGTTCCACTTTGCTGCTCCACTGCGGGTTTGGCTGTGGTCCCCCTTGTACGGTTTCTAATGCCTTGTAATGCTACCCAGCTGGTCTCCTTGGCTTCTGCGGACCATCAGCCTCAGCTATGTGATTCAGTTCATCCGGTGTCCCACCAAATTTAGCGGAATCCGCTTCACTACAGTGAAAGCAGCCGATGCCCTTGTTCTGTTGACAGAGATCACAGTCCTACTGCTGAAGGACGCGATATAGCTGGTCCCTAGGCCGATATGAAGTCGGGTTTTACAACCCTTACTTCATTTTACACTAGAAAGGCGGTGGGCTATGGCTAATCTTGGATCTGTGAGCTTTGAACCGGACTCTTCATTGGGTACCATTCAAGGTGTTGACGCAGAAACGCAACTTTGGATGCGTCCATCCCTGAGATTGGTTTTCAGCAATCGACCTGAAGGACGCGTACATTCATGTGTCGATCCTTCTGTGCCACAGACAATTTCTGCGGTTTGCGTTCGAAGGATGGGCATATCAGTACAAGGTCCTGCCTTTCAGGCTGTCCCTGTCTCCCCTCATCTTCACGAAAGTTGCGGAGGCGACTCTTGTTCCCCTCAGAGAGCAAGGTGTTCGCATCCTCAACTATCTAGATGGTTTGCTTATACTAGCAGTCTCAGGATCAGTTGTGCGAGCACAGGCACCTGGTGCTCCAGCACCTCAGTCTGTTAGGCCTTCAGGTCAACTGGGAAAATAGCAAACTCTCCTCAATGAAGAGGATCTCTTTTCTCTGTATGGAGTTGGATTCGGTCGAACAGACAGCCCGCCTCACAGAGGAATGTGCACGGTTGGTGCTAGCCTGCTTGAATACCTTCAAGGGCAGGACTGCGGTCCCACTGAAACTTTTTCAGAGGCTCCTGTGGCATATGACAGCCACAGCGGTACTTACACAGCTCTGCTTGTTACATATGAGACTGCTCCAGCACTGGCTTTATGGCCGAATCCCGAGGTGGGCGCGGAAGCGCGGCACTCACCGGGTCCAAGTCACACATGCCTGTTGCCAAACCTTCACCACGTGGTCAGATCTTGCATTCCTCCGGACAGGGGTACCCTAGAACTGATCTGGTTTACACAGATGCCTCCACCACCGGCTGTTGTGGACGGGCCCGCAGCAGCATTGGCACATCAATTGCCTAGAGTTCCGCAGTCAGAGTTCAATGTTTTTTTATGAGGCAAGCATGTGCTGGTCTGAACGGACAACACAGTGATCGTTGTGTACATCAACTGAAAAGGTGGTCTGCGCTCCCATCGCATGTTGAAACTCACCCAGCACCTCCTCCTTTGGAGTTGGAAGGTTCTGAGGTCACTTCATGCTGTTCACATTCTGGGCTTGCTCAACCGTACAGCCGACAAGCTGTCTCAAGCAATGCCCCTGGGATTATGGCTACTCCATTTCCAGACGGTCCAGTTGATTTGGAAATGGTGCGCAGCCGCTCAGGTAGACCAGTTTTCTTCTCCAGGGACCTCCCACTGCCAGTTTTTCCACTCCCTAACCGAGGGAACACTCGGCAAGTACGCAATGGAACACAGCTGGAGACAGGGCCTACACAAATATGCGCTTCCCCCAGTGAGCTTTCTCGCACAGACACTGTGCAAAGTCCAGGAGGACAAGGAGCAAGTCTAGCTAGTGGCACCATATTGGCCCACTCTGACCTAGTTCCCCTAACTAATGCTCCTCGGGACAGCAAATGATGGCCCACTGGATTGTGGATGCCATCGCGCTTGCTTATCAGGCAAAGGGTGTGCCCTGCCCATTCAGGTTGCAAGTTCACTCAAATAGAAGTGTTGCATCCTTCTGGGTGCTGGCTCCTCACTGACAGTTATTTGTAGGGCTGCGGGCTGGGCAACCAGCAACACGTTTGCTAGATTCTATAGCCTTCATTTAGAGCTGGCATCCTCTGGTGTTCTCACCTCAAATGGGTAGTGGCACTGAGAGGCCCCAGTTAGTGTAGGCTTGCTAAACCTAATCCACAGTGTCCATACTGTAGACCCTGTTGAGATCCTCCATCACCCTTGGCAGATGGATGTGGTGAAACTTCTGGCACCAGGCCTTCATTTAGAATCCGTGAGAACTGTGGAAGGGTGGGTTCCATATTGAGACCTAGGCGGTACTCATATGTGTATAGTCCATGATATAGCCTAAGAGCCCATGTTTCCCCAGCAGACTTCTGCCTTCCCAAGAGGGTTACAATCACCGGCAATTTCTCCATATACACCTTAATGGATGCTATATGTGTATTTGCTTCCGAAAACTCCTTTGCGAAGTATGGGGCTCCCGCAGTGTCCGTTTTCCTAGTGGAACAGGTACGTTTCCCCATTGTTATCCAGTTTCACTCAGTATGGTAGTGCTTTGACAAAGATGAGTGAAACTATTTTTTCCGAGCCCTGGCCGCAGATGGCTCGCACAGGGCACTGGAAGGGACAGCACCCATGGCGCTTTGTTAGTGATCCCAATTTGTCTGTCACCAACATGACGTAGAGAGTGACTGACTGAAAGGGAACGGAGATGTCACATCCCGTCGCCATGGTTGCTGTACCAAAGCTTAACCGTCGGGTCACCGGCTCGGCTCCTCAGCGAAAACCTTATTATACTCACACTGTGATCAGCGGCAGCTGGATGCAATAATTGCATGCCAATGTGCATTGGCTTGTTTAGTTTAATTAGTTTCAATTCGTCGGGGTCACCGATGTGACGTCTCCATTCCCTCCTTCAGGGATTATGTAACCGAGATGTTAACTGTACTTCAGACTAAATCTTCAGCCAATCCACTGATTTCAAACACTCTGGGATTCTACGCTTGTCCAGTTTACGTTATGCTGATTGAGAAACAATTCTTGATTGTCAGTTGCATAGAGCTGTGTATGTATTTGCAGAGAGGCCTGAAATCTACTGAAATTGTGATATCGAAATAGGACGCTAACACCATTATCTATGACTGAAGATGAATAATAATGATATTAGTAGTATGGCAGGATTTGAAATGCTGAAACAATCCAGTAGGTAAAATTTGATTTTTCATGAATGATAAAAGCTGACTTTACGGTTACTTTGATGCATATTTAAAATGTCTTACAGGTCTCCACTCATTGTAAACCTCGAGAGCTTCTCAGAAGTGCTGCAAAGACAGATCACGTTAAAGGAGTGAGACAGGCAACAAGGAAAAAACACTCACTGTCTTGTCTGGAGGTAAAAATATTGTTCAGAGTGCAAGAATAACACATAAATCAATGGGAGCAATAATACAGAATTATCTGCTGAGGTCTAGCAGGCAATCAATCAGAGATCATGGCTCTGGTCCAAAACATAGTGAGCTGCCTTGCTGTCTGCTGCCTACATTATCATGCTAACTGAAATTTGTAATGCAACCACATAAGCTACCGATCTAGAAAACGCTTGATAAAAAAAATAATGTTCCAAATGCAAAGTGCACAGAAGAACCAATTATGCTAACTGCAACATAGCACACAAATATTGGAATAAATTGTTTTTTTGTTTAATTTTTTTTTTTTAAGATATTTGTAGAACTTTTTAATGTTTCATTTGGTTATTATTTTTTATTTGGTTTATTAATTTATAATAAATCTTCCAAGAGGTTTATCTACCAGCTCATTGAGCCTGTTGCATTATGGGAATGCCTTTTTCATAAAGGATACATTTAATGCTGTCTTTTGATTGGATTACACTCTATGCAAGTATGTGAATGTAAACATTTTGTAAGAGGCCAAATCAGTCATTTGGATTTTTATTAATTTTTTTTATTCCAATTAATTAGTTCACCCACGTTAGCTCACCCTCAGACTATCCAAGATGTAGATGAGATTGTTTCTTAATTTGAACAGATTTGGAGAAATTTAGTATTACATCACTTGCTCACCAGTGCTTTTTATACTGTTTTAGACTGCGTTGGCTTGTAAACAGTGCTTAATTTGTGCATATTTCTCTCCTGATTCAGGTGAGTCAACTTTTCCAATGGAGAAAGCAATATCATATACATAATATAAGCAATACACTTACATTTACATTTATTCATTTAGCAGACGCTTTTATCCAAAGCGACTTACAGATGAGGACAGTGGAAGCAATCAAAAACAACAAAAAGAGCAATGATATATAAGTGCTATAACAAGTCTCAGTTAGGTTAACAGTACACATATCATGGGATTTTAAATAATATAATAAATAAAAAGAAAACAGATAGAATAAAAAAAGAATAGAGTAAGCTAGTTTTAGAGATCTTTACACATACACACACACACACACACACACACACATAATAAATGAAAAGAAAATAGAATACAAAAAGATTAGAAAGGTAGTTAGATTTTTTTTTTTAAGAATAGAATTAGAATAGTGAGTGTTAAAGTTAGAGGGTCAAATAAAGATGGAAGAGATGTGTTTTAAGCCGATTCTTGAAGATGGCTAAGGACTCATTTCACCAGGAGGGAACATTTAATTTAAAAGTCCATAAAAGTGACTTTGTGCTTCTTTGGGATGGCACAATCAAGCGACGTTCACTTGCAGAACGCAAGCTTCTAGAGGGCACATAAGTCTGAAGTAACAAATTTAGGTAAATGGGTGCAGAGCCAGTGGTAGTTTTGTAGGCAAGCATCAATGCCTTGAATTTTATACGAGCAGCTATTGGAAGCCAGTGCAAATTGATAAACAGAGGTGTGACATGTATTCTTTTTGGCTCATTAAAAATTAATCTTGCTGCCGCGTTGTGAATTAATTGTAAAGGTTTGATAGAACTTGTCAAGACATTAACTGATGGACTGGAGTGGTGTGGGTTACTTGCGGGTTATTGAGATGTTTTTAACCGCTGTTTGGACTCTCATTCTGACAGCACCCATTCACTGCAGAAGATCCACTGTGAGCAAGTGATGTCATGCTACATTTCTCCAAATCTGTTCTGATGAAGAAACAAACTCATCTACATATGGGATGACCTGAGGATGAGCACATTTCCAGATGTTTTTTTGTGGGGGGGGGGGGGGTGAACTATTATTTCAATGTGCTGAATACATGATAAATTAAAAGGGTAATTCAGCTTCCTGTGTTAGGAAGTGGTATGCAATCATTTGTGCCTGTCCTTCCTTAAAATGCTGCCTACGTAGTCAGCTCACTGTGTATTTCTAACAGAGTTTCAACTGCAAACTTATCACACTTCACAAAACTGAAGCGGTAGACATTTTAGGACAACTTCAAAGAGATTGCCATAATAAAACAATCAGTATATAGCCAAAACCACAGCCCACCACATCCAGGTTTCTCAGCAAAAAGCAAATGAGCATGTTATCATGAGGCTAACATTCACACTCAGTACTTAAATGGCACATAATGCGATCTGAAGACTGATATTCTCTGACCTCTCTTCCATTATGGGTCAAGCTGCATGTTGATGTAATCCACAATGCACTTACTGCAATTAAACCGACTGGAAAAAAAATCATGACCACGGTTATGCCAATGACAAATTCAGTGACACAACGGAAAAGCTTTCATTTCTGGCACAATGTATTGGAAAATAACTACAGCAAAGGACTGTACTCTTGAAGGGACGACATCATCATTATTCAGGTATTTGTCCCATTTTTCAAAGGGTTGAACTGTTATGTACCTTCATATTTTATCTAGAGTGACTTACACTGCACAATATATCATCAATAGCAGTTTATTTCCACAGGTAAGGGTACACTGCTGTCATACTTACTGTGTGACAAATAAAATTCACACAAACTTCACAACTACCATTTTAATGTAAGTTGGATGTGCACTAGTGAAAGTGGTGTCAGAAAACCACTTGTCAAACAGACTTTAGGGCCCTTTACTTGTGGTATTAATGCTTTTTGTTTTAAATGACCAGATCATGATTGGATTGCACTTTACCACATCAAAAGCCAGGAGTCTAATGACAATTGTTGATAAATTCCGTCATTAAAATGCCATGTCGGATGTTGCTCCCACAATTTTCTTACTTGATTTAAATAAGTGATATCCCAATATTTATCAAATTATTATTTATCTAATTTCTTTCCCCAAATACAAGCTCTTCTAAACCCTATCAACATAATATACTGTAGGAATACTCATAGAGAAGGAATTCAAATACATATACCTCATCTCTGTCTGTTAAAATGACAAACAAATAAATGCTGTTCTTTTGAACTTTCTGTTCATCAAAATATCTTGTAACAATGTATTATAGTTTCTACGAAAATAGCAGCACAAGTTTTCAACATTGATAATAATAATTTAAAAAAACAGTTTCTTGAGCAACAAATCAGCATATTAGAGTGATTTCTAAAAGATCATGTGACACTGAAGACTGGAGTAATAATGATGAAAATTCAGCTTTGCTTCACAGGAGTAAATTGCATTTTATAATAAATAATTAAATAGGAAAAAATTATTTTAAATTGTAATCATATTGCACATTTTTACTGTATTTTTGATCAAATAAATACAAGAAAAGCTTACGCCCCACAATATTATTTTCCATATATTCCGTTTTTTAATCATGTAACAGTTATGAAATCCCATTAAAGATGCATTAGACCAAAGATCTCGATGTAATCGGGCTTAACCCTTGTGTCAATGTAAAAAAAACATATACACATACATATACATATATATACATATATATAATTTATGAGTATATGTATATATATATATATATATGTATATATATATGTATATATATATATATATATGTATATATATATATATATATATATGTATATATATATATATATGTATATATATATGTATATATATATATATATATATATATATATATATATATATATATATATATATATATATATATATATACATACTCATAAATTATTAAATAAGAATAAATAAATAAATAAATAAATAAATAAATAAATATTTTTTCATTAAAAAAGATTAAAAATACTAAAATGTCCCTAATGACGCATAGGTTAAAATGTCTATGTAAAGGGGGATTTATGTCTGCCCATTTTCCTTGTCTTTAATAAAAAATTTTTTAAAAGCAGCAAGCTTACCTCTTTGTCCTCTAGGTCTAAAGAAAAGCTACTGAAATCCTCAGTGTTGAGGCACTGAAAATCAGACTCTTCATCAGCGATCGGGACACTGACGACCAAGCTTGGGTTGCTGATATAATTCTCAGTGTCACTATCCATGTTCGTACCTCCAGTGCCTTTAACCAGCTCTAGTGTGGTGTGGTTGGAGTTATCATTTATTCCCTTGCAGTTTCTCCCGATCGTGTTCCCATCTATGGTTTTCTTTTTTGGCTTCCTCCTTAAACAGCCATTCTGGAAGAAATTCTGAAGGCAGGCCTTAAATAAAGCAACACCTTTCCTGATTCGGCCAACTGCTATCTGCAGGTTGTTCTTTTCGACCTCGTCTTCGGGGGCTGCAAGGTTGTCAGCACTGAATGAGCTGAGCAGTAGAGCGAGGAACAGGTTCAGAACCTGCAAAATTTGGAAGAAACCAACTACAGGTTGACACTAATCAGATTTTTTTTGTGTGTGTTTTCATTTATTAGAAGTAACTATACATACCACCAGATTTCCAATGACCATGACCATCATGAACACAATTAAGCAAAAGGGCTGTCCCGACACTTGCATGCAGTCCCACATGGTCTCGATCCACTCTCCACACAAAACCCTGAAGACGATGAGGAACGAGTGGAAGAAATCGTTCATGTGCCAGCGAGGAAGCGTGCAATCCTCAGAAATCTTACACACACAGTCACTGTAGTTCTTCCCGAACAGTTGCATGCCAACCACAGCGAAGATGAAGACGATGATGGCCAGCACAAGCGTCAGGTTGCTCAATGCGCCTAGTGAGTTGCCAATGATCTTGATGAGCATGTTCAGAGTCGGCCAGGACTTAGCTAGTTTGAAGACTCTCAGCTGTTACAATAAGGGGCATAAAAGATTAGAATGGACAAGAAGAGATGCACAATATAGACTTTAAAAAAATTATCAGTGTCAGCTGATATGCTACTTTCCTCTAGTTTTAGATTTAGATTAACTTTAATGTCATCTAATGCTGATTCAAAGTTTATCTTCAAAAAATATATGATTAAATAAATGTTCAGCAAATCACACTTGTACCTCTATAAATGAAACCATGTAACCATAGTTCCCTGAGAAGGGAACGAGACACTCTGTCCACTAGTTCCAGAATGCTACCCCTAGAGGATGCAGTTCAAAGTTCCCTTGGAAGGGAACATCTCAGGTTATTAAACCATGGTCCCCTGAGAAGGGAACGAGACACTGCATCCTCTAGGGGTCACATTGGGGAACTAGAGGATGCAGTTGGAAAATCTCTCGGTAGGTAACAAATATTTGTACTGTACATTATAATGCTGTGATGCCTAAACTTACTTAAATTTAAATTTATTCCTTTTAGTTTGTAGTGTTTTGTTATGAATTTATATCATTTTTTTCAATTATTTATTATATATATATATATATATATATATATATATATATATAGCATGTCAAATTCCCATAAGTATTCATGTTAATTTCCCAAGTAAACTTATAAACAGCATTTCTCTCAAGAAAACTTTAAAGTTAACTTTGAAGACAGCATAACATATAGTAAAGCTCATCTATATGCCTTTATATAGATTATAGAGCCATTAGGTGTAAAGCATGACAGTGGTATACTCTCACCAGTCTGAATGGCCTAAGAAAACCGATTCCAGACACCACGTTTGTCAAACAAAGTTCCAGCAGACTCAGTGTGACTATGATGCTGTCGAAGATATTCCATCCTTCCTGAAAGTAAGTGTACGGGTCCAACGCAACAATCTTGAATATCATTTCGGCTGCAAAGATGCCTATGAAAACCTGCAGGCAAGAAAACATTAAAACTTTGAACTTTTTAGTTTTTTACAAAACTAAAGCCATTTTTACATATGTTGATCAGTCAATAAATAAAAATAATCAATCAATATAAATAAACTGTACCTATGAAAACCTGTAGGTAAGAAGACAATAAAACGTTTTAAAATGAACAACATACAAGTAGAGTGACCATTTGTCCTCTTTTTCCCGGGGATTTCGAAATTGCCTGAAACAGCGGTTCTTAACCGTGGTCCTCATGACCCCCCGCTTTGCACATTTTGTATGTTTCTCTCATTGCTTCACATGTTTGTTCCATTCAAACTTAAGTGCCCTGCGAAGCGGACATCACAGTTTAGTATTTCAAAGGATATGTTTCATTCAAAGGGCATTCAAGTGAGCGAGACGTGACTACTGTGCAAATCTCAGTGATTACGTTTAAATAACTCTTCACACTTCAGTAGTAAGTTCTGTCTCCGTGTGAAGACGAAGCAGGCAGTGGTTTAGTTCAAATCCTTAAGTGAGGTAAACTTCAGCTGATTTGCCGTGTGCAGAGAGTAGAGAGCAGTGAACGCTGTGTAGGGACCATGTCAATTGGAACACAGTTAATTCATGGAGCTGTCTTCTAACGAGCCAATGATTTCATTCAGGTTTGTTAACCAAGAGAGACATGTAAAATATGCAGAGCCGGGGTCCCATGGACCAGGATTAAGAACGGCTGTTTTAGACAATTTAGAAATCCTGACCAGGATATTTCCTGGAAAATAGGATTTCGATCACCCTATTAAAAGTATTTAAAAAAAACTAGAGCTGTCTGTTTAAATTTGAAATAAAAAACATTACATATGTAATGTGGAGTTCTTGATCACTTTTATCAATCACTGATGAGAAAACATCACTACAAAATAAAGTGGCTTATATTCTTAAAAATCAAAATACCATTTTAACACTTTCACATATACATTTATAAATTAGTAAATTCACACTCCTCCATTCAGTAGGGTTGCACACTAATAACAGTAACTCTTTTTTAGAATAACAGAACAAGCCTCCAAATATTTTACATGAGGGCATTTCATAATCATTAAAATGCTGCTACAAATGTCTCTTACCACATTGGCAGTTGAAAGCATGTAAACATATTCATTTTTCATGGGATAATACTCCATGGCCATGAATACTGTGTTTATCACTATGCAAATGGTGATAAACAGATCTGCGAAGGGGTCCATCACAACCATGTGGACAGTTTTCTTTATCTTCAGCCATGTGGGACTGCAATCCCAGATCAGATTATTCTCTGCAAAATCGATCCAACACTCCACACACTTCTGTTTCCAGATCTCCGACACTGCCATGTTAAATAAAAAAGTACTGGTATGAATTTTGGCAAAATTTGTAACAAACAGAAATGAGCAATCAAGCACTTGATTAAGAGAACATGTCATCTTCCTTCTGTGAAAAATAAAAAGGGCCACTATGAAAGTGAGAAATGAGAACTGAGGCTGTCAAACTTAAATAAGGCAATAAAAGCATCAGTAATTTTCACTTTATTTAGGTATCATATGACATTTGTTCATATGTATGTGAATAAATGATAACAATTTAACAAAACTATTTATTTAAAATTACAGAGTAAAATCCAACAAATATCTCTCACACTGAGTTTCTTGTAAGGGGCTATTCCCACAAAATACACGACTTTTCCACAAGACCTTGCTTTTTCCCCCCATTCAAGTGTCGAATCTCACATTTTTCAAAGTAAAAACGCATTCTTTGTGAATGGCCCCTAAGTGTGTTTGGCATTTAGGGTTTCTTACAGTCAGTAGGGTTGTTGCTGACACTTGCGATGCTCAAAGCTCTCTGTCTTGCAGACTGGTCATATAGAAAACCCTTTGAAAAGCTCCTTGAACCAGATCGGCGTCGGTCTTCATCTGTGTCATACTATAAAGGAATTAAATCAACAGCAAATACATCAACACATGTTATGATGTTGCTTCATTAGTGTTTTTAATGCAGCCATCTATTGCTATCTGTCAGTCATTCTTGTATTCAACTCAGTTAATTCAATCAACTTGTAAAACATCTTGGATTGATATTTCACAAGAAACGTGGCATAAATGTGGCATAAAATAAATTCCAAATATTTAATTAAAAACAAAATAATTTACAAAACATGTTTAAAACATAACATCTCATTCTTGATTTTTTTTATACAGTACAATACAATTATTCATAAAATACAAAGGTTTTAAAAAGTTGTAAAAAAAAAAGTTTACAAAACAATTTAATTAAGAAAAGACAATTTATTTGACATTATGCAGAGTAACATGCTTTAAACACATGCTTTATCAAGCTTTGAATAAAAAGCTGGATAAATTGTGTATTTAGCTTTTTTAATGATTAATCAATTAATTGGACAAATAATTGACAAATTAATCGATTTTGAAAATATATATTAGTTGAAGTAACTTTAATATTGCCCATTTTTATGTCTTTACATGCTGATGATATGCTGTCATCCTGGAAAACAGTTTAAATTGTTTGTTGTCACAACTTGAATATGCATGCAGATTTCTGCAGAATGTGAATCTGATCACCCATAAGTTCCCTGCCATTTTTTTTTAAATATATATTTAGCATTTGATTATGCATTGTTGTTTTTTTTACATATTTAAATTAATTCCACAGAAGTCTGCAGATTTTCACCCAAAGTCAGACAAAAACAACAACAAGAAAAAACTAAATAATAATAAAATATAGCCAATCATCAGGGTTCAAGCACAACCCAGTGGGCAATTAATGTTAAAAAGACATCAAAATGATATAAAAAAACATTTCAAATATGCAAATCAAACTGGTCAAAAACTTGACATGACACATATACATGAAGGTATTTCGGAGATCACAGATTTCTTTGTTAACTAACTGATTAAATTTAGATTGTTATAACCTTCATTAAACTTTAAACTATGAAACTATAATGTATGATAAACTATTTAACCATTTACACACCTTTCAGTTTATGAGCATTCATATGTAATTTCACCCCTGATAAATCTGCATTCTTTTGATAACTTTTTGTCAACAGGGTCACTAGATGATACATACAAGATTTGGCATTGATTGGACAAATGATCTAGGAGGAGTTTAAAAAAGTCGGTTTATAAAACAGCTCAAAATACTGGAATAATTTATAAAGTACATTTTGTTAAGTTTTTCTCAGAGAATATTTTTTTTATTATTATTTTTTTTTTTATTGTAATCTTTATGGTTGTGGAGATATGAGCAAAAAATGTAAAAGTACTTATTATAGTGCCACCTATGGTCCAATCGGGGTCTGTGGGCACCTGAGTAGTGGAGGACCATCCTACCAAATTTGGTGTTTCTAGGACTTACATTTTTGGCTGGTCAGAAACCTTTAGGACAAAAAAAGAATAGAAATAATAATAAAAAGAAAATCGTCACAAATAAAATAGGGTTCTGTCAGAGTCCTTTAGTGCTTGGACCCCAAACAGAGAGAGAATTATAATAAAAATGTGCAGTTTAAAACTAAACATTGCACCACAGCAACAGCACATGCATTATATGTGCTTACACAAGTGTCGTCAAATGTGGCTCTTTTTCTGGAGACCTCTGGCGTCAGTATTCCGGAGGGCGAGTTGGGTGAAGACGCTCCGCCCGACACTATCACCATGCCATTGCTGTCAACCATGTACCGTACTTTTCCATTAGACGGCAACAGTATACGCGGCGTCAGACTGCTTTTGCTAAGAGTGCTGTAAAGCCGCTCGGATCGAGAGGGTAGAAATAGAGAGTCTCTCCGGCTGCCCGTCTCCTCACACATGCTTTGCTCGTCGTCAGCGTAGTTGTTTTCTGAATTCACACGCCTGCGGAAGTTGAAGATGCTACCTTTGCTGTCCCGACGTGGGCTGAGGATTGAACCCTGAAAACTCAGGGGGGACTGAGGAGAAAAAAGAGCCTTACAAATATACAAGTATACTGCCAAACAAATTAAGGCGAATGAGGATGTAACCTGACTAACCAATGGATCATATACCAATTTACAACTTTTACCAATTTGCCATTCCAACTTTACCAACTGTCGGCCTTATTATCATATATAACCTTAACAACAAATACTGTACATAGGCATCCACACCAATGCATGATAATTGATTGGCTGTCAATGTTTAAATTATTTATGAACTAAAAAAAAAACCCACTGTGAAAATGATTCTAGTGATTTTGTTCTTCAGTGTCATTATAGCTGTGATGTGGCCTGATTATTAAAACTTTCATTTTAGTTAAAGTTATCATTCTTTGTTTTTGCTCTTGTCTAGTGTAAGTTCATAGAAATCCTGCGGTTTTTAAATTAATTTGTTCATTTTACAGTAATGATCCAAAAATATTGTACAAAAATGTGCAGATCAATTGGTGTATATTATGCTATTACATATTTTAGCAATTTCTTTAAAGAAAAATGGCAGAGGGTGATGCTTTGCCATTAAAAATTTCAGCCCACATAAGAATAACATAAAAATAAAATCTAAACATTTTAAAGGAAAGATGAGCCTAGCAACAGATCAGTTGGACAAGCAACGGCAGGACAGAACAAAACTGGCAAAAATCGTGAATATCTTGATGATGAAGATGAAGAGTATGTTGATGATTATGCTGAATATGAAAATGAACAATAACGTAGGTGAAGGATGACAATGTGAGAAGATGAAAAATAAATAAAAGTTGAAGTTTTTTTCTCAAAGCTAAGGAAAAAAATCTGTTTTGAACAAGGAGGAGAAAATAATTTTGAAAAGAATGTCAAAACAAAGTCAAGCAGATAGTTGAAAGAATTAGGATGGCAGCATAAAATAAAATGAACTTTTAATGCTGAATAATGTAGAAACTTTACATCTGTCTATCAATAATATATTTAATGTTCAGTATCATTTCTAAATCATGAATCAGTTATATAAATTAGATCCATCTATTCATCACTCCTGTACACCATAAAATCCTCATTCTTCATTTATCCTAAAATGTCAAAGTTTGTCTGTCCTGTACTATTCTAAAACTGTAATAATATCACAGGTAAGCACTAAGACATTTCCATAATTATTCTGATTTTACAAGCATTGCTATGACTGTTGTCTTCTGTATTTAAGCAAATTACATTTCCTTATTGGTAAAATAAGCAGCAAATGATAAGATACGATTTTTTCTAACCTGATGTGGAGACGTGTAGGTCCTTTCACGAGATCTCTTGATTTTTCCATCAGATGTCAAACGGAAGCTGGCCTTTCTATCATTTATCTCCCTGTTCGGATCCTCCTCTTTCTCGCCATCCCCCTGACGCTGTCTCTTTTTCCTGTGGTTGCGTCTTTCTTTGGCACTTTTGGAACTGAGTTTGGAGGTGTCCGAGGAAGAGTCCATCTTTTCTCCACTGAGCCCATCACATGCTTCTGCCTCAGCCTGTCATTGCAATCATGCAACAGATTTTACTTATGCAGTTTGTAAAGGTTTCCGGAATTTACATTCATGCATATGAAATGCTTCGAATGAATACATTCTGGTAGTGATGCATGCATTTCCTGGGAATCAAACCCATGACTTTGTCACCAATGGCATTGTACACTACCATCTGCATGGTATTCATACCCCCGTTTTAATGAAAACACCCAACAGACCACCCAACAGACCTGAGCTTCCTCCTCCTGTCTCATCAGCTGCTGGATCATGGCATTAAACTCCTCCTCTTTCTTCAAAGCCTCATCCATAGTGGCTTGATTTTGTTCTTCATATGCCATGGCAACCACAGCCAGGATCAGATTCACCAGGTAGAATGATCCCAAGAAAATGACCAGCACGAAAAAAATCATGTAGGTTTTTCCTGCGGCCCGAAGTGTCTATAAGAAAAGTCCACAATTAGTGTAGAATAAACATACAGTAGGAAGCTATTTGTGTCATTCCAACATGCTTATCTTCTTTTCCTAACAATGAAAGTGGATGGGGACTCTATAAATGAAAAAAAGAATATATATATATATATATATATATATATATATATATATATATATATATATATATATATATATATATATATATATATATATATATATATAAAATACCATTAAATAGTCCATTTGACTACATTCTAAATCATATGATTGATTTTTGTGAAGAACAGATCGGAGGAAGAAAATGCACAAACAGTCTGCAAATCATCTTTTTGTGTTCCACAAAAGATAAAAATAATAATACAAACTTGGTTCTCTACATAGACAAACAAAACAAGCACCTGTTGGTAAAGATTCTCCCAGTAGTCTTGAGTCATCAGTCTGAATAAGGAAAGGAAGGCCCAGCCAAAGGAATCAAAGCTTGTGTAACCATAATCTGGATTGGGACCTACTTTTACACAGACAAAATTTTCTGGACACTGCCTGAAACACACATGCGTGAGACAGCAATTGTCAAAAACTCACCATGCAACATAACATAATACATGTAACTGGTCTTGGTGAATGATGTTTGAAGGGAAGATAATGCCAAGGTTTATGAAATAATTCAATACACATAGCTTACCCAGCATCACTACTTTTCCCACAGATCAGAGCATCTTTCTTTCCTGTTGGGATATAATGGTTACCTACAGGAAAAAGAAGAATACTATTCATATATATATATTATAGTTTATATTTATTTGCTTACCCCCAGGACATCCAAGATGTAGTGCCTTTGTTTCTTCAGTAGAACACAAACCAAGATTTTAACTCAAACCGTTGCAGTCTGTAAGTTGTATTATGGAAGTGGATGGGAATCATGGAATCATTTTAAGAGTCAAAAAAACATACACAAACCAAACCAAAATAAACCCTTCATGACGATACATTGATGTGTAAAGACATGAAAAGATTGGTCTGTGCAAGAAACTGATCAGTATTTATATTGTTTTTTAGCTATGATTCATCACAAAGTCTGAACTCTCCTGAGCGTGTTCTCAACAACTGAGACTTGATGCGTTTTCTTCTTCTTCTTGCTTTACAGCAGATCGCAGACTTAGAAGTGCCTTACCGGCACCTATCTCTCAAATTGACCATTGACACTTTATCTACAATCTCAATTAGGAGCATCAATGGTCCATTTGAGAGATAGGTGGCGGTAAAGCACTTATAAGTCTGCGGTCCGCTGTAAAGCAAGAAGAAGAAGAAAACGCGTCACGCACCAGTTGTTGAGAATGCGCTCAGGAGATTTCGGACTTTGTGATGAATCATAGCTAAAAAACAATATAAATACTGATCAGTTTCTTCGTTTCTTGAAGAAACAGTTACTTTCATTGTTTCATGTCTTTACACATCAGTGTATCATCACAAGCTGCAGGGTTTAATTTGGGTTTGTTTGTATGTTTTTTTGACTCTCAAATGCGTGATTCTCATCCTCTTACATCATACGACTGACATACCGCAATGGTTTAAAATATTAGTTTGTGTTCTACTGAAGAAACAAAGTCACTACTTTTTTGGGTGAACTATCCCTGTAATATATTACTATTTTCTTAATTTTTGTATTTATACTTTTCATCGGTTGATGTATTTTATTTTGGTAACACTTTAGAATTAGGTTCTATTAGTTAATGTTAGTTCACATGGACTTTAGTTCACATGAACTAAGAAAGAACAATCCTTCTACAGTATTTATTATTCTTAGCTAATGTTAATTTCAACATTTAGTAATGCAGTACTCAAATTAAAAGTTGTGCTTGTTAATATTAGTTAATGCACTGTGAATTAGCATGAACTTACATAAAATAACATTAACAAAGATTAATAAATAAAGTAATAAATGTATTGTTCATTGATTGTTCATGTTAACTAATACATTAACTAATGGAACCTTAAAGTGTTACCTTTATTTTTTTTTATAATTGTTATTTATTTATTGCACCAAAATTACCATATGACCATTTTCTTCATTGTTTTTTGGCAATAAATGTCCTGTAATAAATGAACATTTTCTTATTGGTCCAAAATAAGAACCAAAAATATTGAAGAAAATGGTCTTACATCAAAACCAGAAAAGAACAGTCTGACCATTAACTGGGAAGGTGTTTTTTTAATTTATTTTTTTTATGGAGCAGACCCCCCATGAGTTAGGTGGGATTCCTCTTCCTCTTTCTCTCAAACAGGTTTTTCATGGCTGGAGCTAATGTAAACATCCATAATGCTGAATGATGACAGCTGGCTGTCTGGCTAGTGTACAGATCACTTACACACATAAAATACTTGTGTTCTAAAACCTCTAGTCTCTCTGGATTATGTGATGTTGTGATAACCATATTATATGCAATAACTTATCACATACAGTGATAATGTATCATTTCAACGTTCTGTACCATTTCTAAATCACTAATCAAATAAATAAATTAGTGTTGTACAGTCATTCATTTATATAATTTTATGTGGCTTTCTGTTGAAATGCATGGATGCATGTATGTATTGGTGGATAAATATATGGATGCATTTATGGTTGTACTGATGCGTGTATGGATGTAGCAAAATTCACATTTAGCAACAGTTACAATTTTTGTAGGAAACCATGGTCCAACATTGCCTTTTGTCTAATTCAATTTGTCATTTTGTTGTGTTGTGTTAAAAAAAAAGTTTTTGTTTTCTATTAATTGCCTTTGGTTGCATGAAAGCATTTAATGATTTTGCTTAGTTTAATATCTGCATGCACAATATTGTGCACTAACATATTTTCAGCTACATGTACTTCTAATACTACTAAAATGTATCGCATGATTATTTGAGTTTTCACAACAAAACACAAATGTTGATAATCGTTACATAAATAGTGCAGCTGCATCAGATTCTGAATCTATTCGATTCAGCAAAACAATGAAAATGAACTTACTTCGATTTGTAATGTATTCCATGCAGTCAGGTATTTCGTAACACCTTGTTGCATTCCTAACCATATAATCAGTGAAGTTCTGATTGGATGACTGGAGCACACATTTTTGTTTAAGAACTCCCATGAACAGCTGCAGTCCGACCAAAGCAAAGACGCTTAGGCAAAAAAGAGTCAAGATCATCACATCTGACAGCTTCTTCACTGACTGGATCAGAGCTCGAACGATTGTTTTCAGCCCTGTGCAAAACAGAGTAAACATTGTAACTTTCCTACTTTACACTAATGTAATCAGGGTCCAAAATTCCATTCAAGTATTTTATTCTGACATTGAAATGGAATAATTTAACTGTTGTTTTAATGTTTATGACAAACAGCGCAGGTCATTGTGACATCACATACGAGACCCTGTCCTTGTTTTGCCAAATTTTAGCCATTTGAAGATGTGTGAGTCATGACAGATGTATTCCTTCAGTTTATGATTTATTTCACTAATGACACATCAGCAAGGGCCAGGCTATCATTTTTACAATTTACATTTTTTAATTGTTGCAGTTTTTATTTAATGTATTACATCAATTTTGGACCCTGAATGTATTTAAATAGTTATAGTTATTTGTATATATATATATATATATATATATTTATATATATATATATATATATATATATATGATATGTTCTTAATGTTTCAGGATAAAGGCTAAAGTTCACTAGTTTTTCATGTGTCATATCCACATCACCGCTGAAGACATGCAAGATGGCTACGCTACAAAAAAATGCATCACAAAAGGAGAGGAGTAACAAAAACAGCAAACACTCGCCCAGAACTAATCTAGGTCTGATTTCAACAACACATACCAGTGATTGTTAAAGGAACAGTTCACTCAGAAAAGAACATTTGCTGAAAATGTACTCATTCAAAAAATGTGTGGATTACTGTGATGTTTTTATCAGCTGTTTGGACTCTCATTCCGACGGCACCCATTCACTGCAGAGGATCCACTGGTTAGCAAGTGATGGGACGCTACATTTCTCCAAATCTGGTCAGATGAAGAAGCAAACTTGAATCTTGAATGGGCAGAGGATGAGTACATTTTCAGCAGATTTTCATTTTTGTTTGAACTATTGCTTTTGTAGTAGGCCTACTTTTACTGATTTTAATTATCGTAAGCACACATAAATAAAACTGTTCTCAGACTACATATGATAAAAGAAATGACTGCTATTCAGGGTGTCGCACCACAGATTCAAACTGATATATTTCAAGATTTGTGAGTTTTTGGCCAACTGATTTTTTTGTTTGTTTATTTGTTTGTTTGTTTTTTGCATGCAACCATCAAATCATAAATTAAAGAAAGAACAACTGAAAAAGAAAACTGTAAAATGTTTGAAAGAAATCCTTATTTAAGCACTTAAAGAAGAACATAACATGCTTGAAGAAAGCAGTACCAGCATCTTTGACCCTGACCTTTGTCCTAACTCTCACCTGGGATGACTGATATAGTTTTCAGGGCACGAAGAACTCTGAACGCTCGCAGGGCGGACACATTACCCAGATCCACAAACTCTGTTAAATATCTGAAACATGGAGGGTGGGAAATCAAACACTGCCAGACATACAACAGACAGAAGGGTCGAGACTTGGGGTTGCAGT
Source organism: Carassius carassius (assembly GCF_963082965.1). Taxonomy (NCBI): domain Eukaryota; kingdom Metazoa; phylum Chordata; class Actinopteri; order Cypriniformes; family Cyprinidae; genus Carassius; species Carassius carassius. The sequence goes on from NC_081765.1 coordinate 31,687,591, forward strand.
CGGGTTCAAAGGTCACACAGAGGTCGTACATCTAATCGTGTTCTCTGCTTACCTGGAATTACAGAAATAGTTTTCAAAGCTCTGAGTACCCTGAATGTGCGGAGAGCTGATATATTGCCTATCTTTATAAACTCTATATCAAACCTGTGGGACCAAATGCACAGATAGAAATAAAGCTGAAGGTCACTGAAGATGCTATTGGCCTTTATGGACATTTTATGGTCTAATTATAAGTTAAGAATGCTTTTGCTCCTTAAAAAAAGTATTAAAAATAAATTAGAATTCAAATAAAATAAGTTTTTTTTAAATCGAGTGCATAAACATAAAAAAGAAATATAAAATAATAATATATTTAATATATAATAAAATATTTAAATTATTTATAAAAAAACACTTAAGGAATTATTATTATTATTATAAAAACTAATCAACTTTTCTCTGTGATTTTAAATAGACAAATAGAAATAGAAATAAAGATAGAACTGAAGGACTCTAAATGTTTTATTCTAAACTATCAGTTTAAAACTTTAATAATTTAAAATGTTAGAGACAGAAACCAAGAAAAAAATAAATGTATTTCAACCAACAGATTTGCATTAGTTTTTTAATATTTACCAGACACTTTTATCCGCAGCACTCTTATTCTTGAATGCTGTAATAACCACTGAAGATGATCATTTTTGACCACTCTATGGACTATGAAACACTAAAGGTAAAGAGTTTAATTTATATGCCATCAGCAGCACCAAACAGAATTGCAAAAATAATAAACATTTCCAGATTCCCAGATTCCAACTTGCCCCTTCTGTCATAATTTTCTGACAAGTCAAATACTATGAAAAAATTTAGGATGGGACTTTTGTCATTAACAAATTGACTGGATGGTGAAAGTGGGTGATTCATATAAAAAGGAGTCATTTCAGGCCAGTAGAGGAGATGAAAAGCAAGACGGTGATGTCAAACAAAATGAAAAGTTGTTTTAGAGAGTAAATTACTCAACGATTGTAAAATCTGATTTTTTTTATCTGCAGTAGTTTTTACAGATAAATCATCCTTGACAAGACAAGAATGTGAATTAAGAAGGTAAACCTGGTCAGTTAGAAATGATCAAAAAAATGACACTCTTCAACTTTAAGCAATGATAACAAATGAATTATTATTTATAGCAGTGTAGATGGGGTAAATAACAGATTTGTCATACTCACGCCATGACTATAACCATAAAATCCAACCAGTTCCACGGGTCTCTGAGGAACGTAAACTGTCCCACACAGAATCCCCTGGCGATGATCTTTATGAGCGCTTCAAAGGTGTATATCCCAGTGAAGACATATCTGTTAAGAACAAGACCCTCAGTTCCTGCAGTCAGCAAACATTGTGAACATTGGAAAAGCAACAACGAGATCAACTCACTCTAATTTCTTCGCCCATTCTGGAGGCTGTAAGTACACCATGAAAGTGCAGTTTGCCAGTATAGTGAACATTATAAATATACTGAACAATGTGAAACCTGCAGTTAAGGAAACTTAGTGACAGTACAAGTTTTTTTTTTTTTTTTTTTTATAGAAATGAACACATTAAATTGATCAGTTATAGTGCAGACATGTATAATATTACCAATAAAATAAAATAAATGCTGTTCTTTCTATTAATCAAATAATCCTGAAAAAAACACGCATCATGGTTTCCATACAAATAATAAGCAACACAACTGTATTTAGCAGCTAATCAGTATATTAGGATGATTTCTGAAGGATCATGTGACACTGAAGACTGGAGGAATGATGATGAAAATTCAGCTTTGCATCACAGGAATAAATTACATCTGAACTTATATTCATATAGAAAGCAGTTCTTTGAAATCGTAATAATATTTCACAATATTACTGATTTTACTGTATTTTTTACCAAATAAATATAGCCTTGGTGAGCAGAAGAGATTTTTTTCTAAATCATTTAAAAATCTTACTGAAATACACCAAACATGTGAAATGAAATTTTTCCTGCAGGATGGAGTAGGATAGGTTTAAAGAGGCTTTACCTAGTAAAATGATGATTCAATAAAAATTTGGATTTTTATCCATTTATATGAATCATATAGCAGTTTTCAACTTGTTTTTCTCCAGGATCAGATTTTACACATTGGACATGAAGTCATCAAGTCATAGTTTCAGGCTCTCACCTGCTAATCATTTATCACACAAAGCATGTTTATCCTGAAGCAAACCTACCTTTAATGGCTTTGGGCTCATATTTTTTTTGAGCTTGTGTAGTTTTGTTAATGGTTTCTGAGAAAAACATCTCCATTTGACATCTACAGGGTTATTTTAATTTAATTACTTGCATTTAGTATCAGTCAAACATACCAGATCCAACAACTCATTTTGAGGTTGTAAATTATGAATTGAAACCCACAGTATTAAACAGTAGAAGACCCATCCATCACAGCATGACAGTCGCCATCGGCATGTTTCAGCAGTTGAGAAGGATATGAATGTACCAAAATCTTAATTGATATTCTCCTCAGAGGATTGAAGGGACTGAAGATGTACAAGGCAGAAGCGGCGTTGAAACGACTGATTGCCTTTTTTTTGTTCACTACTATAAAAGTCTAAACAAGAGGGAGATGAAGAAGATGAATGCATTAAAGGTAGACGAAACAGTCAGCAAAATAAATATACAGTATATGTGTGTCTATGCGTGTAAAAAATAAAAATAAACTAAAATTATATATATATATATATATATATATATATAAATTTGCTGAAAGTTTTCATATTTAATTATTGACCATGAAATTGCTTTTTATTTAAATCAAATCTTATTAAAATTTACTTTTTTATTTTATATTTTATTTTACGTTTCAAATATAAAAAACAATTATTAAAAAAAATTCCAAGTCTTTTTTTCTCCAAGACATTTTTCTAAGATTTCAACTAATTTTCAGGGCGTGTTTTTTTTTTTTTTTACCCCTCGCAGTACCTGTGGACTCTCATGGGTTCATTGAGAAGTATAAATCCACACTCACTGCCTGACTGCTGTAGAACTGGTCCAGGTCCTCCAGTGGTGTGGACACCAATCCTCTGGGAACGTCTCCGTATATGAAGGGCAGATTTTTCCCGGCCTCCAGGCCGCTGTTGGGTTTCCTCCTGCATTCGTCATTTTTATTTCTCTCATGCTTGTCCTTGGACTTTCTGGAGTTCTCCTCAGTGATCCGGCTCTCGATGGCCTTAAGAGATTCACGGGTGAACTTATGGAAACTTTTAGGTCCTGGTGGAGTAAACGTATGCGCCATTTTCTCATCCTGAGCCTTCAGAGTGATTCTCTACACGTCTGCATGAGAAACAACTGGTAGAACCACAGAGAAAGAGTGAGTCAGAGGGAAAGAAACTCATTAGATGTGATCGGTAACTGCAATGTTAACTTTCTATAAAATCCTTCCGGAACCACAAAGAGAAAAAACATTGCCACTCAAAACCATCAGATATGGAATGATATTCCGGACTTTTTTCAAAAGGAATTGCAAATTGTATTTGCAATTGCGTTTTCAATTTGTGGACGCATAAAATGTGACATAATCCAAACACAAATGCAAATCGCGCATTACCATTTTCATTTTCGTTTAAGCGAACGCACAGTGTCTGCCAAATTTAATATGGAAATGCAAAGTCCGTTTGCAATTGTGTTTCCCATATCTTACGAGCTATGAGCCTGTCATATTTAAATAGCAATATTAATTACCACATTTGCCTTTTCACTCTCTCTGCACTGTGCATGTAAACTGCCAAAACTCAAATGGAATCGCAATTCCTTTTGCATTTGAATTTCCAACGTCTACACGGAAACCTGTCAATCAAGTGACAGGGGTGGGGCCATTTTATTGGGCGTGTGTGCATTGGGAAGTGACGTCACTCACAGTCGACGGTAATAAATAATTATTAATTAATTAGTGTGGACTTTGTCATCTAAATACTTAATAACCAATAGGGTTAAGGATGTGTCTTAAAAATTACTTCATCTTTTCTATCCTGTAAAGCTTTACTTAAAAAAGATGTTTCCTGATATTGATACTTTATGTTCTTTTTGTGGTGCTGAACACGAATCCATTTCTCATCTCTTCTGGGAATGCACATATACAAGTCTGTTCTCGAAGAATTTTTGTATCTTCGATCATACTAAAATGTACCATGTTTTACTATGGTAAATATGAGTTATCAATAGTGTTTATAATTAAACCACAGTAGCCACAAATGTACAGTTGTCTGAGACGTTATGAAATGTTCTTTAACATCATGAAGCATAAAATGTAGTCAGTGGTCTGCTATGGTTTATTTTCATAATAGGTAAATAGAGGTCACAAGTTAACACGGTTACATTTCCTTGATTCAGCAGCAGCACGATATGACGCAGAGAGTCCGGTCTTTCAATCGAGAGATCTGGAGCTGATTCGGTGTAGATCGGTAGCTCAGTGGTTAGTGACTCTCGTCTCGTGGCGCGGTGCTCCGTCTTTTAGCGAGTGTTCGAAACCCGCGCCATCACAGACGTACTCTATTTTTTTGTTTATCCTACTTCTGCCGCGATACGGGCGATCATACTAATAACTTGTAATCTTTACAAGAATATCTGAATCATGCAATGAGCAAGTCTGCGTTTATTTAATACTTAATATCATGTCAGTTTGTGCTTTCAGAATTGCCGAGTATGCTGCCGTCGTTCCAGCACATCTGCAGCAGAGACCTGTCCTGAACCAGGAAGTTGGTCACAAGATAACACGGTAACCAGTTAAACCATAACACCTGGAAGATTAGGCAAATAGACGCTGATTTCGGACATGCATCCTCGGTAGTTCAGACTTTGTGAATTCGACTTGGGAGTGTGATGTCTGTGAGGACGCAGGTCCGGTAATTCTGCAAACAGCAGCGTACATGATAACTTCAGTCAGCTCGCCTTGACTACTGCAATTTTCTTCACTGTATATTTACAATAAAACAAAAAAGGATATGAAATACCTCTGCCTCCTTTCATTTTTCATTTAAACATAATAATATGAGCAGAAATGTACTTAGTTCAGGAAAATGTGTATATATACAGTCATTACAAATGAAACTAAATATTATATAAATTACCTCTTTTATTACCGTCGACTGTGAGTGACGTCACTTCCCAATGCAAACACGCCCAATAAAATGGCCCCACCCTTGTCACTTGATTGACAGGTTTCCGTGTAGACGTTGCAAATTCAAATGCAAAAGGAATTGCGATTCCATTTGAGTTTTGGCAGTTTACATGCATAGTGCAGAGAGAGTGAAAAGGCAAATGTGGTAATTAATGTTGCTATTTAAATATGACAGGCTCATAGCTCGTAAGATATGGGAAACACAATTGCAAACGGACTTTGCATTTCCATTTTAAATTTGGCAGACGCTGTGCATTCGCTTAAACGAAAATGCAAACGGTAATGTGTGATTTGCATTTGCGTTTGGATTGTGTCACATTTTATGCGTCCACAAATTGAAAACGCAATTGCAAATACAATTTGCAATTCCTTTTGAATAAAGTCCAGAATATCATACCATAATCAGAGTTATCAGAAACAGAGCTCTCAAATAATCAGGGTTATTTATACTACACAAATACCTTTCAGTCCCACCCTACTTAAAACAGAAGCTTAAACCTACTAAAAGCTTATGTTCATGTAGTTCAACAAGTAGAGTGTGGTACAAGCAATACCTCATGGGTTTGATTCAGAGGAAATACACATTCTTAAAAAAAAAAGCTGATTTGGATAAAAACATCCACTAAAGGCAAAAAAGTAAATCTAATTAAATTTGTGTAAACTTAACTTAATTATACATATACTTTTTACATTTAAATTCATTTAATTGATTAAAATAATTTACATGTAAATAAATTTTATATTTTAAGCAAATGTAATTTAATTTAATTATATATATATATATATATATATATATATATATATATATATATATATATATATATATATATATATATATATATATATATATAGTATATATTATTTTTTCACTTGTCTAACTTACTTGAATTGAATTTGTCCTAACTGCTGGACCAACAACATCCCTTACTTGTCAACCAGCACACCTGGTGAAATACTTTAGTTAAGTGCAAATTCCCATGGTGTTAAGTATGGTCTTGCTGGTTAAAGGTAGAGTAGGTGATTTCGGAAAGGCTATCAATAGCAAGCTAGCTTTGAAAGTATAAGATCTCACCCTCCCTGCAAATCACTCTCCAAAGCCACGCCTCCTCCAATACACATGACCAGCGCCAGGATGAGAGACGGCATTGATGGAGGCTTGAATGCAATGCTGTCAGATTACCTCATGTCTCATTCACCGGTGAAAAAACATCCACAGACAGTGTAAGCACATATAAACACATCTAGAGCACTTAACCTAGTGATTGCTATCAGGATGTGAAGAGACTTCCAAACAGCATAAGAAAAAACATTTCTGAACCAAATCCTCTACTCTGCCTTTAAGCTGCTAATTTGCATTTGATCAAACGATAAGCATTTTGACCACACATCATGCTTATGTAACAAAGGATGACTTCATACATATTTAGTTCATATCGCCCCAAACTAGGTTTTAAACCCTCAGACTACAAGGCCAAATCCATAATCACTACATAACCACCCGCTTATTTTGCTGGATTTTCCTCTGAGGTGTACAAATTACAAGATGTTCAATACAAATACTGTAAAGGCAAAGTGTTTTATCAACCTTGGTCTGAAAGTCCAAATCAAAGCCAATAAACATTATGAACATTCACTCCATGGGATTTTGATTGATTTTTGTCTGCAACAGGAAAACTGTACATCTGATCCGTTACAAAAAAAATACAAAATAATAATAAATTAAAAAGCCCACCAAGTCAGAGTGAGGCACTGTGCTAATCTTGCATCACTTAAAATCTTAAAAAAAGAAAGAAAGACCTTTTAAGGTACTGCAAATAAATGAAGTGCTTCCTATGCTCAAGTCATGTAAAACAAATCTAGAATAACAAACTATGAAAGACTATGAAATATAAAATATTCAAGTATTGGAAAACTGTAAAGTAAAGAACATCAGAGCTAGTGTTCTAGCACTTCAGTACCAAGTCAATACCTACATTTGAAGAGCATCAAAGGTTCCAATTTAAAATGTGTTTTTGCAGCGCTGAGCATTGTAGCCAATCAAAGATATGAATGAAATGGCCAATAAGAGGCATTCAAATGCAAGAGGACAATAACAAACAGTCAATTCAGTTAAAGTCAGTTCATTGATGATTCAGTGATGTCATCTTCCAATAGTGTCTGTGCAATCAATCCATCAATATTGGCAGAAATGAAGTATAAAGTCTAAACACAATATACAGTGTGTAACCTAAACTCTTGCATGTAGTGTTGCTTTTAAGATGCTAATGTCATGTTAAAATTAAACTGGCTTGAAACATTTATTTCAGTTACATTCAGTTGCAAATGCCCCAAATAGGCTAATGTTGAGCTCAAAACAATATAAAATAAAAGACGGCCCTTTTGAAACATTTGCATGAATTTCAACTAAATTGTTTTAAAGCTGGAAAAAAGGCAAGTCATGCAATTAATGTGTTCATATGCTCAATCAGTGTGGTCACTTCCCAGAATATGGGACCTCAAGACCAATTAGTGAAGTAAGAGATGATTTCTTTCATTGCAGATAAATCACTATAAGCCTAACCACTGAAAAAAAATCTCTTCTGATAGGATTTCACTGTAAATCCCTCAACAATACAGGTTTTCTCAGTCACTTTGGTGCATTTTTCAAAACAAAAATGAAATTCTCAGAACTACTTGTACAACCTCCACATCATCTAGTCATTTATACACATCATAAAACCAGTTTCTCATTCTTTTGAACAAGTTGCGATTGCTTTTGTACATTCATGCAATTGATTATGCACATTTATCTGTAGTTTCCTACATTATCAGTTGCTAATGTCATGCTGCTCAAAACTTATTATATAGTTTTCTGTGCAATGGTCTTCTTACCCCTCAAAACATCTAGTCTTTAGTTCATCGTATAAGCCATTAAATGCAAAATGGTTAATCTAGTTGTCACAAACTGCCAAGCACACTTTATTTTTTTTTTTTACACATTATTATTAGACTTTTTTTCAATTTGGCATGAATTGTGCAAGTGAATCTTGACTAATGAAGAGAATGTAGATGATAAACCAATGATAAACCATTTCTCTGAAATAGCTCAAAGGTTCATCTCATGAATCTTCTGTTGGAAAGCATATACTGTATAGACAGAGGACAACACAAGAGTTACACATTCTGAAAATTGACTTATTTTCATCTTTGTGCCCATATTTCCTTTTCCTTTTCTATTTCACAAAAACATTGTAAAGGATTTATTTTTTTATTTGTTATTTTTTTGGCCAGACCACTAGTAAAAGTGTAGCTGGGAATTCTATCCAGTCTCTTTCAGTCAACATCCCACATACAGTAATGTGTAAATTTGTACTTTTGAAATGGATATATGGCATACATAAGCATATGGCATACTGTTCAATACAGTAGTTTACATCAGAACATCGCTCCAGAGTACACTGTTATATTGACAAAATTACTAAGCAATTTGACTGTCTTATCCATAAACTATGACACAAGGACTTGTCATTCTGATGGCACTGACATGTTCATTGACAGATATTTATTTTTGAGAGATGAACTAAGGATTTTGAGCAAGAGACTGGCTTTTGCAGGTAATCCATTGTGTTTTGCTCTTTGTACGAGTTCTTTTGAGAAATTAACACTGTTTTGCAAATCTCAAGGATGATTCGAGAAATGTACCAAAGCAACTGAGAAAAACTGTAAGAGCTCACAAGAGTGATAAACCAATTCTGAGACCATTTCACTCCAGAAACCAAACACAGTATAAGACCAGCAAAGATCTCAATCAAGGCAGAGAACCTGGTACAACAGTGAAGACACAAGTGAGAAACACACAGCCAGACACTGGTCCTGGGACATTTCCTCTGTAATACCAATAATCGTTATCAGATATAATTTCCTAATTGCATTAAGATATCATAATCCGTCTTCGGGTCACTAAGAGGAGACATCATTTCCTTCAGATATCAGTCTCACTGGAAAGAAAAGACGCAGATCAGAAAACAACACTGGTCAAAATTAAGCAAACCATTAGTATATATATAAAAAAACAAAAAAAACATTGTCTCTTGGGGTCTAACTCTCAAGTTATCTGACCTTTTTTCTTTTTTAATGGATGCCATAGAAGAATCATTTTAAGTTCCATGAAGAACCTTTCAGTGAAATGTTGTACAGTTCATAAATGAACCACTTTTTATTAATATTTTAATAATCTAAAAAACCTTTTTGCACTATAAAGAACCTTCCATGGAAGTCAAAAGTTCTTCATGCAACCATCGATGCCAATAAAGAACTTTTGTTTTTAAGAGTGTAAGATGTGAATTGTATTCTTTCCAGTTCTTGGCCTTTTCGATTTATCCTGTTCTCAGAAAGACAGAAGCACAACAGACACATTCTGTCTTGCAATCTGCTCACCCAACTTAATGAACAATATCCCATGAATTATTCCACATGGAATCTCTCATTTATCTTCTCGAATCCTCACTCATCTCTCATTCCTGGTCTATTTTTACGGGACCCTTTAAAATTTAATTCTCTCCATTTTTCTTTTCTTCCAATCCCTATTAGCATCAAGTTCTGTTCAGAAGATAGTAAAATAGGGATTAGGAAATGCAATACAATTTATTTATTTGTTTTAATGACTAAAAGCAATTTGAATTCTATGTCATGTTTTTAATAAATGCCATTTTATTGGTTAATGCGAACGTTCATCGAATTAAACCACTGAAGACCCTGCGGCCTCATATTAGGACATTATATTTTTGTGAATTTCTCTGAGACTGTACATGCCACAGTATTAGGTCTGGATGTCCTGTACAGAGCACATTCAGGGCTTTTCAGATATACCAAAAATGCCATCAGAAATGTCTGAAATTAATTTAGTGACACTTATGAAAATATAATAATATTTTTTAATTATAGTTTTAAATCTGTCAAATTTTTTAAATGTGTGTCATAAATCAACATCTCATGAAAATGTTATGGGGTTTCAAATCAAAATATGACTTTCTGTTACGAAACAGGACGTTGATTTCATACATGTCCTCATATGAGGACACCAGGACTAAAAGCATTTTATTAAAAAAAGCATATTTCATATTTCAATATTCTATGAAATATAATATATATAATTATGAAAATCTTGTCAATTATTACTACCATTGCTACACTTCTTTTTTTCATTACATGTTGCCCCAAAAACACATTAATATGCAAATAATGCTTAAAATCAATTTTTCAGAATAACACATTATTTCTCAAATCATGGCATAAAACAATTTGAAGAAGCAAGTCCTGCTCTTTCTGATTAAAGGGGTCATATGATGTTACTAAAAAGAACATTATTTTGTGTATTTGGTGTAATGAAATGTGTTTATGCGGTTTTAGGTTCAAAAAACACATTTTTTTTCCACATACTGTATATTGTTGTTGTTCCTCTATGCCCCGCCTTCTGAAACAAGTCGATTTTTACAAAGCTCATCGTTCTGAAAAGTGAGGTGTGCTCTGATTGAACAGCTATCCAGTGCGTTGTGATTGGCCGAATGGTTCAAGCATGTGTCGGAAATATTACGCCCCTTAACATACTGTGACTCGTGTCCTGGTCAGACCACTGGCATGACAGAACAAAAACAATAAAACCCATTACAAACGAGCCATTTGTTGCATCCACTGGGGACATAATTACGGATTATAATAACTTGCATTGCATCCCGCTGCATAAACATAAAGCCATGTCTGCATTTGTGATCGGAGAAACGACAAATAACAAGCGCTACTCTACACTGCTCAAAACTCATGTTTGAATCATCAGTGAAAAATCCTTTACATATGTAAACATACTTACAGACTGTGAGTCAGAACAGCCGGTATTGTGGTTTTTTGTCCCAGGTTCAGGAAACAGTCCTCCATAAAATGCATTGCACAAATCTAAATATTTGGGTTGAACTGTTCTCAAACAGTGTTGTAAATACAACTTAACCATTGATTTTTAGTTGTGTCCTCTTTTAAAAGGCTAAACAAAGTATTTTTGCTTTCATAACCAAACAGTGAGAATCAAAGTTACACTTCTTTCTTTGCATGAATATTTGGGTGGCGTTATGCAAATCTTCCCACACAGTGATGTAGACGTGGGGGTGTGTTTAAACGAGGCCTTTCAGGGGGGCGTGGACGAGTCTTAACTTTGATAAAGAATATCTCTTTGGGTTTGAAACTTTAGTCTTTGCAACATTAGAGATCTTATCTATTCACAAACAGCTGGTAACACTCCAAAGAGAAAGGAAAACTTGAAATTACATCATATGACAAGACAAATAAAGTGTTCCCAAAAATAATTTAGACAATTAAATTCCCAGAAATCTTGTTAAAAGTGCTATATAAATAAAGGTGACAATTATACTAAATGTCGTTGTATTAGATTAAAAAAGAAAAAACAAACAAATCTAAGTAAATAACATCTACTAATGTTACATTTTTAAAACTAAAATAAAAAAATTTATACTACATTCAAATCCATTTTACTCATAATTATTATTATTTTTAATTACTCCAAAATATGAAGAAACAAGTCCTGCACTTTCCTTCTGTGCTTTTTTATTGGCCATAAACCAGCCCATCTATAAAAAAGCTGGAGAAATTGAGATAAAAACAATTAATAAAAGATAATTTTTTGTTTTTGTTACAGACATTTGGTCCTTTTATTAATACATACGTAATATGATTAGCCACACAACCGCCCACTGAAAAAAAAAAAAATAATAATAGATAAAATAAAATGTCATCAATATCATTATAAGCCATGAACCAATCCAACAAACTTTGAGGAAAACTTTGATTTGAAGCAAAAAGGTATTTGAAGTAAAATTTACAAGACTGTATACTTACTGGCTTTAATGAGGGAAAGAACTGCAATCCCATAAAGCATTGTGATAGACAATAATGGATGAAAATGACATGAAACATGAAACTATTAATTTAATGTTGTAAATGCTGGTTGTTTCTATAGAAACAATATATATTGTTTATTGCAAAATATGCGTATAAATAACTGTTTAAGTATTTTGAGGGCAAAGTTAAAGGTCCCATGACATGGATTATTTCCTTTTCTTTAAATGCTTTTTAATGTTTCCTTAGGTGTACTTATATTGTTAGTATGATTTTTAAATTTAAAATTTAGAAATAAAAAGCATTTTTTATATCCTGATATTTGCCCTCTGGTTTGAATGCTCTGTTTGAAGGGGCGTGTCTGCTGTGAGACTCCGAGTAAACGACAACTGTTGTGATTGGCTGACATCTTTGCATTCGAAATGCGTATTACATGTGGAACCCCTCTCAAATAAATATATATACTACAGCTGTCGAGATTAACAAATCGTGGATTTGTTGATTATATAATTATTTTTTCGATCTTTTCCCATCACATGAAAGGCTGCAGTGATGAGTATTGAATAGACAGAGTCTGTTTATCGCGTGAATGCAGTCATCTCGTCATTATTGCAACACGTTTTCTCTCACAAAATGCTTTCACCACAACTAACAGCAAACACATGAATACAGTAAGAGCTTTGTTGTACAGCATAACAGCGTCATTCATTGTAACGGCAGTTTGGGCAAGTGTGCAGATATACTCGCGATGTGTGACAGCTCCGAAAAAAAGGGAGCGTTCTTTGATCGGTCTCTATAGTTAAATCACAAATTAAATAACAGATTTCTTTCATGCTACTAAGAGAAACAACGTGAAGTTGATCGTTTAGTCACTGGTTTGATTCACTGATGCATAACTGATGCAGGCATTAATGAACACTGTTACTCACTGTTTGTGCCGGTGCTGTCGAATCCATATCATAAAAGTCTGTTTGTAACGCCTGTGCTGACATTGCGACTGAATTATATGTAAATATTTGGACGGGCAAAGCAGAGAAAGGGGAGGTAACATTTCTCTTTACAACGTCACAAAGAGGAGATTCCAGATCAGCCTGTTTGAGCTTCCGTTTTCTCAAAGGCAGAGAAAGATAGCAAAATCTCGATTTACACCGATTAAAAATTTTTGAAACTTGGGGACCACATACATGCTAGGGGAAGTCATATTAATGTTTAAAAACCTCAGAAAGTGAAATTTTCATGTCATAGGACCTTTAATTCGCTGTGCTTCATAGTGGCCGGAGCTATAGATTTTTTTTGCCATGACTTTCTGATTGGTGGAATTTTCTGTTTAGCATCATGGGTAATGTAGTTTTCCACCACAAACTCCACACGATTGTTTTAAGAATAAACTGAATTAAAGTGAACAGATGGGTTCAACAAAAGCAATTCTGTCTTTTAAGGTTCAGCAATTATTGTTAAAAGGGTCGTTCCATGTCAAATCAACCAAATTTTAGAAATGTCCGTGGCTCAAATTTTTTATTTCGATTTTGTTTTGTAAAGAATGATAAACATGTTTAGTGATGAAAGCCAAAATATTAAATACCACTATGTATATTTTCTGAGTGATCCACTGTTTTGTAGAAGGGGGCCAAATGGCAATTTTCACCTGAGATTCGGAGCCGAATTACTCAGATGGCAGCATCATTATGTTACTTTGGCCCACCAACTGTTACCAACAATGAAGAGTTTGCAACAGACACCAGCTTCAGCAGCACTTTAAGGATGTAATAAATCCAGATAATTATCTGCATGTAGTACATCGCGTCCTCTGAGAGATTAACAGGTTGTTGACCACATCTGAACTCCCACCAGACTCACCATTCATTTTAATAAGAGGTCGAAGACCTGACTGACAGGCCCGGGTCTCCAAACAAGAGCCAAAATAAACTTGAAACAGAGCCACGAGTCAACATCTAAACGGTGGCTGAGGTTACTCCAAATTACACATGATATTCATCAGACGATTACCATTGACAACAGCAACCTGACTCTCGCTCAAAGCCTCTAATCTCTCCTCATGACATATTGACTCTTCTGCAAGACAAATACACCTGACAACAGACACTGAAGCCGCCACGGCCAGCTGATTTGTTCATTATCAGTCTGGAGAAACCATTTTTCTATTCTCACACTGTGCCATTCTAGTACTCTATAGAAATCTGACAGGGCTGCATGAAAAGCAAAGAAACAAAGAAAACATATGAACATTAGACTGTAATCTGATGAGGAATGACAAGTAGAGCTCTGCATATATCATTATTTTATTATTCTTTATCAAGGCTTAAAACTAGCACTGTCTAATATTAGAATTTAAACTATTGTCTACATAAATTAGAAATGATGCACTAAAAGCTAAACAATTACCAGTCAAAAATTTGGGATCAGTAAGACTTGTAATGTTTTCAAAGAAGTCTCTTATACTAATATAAAATAACAATTTCTATTTGTATATCCTTTAAAATATAATTTATTTCTGTGATGCAAGCGGAATTTCCATCAGCCAAAAAAGTGTCACATGATCCTTCAGAAATCATTCTAATATGCTAATTTATTATTAGAATTTTTGGGGGGAAATTGTGATACTTTTTTTCAGGATTCTTTGGTTAATAAAAATGTCCATTATAATAAAAAGAACAGCATTTATTCTAAATATAAATGTTTTCTAATAAAATAAATATTTGCTATCACTTCTTATCAATTTAACACATCCTTGCTGAATAAAAGTTTGAATTTATTTCTTTCAAATAAAGAAAGAATACAAATTTACTGACCCCAAACTTTTGAACTGTATATTGTTAGAAAATATTTCTATTTTAAATAAATGTCCTTTTTTTTTACCTGTTTTATTCATCAAAGAAAAAGTATCACAGGTTCCCCAAAAAAAATTAAGCAGCACAACAGTTTCCAGCACTGATAATAAATCATCATATTAAAATGATTTCTGAAGGATCATGGGACACCGAAGACTGGAGTAAGGAACAGGAACAAATTAGATTTAAATGTTATTTTACATGTTTTCATTTTTTTTTATCAAATAACTGCAGCCTTGATGAGCAGAAGAAACTCCTGTAAAAATAAATCAATCAAAAAATCTATTAAATTTAATCTTTGAGATCAAATCTTTCTGACGGTTGACCATCCATACCTCTCTTCATGAATAACCACTGTTCAATCAGTTGCAGTCAAATAAAACTTAGTTCTCTATAAAACATTCGTTGAATCAATGCTTCCACCAAAGATACACGAATCAGTTGCTGGGAAAGTGAACAGAAGCGAAACGATTCGTACTTTTGAGTCGAATCTTTTTAGTCAAATTTAGTTTTGAAAAATGCGTCGAGTCAAATAAGTTTTCGAATCAGTAAATTGACGACTCAATGAACCGACTCATATGAGTGAACTGATAGTGAAAGCCTTTTCCATTGAAGAAAATTTGTTTAGGACTTTGACTCATAAACCAATGCACTACAACATCATATTTAAACGTGCATTGATGTAAAATATGTAAATACATTTTATTTTATGTAAATGAATTTAGTTTGAATTGTTTTGAATTTTTGTTTGTAGGCCTATGAGGCGAATCGGATCTAAAACATACTGGAAACAGGAACACATGGAGTTACAATAAACAATTTAAAAACATTATTATTAGCCTATTAGTATTATTAGTATAAGTATTTATGATTTTATTTTATAATTATGTATTTATAACTAGAAACTGAGAACATTTTGGTTTAATTGATCGTATAATAGTATGCCAGGACGGAAAGTCAGAGATTATGCGCTATTCAGATTGAACTGTTCGAAAGAACCGATTCCGGAAAATGAGTCGAACTGCATAGTTCAATACCAAAGTCAAATTAAACGCGTTTTAGCAGTCTACTACAAAAATAAAACATCGTGTGAGCTGATTTTACCTTTTCTTAATCCTGTGGCATCTCTTCCACCTCAGATTCAAGAAGCAATAACTGGAAGAGTGGATTTTCAGGGCGTCAACCAGAGTTGACATGTCTCTCAAAAAAAACACACGTTGTGAAAATAAAAACAAGCAGCAGTGGATCGCTTTGATACATTGTTTTCAAGTTTATATGCGTTTCAACAGTGCGCTAATCAAATGCATTAGAAGTTTTATAAAATGCTCTATGCGTTAAAAGAACAAAAACCTGTGGCGCAGTCTAGACCAGTGCTGACATGTATAAATGGATGTCGGAAAACCAAACAAATCAATCAATGTACAAATATGTAAATAACTTTCTTTTGCATCTGATGCTGTTATGACAACAATGACTTAGCATACTGTATTTAATAAAGAAATAGAAAAGTAAGCCTAACACAGCCAACTAAACTATTATGAATTAGGCTACTGAGAAAAAAAAGAAAAAAAAATTCAGGAGTGCTCGTTACATTGTGTACTTTCAACTGAATGAGAAAATAGGCTAATCTAAAACCAAAGACTTTTGCAATAGTAATAATATAACAAACAAGCTTAGACTACCTCAGATTTTATTTTAAAATCCTGGTTAGACATAACTCTTTAATGAATCAGACATGGCATTGTTATTCAATTACAACCCGATGTATTTATTTATTGACTTTACATTTTTATGGCTTTTATCAGTAGGCTACTTTATGATCCACTCACCATCTTTCAGCAGAAATCCGAGTTGCTGGCAAAACGAGGGGTGAATGAATCCCCAGCGCCCAGGAGCAAAACTTGATGCAGTGAAACAAGGTGGAGGAAAACGGACAGTGCAACTTTAACCAAAAGTAAACTCCAAGGGATTTCCTGCGAGAGAAAAAAAAAAAAAACAATCGCAGAGACTGATTAAAGAGAGCGAAGTGCCTGAGATCTCAGAGACGAGCGCTTCCGGTTATTCATTAGATACATCACGAAATCACCAGTCCTACTATGTCTGAGACTGGGTTTATGAATATTAAGTACCTAATGCCAACTCTGCCTCGTTCACTTCACCTTTAGTTGGCGAGGGCTTGCCTCATGAATATTAATTAGACTCTGCAGACGTTCCATCTTAACCGTCCAATGGAGAACATTAACTCATGAATGTTAAAAACTTGAGCTTCTCCATAGTAGGAGTCCTAAATCCTTATCTTGACAACGACACCAGAAAGGTGTGACGACGATTTAATATTTTGTTTTCAGTTTATTGAATATAGATATTTTTATTTTTTATTTGTATTTATTTATCACGGGGATGTAGGCTATTGTTAGGACAACCTTTTGATTTTAATTTAAAATATGCACATTTTGACAAAATAGATAGATTTTAACTGAGAGTATGGTCAAAAAGTCTTGAGGTAAAAAGACCAATTCAAAGACAGATTTGTCACCTTATCTTTTGTTTTCTTTAATAAAACATCAATACTGTAAAATATCGACGTGATGTAGTAAAGTAGTGACAAATATCTTTCTATGAAGCACTTCAGGAATATACTTTAAATTCACCTGGCAAACAAAATATATATTTTAATAGACTTTTACCATAAACTTTTTTAATTGAGTTCATAAAAACGCCATAGAAGTAACTTCCAGCCCACTTTGACACATCAAAACGTCAGTCACGCGACTCAGACGAGGACAGCGAAGCCTGATGGCGCTATCTGGTGGATTAAACATCACATAAGCAGTGCTTTGGTTCACGGAAAATTTACATTTATGAAAGAAAAAAAAAATGTATTTTAATTTAATTAGTAATATGCACTGCTAAGAATTCATTTGGACAAATTCAAAGTCCATTTTCTTATTAGTTTGATATTTTTTTTTTACCCTCAGATTCCAGATTTTCAAGTAGCTGTATCTTGGCAAAATATTGTCAAAAAATGACACTTAAAGTTGATTGTTATTTTGTTTTTATTATGAGTACTGTTATTATATATAAAGTACCATTCAAAAGTATGGGGTCATTACTAGTTTTAAGAAACTACTTTAATTCAAGGATCCATTAAATCTGAAAACTATTTTACAGTATGTTTTTTATTTTATTTTATAAATAAGTGTAATAATATTTATTTATAGAATACTTAAGCATGTTGGTGTTTTTCATTGCTATAGATTTGGCGGTATTGAGATCTGATAAACCGTGTTGCCCCAAATTTAAAGAGACTTGATACAAATTCCTGTTCAGAATATATCTATAGGTCAGTTTTAGCAGAAGAGATTTTAGTTTGCTCTTCCGTTCCTGGAAATCTTGAACACCCTGTTTACACTGTAATATGTTTTCAATTAGCTTTATTTATCCCAATATTTATCCCTTAGTTTTAGAATTTTTTTTTTTTTGAACATATTGAATTTCCTTTTTTTTTCTGAGAGTGGACATGGTCATTTTGGTGGTATGCATGCAAAAGGAAGAAATGTAAGCCCGGCTTCGAGCATGAATGAGACACACACTGCATGAGAGTTTAGCGCTCTGTGATGTTCATCTCGCTGTATCCTGAGTCCGAATGAAATATCAGGTCATGCGCAAACTATCATGTCTCTTTGAGTTTGAATCTATATTTATTCACACCAGCTCTTGAAATCAAAGTGATGTCATGCCGCACGCGTCGCTGTTTCTGTGTGGAGTCAAAAGGGTCTAACTCTGTGCCACCGTATAACAAAAGATGTGTTAAAAATTAATGAGAATATATATATCCGAGTCCTGATCGGGATCGAGTCTGAAACCACGCGACGGGGCCGGATTTCCGATCACGTGATCGGATCTGGACATCCCTAATTGTGAGACTACTTTAAAGTTTGCTTACAAATATTGCAAAGAAAACTAAGTAGAAAGATGGTTACTACAGTATTGTAGTGCTGTCCTGATTTATATCTTGGTTATAGTTACATTTCAAATCTTGCTTTTTATGTCAGTGTAGTGTGGCAGCTATAATAATATTATTACACATGATGTCTGAAGATCATGTGACACTCAAAGCTGGAGTAATGGAGCGGCTTTAGCATGAGAGGAAAAACACATTTTAAAATATATTCAAATAGAAAGCAGTTCATTCAAATTGTAGATTTAGAGTTTTTACTGCAGTATTTTTCAATCAAATAAACCTTACTGAGCACAAGATATTTGTTTCAAAACCATAAAAAAAAATCTTACTGACCTTTTTTGAATGGTGCTGTGTACTATAGGGTGAATTTTATGTATAATATATATTTTAAAAACATGCATTTTAACCCATATATAACAGCCCACATTTGTCTGGGATCTAGGAAGGAGGACCCAATTGCAGTGAGATAACAGGATTTTGACAAGACGGACTGATACAAGAGGTAGTGAAGTGCACAAAAGATATCACAACAGGAACAAACAGGAACGGCTAGGGAAGGCCACTGGGAAGGCTTCTGGAAACAACTGGCAGAATACTTTGGCAACAGAGGGGGCAGCAAGACCAGGTTGCTAGAGAAGACCACACAAGGCACCATAGAGCAGAGCTCAGGAACTTGTTGACCACTGACTCTGAGACAGACCAAATGCCATTTTTTATTTTTACACATTATTAATAGACTTTTTGTAAATTTGGCATGAATTGTGCAAGTGAATCTTGACTAATGAAGAGAATGCAGATCAACCATTGATAAACTTTACAAGACTGTAAAGTTCTGTAGTGTTCTGTAGTGTTTTTCTCAGTTGCTTTTGTACATTTCTCGAATCATCCTTGAGATTTGCAAAACAGTAAGTGCATTTCTCAAAACAACTCGTACAAAGAGCAAAACACCACGGATTACCTGCAAAAGCCAGTCTCCTGCTCAAAATCTTTAGTTCATCTCTCAAAAATAAATATCTGTGTCAATGAACATGTCAATGCCATCAGAATGACAAGTCCTTGTGTCATAGTTTATGGATAAGACAATCAAATCGCTTAGTCATGTTGTCAATAGTGTACTCTGGAGCGATGTTCTGATGTAAACTATGGCAACATTTTGGATGACAGTTACTGTATTGAACAGTATGCCATATGCTTATGTATGCCATGTAATCATTTCAAAAGTACACATTTACACATTACTGTATGTGGGATATTGACTGAAAGAGACTGGATAGAATTCCCAGTTACACTTTTACTAGTGGTCTGGCCAAAAAAAAAAAAAAACCTTTACATTGTGATTGTGATATAGAAAAGGAAAAAGAAATATGGGCACAAAGATGAAAATAACTAAATTTTCAGAATGTGTAACTCTTGTGTTGTCCTCTGTCTATACAGTATATGCTTTCCAACTGAAGATTCATGAGATGAACCTTTGAGCTATTTCAGAGAAATGGTTTATCATTGGTTTATCATCTACATTCTCTTCATTAGCAGTGTTGGGTATAGTTACTTTGGAAAGTAGTTAGTTAGGTTACAACGTTACCATCAATTAAAGGTAATCAGTTATGATACAGCGTTACCATAAAAGTAACGCGTTAGAGTACTCATGGGTTAGCAAAAATTAAAAGCCGTTTGCAGCGGCTCACACATGACAGACACAGCCTCGGCCCCTTTAAATGCACCTAGAAGTCGTGACTCCCGACTATGAATAACGTCAGTCATCTGACTAAATTAACACTGCAGGATAACAATAACAGGAAAGACAGTCCGCAATAGGCTATTCCACATGGCGTTTTATTTATTATCACAGAACATATTATTAATCAAAATTCGCACCTGCCCAGCCCAGGTAGCCTAGGCTACTGCATATTATGAGCACCACAAGATAACTCCTGATTTTTCTTTAACTTTAAATAATGCAGTTATCAAAGTACAAGTATACTTACTTGTAAACACAACCTTAAACAGGCTTGCAGATTTAAATCCATTTAGAAATGATGAACAACCAGCCAGCCAACGATCTAACAGAAATTAACAGCTGCCTGTCAAACAAAAATGATAACAAACCGAATTAAATCCTTCACTGCCACACAGGCAAATGACAAATCGCTTAATAGCCGAACTAATTAGGCCTATTATTAAAGTGTCACTCTAAGTCACAAGCATAAATTCGCTTTAACACAGTCCATAAACCAAACGCTGTCCTCTCTGCCATCTTGCCAGGAGTTCGAAAAAAAAACCCCCACACACACAGGGTCAGGCGCAGGGCACAGACGTATCACAGCCATTGACTTTACGATCACAGAGCTTTATAACAACTAGATTCATGGTAATCATGATGGTGGTAGTTTCTACTTCTACCTTCTTACTTTACAGGTTTTCTCAGTCACTTTGGTGCATTTCTCAAATCAGAAATGAAATTCTCAAAACTATTTGTACAACCTCCACATCATCTAGTCATTTATACACATCATAAAACCAGTTTATCATTCTTTTGAACAAGTTGCGATTGCTTTTGTTCATTCATGCAATTGATTATGCACATTTATCTGCAGTTTCCTACATTATCAGTTGCTAATGTCATGTCGCTCAAAATATATTATATAGTTTTCTGTGCATTAGTCTTACCGCTCAAAACAGTCTTTAGTTCATCGTATAAGCCATTAAATGGTTAATCTAGTTGTCATAAACTGCCAAGCACACTTTTTATTTTTATTTTTTACACATTATTATTAGACTTTTTTTCAATTTGTCATGAATTGTGCAACTGAATCTTGACTAATGAAGAGAATGTAGATGATAAACCAGTGATAAACCATTTCTCTGAAATAGCTCAAAGCTTCATCTCATGAATCTTCAGTTAGAAAGCATATAATGTATAGACAGAGGACAACGCAAGAGTTACACATTCTGACAAATGACTTATTTTCATCTTTGTGCCCATATTTCTTTTTCCTTTTCTATATCACAAAAACATTGTAAAGGTTTTGGTCAGACCACTAGTAAAAGTGTAACTGTGAATCTGGGAGTCTCTTTCAGTCAACATCTCACATACAGTAATGTGTAAATGTATACTTTTGAAATGGATATATGGCATAAGCATATGGCATACTGTTCAATACAGTAGTTTACATCAGAACATCGCTCCAGAGTACGCTGTTATATTGACAAAATTACTAAGCAATTTGACTGTCTTATCCGTAAACTATGACACAAGGATTTGTCATTCGATGGCATTGACATGTTCATTGACACAGATATTTATTTTTGAGAGATGAACTAAAGATTTTGAGCAGGAGACTGGCTTTTGCAGGTAATCCGTGGTGTTTTGCTCTTTGTACGAGTTGTTTTGAGAAATGCACTTACTGTTTTGCAAATCTCAAGGATGATTCGAGAAATGTACCAAAGCGACTGAGAAAAACTGTAATATACTAGCCTGCCACAAATTTTCCAGTAAAAATTATTGAAAGTATAAAAGTATAAGGATATATGTTACCTGCAATGTCTTTTGAGCACATACAGTAGCTTTATGTAAGAAACAGAAACAAATTTAAGTTATTCACTGATAATCTTTAGCTGAATGTGATGTGCAAGTTTGAATTTACAGAATGGAAATGGAAAATAAGGCCTAAATGGCCAAAATTTCAGCCTATTGTGTACACAAAGCAACAGAGCCCCGCACATGACATGCAGGAAAAAAATAAATAAATTGTGCGCACGATTTACTAATTTGTTCCCTCAATGTACTAAAACGTGCACACGATTAGGCTATTGCGTTCCCTCGATAGTAAATCCTATAGGCTATTTAGACTGTTTGGCATTTTCAGCCAATCTATAATTTTGTCAAATTATGCAAAAAACAAAAAAAAATTGTGAAGACATCATTTCACTTTCTGTATCTGAATTAGTTCTAGAATTACTCAATCAAAACATGTATCAACTGCCATCACATTATGTTGTCAAAGTTTGAGATGTGGATGAAACATTAACCAATTTCAGAAAAAGAGAAGAAAAGGAAATCCTCCCGTGATGCTCGTCTAATCAGGGTAGGTCAAACTTAATAACCTACTTTGTGTGGGTTGTGTTGCGTGCTGTAGTGATTAACCGGAGATGAAAACACCAGACTTGACTAGCAAAACAAATGATTTGAGACTCATAAACAATTAAATTGAGACTCCAAATTAGATACATGTTGTAATGATAAAAGACTTCCCAGTCATCGGGAAGAAGGAGGCGGGAACCGGCGGACAATCAAACAACATTTTAATAAAGCAAAATAAACACAAAACAGCGCACCAGCCCCTCACGGACGACTGGTGCGCGCAAATAAAAACCAAAACACAACTAAAAGCCCAGGCCTGGTCCTCTCTCGTCCTTCACTGTCGTCGCTCCAGTTTTATATCCTTCCATCTCCTCCATGGGCCTCGAGACCGGTGGGTCGAACAGGTGTAGTTCATCTCCAATCACTCCCCCGGCCTCGCTCCCATGTCCCTCGGCCCCGCCCCACTCGTCACATACCCCCATCGCCCCTCGCAGGCCAGGGGGTACTCCCGAGACTGCGCTCTACTCCCCCCTCCCCCCCTCCTTCCCTCCGGGGGGGGCCGCTCACGGGGACCTGCGGGAACCTGGGGGTAGGACAGACGAGGCGAGAGAAAAGGAGATGGAAGGAGGAGCGACAGAGACGAGAGAGGGGAGAGAGGAAAAAAAAAAAAAAAAAAAAATTCCGGTTCCCAGACGCACCGCTGCTCGGCCCTCCACCAGCTGGGCGATCTCCTCCGCGGTGCCTGGCGGTGGCACTGGACGGCCCTCGGCGGACGGCGCGACACTCCTCCGCCGCCCGGTGGACGGCGACGGCTCCTCCGGTTTTGGGCAGCCGGCAGGAGTCCCCCGTTCCCTGCTCCTCCCCGTTCCGGCGGATGGCAGCAGGCTCCGGCCACCTGGCGAACGGCGCCGACTCCTCCGCTCCCTCACGGACGGCAGCCGTCTCTCCACATCATGGGCGGCCGGTAGCACGGACGACTGGTGCGCGCAAATAAAAACCAAAACACAACTAAAAGCCCAGGCCTGGTCCTCTCTCGTCCTTCACTGTCGTCGCTCCAGTTTTTATATCCTTCCATCTCCTCCATGGCCCTCGAGACCGGTGGGTCGAACAGGTGTAGTTCATCTCCAATCACTCCCCCGGCCTCGCTCCCATGTCCCTCGGCCCCGCCCCACTCATCACACATGTGAATGACACACGCATTTAGACCTAAAGAGCAGTTTTTCCTCAAAATACACGAGTTTGTCGTGTATAGACAACAGCTGGAATAATGCTTTAAATCTGAGAAGAAAATAAGACGACTGGACAAGTGCAACACCAAAAGTCACGCATCCACTTTTTTGAAAGTGGTCTTGGATTAGCGACACAATAGCCTACTCGCTCGAATATATCGTTGTAGGGAAAATGTGTGTGTTAATAATCTCCAGAACCTTTCCTTAGATTTGCGAGACAGCACACGACTTTTGGACGATATGACGAGTGAGTAAATAACATGCATTTCTTCTTTTACAGTTTTTCTCAATTGCTTTGGCACATTTTTCAAAACGGTCTTAACATTCTCTAAACTGTAAGTGCAAATGTCACAACTGTTTGCAGGAACTTCAAAACTTTATAGCATGTCTGCAAAATGTAGTTACTCACCCAAAACATTTAATTCATGCTTCAAAACCTAGTTATTGTGTCAATATTTTTGGCCAAGGCCACCAAAATCTAAAGTATTTTTGTCATTGTGTGACCCACACTGGTCTAAATGTTTAGTTGATTTTTCACCACAACAGTCAACCATGAAAATTAAGGGTTTAAACAAAAATCTCATATTTGTTGAGAAAGTAACTGACAAGAGTAACAAGATTTCACTTTACATTTCATATTTGTGTATTACCACCTATACACAAACAACAAATAACATTCATGGAAAAAAATATATATATATATTCTTGGTGGACATCTTGTCGCTCACGTTGGTCAGGCCAAAGATTTTCATCAACATCACATCTGATGTTTTCCATTGCCACACACCATGGAAAAAATCTCCTTGAATGCCGCACCCATCCCCTGCTATGGTCAGCTGTGATGTCCTCACATGCAGCATTCATGGCATCCAACAAAGACATCTGATTTTGTGGTCTATGATCATACACTTTCCACCTCCATGCTGAAAAAAACTCTTCTATTGGATTTAGGAATGGAGAGTATGGTGGAAGTAATTCCACTGTTATCCTTTCATGTGCAGCAAACCAGTCCCTAACACTGTTGGTTCGGTGGAAGCTGACATTATCCCAGACAACAACATAATTAGGCAAATGTGGTCTAACTAAACCTCTTTCTTGTTCTGGAATCAGGTCTCTGTAAAGTGCATTTAGGAAGGCCAGAAGAAGTTGGGTATTATAGGGCCCAGTGTGTGGAATATGTGTGCTCACACCGTTCTCTGAAATGGCAGCACACAATGTAATTTTGGCCCCACGTTGGCCTGGTGTGTCAATTGTGGCTCGGTGTCCAATGAGATTGCGACCACGTCTCCGGCCTTTGGACAGATTAAACCCAGACTCGTCCACAAAAACAAGAATGTGGGTCGTTTCATGTACTTCTAACTCCATGATTCTCTATGAAGAAACACAGAAAAAAATGTAACAGTAAATGTATTTTCTTATGGGTTTCTGAAACTTACAGTAAAGTAATACAGGCATCTTAGAAAAACAGGAAAACTCACTAAGTGCACACCAATGGTCTACCTGGACATACTGGTACCGCAACGCCTTGACTCTTTCACTGTTCCTCTCAAATGGCACCTTAAAGAGCTGTTTCATAGTCATCTGATGTCTTTTTAAAACTCTGTCGATGGTGGAAATGCTGACAGAATTTATATTTGCACAGACATTATTGTCATTTATGATTGCACTTTGGATCTCTCTTAGCCTGAAGCAATTGTTGGCTATGACCATGTTGCAAATTTCTTGTTCTTGCAGTTGGTTAAATACAGCTGCTCTGCCACCAGCGTGAGGTTGTCGTGCAGTTCTATAGAATAAACAAATAAACTTGCATTTACCTTTACAATATTGTTGTTTATACTGTAAAAATACTTTACATACTGTAAAAAACAAACAAACATTTACCTGTTTTCCCTATGGTTTGCACAATTGATGACACTGTGGACCTGTTTACATTAGGCTGTACTCTTCGACCAGCCTCTTCCATTGTAAAATCATGATTTATGACATGATCCACAAGTGTGGCTCTGATTTCATCAGAGACTCTGACTCTTCTGTTTCCACCTCTTCCTCGATTATTTCTTCCTCTACCACCACCACGTATTCTTACACGCCTTCCAATTGCTCTTCCACGAGCATGTTGCTGCAGTTCAGGGTTGTGAACGTCCTCCATTCTCAAAAACTTCTATAGCAGTGATTGTGCTGTGGGCAATCTATATATATATATACAACCCGAATTCTGGAAAAGTTGGGATGTTTTTTAAATTTTAATAAAATGAAAACTAAAGGAATTTCAAATCACATGAGCCAATATTTTATTCACAATAGAACATAGATAACGTAGCAAATGTTTAAACTGAGAAATTTTACACTTTTATCCACTTAATTAGCTCATTTAAAATTTAATGCCTGCTACAGGTCTCAAAAAAGTTGGCACGGGGGCAACAAATGGCTAAAAAAGCAAGCAGTTTTGAAAAGATTCAGCTGGGAGAGCATCTAGTGATTAATTAAGTTAATTGATATCAGGTCTGTAACATGATTAGCTATAAAAGCTTTGTCTTAGAGAAGCAGAGTCTCTCAGAAGTAAAGATGGGCAGAGGCTCTCCAATCTGTGAAAGACTGCGTAAAAAAATTGTGGAAAACTTTAAAAACAATGTTCCTCCACGTCAAATTGCAAAGGCTTTGCAAATCTCATCATCTACAGTGCATAACATCATCAAAAGATTCAGAGAAACTGGAGAAATCTCTGTGCGTAAGGGACAAGGCCGGAGACCTTTATTGGATGCCCGTGGTCTTCGGGCTCTCAGACGACACTGCATCACTCATCGGCATGATTGTGTCAATGACATTACTAAATGGGCCCAGGAATACTTTCAGAAACCACTGTCGGTAAACACAATCCGCCGTGCCATCAGCAGATGCCAACTAAAGCTCTATCATGCAAAAAGGAAGCCATATGTGAACATGGTCCAGAAGCGCCGTCGTGTCCTGTGGGCCAAGGCTCATTTAAAATGGACTATTTCAAAGTGGAATAGTGTTTTATGGTCAGACGAGTCCAAATTTGACATTCTTGTTGGAAATCACGGACGCCGTGTCCTCCGGGCTAAAGAGGAGGGAGACCTTCCAGCATGTTATCAGCGTTCAGTTCAAAAGCCAGCATCTCTGATGGTATGGGGGTGCATAAGTGCATACGGTATGGGCAGCTTGCATGTTTTGGAAGGCTCTGTGAATGCTGAAAGGTATATAAAGGTTTTGGAGCAACATATGCTTCCCTCCAAACAACGTCTATTTCAGGGAAGGCCTTGTTTATTTCAGCAGGACAATGCAAAACCACATACTGCAGCTATAACAAAAGCATGGCTTCGTCGTAGAAGAGTCCGGGTGCTAACCTGGCCTGCCTGCAGTCCAGATCTTTCACCTATAGAGAACATTTGGCGCATCATTAAACGAAAAATACGTCAAAGACGACCACGAACTCTTCAGCAGCTGGAAATCTATATAAGGCAAGAATGGGACCAAATTCCAACAGCAAAACTCCAGCAACTCATAGCCTCAATGCCCAGACGTCTTCAAACTGTTTTGAAAAGAAAAGGAGATGCTACACCATGGTAAACATGCCCCGTCCCAACTATTTTGAGACCTGTAGCAGAAATCAAAATTGAAATGAGCTCATTTTGTGCATAAAATTTTAAACTTTCTCAGTTTAAACATTTGCTATGTTATCTATGTTCTATTGTGAATAAAATATTGGCTCATGTGATTTGAAAGTCTTTTAGTTTTCATTTTATTAAAATTTAAAAAACGTCCCAACTTTTCCGGAATTCGGGTTGTATATATATATATATATATATATATATATATATATATATATATATACTCCCAAAGTTGATTGTTTAAATGGTTGATTCATATTAGAGGTAATTTGCAATTAGATTGCGAATGCAATTAGAGTTCATGTGCCAATTTAGTAGACATTACAAATAATGTCAATGTCAGATATATTTTAGAATATACATTCATATATACTAATTATGATAATTGAATAGATCGTTTTGAATGTGATGGCTTACACAATAAAAAATGTCTGAGAAGTTCCGAAGTGTTTGACAGTGTAAGTGAGAATCGAGTCATCAGTTTTGATCAACAAGCCATATGCAATTATTTGTTGGCCAAACTGCAGACAGTTGTATGTACTCTTTGCACACATGTGCCAAATCATTTGCAATTTGCTCAAATCAATAAGAAATTCCAATCTGATGTGAAAAAGAAGCGAATTGTTCAGAGATCTGAACTTAATGTTTTGGGAAATAAAAAAATCATTTGAGAACTGAGCCAAAGCAATTGAGAAAAACTGTAATCTGGTAAAACCATGCACTACATCTCTTCAATCACTAGATGTCGCTATTTTGCAAGTAATGGTCCTCCACTTCAAGGCACTGTAGCCTGCACTGTAGAGTATATCTAAAATTCGAGATAATGTGCTTAAATGATCATCACTGGCGAGCCTATCAACATTTTCTTAACACATCCGAACCGTATTTACATTATGCTGTGTTTGAGAAGTTTTTAATATGCATTTCCCCACTCATATAAACTGTTTTGCATGGTATTACGTGGGATTTTAGCACATTCACTGCTTTGTTGAGACTTTTCTAGTCGGGGGCGACATGCAAATTCACATTCCATCGTCAAACCGGAGTGTGAACAGTTTCTGAATCCAGTGCGAGGATTGGGGACTGGCAGTGACTGTAACTCATCGTGTCCTGACTTGAATATGTGGGGCTGCCGTCTCCTCTCGGTTGAACAGAAACAGAGGAGAGTCTGTTGACAGGGGCAGGACTCTGGAAAATATGGTGGGAGTTGCAGAATTTTAAGGGGGTGACGGGACAGAAGTGATGCAGGGACCTATAAGCAGTGCTTTAAGCCTGGAGAGGCGCTGCGAAAGCTGTTGTTGATGATGCTGTTTTGACGTATCGGGAGCGAGACTGATGACAGCTGACAGCCGCGCCGAAGTTCAAGGGCGAACAAGGTAAGTTTGAGACGTCATGCTCATTCAAAACATTATTATGGAAGGCCAAGAGGGTCAAATACACGTGAAATTTAACGCGTTAACAACAGGTTAAATACGCGTATTTCACGGGTAAACAACGCGTATTTAACGCGTTAAATAC
This sequence comes from Carassius carassius, assembly GCF_963082965.1. Lineage (NCBI taxonomy): Eukaryota > Metazoa > Chordata > Actinopteri > Cypriniformes > Cyprinidae > Carassius > Carassius carassius. Next base: position 31,716,919 of record NC_081765.1, read on the forward strand.
GTGTTGTTTAAGCGTGAAAAATCAGCGCGTATTTAACGTGTTTTTCACGTGTTATACGCGTTAAATACAGTGAAATACACGTGAAGTACGCGTTAAAAATCTGTTTGAACAGGTCAATGTCATTGGCTGCTGAGGACTTGGGTCAGACCACTTCTGTGAGCTTAGAGGGGTGTACCATTCATAGACAGGCAACCACCACATGCTATAGATCAGCTTATTCAGCCTTATTATTTGGTCTTTTTTTCTTTTCTTTTTTTGGATAGCCTATAGAAATAATATATTTAAGTTTCAGTTTTATGAAAAATTTATTTTTTACCACTCATGCCTTTTTGTAAATAAACACATTAGTGGACATTCTAGCTTTAATAGTGGTCACTCTTAAAGGGTTAGAAGCAGGGCCGTTTCTAGCGTTTTTTGGCACCCTAGGCGAGATTTCTACCAACCACGGATGGCGACGTTGAAAGGCGACTTTAACATGTCTCTAATGGCAGCGGCCACTATCACCACCAATGAGACTTACTCAGATAATCGCAAGTAATCATAATGCTTCGAAATAGCAAAATTATGAAAATATAATATGACCTTGAAATAATAATAATAATATTAATAATATATATATATATAAAATAAACTCTTGGTGGGGCGGGGGCTCTCACTGGTGCCCCCCAGCTGTTTGTGCCCTAGGCGACCGCCTAGTTTGCCTATGCCTAGAAACGACCCTGGTTAGAAGTAAAGCAACAAATCTGTTTTATGGATGGTAACTGTAAAATTATTACTGAAATATAATTAGTAATTAGTTACTCTACTAGTTACTGCAAAAGTAATATTATTAAAATAACTAAATTACTAGTAACTACTTACTGCTCAACTCTGACTTTAAGTAAAAAATATATATATATTTGGACATTCTCCTGCTGAGAAATAGCTGATAAAAATGTAAGAAAAAATTTAGTGCTCAATAGAAATTATTTATATCCGTCTTATTTAATATTAAATATCTCAGGACATAAATAAGGTAAGTTAAAGTGTATCTGTTTCAAATGTTTTGGTGATAGTATAAGACTTAAGTTAGCATCAAGCATTAACATTTGTGTGGGGGAAATAGTTACAATGGAGGTAAGCAATCAATTCAGGTTTAAGATACAAACCATTGAAATCAATATCTGTCTTTAGAAAACAATCATCTTAGTAATCAACAGCTTTTATTGTGCTTACATTTACAGCTATCTCCAGCAGGTGGCACTTATTGAAAACACTTTTTGTTCAGCATTTCTGGAATTTTTTTTTCAGTTGTTCAGCGATTATGCACTCATCAGACAATCAGTAATTAGGTAAACAGGTGATGTTATAAGACATAAGCATTTAAGACTTTAAGGATTAGAATGAGAGCTTGTAACAGAAGTATTCTACTGCTACCACCATAATAATAAATAATAATTCATTACATTTATATAGCGTTTTCTAGTCACTCAAAGCGCTTTTACATAGTCAGGGGGTATCTCCTCATCCACTACCAGTGTGCAGCATCCACCTTGATGATGCGACGGCAGCCATATTGCGCCAGAACGCCCACCACACACCAGCTTACTGGTGGAGAGGAGACAGAGTGATGAAGCCAATCAGTAGATATGGGGATTGTTAGTAGGCCATGATGGTCCGAGGCCAATGGGCAAATTTAGCCAGGATGCCGAGGTCACACCTCTACTCCTTTCGAAAGACATCCTGGGATTTTTAATGACCACAGAGAGACAGGACCTCGGTTTAACGTCTCATCCGAAGGACGGTGCTTGTTGACAGTATAGTGTCCCCGTCACTACACTGGGTCGCTAGGACCCACACAGACCACAGGGTGAGCACCCCGTGCTGGCCTCACTATCACCTCTTCCAGCAGCAACCTAGTTTTCTCAGGAGGTCTCCCATCCAGGTACTGACCAGGCTCAGCCCTGCTTAGCTTCAGTGGGAAACCAGTCTTGGGCTCCAGGGTGATATGGCTGCCGGCTATAATACCACCGTGAACCCCCCCAACCCCCCATCGCATCAATATTACTAATCATATTTTTCAAACTGCTGAATTAAAATCAAGAAAAAATAGATATCATTTGAAAGCTTAGAGTCTGAGCATTACAATGATGTTGATCAACTCAAAAATAGTGCCAAGTTATTTGCTGAGAAAAAAAAATAATAATAATTTTGCCATGTACTCTAATATTTATAAAAATATCACACAACTTGGATACTCATGTGCCATATGTCATCTGAAAGGTCTCATGAAGTAGAATAAAACAACAGGGCTCTAGGCTAATTTTTTGCACTTGTTACACTAGTGCGCCTAACCTTTTTCTTACAAGTCCACTTTTTTTAAACCGCTGTCCATATAAACAATATTGACTTGTTGCCTACATGATTAACTAACAATCTGGTCAACATAATGTTCTTTATTTGAAGCACAATTCTACAAGAAAGGTGACTTACTGAAAAAGTTTTGGTGCTTAAAGTGTTTCACTGAGGTGGAATTTAAACTTAAAACATCTCAAGATATATGAAATAAAAAGAAAATCTAAATTAAGGGGTTTAAGGGCTTCAAACTGAACATATCATGGCTCAATGTCTTATGAACTATCCTCCACTGCAGTCACATGCCCCTCAGATGGCCAACTCCTGTAGTTTGGCCTTCTTGATCTTTGGCCTTGGCTTAACCAGCTGCCACACTCTCTCTAGCATCAAAATCTTCCAGACTTGGCCCTCTACACTGATTCTTATCAGATCTTCCACTGTGTCTGAAAAAATGGGTGTCTGATTTGGTGAACAGGTGAACAGTCCCTAAACAGCTTATACTTATTGGATCAGCTATTAAAATAGTTCAGTTTTGTAATAGCAAAGTGATTATATTTTGTTTCATTTTTTTTATTAAGTTAATTTAGAAAAGCATTTGGAGCATTTTTTGTTTGTTAAATATAAGTTTTAGGTTTTTTTAAGTAACGACCAAGCTGCCAGCGGAAGTCAGTTAGCCTATGTTTGATCCATTTAGCCTTCTCAAATCATCACAACTTGCCTAAAATAAAATCTATAGATATAAAACAGTTGAAGCATATGACAATGTTTAAACGTTAGACCCAGATAAATGTAAGCTATATCAAATAGTTTGTGTAGAGATGCTTCAGGACAGGGAGACGGCAGCATGATCACTTGCATCTTATTCCGTGGATATGCCATCATTTTTGCTCCTAAAGGTAAGAGTAATACATTATTCGTAACTGCACACACAATATCAACAAAACAGTTGCTTGTTCTGCCGTGTTGTCTTTAATAGGACTACAAAAATGATCCGAAACTCAGTGAAAAAAAAAAAAAAAAAAAAAAAAAAAAAATATATATATATATATATATATATATATATATATATAAAGCTTTAAATAACTACTTAACGAAATAAAACAAATCCAAAACAAAAACTCTTTCATTATAATCATAAACCATAAAGATGTATTGATCTCTAAAGGCGCGTCTAATGAGGAGATGACGAGGTGGGATTTCAACTTCATCCTTGCGACACAGATTCAGAAAACACTAGTTTATTAGTAAATAATTAAAATATCTTCTTCCTATTTCCCCCTTATTACATTTATTGTAATTACTTTTGCCGGTGCTTTGCGGCAAGCTTAAGCCTATTATTTGAATGCAGAACTGTTCAGCTGCGCTGCTGCGGGACACAAAACACCGTCGATCCACTCTACAGTCGCGGCATCACGGTCTCGTTTGAGGCTTTGAATAAACTGGAGCGAGTTTTGTACAAGAAGTCAACCCCAGACCCATATAATAATAATAATAATAATAATAGGCCTATAGCCTATTGATGTCACCATTTTACAAGATTTCATCGTAAAATTTAGAGTAAATGCACCATCATTTAGAGTAAATTCTTCTGATTAAAAGAGCCCACAACTATCTGTCAAATCTGTCATTTATATCTAAAGATTTTCCTCATAAATAAAGCATGTAGTTTAGCCAAAATCTTAGCAAAAAATCATTATTATATAGATCATTATTTTCTGAAAATTATCCCAATTACAATGAGCCCAAAGATACTGTAATCCGTGGATGAGATCCAAATATATTGGTCATATTGCTATAACACATAAAACCCAACAGGCACAGCAAGACAAATAACTTTAGTTTCAATTTGCGAAAAATTCAAAATTCTCCAGATTAAAAGGAGCTCAAATTCATCGTAATTTGTACACTTGATCTAAATATATTACTTACGATATTTTCACACACATGAAACCATTCAATTGAGGAAAAAACATAGGTTACGTTTCCATTCATAACTTCATGAAACATGCATAGCTCATGGAAAATTGAAAATTCTCTCGATTAAAATGAGCCCAATTATACAATAATCTGTCATTTAGATTTGAATATATTCGTCATCGAATTATAACAACAACAAAAAAAACTCCAAATGTGCACATGCGGCAATATTCTCATGGTTTTACCTTTATAACTTCATGAAACATGCTCTGATTGTGAAAAACGGCATGTCATTATTTACAGCAGATTCTCAAGATTGAAATGATTCTCCAAAATCAAAACAATCCATTACGATCTTTCATATGTATATAATACCTAAACCCATGAATCAGTTGGAGAGCTCTATTAAACATTTGACAGAACGTAGAATCAGACTATACCTTTTGACTCTCCTTGCCATATTCGTGGAGTTATGATTTGGTATTTTTGTGTATGGCACTCAGAAAGCAACAGTATTTAAATAGTATACTTCGGTGAGTCAAGGGCTAAACAAAAAGTCCTGTTTCATTACATAATACTGTAACTTTTAGAAACTTTATACTATCACCACAAAATTTTAAACATATACATCTTAACTTACCTTATTTATGTCCGGAGATATTGAATGTCAAATAAGATGGATATGAAAAATGTCTTTTGAGCACTCAAAATTTTCTTACATTTTTATCAGCTATTTCTCAGCAGGAGAATGTTCAAACTATTTTTTTTTCACCGATTTGAGCAGTAACTAGTAATTTAGTTATTTTAATGATATTTATTTTGCAGTAACTAACTAATTACTAATAATATTTCAGTAATAATTTTACAGTTACCATCCACAAAAAAGATTTGTTGCTTAATTACTAACCCTTTAAGTTCAACCATTATTAAAGCTAGAATGTCTGCTAATATGTTCAATTCAATTCAATTCAAGTTTATTTGTATAGCGCTTTTTACAATACAAATCGTTACAAAGCAACTTTACAGAAAATTATGTTTCTACAATATTTAGTAGTAGCTAGTAATTTGTGCATGTTTTTACAGGATTTTATAAAAAATAAAAAATAATAATAATACAAGACGTAGTCGGCTAGACGATGAACTATCAATATTATTAATTAATAGTTATTATATGATGCAGTCACATGTAGCAAAAATTGTTAGTTCTGTTTGTCGTTTCAGGGTTAGCATCATCTGAGGTCCTCTGAGAGTCAGCATCATCTCTTCTCAGGTGTTCTGCATCCAGACTGGAGCTTGTGTAAATCCTAGTTACCACGGGATGTAAATACAAAAGAAGGCTATACAAAAGAAGACAAAATAATAAGGCTGAATAAGCTGATCTATAGCATGTGGTGGTTGCCTGTCTATGAATGGTACAACCCTCTAAGCTTACAGAAGTGGTTTGACCCAAGTCCTCAGCAGCCAATGACATTGAGCCGTTCAAACAGATTTTTAATGCGTACTTCACGTGTATTTAATGCGTATTTAACACGTGAAATACACGTTAAATACACGCTGATTTTTCACGCGTAAACAACACGTATTTAACACGTTAAATACGTGTTGTTTACGGGTGAAATACACGTATTTAACGTGTTATTGACAACTAGAGCCCCTAGAATAGGACAACTAGAGCCCCAGATACAGATCCCCTGTAAAGACCTTGTCTCAGAGGAGCACCAGGACAAGACCACAGGAAACAGATGATTCTTCTGCACAATCTGACTTTGCTGCAGCCTGGAATTGAACTACTGGTTTCGTCTGGTCAGAGGAGAACTGGCCCCCCAACTGAGCCTGGTTTCTCCCAAGGTTTTTTTCTCCATTCTGTCACCGATGGAGTTTCGGTTCCTTGCCGCTGTCGCCTCTGGCTTGCTTAGTTGGGGTCACTTCATCTACAGCGATATCGTTGACCTGATTGCAAATAAATGCACAGACACTATTTAACTGAACAGAGATGACATCACTGAATTCAATGATGAACTGCCTTTAACTATCATTTTGCATTATTGACACTGTTTTCCTAATTAATGTTGTTCAGTTGCTTTGACGCAATGTATTTTGTTTAAAGCGCTTTATAAATAAAGGTGACTTGACTTGACGTGTATTTGACCCTCTTGGCCTTCCATAAATTTGTTCGTGAAACAAAAAGGGATTTATGGATAACAAATAACATTTATCTTCCTAGTGATCACCTACTGTCAAGTTTATGTGCTGTTTTGCTTGGTTTATAAAAATGCTATGTCTAGTCGGGATTCGAACTTTAGTCGCCTGGACCGCTAAACTTGCCGATAATTTGTTAGAAACAATTTTTTTTTCAATCATGTTAGAGGTAATCAGACATTTTTGATTAAAGCAATATTTTATTACAGAAATGCAATGTTGTCATAATATTGTAGACCTCCGGAAGACTTGATTTTGACATCTTTTATTTGCTGTTTTCATAACAAACGTAAATCAAATCGGGATTTGAACTCTAGTTGTTTTGAACGCAAATCATGGCTAATTTATTAAGCTATTATAGTGCTTCAGAAGACTTGAATGATGACTTTGACAGTTTCGCAGCAACCCAAAAAGCATTGTGTGCAATCAAGTTCATTTCTATTTAAACGACTGACTTTTTTTTTCTATATGTGAAACATAAAACCAATTGGAAAATGGGATTCGAACTTGAGTTAACTTGAATGCAAGTCATAGTGGCTAATTAATTTTATTATTTTATTTTTTAAAGGCAAGTTAGACATGGTCTGTTAAATAAAGAAATAGTATAACTAAAAATCTGTCAAGCTAGTAGGGCTTCAAGTAAATTATTTTGACGACTTCTTGACAGTCAGCCATGCAAAGTTTGCGTCTGATTAAGCTCATGCCTATTTAAACTGGTACGATTTTTTGTGTGTGTGTGTGTGTGTGTGTGTGTGTTGAATACAAAAGGAAGTTATCAAAATGCCAAAGTTGTAATTTCCATGTGACACAACTTAAGGGTGATCGCTGTCTATTAAGTTCATTTAGCAAGTTTGTGTGGCTTATAAAATATATTATGTTAACTCTGGTCTTATCATGTTTGTGCAAATACCATATTATTAGACTAACTTGATCAAATAAAGTATTTTACTGTCATTGATCACAAGTTATTTAATCTAATGCACCACTTGAGCTAGTACTCCATGCTTAAAAAATAAATAACTAAAAAAGCTTCATATCTGTAGCTGTGACTAAATAAAATGTTGACTGACAGTAAAGATCCTCCCTCCTTGGGAAAACACCTTCACACCCTGCTGAAAGAACTTAAAAGAGCCTAAACTGGTCTTTTAAGCTGGTCTTTAAGATGGACCTGATGAAAGGTGGCAAAGCCCTTCTAAAACCAGCGGGGAGACCAGCACGCCAGGTTTTTAATCCAGACTTGTTTGAGACCAAGATGTTTGTTTTTTCAACAAGCCAAGCATGCTCATTATTGACACAGTGGTATGTAAGATGGGAAGGCATGCGCCACCTTCTGCAGAACTGACTCTTCTAGTTTAACCTCTCCATCTGTCAGCACTCCCTTAAGGCTGTGCCATGAGTCAGTAGTGTTTGCCTTCTGTCCTACAGTGCCAGGGATTTCAGAGCTGTCCAGGTTGCAGGATGGATGGCGACGCACACAGCCGACCGCCTGAACGAAGGTACACCTTAAGCACTGACAGATTTACTCATGAGCTCTGAGTTTGATCTCTTTAGTTGTCATTTGTGTTGTTTAGTTTGTGTTGAACTAGTAAAGACATGAATATGCTTGTGTTGTAAATTAAGGAAGCATTTCCTTTTAAAAATTTCAATTTTTATATATTTTTTGTCATTTTAACAATGGCGTGCAGTCAAGAGGATGGAAACATAGAGCTGAGGGACATTTTGAGGGTTCAGTTGCATTAATTTTGTCTTTGTTAATTGTCATATTGTTTTTGAATATCTTTTAAAGTTTTGATATCATCCTACAGATTTTTCAAATCTGTTGGAATCAAATATGTTTATAAAATAGGTTGGAATGCTTTAAAAGTGGATATTTTGTGGCAATTTCTAAAATGTACTGACATTTGTGCTCTTTTTTTAACCATCAAAATGAATGATGTCACTTCTTGGAAGTTGATGTCATTAAGGAACTGGCTTTTGTTAGTAAAGGGATTTTGCAGAAAGCTGACAGATAGAAAGTAAGGACATGAGAAGAACTTTCCCAGTTATACAGCAGGTGTAGATATTTGAGTCTGATAGGAAAATTAATTGAAAGATACGATGTGTGTTTGTTCTTTCATATTTAAAGATTATGTGGAATGACGAGAAAAGTTAGCTAATGTTTGTCATTTTTTTCCTGCAAGTTTTTCCAGTTGTCTTTTAACCTGCAAGCAGTTGCTTGCACATTCCAGCTCTATGCGAAGAAAAATTATATGAGATCTGGAATAAACAATCATATATGAATGAAAATAAATGAATGACTGATGCATTGGGCAGGAACAGCGTTTGTGTGATCTGTTACAGACTGGGCTGTTTATGAGTGAAGATTTGGAGGTTGTGTGTCTGAATGTGTCTCTAGTTGTATGTTTGTTTACAAGACGATCTGACTGTAATTAAAGTCTCTGTTGTCATAGGCATTGGCTCGACCTTTGACATCGGTGCATTTCCTGCCTGCAGAGCAGAGCTGAGAAATGCTCTTGGACACATGTGGAGGCCATGGGAAATGAACTTTAGGGAGGGGAGACTCTTGCACAATTCTCCTGCTTATTTTTTTCTTTGCTGGGGAAATGAGGATGAAATTGCATTGCATATGTAACTTTACTGGACAAGAGTCATATAGCGACGCACAGGGTCTTAGCTATGACTGGATATTACAGAAAAATGACTTTGTGAAACTTGTAAAAATTGACCCTTAGAGGCAGGTGATCTGGTGTAATAATCCATGACTGTGGGGCAGGACTCAGAATCAGAAGAGTAGGAAATGTAAAATATACAATCCAGACCCAGAAACCATTCTTTGAAAACCACATGAGGCAGATTAGCTGACTATATTATGAGCGAGGAAATCTGGACGTTGAATCCTCTATATGCACTAGCATCAAATATGCTCTTTATTACAGTTTTTCTCAGTCACTTTGGTGCATTTCTCAAAACAGAAATGAAATTCTCAAAACTATTTGTACAACTTCTCCATCATCTAGTCATTTATACACATCATAAAACCAGTTTCTCATTCTTTTGAACAAGTTGCGATTGCTTTTGTTCATTCATGCAATTGATTATGCACATTTATCTGCAGTTTCCTACATTATCAGTTGCTAATGTCATGTCGCTCAAAATGTATTACATCTGAATCTTGACTAATGAAGAGAATGTAGATGATAAACCAATGATAAACCATTTCTCTGGTTCATCGCATGAATCTTCAGTTGGAAAGCATATAATGTATAGACAGAGGACAACACGAGTTACAAATTCTGAAAATTGACTTATTTTCATCTTTGTGCCCATATTTCTTTTTCCTTTTCTATATCACGATGGCATTGTGTAATTTATTATTATTTTTTGGGTCAGACCACTAGTAAAAGTGTAACTGGTACTTTCAATCAATATCCCACATACAGTAATGTGTAAATGTATACTTTTGAAATGGATATATGGCATACATAAGCATATGGCATACTGTTCAATACAGTAGTTTACATCAGAACATCGCTCCAGAGTACGCTGTTATATTGACAACATGACTAAGCAATTTGACTGTCTTATCCATAAACTATGACACAAGGACTTGTCATTCTGATGGCATTGACATGTTCATTGACACAGATGTTTATTTTTGAGAGATGAACTAAGGATTTTGAGCAAGAGACTGGCTTTTGCAGGTAATCCGTGGTGTTTTGCTCTTTGTACGAGTTGTTTTGAGAAATGCACTTACTGTTTTGCAAATCTCAAGGATGATTCGAGAAATGTACCAAAGCAACTGAGAAAAACTGTAACACACTTTGGACTTTAAGACTTTGGACATTTTTGCTCCATTGGTTCAGATTTAGCTAACGGAGGATGATGTCAGCTGACAGCGTTCCACTGGCTGGAGAGATTTTTTTCCAGCATGTTCTCATAACTCACTCACTCACTCACTCACTCACTCACTCACTCACTCACTCACACACTCACTCACTCACTCACTCACTCACTCACTCACACACACACACTCACTCACTCACTCACTCACTCACACACACACACACTACGTCTCCCACGTTGTCTATGAGCACATCCCTCAGAGGCGAGTCTGATATTTTGAAGGCTCTTTTTTAAAAGCCTTTTGAGCCTCATATAAACACTCTGATTTCCCCCCCAGAAATATTTGATTAGTGTTTCCTGTGGTTCTTTATGAAGAGAAAGTTGTGTTGTGTTAAACAGCATGACTCTTACTGTAACTACACGGATGTTGTTGTGTAATTCGGGAGCAGGATTTTGCTTTCTCTGGCACTGTGGGGCATCAAGCCATATCTTGATGTATGTCTGTGGTGCAACTCTGTTTGTAAATCCAAAATGTTCAGCCTTTCGCCAAGTTGCACAACTCAGTTTTACTGTTTTTACATTTGGTTTGGTTATTTGGTCCATGCACAACTTTGGATTCACCCCATTACCCTGCAGGTGTCTTAGAGTGTGTACAGTAGGTCTGGGTAAAAATATATGCCCCCCCCCCATTTTTTTATATAGATGTGAAAGTGCACTATTCAAACTGAAATTGTTATAATTCATGGACGCTTTGGAATACAGACCTAAGGTTGGACTTGTTGGAGGTTGGAAAAAAGGTTGGGAAAAAAGGTTGGAAACAAAAATTGAGGTTCCTGAGAGATTTTATTTATGGCGATATTCCACAAACAGCCATCGGGTGCCATCAAAACTCAATTGAACTTTTTTAAATGTATTTTACTGTCACAAATGACTAAATATCGCTGTCAATATTACGTCTACAAAATAACAACCAAATATGGAATCTTGGGACTCTTGGGACACTTTCCGACAAGATGTATTTTGTCAAGATTATAAAAAGTTTTGATTCTAAAAGACCGTGATAGATTTTGTAATATGACTCCTGTCTCCACCCACTAAGGGGAAGGAGACTGACAAAAGATATTAAATTACCATTTCCATGGTAACGCAATTTCCAATTTCAAAATGGTTTTCACAGGATGAATTTTGAGGTTTTAAGTTTTCAAGTGTTAAGTAAGTTATTAGTATTACTAAGATATGTGACAGAGAATAAAGACAATGAAAAAAGGATTGTCAACAGGCCCACCAGTGGCACTTAAGAGCAATCTTACGTTGAAAGATGAAACCATAAAACACAACCCTTGTCTGATTCTCAAACACAATATTTTTTTTAATAAGCAATTCAAAAAAGATGATTTACCAATATGATTCAGTGTGAAACTGATCTAATTTTGTGTAAACCGCTATGGTTTTGTTTGTATTTTAAACCTGGCATGGTGTTCTATGAATATTGTTGGTAATGCATTACAATATTGTGTTACTTCATTCAAAAAGTAACTAATTATGCTGCTTAGTTTTTATTGAAAGTAATGCGTTACATTACTTTTGCGTTACTTTTTTAAACCTGGGCTGGGCTGGGCTGGGCTTTTTTGTTTGCTTGTAATATAAAAAGTTCTACTTTTGGCAAATGTAAAAGCCCTTTCACACCAAAAGCCTCATACTGAAGAAAATGCAAATTCTCGTCTGTACAGTTGTACACAAAAGTTCAACACTCTTTAGCAATAAAAAAAGAAGAAAGTTTATCTTAGTAGTTTATCTTGTTTATTAGTATGGTTGAATTGGATCAATGAATGATCAGCAGCAAATTGGTTAATAAAAAGGCATTAAATACGTAAAAGATATGTGTATTATTTAAAATATTTAATTATTCCAGCTTTGAGTCATATTCTGAGTTGTTTTTATAATTTTTTATGAAAACTAAATCAGAAAATCAAAAATATTTAAAGGGACAATAAGTAACTTTTTAGGTATTTTATTATCTAAAATCAATATTTTTATTCATAAATATGCCCTCAATGGTGTACAAATACCTATGCCAATGTTTAAACTAATCCTCGTAAATGAAGAATTTATTATCTTTATATACATGGTACGGGTAGGTCGACGGAGGCTTCCATGTAGTTCCGCCATCTTGCAAAACTATAATAGCAGAGAGGGACAAAAAGTACTAAGACAACGCGTTTCCACAATGCGTTTTCGGTCAGAGCCAGAAACGCAGTTGCAGAGCAGTGAGAGGCGCTTGAAACTGCACCGGCAAGTTTAAAAGTCTGGATTGCATTCTTATTATGGACCATACATATGCCGCGCCACAGGAGAAGAAAACATCGTCGCCAAAACGAAGTGCTATTAGAAGACATCCTGTCAAAGCTTTTTGGTACATATCGCCTACCGTAGATGCAACGCGCATTTGAAAAATCGAGGCGCTGGAGAGCAAAATTAGTTTGAATGCAAAATACAATTTCACCACTAGATGGGAGTAATTCCTACTTACAGTCCCTTTAAAAAAACCGCTAAGTGGATAGATGTAATTAAACACTACCTAAGCAGTGAGATCATTTCTATATAAAATAAATTATAGCTACCATATACATATATAAGTAAATAATAGTTCAATAAATTCCAATTTTAATCAGAGTTTAATCAAATCTGAAACAAATTGAATCAAGAATCTTGCATCAGGATCAAATCAAACTTGGAAATCTGTTTTGAGACCCAGTCCAACATAAAGCCATGGCATTTAATGTTACATGCACTGCAGACAATTTATATATATATTTTTTGTCAGTATTTTTGTTTTGTTTTTAAGTACAAATATCTGTATATCCTTATTTACTTTTGACAGATATGAAGTGTTGTTTTTTTTTAGTTTATGCTTAAAACAAGAACAAATATGTCAAAGAAGTATGAAAACTTGTTTTCCCTTTGATTGATTTCTCTCATTAGCAGATTAGTCTGATATTATTCAAATCTTAAATTCACTTAATTCTGATACATTTCCCAGAAACCAAGTCTTCTCCTCTGATGTCATTTTTGCATTTTAATTTGATGCATTTTTTGACATTTTCACTGAAAAACAAGACAAAAATACTTAGAAGGATCATTACTTTTGTGCAATTTGATTAAAAGGTACATTGACATCTGTTCTCAGAATTCCGAGTTGGAAGGATGGCTACGACGGTGTGAAGAACTGTCAGAATGTTTACTCGCTTATGATGTCATCTTGTGTGATCTTTGGTCGTTTGGTCGTTAGCTCAGTGCAGCAAGGACCAGGCCTTGACAACAAAGTGTCACCTCAGGGACGTGGTGTGGGACCACCTAAGTGTTGTTGCAGATGTTTCCCATACTTTCTCACACTCTGTCTTTCCTTCTTTATGTTCATACACTTAAATGCTAGCACTGCTCACACAGCTGTTCTATCTAATCTGGTGATGAAAGTTACAGTGCTAGAACAGTGATGTTATTATGCTTGCATGACAAAGGCATTCTGGAAACCACTCAACAAACCACCCAGAAACACCTTGGATACCACCAGAATACTAACAAAAAAGTTCCGCTTTCTTGTCATGGTCTGGCTTATCTTAACAAGCCAGAACACCCTAGCAACTACCAGTGCTGTGTAGTAACTTGCATGGGTAATAATTACATGTAATTTGGATAATGTAAAATTAAGTAGTTGTAATTAGATTAAATTGCATTTTAAAATACTCGTTAAAAAGTGTTTTCTCAACATTTCAACACTGCATTGACTACTGATGATCATATTTATTTTTATTTGAATTATCACTTTATTTATTTATTTTTTTTATTAAATGTAAATGTTCTTTTATTTAGTTATTTAAATTTATTAAATACATTTTAAGGTAAGTCAATAAGCAACACATTTGCATGTTCACGGTTCTCTGATGCTGGTTGATGGTCACATGACATGCAGAAAAACTACTGAAATATTTCATCGTTTTAGTAAGTGTTTTAGGATTGATTGTTATTTTAAAAAAGATTTATTTTAATGATTTTAATTATTAGCTTTTTATTAAACTCTCGAACCCCCTGCAGAAGTACTGAAATGTTTAATGCACTTCATGTTGTTAATAGTTAATGGAATACATTTTCTTTCTCTTTTTATTTCTATGTCAATATGGTACAAGGTACAATCCTATTTAAATTAATGTGTAATAGAAAAGTAATCATAACAGTCATGTGATTATATTAATGTAATGGATTACATTACCACAATATTTGTCATGCAATTTGTAATCAGTAAAGGATTACAATTTGTAAGAAGTCTACCCAGCACCGGCAACTACTCAGAACACCCTATTAGCAACGATTCATAACATTCTACAAATCACCTAGAAATAACCTGACAAAACCCATTTAAGGCTGTGTCTATAGTAAGTGCTGGACATTGTGCAGGAAATCTTGCAGTTGTTTCTGTCTAGTGAACGCTTTGCTGCTAATGAAAGGAGTCAGGATGGGTGTTTTCTCAGTAGAATTAGCAGAATGTTTAATAACCCAGCATGTACAGTTTACAGTGTAAGGTTTAGGGTGGTTTTGAGAGACAACTCCCAACTAAAAGACGCTTACAGAACAATGGTTAGTCTGGAAAGTGCAGACGGCTACAGCCTGAGGCAAAATGAAGCTAATAATGGCTCTTTACATTTCAAATCACACTAGAAAACAATAGTACGTACAAGCCCAGGGATGGTTCTCATTCTCAATTTAAATGCCTGATAATGAAAAACCATAGATTGTGTTTGAATATGTGGAAGCATGAATTTGAGAATAGTAAATGCTATTGATGTTGATGTTAACAATCAGATGTTGACATTTGAATTTCTGTGTATCTCTTAAAATACGGTGGACATGTGTTGTAGCTATAACATGCTTGATAATGGCCAGACTATAGCGTCATTAAATTCCTGCTTACTTTGCTCACTTGAGTAATAGGGTGTCCTTTCAATGAGACTCTCGTGTGGTGACAGGCCCAGCAGAATAAACACAATGGCTCTGTTCTAAAACCTAGTGGGTCTACTTCGACAGTGCCTTAACTGAAATGCAACCTCAAGTCTGATGGTGTAAGAAATGCGTATATATGTGTGTGTGTGTATGTATGTGTGTGTATATATATATATATATATATACACACACACACACACACACACATATATATATATATATATATATATATATATATATATATATATATATATATATATACATACACACACACACACACACACATATACATATATATATATATATATATATACACACACACACACACACACACACATATATATATATATGTATATATATATATATATATGTGTGTATATATATATATATATATATATATATGTGTGTGTATATATATAGAGAGAGAGTGAAAATAATTTTTATTCAGCAAAGATGCATTAAATTGATCAAACGTTACTGTAAGTGCATAGCATTTAATGTTTTCTATTTTGAATACATTTGTAAATTTTTCAACTTTCCGAACAAAAAATGATTATGTATATAATATATATGATGCAGTGCAACTGTTTTAACATTTATAATAAGAAGAAATGTTTCTTGAGCACCAAATCAGCATATTAGAATGATTTCTGAAGGATCATGTGAATAATAATGCTAACAATTCAGCTTTGCATCACACAAATAAATTACATTCGATAATATATTCGAATAGAATTTCTTTTTTTTTATTGTATATAATATTTCATAATATCAGTTTTTGCTGTACTTTTTTGATCAAATAAATGTAGCCTTGGTGAGCATGAAAAACTTTTCAAATAACATGCCCCAAATTTTTGAATGGGAATATGTACGGTACATGCAATTTTTTTTTTGTTTGTTTTGTTTGATTGAGGTTTTTATTACGTTAAAGTAATCATATTTTCATTCTAGCAGTATCTTCTCTGAGAAGGATGCGTGCAGTGCTGCTTTAGACTTTGGCCAAAATGAGGAAGGCCTATGTTGGGTGCATGGTCTTAAAATGCTGCCGATGAAGACAGCTCACTTTGAGTTGGAACAGAGCCAGTCTCTGTAGATGCCATTGTTCTTCTATACATACCATACGTCTTGACTCCTCCACATTCCACACACTGACTCTCTCTCTCTCTCTCTCTCTCTCTCTCTCTCTCTAACAGCTGTATTTAGCACTCCGGCCTTCTCAACACTTCCACGATGACTCAGTGGGCTGTTTCTCTGTCTGTGGAACATAAGAACTCCAGATTTCACACCGCCAAATTGATTAGTTTGGTGTGTGTCCTGTGTTACCCAGGGGTAGAAGTGTTTTGTTAAACTACCATCAAATATGCTGTCCTGTTGAACACTGAATTCCAGAAAAAGATGCACGTTGAGTACCTCAAGTGTGACACTTTTGCTGATTGAGTTTGCTAGTATGCACATGTGCTTGCTTGCTTGGATTTACAAAGGCAGCTCTGGACTCTTGAGGACAGACATTGGCATTAAGTAGAAATTGGACACTTGGGATTTCCATGATATTTGGTGTTATTAAAAGTTCTTAAATGCCTGCATTCTCTGACAGTGTTTCCTATGCTCATTTTTAGCTGAATCATTGTGTTGTTTTAGCCGGTGTAGTTTCGATTCATAAACGCATTAGTCTTATGAACTGACTCTTTTTTAATGATCTGGCCAAAACAGCTCACAACAGAACTCTGTCTGTGCTTTGAGATTGTCTCAACACATCATAAAAACATGCTGAACCTGCTGTGGGAACTGAAAGGGCTCACAGTCTTCTTGAAGAAATGCTCCATTGAAGACTTTTCTACTGTAAGGTTGGTTTCTTTACTCGGAGCGTAAATCCATCTAACTGCATCAGTCAGAGCTTATAAATGCTTTTCAGCAACATGGTTCTGCTAATTGTATATTATAATTTATTTAATTATTAATATTATTAGTTAATATTATTGCCATTATAAATCACTTTTAATGAAAAATGAATTAATAAGCAATTAATATAAATTAAGCAGTTATTTTAATTAATATTTAATATTCTTTTATTAACAGAATAATTATTTAATTATTCTGAGGTATAATAATAATTGTAATAATAATAATAATAATAATAATAATAATTATTATTATTGTTATTATTATTATTATTTTCCCTAATTTTGCATAATTATTTTCTTAGTTTTAATATTTGTATTGTTAATTTATTATTTGTTTATTTATTCCTCTTTATATACTGTATATAATATCTTACAATCTGATGTGACCCAATTTGGCAGTTTATTATTATTATTATTTGGAAAACAGATGTAACTAAAAAAAGTCAATACAAGACTTTAATAGGTGGCTTTAAGCAATTGTGCTTTCTAAGGCAAATTGTACTTTTATTCACATTTAGCCTTAGTGGTTTGACATAACTAACTCCAAGGGCCCTTTTTTCTCTTTAAGAAAAAACATTGCGCCAGACTTTAGACCAGGTTTGAGTTGGTCTATGGTGCAGTCTATTTTCAGCTCCTTAAAATAGCATTGCACCAGCAATATGCCTGAACACACCTCTTTTTTAGACCAGCACCCCCAAGGGGCAAAAATGAGCGCAAATGCATTTGCTAATTAAAGACATGGCACTGGACTGAAACTAGCAAACACACTTGAGCTGCGCCTTACGTCACATTGCGCCGGGTGTATGATAGGGTCCAGGGACGCACAGCAGCACACAAACATGCCAAATATTACAAATTAAAGGATTTCAATACATAAGAATTTTTTGTAGGCTAATTAAATATATATATATTTATTCGCATACGTTGTCATTGTTGTGCACTTGCTTAGACCTTTGTTGTGATAAACAGTAAAGTACGTTCAAGCGCCAGCCAAGAGAGTGTAAATAAATACCCTTTGTGAGAAGCAGTTAAATCAGCGGTAGTTAAAAGCAGATCGTAAGTGTATTTATTTCTTGTCTCATTAGTGTTTAGCGCAGTTGTCGTTGCTAGGAAACACTTTGGTCTCGTACTCTATCGCATACGTTGTCATTGTTGTGCGCTTGCTTAGACCTTTGTTGTGATAAACAGTAAAGTACGTTCAGCTGAATTCAATTTCCGTTTTGTCAGGTTTAAAAAAGGTTAGTATAGCTGCAGCCCTCCAGTTAAATGCCCTCCTCATGTGAAGACCGAAGAGTGTAAAGACATCGACTCTACCGGGCAGGGACATTGGCAGGGAATATAAGTATTGTTTTGATTAATCTCTTTTTCCTTCTCCTTGTTTCATTTCTATTTCAGTTGTTTTTTTGTTTATAACCAAATCTTACTATGTGTTTCCAGATCCCTACTATCACTACCACTCGCAAACCACACATCACACAATGTAGACAGCGCAATCTTAACAACCTGCACACTTTGCCTATGTCTGCTAATACACTTTCTTTTTCTATTGGTCTCTGGAATTGCCAGTCTGCTGTAAACAAAGCCAATTTCATTACTTCTATTATTAGTAATTCAAAGCTTAATCTCATGGCCCTAACAGAGACCTGGATCAAACCAGAGGACACTGCTACACCTGCAGCACTCTCCAATAATTTCTCATTTTCCCACTCCCCCCTTTTGACTGGAAGAGGTGGAGGTACTGGTCTGCTCATCTCTAATGATTGGAAATGTAATCCTTTACCATCTTTGGGTTTTAACAGCTCCTTTGAATCTCATTCAGTTACTGTTACCTACCCTTTTAAAATACATTTTGTAGTTGTCTATCGACCCCCAGGACCACTGGGTAACTTTTTGGATGAATTAGATGTGTTGCTCTCAACCTTTTCTGAGGATGGTACTCCCCTAGTTATGCTTGGAGATTTCAACATCCATCTAGATAAACCTCTGTATGTTGATTTCCACACTCTGCTTGCCTCTTTTGATCTCAACCGAGTGTCAACTACTGCTACTCACAAATCAGGCAACCAACTGGACCTTATTTATACACGACACTGCTTTACTGATCATGTTCTAGTTACTCCACTGCACACGTCGAATCACTTCCTCCTCACTCTTAACCTCAACATGGTCCCTGACACTTCACTTACCCCTCCACATGTCATCTTTCGACGTAACCTACGCACACTTTCACCCTACCGGCTATCTGCAATGGTTTCATCTTCACTTCCTTCCCCTGAACTGTTTCCATCTTTGGATGCTAACAGTGCTATTGATACTTTCTGCTCCACTCTTACATCTTGTTTAGACACTGTTTGCCCCTTATCTTCCAGGCAAGCCCGTAACACCCCTTCTGCCCCTTGGTTATCTGATGTTCTACGTGAACACCGTTCTAAGCTTAGAGCTGCTGAAAGGGTGTGGCGGAAATCCAGAAATACTACTGACCTTTATATGTATCAGTCACTCCTATCTTCTTTCTCTGCTAATGTCTCCACTGCTAAAATGACATACTACCATAACAAAATTAACAATTCGTCTAACTCTCGCATGCTTTTAAAAACATTTTCCTCACTTCTTGGTCCTCCTCCTCCCCCTCCTGCTTCATCTCTAATAGCTGACGACTTTGCAACGTTTTTCATTAATAAAATTAAACACATTAGTGCACAATTTTCAACACCACAATCAGTCAAGCTCATATCACCAGCAAACTTACACTCATTTACATCCTTTTCTTCACTCTCTGAGGCAGAAGTCTCAAAACTCATCCTTTCTAATCACCCTACAACTTGCCCGCTTGATCCTATTCAATCTCATCTCCTTCAAGCCATTTCTCCTGCAGTTGTACCTGCACTCACTCACATCATCAACACATCCCTCCACACTGGTGTTTTTCCCTCATCATTTAGACAGGCACGTATAACTCCACTACTTAAAAAACCCAACCTCAATCCTTCTCTTTTAGAGAACTACAGACCAATTTCCCTTCTTCCTTTTATTGCAAAACACTTGAACGAGCTGTGTTCAACCAAGTCTCTACATTTCTCACACACAACAACCTCCTTGACAGCAACCAATCTGGCTTCAGAAGTGGACATTCAACTGAGACTGCCTTGCTCTCAGTTGTTGAAGCTCTAAGACTGGCAAGAGCGGATTCCAAATCTTCAGTACTTATCCTGCTTGATCTGTCCGCTGCTTTTGACACGGTTAACCACCAGATCCTCCTATCAACCCTACTGGCAAAATGCATCTCAGGAACCACACTTCAATGGTTTGAGTCTTACCTATCAGATAGGTCCTTCAACGTATCTTGGAGAGGTGAGGTGTCCAAGTCACAACATCTAACTACTGGGGTGCCTCAGGGCTCAGTTCTTGGACCACTTCTCTTCTCTGTCTACATGGCATCATTAGGTTCTGTCATTCAGAAACATGGCTATTCATACCACTGCTATGCTGATGACACTCAACTCTACCTATCATTCCATCCTGATGATCTGACGGTAGCTATTTGCATCTCAGCTTGTCTAACAGACATTTCTTGCTGGATGATGGTCCATCACCTTCAACTCAACCTTGCCAAGACAGAACTGCTTGTGATTCCAGCAAACCCATCGTTTCATCACAATTTCACCATCAAGTTAGGCACATCAACCATAACTCCTTCAAAAACAGCTAGAAGCCTTGGAGTTATGATGGTTGATCAGCTGACTTTCTCAGACCACATTGCTAAAACTGTCCGATCCTGCAGATTTGCTTTATTCAACATCAAGAAGATTGAGCCCTTTCTTTCGGAACATGCTGCATAACTCCTTGTTCAAGCTCTTGTTCTGTCCAGGCTGGACTATTGCAATGCCCTCTTGGCAGGTCTTCCAGCCAATTCTATCAAACCTTTACAATTAATTCAGAACGCGGCAGCAAGAGTAATTTTTAATGAGCCAAAGAGGGTACATGTCACACCTCTGTTTATCAATTTGCACTGGCTTCCAATAGCTGCTCGTATAAAATTCAAGGCATTGATGTTTGCCTACAAAACTACCTCTGGCTCTGCACCCATTTACCTAAATTTGTTACTTCAGACTTATGTGCCCTTTAGAAGCTTGCGTTCTGCAAGTGAACGTCGTTTGATTGTGCCATCCCAAAGAAGCACAAAGTCACTTTTACGGACTTTTAAATTAAATGTTCCCTCCTGGTGGAATGACCTCCCCAACTCAATCCGGACAGCTGAGTCCTTAGCCATCTTCAAGAATCGGCTTTAAACACATCTCTTCCATCTTTATTTGACCCTCTAACTTTAACACTCTCTATTCTAATTCTATTCTTTAAAAAAATCTAACTACCTATCTAATCTTTTTATATTCTATTTTCTTTTCATTAATTAAGCAATTTTATGTGTGTGTGTGTATGTGTAAAGACCTCTAACACTAGCTTGCTCTATTCTTTTTTTATTCTATGTGTTATCTTTATATTATATTATTTAAAATCCCATGCTAGGTGTACTGTGTTAACCTAACTGAGACTTGTTATAGCACTTATATATCATTGCTCTTTTTGTTGTTTTTGATTGCTTCCACTGTCCTCATCTGTAAGTCGCTTTGGATAAAAGCGTCTGCTAAATGAATAAATGTAAATGTAAATATATACATGTATGTGTCATAATGGATAGTCATCACATGTATCAGAATTAGGCTATCTATTTGCTCGCACAAAAGCAGCTCCGTTTCATCATGGAGAAAAATAGCAAATCCGTCATGGCACGAGCACAGCTGGCTCTTAAATGGAATGGAAGATGAGACTCTGATTGGTTTATTGCATGTTATGCCCAAAAACACCCATTACTCATTAAGAGAATAGGGACAACCCGTTTAGACCATGTACCCGGGCGTGCCAAATGTTCACTGTCGTTAAAATGGCAAAAGTGGATTTAGACACGCCCTGAGTGCTCCTGCGCCGCGTGCTTTACATTTTGCGTTTAGATCGTTAAAATAGGGCCCCAAGTATTAAACTTTCAGTAATTAATGCAGCACTATTTATATGAATGACGTCAAATCATGTGACTTGTTGAACAGATGAATGTTGTTACTATTATAGTGTAGCAACACCCTAGCAACAACCTTGCATCATGATGGGGAGTTTTGCATGGGCAAACACCACTGGCATTGTCTTCAGAAAATGTGATAATCTAGTTTAAACCTGCTTTCACACTACACTTTTTTTTATATATAAGGCAGATTATGTTTCATCACATAGAAATTTGAAAAATTTCCTCTCGTAGTAATTTTTCAGTGTAACATGAGAGGTATAAATGTCCATCTGCCGCATTGCTTAGAGATCAGAGTCTTTTAGGGACTGGATTTCTCTTCAGCTCGTAATGGCTTCTATCAAGTGTAGCCATTCTGTTTAAAAAAAAATATTTTTATATTTATTAAAAGTTTTGTTCTCAGTGTCTGGTACTCATTTCTGATTTCATTAGAATATTGCTCTCTACTCATAATGATTAATATTTTGTGTACAATCTTCTGGGAATTTTTTTGTCTTTGTTTTTTTTTTTCTTTTCTTTTTTTCACCTATTTTGATTCTGAAGTCGTCCAGCAGCTATCCAGTGAAATGTTTTGCCTTTTAAGGCACTTTCATAGTGCATAGTTTCTGTGCAGCTGTCACGATCATTAGATGGAGTGCCCATGAGCTTCTGTAGAGGGCACTCCAGTCAGGACCATTCCACCCATTCACCACCAGTTGTCACTTGGACACTAGCACCTCTCAAACTGTTGCACTACACCCAAACTACATTACCCATGAGTCACTGCATCACAATCACCCTGCCACACCTGCACCTCATTCATCAGCCAATTTCCTTGCCACACCTGCACCTCATTTACACACACACATAAAAGCAGCACACTCACTCTCACTCACGGCGAAGTCTTGTTTAGCCAGTCTGACATTTCCGAGCGTTTTCCCTGTGTTTATTATTCCTGTGTTTTGACTAGTGATGGCAAAATCGAGGCCTCCTGATCCAATGAAACAGTTGAACCAAATGTGCCATATTGTTTCGAGGCTTCGAATCAATCTGACACCAGTCTCAACGGTGACACCTAGTGGTCACTTGCAGGTGTTGATCTGAAACAACCTTGACGAGCCATTAAAAAAATGTGTTGTTTTTTTATTATTATAATGTTCTAATATGTGAAGCTTGTAACCTATAGGCTCCTCACTGTGCATAATGTTATTTTGGTCATGAAAAATGAATATTAATAAAAGAAATCAAGCCACAATGTCTCACTTTTTTAGAGATTTTTATTCAAAAATATTAATTTATCTGCTGTGGAAGGACTTAGCCTACTTCTTTTTTTTACAGATAATTTCTCCAGCCTTTGAAAAAATCCTCTCACAAGGGACACTTGTTGCTGGCATACAAAGATATTTTTTTGCAAGGACATACAAATGAGGAAAGATTACTGCTCTCTCTTTCCAGTAAGTTAGTGGATAATGAGTTCTGGGCAAATACGCATCGTTGATGTATTTTTTCACTTCCACTGTGGCATCAGCTGTAGCATTGTGTATCATCTTGGTTTGATGGATGCGAGTATCAAAAAGTTCCCATAAACTGTCCTGTGTTTCTACTGGTGTTGATGTTGATGGTGATGGTGATGATGATGGGTGTGATGTTGACATTTCTGGGTCTGAATAAAAATGAAAACAGCAATTAGTAACAAATCCTAAACTGATGGCATATATGAAGGATATATTATATTACATGATTCAGATTACATAACATAACACAGACTGAAACTGCTCACCAGGATTTGTGTTTGAACGCATCAGTGAAGCACACTCCAGTGTGATATGCTTTTCAGCTTCCTGGGCTTTGGCAGCATTTCCAAATGCCACATTTTTTAACCTTGGGTCCAGCAGTGTAGCCAGTGCCAAGGCTCTAAAACTCTCATAACCTCCACATCTGGAGTGCAGACCTTCTTGCAGATGTGAGCCTATGAGCCAAAACAGGAGAAACACATATTTATAATAATGACAATAATATGACAGTTATGGCCAATCACATGGGTAGTATGGTCATTGTGGCCTACCTAATTGAACAGTTGATTCCTGCGTTGCATTTCCTTTTTTCTGTGCAAGCTTGTGCTGCAACATCCTGTACAGTGGTATAAGCTTTGAAGCAGACACTCTCTTTTCCTCTGACATTTCTGTTGTTGCGAGTTTGAATGGTTGCAGTATTGACCATGATTGTTCAATAATGTCATAATCAATACTTGTCAGGGGAGCAGTATCATTGTTTAAGTTGGAAAGTGCAGCAGCCACTGGTTCACGTTGGTCATACAAGCGCTGTAGCATGTCAAATGTGCTGTTCCATCTCGTGTCAACCTCCTGTATCAGTTTCAGAGTTGGTCTTCCCATCAAGCTCTGCATCTCCACAAGCTTGTCCTTTGCTTTGCAGCTGGATCTGAACAACCCCACTATCTTTCTGGCCTTCTGGCGTATTTCATTGATGACTGGGGTTTGATCTAGTGCCTTTTTCACAATCAAATTTAAAGTATGAGCAAAACATGGGACATGGCGAAGGTGGAGTAGCTGGGCACTTAGGATCATGTTAGATGCATTGTCAGTCACCATGCACTGAACTTTGGAGGTTATTCCCCACTCAGACATTAGCAAGGCTTTAGCCTCCATGAGATGCTGGGCTGTGTGGGTTTGGTAAAACCTCCTTACACCCAGTACAACAGTTGCCATTTTTGCCTCTGGTGTTATGTAATGGCAAGTCACACCAAGATATCCATCCATATTAATGGAGGACCACATGTCAGCTGTAAGGCTAACAAATTCGGCCTTTTGTAGGTCCTCCATTGTCTTCTCCTTGGCTTTGTTGTACTTTTCGCTGACCATTATTTTAAGCACCTTCCGGGATGGGAGGACATAGCTTGGATCAAGCTTGTTCACAAATGCCCTGAATCCCTCATCGTCCACGATGGTGAAGGGCTGCAGATCCTTCACCACCATGTTTATAAGAGCCTCATCCAATTCCCTCTGTCTGACTTTTAAAAGAGAAGACAAAACATACTTTCAGACAAATACATTGGAAAAATACAGCTTCAATTAGTGCACATCTATTAAAAGTATAGCCTACTGGTTCATTATTTGGAAACCTTACAGTGTTTATAATCAGTGCTTTATATAACTTATAAACTTTATAAACAGTGTCCCAAAAGGTTGTAATTATATTTCAATTATAATTATATCCCAAACAATGCCTTGCTTAGATGGCCCAGCAGTGTCAGTAGCAGGCCTAGGTACAGGGGGAATGCCATCCTCTGCACCCTGCAAAATGGCAAAATGAGTGCTCCTCAAATGGCGCATCATGGATGATGTATTGTTGCAGTAGGCTAGCTGCCGATCAAAATACACACATCTCACTTTATTTGGGGTTTCTAAATGGAAATGCTCCCACACCACAGATGTACGGCATCTCTTCTGGGGAGCTTCCATTTTATCTATCTATCCAAATCTATCTATCTATATATGAATCGATCTATGTATCTAGATATGTATCTATAATCTATGTATCTATATATGTATCTATCTATAATATATGTATTTATATATGTATCTATAATCTATCTATATATGTATCTATCTATAATATATGTATTTATATATGTATCTGTAATCTATCTATATATGTATCTATCTATTAATCTAGCTGTCTATATATTTTTATATCTATGTATCTATTAATGTGTCACTATATGTATACTCTGTCTGTCTCTAGCCTCTCAGTCAATGTGTTGTGTAAATTTAAATGTAAGTCTAAATTGCCTATAACTAATCAAATCGCACTATGTCCCTATATCACCAAAAATCCGCTATCTCAAAGTCAAACTCCTCTCACAAAAACCCACGAGGTCAAAATGCGTTTATTTCACTTTTATACAGATGTGCGATTGTGTGGTCTGTTCCCGACCGTTCCAATCAAACGCTGATTCGGCGGACCACACCTGATGAAACAATTAGTGAAACACTTCGAGGCTTCGTTTGGTCATAGTCACGTGACATGGGTGTTTCGAATCACGCTTCGGATCAGTGTTTCGACACATCTGTGCTTCGGGATCTCGCAAAGCTTCGGAACGACTGTTTCGCTTCAGCCATCCTTAGTTTTGACCTTTGGACTGTTTATTCCGACTCTGATTCTCCGCTGCCTGTCCCGATCCCTGCTTGTTTCTGATTACGATTCTGGTTATCCCTGACACACCTGACGTCATTCCTGATCTTTGCCTGTATGACCATTCTGTTTAATAAATGCTGCATATGGATCCGAACGCCTCCGACTCCTTGTTACAGAAGACTTCGCCAAACCAGGATCCAGCAGCTTTAAGGAGTAAATCCAGGTCAGCCATGAATCCAGTAAGCCAACTTATGCGTTTACGTCAGGGAATTAGGCCCATCGAGGACTATGTGAAGAACTTTATTGAGTTTGCTCATTTATCCCTCATGGACGAGATGTGCATGATGTTATTTTTTCGTGGTGGCCTATCTGAGCCGCTTGGCTCACTCATGCCTTTGCATGAGCCTCACTGGACCCTGCAGTATTATATTGATCTGGCACTCCAACTGAGCAGCTCTGCATATACTGTGGGTGTTGTGGAGGAGGAACACAGCACTTTTGCAGTATCCACCACTCCTGAGCCTTGTCCTGTTATGGCCGCCAGCCCAGCGCCTCTGCAAAAGATGGCCACCAGCCCAGAGCCTCTGCACAAGATGGCCGCCAGCACAGCGACACTGCACAAGATGGCCGCCAGCCCAGCGACACTGCACAAGATGGCCGCCAGCCCAGCGACACTGCACAAGATGGCTGCCAGCCCAGGGACACTGCACAAGATGGCCGCCAGCCCAACGACACTGCACAAGATGGCCACCAACCCAGCAACACTGCACAAGATGGCCGCCAGCCCCGTCAACTTTCCAGAGTCAAGTCAGGTCCCCGTCGACTTCCCAGATTCAGGTCAAGTCACTACTAACACCCAAAAGTCAAGTAAAACAACAGTTAAATTTCATGAGTCGAGTCAAGTCCCCGTTGATTTTCCAGAGTCGAGTCAGGTTCCAGTGAACTCCCCAGGGTCGAGTCAGGTTCCAGTGAACTCCCCAGGGTCGAGTCAGGTTCCAGTGAACTCCCCAGGGTCGAGTCAGGTTCCAGTGAACTCCCCAGGGTCGAGTCAGGTTCCAGTGAACTCCCCAGGGTCAAGTCAGGTTCCAGTGAACTCTCCAGGGTCGAGTCAGGTTCCAGTGAACTCCCCAGGGTCGAGTCAGGTTCCAGTGAACTCCCCGGGGTCGAGTCAGGTTCCAGTGAACTCTCCAGGGTCGAGTCAGGTTCCAGTGAACTCTCAGGTGCTCATGAACCCTCCAAAGTCAGGGTTAGTCACCGTCGACCTTTCAGAGTCAAGTCAAGTCACCAACGATCTTCATGAGCAAAGTCAAGTCACCATTAGCCTCTGTGAACTAAGTCAAGTCACAGTTGATCCTCAGGAACCAAGTCAAGTCACCAACGATCTTCATGAGCAAAGTCAAGTCACCAACGATCTTCATGAGCAAAGTCAAGTCACCAACGATCTTCATGAGCAAAGTCAAGTCACAGTCGATCCTCAGGAACCAAGTCAAGTCACCAATGATCTTCATGAGCAAAGTCAAGTCACCATTAACCTCTGTGAACTAAGTCAAGTCACAGTTGATCCTCAGGAACCAAGTCAAGTCACCAACGATCTTCATGAGCAAAGTCAAGTCACCAACGATCTTCATGAGCAGAGTCAAGTCATCAACGATCTTCATGAGCAGAGTCAAGTCATCAACGATCTTCATGAGCAAAGTCAAGTCACCAATGATCTTCATGAGCAAAGTCAAGTCACAGTCGATCCTCAGGAACCAAGTCAAGTCACCAACGATCTTCATGAGCAAAGTCAAGTCACCATTAACCTCCGTGAACTAAGTCAAGTCACCATTAACCTCCGTGAACTAAGTCAAGTCACAGTTGATCTTCATGAACACAGTCAAGTCCCCAACGATCTTCATGAGCAAAGTCAAGTCACCAACGATCTTCATGAGCAAAGTCAAGTCACCATTAACCTCCGTGAACTAAGTCAAGTCACCATTAACCTCCGTGAACTAAGTCAAGTCACAGCTGATCTTCATGAACCCAATCAAATCACCACAGATCTACCAGAGCCTCGTCATATCTCAGCCGAACTCCCAGAGCCTCGTCACATCTCAGAGCTCTCGTCCTATCCTGTCACGGCCAGGGAGGTTGTCAATGAGCTCTCATTAATTCCGGTCTGGGCTACGGAGACCATCCACCAACTCTCTGTCTGTCCTGTCATGGCCACGGAGGTTCTCCATGAACTAACCGCCTGCCCTGTAATGGCCACGGAGGCCAGCTACCATCTCATCACGGCCACGGAGGCCGCTATTAACCTGTCAATGTTCTCTGTTTCAGTCCCACCTGAGCAGACTTGCGGTCCGGTGCCATCGACTCCACTGTGGTGGTCCTCTGCTCCGCCCTGGTGGGCTTCTGTCCCATCTGCTCGGCTGTGGTGGTCCTCTGCACCGCCCTGGTGGGTTTCTGTCCCGTCTTCTCGGCTGTGGTGGTCCTCTGCTCCACCCTGGTGGGCTTCTGTCCCATCTTCTCGGCTGTGGTGGTCCTCTACTCCTCCCTGGCAGGCTCCAGCTCCACCTGCTCCACTCTTGTGGACTCCCACGCCACCTGCTCTGCCTTGGTGGACCCTTGTTCCCGAGTTAGGGCCATGGCGGGCTCCTGTTCCCGAGTTAAGCCCATGGCAGGCCCCTGTCTCCTATGTCAGGTCCAGAAGGGGCTCCTGTTTTCCTGAGTTAGGCCCAGGAAGGGCTCCAGTTCTGCCTGCTCTGCCCCGGTCCCCGACCACGGCACTTCTTCATGGACCTGGCCCTCCATCCCTCCCCCTGTTCCGCCTCCGCTCCACCGCCCTCCTAGATTGTTTTGAGCGTCTGCAAGCCGCTCCTTTGGGTGGGGGCTATTTCACGATCATTAGATGGAGTGCCCATGAGCTTCTGTAGAGGGCACTCCAGTCAGGACCATTCCACCCATTCACCACCAGTTGTCACTTGGACACTAGCACCTCTCAAACTGTTGCACTACACCCAAACTACATTACCCATGAGTCACTGCATCACAATCACCCTGCCACACCTGCACCTCATTCATCAGCCAATTTCCTTGCCACACCTGCACCTCATTTACACACACACATAAAAGCAGCACACTCACTCTCACTCACGGCGAAGTCTTGTTTAGCCAGTCTGACATTTCCGAGCGTTTTCCCTGTGTTTATTATTCCTGTGTTTTGACCTTTGGACTGTTTATTCCGACTCTGATTCTCCCCTGCCTGTCCCGATCCCTGCTTGTTTCTGATTACGATTCTGGTTATCCCTGAAACACCTGACGCCATTCCTGATCTTTGCCTGTATGACCATTCTGTTAATAAATGCTGCATATGGATCCGAACGCCTCCGACTCCTTGTTACAGCAGCTTTATAATCCCATTGAGAGCTCATGAAATCACAATTGTGGCTTTTAATCCTTCTCTTTTGGTTGTTGTTTTTTTTATTTAATTATTTACATACTATTCATAATTACGGTTGTTTTGTTGTATTTATTACGTTTAGTTATTTTTATAAATATTTTCAATTAATATTTTAAGTATTTAATATTGTTTTTGTTATACTTTATTTCATACTATTAATGTACTGCATTTTATATTTACCTATTCCAAACATTGTTCCATAATTTATGTAATGCTACATAATAATACAAATTTGAAAATTAGTTGCATTATTTGAATGATGATTATTTATTTTTTACATACCTTTTTACTTAATTTTAGATAATGTTTTTGTCCTTATTTTAGTTTATGAATGTATTTTATATGAACTGATGTCAAATATTGTGTAATACTAATATACAAATAAAAATAATACAAATTAATATACTATTCATGATTATTTGCTTAGTTACATTTACTATTTGCATTATAATTATTTATTTGAATGAATACGTTTTTACTTTAATGTTGTATAATATTTTAATTCTATATTTAAATTATATATATATATATATATATATATATTTTTTTTTTAAATTAATATACTGTTTTATATGTAAAGTACCTATGCCCAATTTTGTTACATAATTTGTGCAATACTATACAGTATATTAATACAAATGTACATGCTATTAATGATTGTTTTAGTTGAATTATTATTTGCATTACTATATATTAAAGTAAAAAAAAAAAAAATCATTAAAATAAAGTTATACATTTTTATTTCATTTTATTAGATTTTTGTACCATATTTGATATGTACCTATGCCAAATATTGTCACATAATTTGTGTAATTCATAAGGCACCAAGCCATAACACAGACAAACCCTGCAAACCCAAGCAGTGATGATGATCAGTGTTGTGTAGTCTAAAATTTAGCCACCTTGTGACTTTTGGACGATACTGTGCGTGTGATTGGCTGAGAGGGAAAACACTGGCTGTTGTATTTCCGGCAAGTGTGTCTCTGCAGACAGTATCCCTTTGTCTCAGGAGAAAAGATTCATTGTAATGCTTTTAATTATTACTCCAGGGGGAATACTTCCCTCTTTTTACTGTATGTAAATGTTGGCTCTTTTCTAATAAGGGCTTTCAAAACCTTTTTTTACCCAGTATATTCCTGCACATCTCAATAGACAACAAGGTTAGTTGATTTGAATTTCATTGTCTTCTATCTGAACAAGGCCTTTAATTCCAGTCTGCTTATCTCTTAAACGGCACAACATATTCCTGCGAGCCTGTGATCGGGACCATTTCCCCTCTGCGTTGCTTATCTAAAAGCTTGGCGGATGTTTTGACCGGAGATGTTCAGTTGGCCTTGACTGTTCTGCATCTCGGTTCTGTGGAGGTCAGGACATGTGTGAACCTGGTGACATGGTAGAGTGAGAGTTCATCAGGCAGTGCATTGACCCTCTGCGTGACCTGTAGAGGATGGGGTCGTTTGTGGGTCACAGCGGGATCACCCATTGCGTCCTGAATCCCAGCTTGAACATTACATCTCCATTGTAGCATGTATCCCCCTTGCGCTTGACATGGGAGAGCTGCTTCAATGTGGGTACACTTCTGTTAAACGCCATTACCTTTCCTTTCTGCTCAAGTCTCATTGGCTTCCAGTTGAAAGTGAAAGTGACGTGACATTCAGCCATGTATGGTGACCCATACTCAGAATTCGTGCTCTGCATTTAACCCATCCGAAGTGCACACACACAGAGCAGTGAACACACACACACACTGTGAACACACACCCGGAGCAGTGGGCAGCCATTTATGCTGCGGCGCCCGGGGAGCAGTTGGGGGTTCGATGCCTTGCTTAAGGGCACCTAAGTCATGGTATTGAGGGTGGAGAGAGCACTGTACATGCACTCCCCCCACCCACAATTCCTGCCGGCCAGAGACTCGAACTCACAACCTTTCTGACTCTCTAACCATTAGGCCACGTCTTCCTCTTTGTGACTTCCCCTTCATCTCACTTCAGGTGAGATGAAGTGTTTAATGTTTCCATTTGTTTTTCAGATTCTGTTGTTGAGCAGCTTGTACGAGGTGGTGTTTATCACACATACATTATATAAATTTAATGTTTGCAGTTCTGTAAAGTCATTTAGGTATCACATCAGAATTGGACATCAAATGGGCACCCAATACTGTACTTTGATACCACCAAAGATAATGTAAAATATATTAAGCTTCCATTTAACGTTGATGAGCTCTATTTATGATTTTTGTCAATTCTATTTGATCATCTTATCATGTTTTTTTTAATTTGTAATATATTATATAAAAATAAATAGTATAAATTATTTTATTCATTTATTGCTTACTATGCATGATTATTTGCTTAGTTGCTGTTATGAATACTGCTCTGAGATGTGGCTAAAGATCCAATCGCAGTCTTTATTAAAGAGTAGTCAAAGGCAGGCAAAGGTCCAAACACGCAGATATCAAAATAATCCAATCCATGGAAAAATTCAGACAACTAGACAGAGGAACTAAACAGTGTCCAAAACAAGAATACAAGTGCTCAGACATGCAGTAGTAACACATAAGCAAGACTACACACAGATGCATAGGAAGACATCACTTATATAAACCAGAGCAAACATGGTAGTGTGGGATGAATGAAGCCATAATGAGTCCAGGCCGAGGATCATGGGGAATGTAGTCCTTAAAGGAGCATTGCGTAGGTTCTGAAATTTCTAACCGTTACTGACACCAGTGGCCGTTAGAGGAACTGCAGCCAGTCTCATGCTCGTTCTCAGTGCGCACGCTCTTTCTTTTTTTTAACTTACGAGGAGTGTCCGTGGGTGTCTGAATTGTGCTGGAGGCTGGTCGCTTCTTTCCATCCGCAGAGTCCATTTGAAAACACTATTGCCGCTGCTTACTATAATGGCTGGCGTGCCGTACGGTTGTAAGCCCAAGTAGACGAGAACGAGCATGACGTCACATTTTGTGAATTTTCGCGCCAATTCGGGCCCGACTCCTCCACACACAATTGAGCCTACAGGCTGATAGAGGCAACCGTGGTGGACAGTCGAGGTGTCATTCTTTTTTTTTACATCATGGTTGGCTCATACATGTACAAATATAAACTCTATCTTAAAGATTTTTTTTTAAGTAAAAACCTCCACATAGCTCCTTTAATAGATGGCTGAGGACAAGCGGAGAACCCTCTGGAGGAGCTTGTGGGCACTCCAGCCGGTGATCATGACCGTTGCATTATTATTATTTGCATAAAAGATTTAAGATTTTTATATTTTTTATTTTTCATTTCAAAATTATTTACATTTTGTAGTTACTCACTATGCATGATCATTTGATTAGTTGCATTATTACTTTCTATAAGATTATTTATTTTAGTTATTTTATTTTTATTTTACATTATTTTCATAGTTTTTATTTATTTATTATTATTTACTTATTTGCCTACAATGCATGATTATTTACTAACAATGATTTATTTTACTTCACCAGAGACAAAAATCATTAGCTGGTTATTATTTTATTGCAAAAAGTGTAATAATAAAAAAAGTGTATATATATATATATATATGTGTGTGTGTGTGTGTGTATGATACTACACTTAAGTAATGTGAGTAAATAACAGTATGCCCTATCTTACGGTATTATTTTGCATAACTGCAATAGAAATTATACTCAAATTTCTTCCAAACTAACCAAATTGTATTGAAATTGACATTTCTATAAGGTTCAACCAGTTCATCGCCCATCCCTTCCAGTGTTGATGACTTAATTATAACATGAGCTATTTAGTTTAAAGGGTGTAGACGTGGTGTCAGTCTGTATACAAGGGAAAACGGTCTGTATTGCTTGAAATAATAGTGCATCCAAAGAGGAAAAGATTCACATACAAGAATCACTGTGTTATTTTCTTCCCTCTCCTTCGCCCAATCTCATCTGTCTTCCTCTATCTTCCCATCCCAGAATGCTTTGAGAGTAATTGCCTTTCCAGACCTTCTCTAAGAAGCTTGTGTTAACTGTGAGTGACCTCTCCTATACCATATTACCAGCTGTGGCCCTGGATCTGTGTTTCGTCTCTCCGCAGAGAATATGCCCGTCAAACAACCCTCTGCAATCAAACTTCCTTTGCATCACATCCAGCCACTTTTTTACTGGATGTCCCAGGGAATGCATGAATTGATTAAATGAAAACTTTGAATGCAATCATAGTTTCTGCAGGTCATAAAAAAGTCTTAATTCACCCTTCCACAAATTAAGGCCTTGAAAAGCTATTAAATCAGAACCAAAAGTATGCAAATCATAAATAAATAAATATCATCTTCAGTTTTTTTTCTTTTGTTACAAAAACAAATATCTTAATCTTAAATGAGGATATAATTATTTGAGATGCTAATTGGAAGTAATCAAGTCTTGTTTTCTGTGAAAATGAGACTATTTAGTGAGTTTAAGCTTAAAACAAGAACACACATTGTAAATGGGGTATGAAAACACCTGTTGCTTCTCAATGAAAATCACGACAAAAATAATGATGACTTTTTTTTTTGTAGTGATTTTTTCCCCCCATATTTTTGTGGTTGGGAGCAGAGCTATTTAAGCCATAAGTCCTGTTTTTTCTTTATTGTAAAATGAATTGAAAATCAATGGAGATCTGTTGGAAGTTGTATTTTCAAACTTTGAAGCATTGCTAATCCAAGACTTTTGCATGTAAACCATATTGGCAAACTGTAATCCATTCAATTTAATTCAGCTTGGCCTTAAAAAGGTATTAATCTTAAAATGTACCTTCAAAAAACCTGCAGAAACCCTGTGCAATGCAAGTAATTTTGAAGAAAAGAAATAAAATAAAAAATCAGCAAATGCATAAATGGCAATTTAATGCACTCATTGAATCTCATTTAGGAGAAGCCATTAAGATATTAAAGAGACCTCACTGGTGGCTTGTCTTTCCAGCAGCCTACATTTTGCAAGTGTAACCTACATAATGCTTTCATTCATGGTCATCACACCTTTTCAGCAGATCTGCAGGAAGAAGATGTCAGCGGTAAGCATTTTTAGCATTCACACTGTTTTTATAAGGGCAAAGAAAAACTGGCAAGATCAACATCTCGCTCCGACAAGGTCTGTGAGTGCTGGAAAGCCATTAAAAAGAGAGAAAGAAAATCTCTCTTGTGGTTGGGCCCACTGGTCCCCCTTCTTGTGAGTGTGAGGAAACTGCAGAATCATGGTAAACTGTCCTCTAACGCACCGCTTCAATGGGGCATGCTGAGTAAATTTCCACTGGACAAACAATGATTGTGACTTCAGAAAGCTCTGTAAACTATGACAGGATGGAGTTGTTTTCGGCAGACTCAGGATTATGGATTAGGTTTGAGCATGCATATGCTGTGTGACTGAGGTTGTAATCTCTTAAAGCATATGATTGGAATTTTTGGGGCCTCACCCTTTGTCCACTTTCCATAACTGAATATTTCAGGCAGTAGGGCACTTTTAACTTTTCTGCTTTTAAGTTCCCTCCTGCTGATGAAAAGTAAACTTTGATGAAGAACAAACCAGTATTTCAGTCTCTACTTTGTCTTTGAACAATGAGACGTGGCCTGAGTCATTGCAGGACTGATAAATGTACAAATGTAGCATAGATAGACAATAGGTGTATTATTATTTTACAGCTTATTACTTCATTTTGCCCAGTACTAAGACTTGCTCTATGGTAAAGCACTAAGGCATTATAGACTTAAACACATACATAAAAAAAAAAAAAAAAGCTGTTTTGAAAATGTATATTGTGAAAAGCAGGGTTATTGTAAATCTAAAGCTAAAACCATTTTCTTTTTTACATTTATTAAATTTACATTTATTCATCTAGCAGATGCTTTTATCCAAAGAGACGTAAAAATGAGGAAATAAAATAAACGTTACCTGAAATAATATAAAATACAAAAAGCTAATTTATTTCAACTAGTTGCTGAGGCAACTTTTCTCATTTTTGTTTAGTATAACTTGATGTACTAAAATATCTAAAACTGAAATAAATATAATAAAAATTTTATTTACATAAATAAAAACGTAATAAAAATTACAAACACAACAGCATTACTAAAATAGGAACTAAAAATAAAAAATATTAAAATAAATATAATATAGTACTTTAAATAACTAATGATAAGCGCTATATAAATAAATTTGTCCCGACTTAAATGCAGTGAATGAAAATCAAGTCATTATTTACTCTGATTGACTTTCTTTTTAGTTTTTTTTAATTATTATTATTATTGTATTTTTCTATTTTACTTTTTGGTGAGCTGTCCCTTTCATTAATTATTTGTTCATTCTCTGCACTGAACTCTTACTGTACATGTCATTCTCCATTACACATTGCTGAACTGACATAAAAAGAGACAAGGAATGAAATCTGGTAGCAATTTAGAGCTTTTTAAAAAAAAATTATAGATGGACATTTAAATTAACATGCTTATTTCCTCTATTTTTACATTGAGATTTTCTTGCCATCATCTAAATGTCATCTAAACAATTATTTAAAATCATTAAGAATTTATTACATACATTTATTTCATAATGATGTGATGCTTAAATTTACCTTCAGCATTGAAAACTTTCAAATTTAATTTTTTACTTTTTTTTTTTTTAATTTATGTAACGTAGTAGCTTATAGCATTTTAACATCAGTTTCCAGCCAAAAAAGAAAGAAAAAATAATTATATATGTAATTATAAATAATAAAGTTAATTAATTAGTTTAAAAAAATCAAGTAAATAAAAAAATCGGTAATGTTAATTATTTGTAATATCCCTAAAGTATGACATTTTACAACTTTATGCAGAAATTTTCAATCAATAACAACCTACAGTAGTTTCTGTTCATTGCACAAAGTTCATTATTTTGAAGAGGACGTGAAATGTAGTGCACAATCACAAGCGGTCAACTTTGGCTCAATCAATAGTGTAAGATTTGATAATGACAGACAGAGTGTGTTAAGGGAATGTTTAATTATTGTTAATCATTCTGTTTAGTCACTCTAGTGGTGCAGAAATGACAGACTTTACCTTTAAAACCTGATGTTAGTGACTCCCCTTTAGCCTTCATTAAGTTGCAACAGCTTTTCTCCATCACATAACCACAACTGTGCTTGTGAAAGGTCGTTTGGAGCCGAAAACACAGAATTGTTTGGAATATGGTGGCATGCAGTTTATCTCATTAAGTAAAATCTGCAGATTTAGTGAAACAATCTGCTTCTTCCTATGCAACGGTCAGGTTTGGCATCACTGCAAGCTTCTGTTTGCGAACAAGTCTCATGATAAAGAGATGATTCCGGTAGACAGACCACATGAATCACAGCTGTGTGTTGGGAGAAGATAATTTGCTTTTCATTATTACGCCATTTGTGAGTCTGTCAGGAGTGACTCTCTTTCATGAACTCCCTGCACCTGATAAAATGCAGATTCCTTTGCAGAGTTTTCCATCCGAAATTCCCACTCTTGCTTCACTCACATTTGAGAAATAAAGGTTCACAAACACATTGCAATAAAACAAATTGACATAAATTGAAATCTAATAAAATATATATATTTTTTTATAGATCTTTGTTGCATCAGAATTCCTGGAAAAGGTCACGTGTTTTCTCTGCAGTATGAACAAACCAATACCCAATCAATAATTTTCATTCAGCCACCGGTTGAATTGGCTGTTACTGCCTCAGAGCGTGTTGAAGCTGATGTGGTGTCTTGAGGGATCACATAATTAGGTCCATCTTTCAAGGAAAAGCCCAGATAATAACAAGATCACAGGCGATGGAAAAGAGCAGTGTTGTTTTTCGTCTAGCAGGTTAAATTGAACCTCTGGGCCCTGACATGCCTGAGCAAGAATGTGAGCGAATACTTCTGTATTATGCTGATGCTCTTGTTGTAGTTTTACAAGTGATCTCGGTGTCTGTTTTAAACAGATGAAAGGTACATTGCACTGGACTTTAAATGAAAAATGATTTAGGACCTTGCAATTGCTTTGGACCCTTCAATGAATAAGGGCAACAAGATATGAAGTCATGCTATGGACTTCGATATTTAAGAAATAATACAATTGAAATGACAAATAATACATTTAAAATCTGTCTGTCTGTAGTTCTGTCTGTGGTTTTATCTTATATATTCTTCTGTATATTTATCTTATATATTCTTCTAGTGTGTGTGTGTATATATATATATATAGTAGATTATTTATATTTATATTACAGGGCTGATGAATGCTTGTATCTGATTGGCTGATGAATGTTCCAAGGTGTGCAGTTATCTTCAGGGAAACGCACAGCTAAAGTACGTAGTTCCAGACAGGTCTTGACCGCATTACATCCAAATCATTTCGACAAATGATTTCCATTGTTTCAAAAGTTCTTACAGCCTTAAACAGCAAAAGAACCAGAACCCACAAAGACACTGAGCAAGCAAATAAGTATTGTCATCAATATGATAAAAAAAGACAAATTATCTATATGTTTTTGCCCCAGAATTATGTTTTATGATGTACGTAAAGCACATACTCTTTCACCTGCTCTCTCTCTCTTTGAAATGCGTACAGAAGGATTTTTATTAGTAAAATAGTATGAAACTTAAAAGCTACAGTATATTTCTCACAAGTGAGGTAATAACAGCGATGTTCTTGACGAAGATGAACTTACAGTTTCTGTTTTTAGAGACGCTGCTGCCGAACACTGTTGAGAGAGACTAATTCACACATGCTTAATCTCTCTCTCTCTCTCCCTCTCTCTCTCTCTCTCTCTCGTCTTTAATAACTGTATTATTAACCGCATTAGTCTGCTATCAGTGGCTCTGTTACTAGCTCTAAGATGTTTTGGAATTAGCTACAGAGGCATGGGTTAAGATGCATAAGAATTTTGTCCTATCTATTGTGTATTGTTTTTACATATTTATCTTTACTAACTTTTATTTTGTATGTGTCTTGTCCCTTGTCAACTGGTCTGTGCACTTCAGCTTCTGTCAACAAGACAAATTCTTTGGCAATAAAGTTAATTCTGATTCTGTACAATCAAAATAATTTACTCCAGTCCGTTTAATTATTAGAAAATGAACACCAAGGTGTAACAGCCACATCACCACCTCGGGTGTGCATTTGTTTTTTAATAATTCAACGGTCCGTCGTCAATTATTCCTTACATATAGTATAAATGTAGTATATTATATATAATATAATATATAATATACACACTGTATGTATATATATACAGGTCCTTCTCAAAAAAATAGCATATTGTGATAAAGTTCATTATTTTCCATAATGTAATGATAAAAATTAAACTTTCATATATTTTAGATTCATTGCACACCAACTGAAATATTTCAGGTCTTTTATTGTTTTAATACTGATGATTTTGGCATACAGCTCATAAAAACCCAAAATGCCTGTCTCAAAAAATTAGCAAGGTTCTCTAAACGAGCTATTAACCTAATCATCTGAATCAACTAATTAACTCTAAACACCTGCAAAAGATTCCTGAGGCTTTTAAAAACTCCTGCGGTCTCCTGCGGGACCTGCGGAAGCAGTGGACTGAGTCTGGAGTAGAAACATCCAGAGCCACCGTGCACAGGCGTGTGCAGGAAATGGGCTACAGAGAAGCAGCACTGGACTGTTGCTCAGTGGTCCAAAGTACTTTGTTTCGGATGAAAGCAAATTTTGCATGTCATTCGGAAATCCAGGTGCCAGAGTCTGGAGGAAGACTGGGGAGAAGGAAATGCCAAAATGCCTGAAGTCCAGTGTCAAGTACCCACAGTCAGTGATGGTGTGGGGTGCCATGTCAGCTGCTGGTGTTGGTCGACTGTGTTTTATCAAGGGCAGGGTCAATGCAGCTAGTTATCAGGAGATTTTGGAGCACTTCATGCTTCCATCTGCTGAAAAGCTTTATGCAAATGAAGATTTCGTTTTTCAGCACGAACTGGCACCTGCTCACGGTGCCAAAACCACTGGTAAATGAGTTACTGACCATGGTATTACTGTGCTCAATTGGCCTGCCAACTCTCCTGACCTGAACCCCATAGAGAATCTGTGGGATATTGTGAAGAGAAAGTTGAGAGACGCAAGACCCAACACTCTGGATGAGCTTAAGGCCACTATCGAAGCATCCTGGGCCTCCATAACACCTCAGCAGTGCCACAGGCTGATTGCCTCCATGCCACGCCGCATTGAAGCAGTCATTTCTGCAAAAGGATTCCTGACCAAGTATTGAGTGCATAACTGAACATAATTATTTGAAGGTTGACTTTTGTTGTATTAAAAACACTTTTCTTTTATTGGTCGGATGAAATATGCTAATTTTTTGAGAGTCAGTATTAAAACAATAAGTATTAAAACAATAAAAGATCTGAAATATTTCAGTTGGTGTGCAATGAATCTAAAATATATGAAAGTTTAATTTGTATCATTACATTATGGAAAATAATGAACTTTATCAAAATATGCAAATTTTTTGAGAAGGACCTGTGTATATATATATATATATATATATGTGTGTGTGTGAGTGTGTGTGTATTTATGCATTTTATATATTATATGGCACATTTGCCTTTTTCAAAAACATCTTTAAATACTTGTGTGTGTGTATATATATATATATATATATATATATATGATTATATATATTTATATTAAAAGATTAATCTGTTATTGGTCAAATGCATTTTTGTTATATACATTTGTAAGTCAAACTTGAAATTTGGTATGCACTGATTTTTTTATTTTTTTTTATGTGACTGACAAGAATGATTAAGGTCTGTATTGAGGTTATGGAAAGAGATGGATCATTTTAAACTTGAACAACAAACTGGGACCCGCCTTTCAAAAATGACCATTAATTATCAACAATTGTTTGCATCTGCAGCAAACATCCTTTTCTTAATTTTTTATGATTTTTAAACTTGTGTTTTACTACTTTTTCCTTTGAGATCTGCTGCTTGCATGCTTGCGTTATGTTTTGATAAAAGCAAAACAAACCTAGCTGAAAGCCATAAGACTTGATTGCATTAGCGTAACACTATCAGTGCAATTTCATCAGTCACTGAATGTCCAATGCCACACTGTTTCACCCACCAGCCCTTGAGTTCACACAAAGCTGATTACACGTCTGTGGCCATGATCAGCTGCTTGGTTTCACATTAACACACGCTTACATCGCAGGGGTTTCTCTGACAGGCCCATGGAGAGTCTGTGATGTCATCAGATGGGCGTGGCCTTAAGGTAGGCCTGCCACTTTTGGACTGAAAATCTCTCTAGTTGTGTCTCACTCCTTCTTTGAGCGACTGTGTGGATCAATGGGACATGTGAGGTGTCTAAAAAGAGGAATTTTGCACCGTAGCACAGGAGGTAAGAAACAATCTGGGTTTGATGAATGGATGTCTTTGTCTTGTACCTATAGGGCAGGTAACTCCAATGCAGAGCCTCTTGTTGGTTCATGTCCATGTCACTTGACACACAATGTGTTAGTTTAGTTTGTCTAAGTTGTGAAACCAGTCACACAGCTGTATGTTTTGCGTTTGTTTGATTTAACCTGGAAAATAAGTAACTGTACTCGCATATCAATGAGTGGTGTTAGGTGTATTTATCTGTGCAACTTGAAGTGTATGAAGCACTAAAGCTAAACACCATTGTTCCTAAAATATCTCGGTGGTGTCCGTTACGGAGCAGGAAGGTGCCTTTTTGATATTGTTCAGCCCTTCAAACCCACCTTTCCCCGAAGGACCAGTACTGGAAGGAGCCTGTCAACTACAAAATGCATTTAATTAGATGGGACTATGCTGCGAAATCCCCATTTGATTGTCCCAGATTCTCCCAAAACATTCTCCCAACAACAGTTAGTGTGATTCTTCGGATATTGAAATTCCCCTCAGCGCTGCAACTGTCACTCCTCACACAGCAGCTGCAATAATGCAAGCCGGAATGCATGGAATTTGTCAGTCCCCCCCAAAAAAACTTCTAGATATTTTTGTTGTTTCCCAGTGTATTATGTGCTGTGCAGATTTCAGGTGACCCAAGATAGCCGCACACTCTCGCTGAGTGCTTTAATAATACAAGTGGTCTTTGCTGAATAAGTGATGTAAACATTAATTAGGCTACTGTAGCCTCCCACAGGACCACACAGCCTTTAATAAAGCTGATGGAAATGTGCGGCAGACACGTTACGCCTGGTTAGCCCATAATATTCACAAAAGGCTCATTGCCTCTGTGTTTCAATTCTGAACGATAGGAAGTTGTTAATTAACCTGTAAAGGCACAATTGTTTCTGTGCTCTCTCTCTCTCTCTCTCTCTCTCACTCACTCACTCACAGTGATTAAAGGCCTACTGCAAATAATGTAATTAATGCTTATTTCAGGTTTAAATGGGTGTTCATGATGTTACTGTTTAAGTGAATTAGGGTTGTTTTTTTTATTTATTTGGCTAGTAAAACTGTAATACTGTGGAATATTATTGCAATTTTAAATAACTGTTTTGTCATTTAATATATCTAGAAAATGTAAAAATAAAATAAAAAATAAAAGCTATTATAGTGGCAAAGCTATTATTTATCACCAATTTATACAATTTGTTCATTTATTTTTCTTCTAATAGTGTGTTATGCTTATATTATTTAGGTTTATATTTTTCAGAATTTCAATGGTATTTAGTGGTATTTATGTTAATGCCCTGAAATGAACGTTACTACAGATACCAGTGAAGTTGTTGTGAAAAGTTAAATCAATCAATCAATCAATCAATCACTAGACTTGACTGTTAGAAGTTCCTGAGGACAAAAAATAACTTGTGATTATGTGAGCATATGATAGAGATGTTTTAAGAGAGTGCACTGAAATCCCAGCAATATTCAGCGTTCAATATTCACATTTTACCAGCAGTATCATCCCCAAATAAGGTAGATGCAATTACTGTGATTACTGTGACACAAACAGAAACCCCACTTCCAGGTTTTTATGTGAGAAACACGACAAATCTACTGAGCATTATATAATGCATGTTAAATATAAAATGCATACAATAGTAAAACTTTTTGAAATAATCAGATTTCAAAATAATGCAACGATTTATTTAATCAGCATTTTAATTGCATATTATGTCATATAGACACAGTATGTGCAGTGGTGTTGGCAAAACTGGGTCCTTTTATATAATTGATGCTTTTGGTATTATATTAGTAAGCACAGTTGTGCTTTAAATTATGGGATGGGTGGTCCATGCTGGTATTTCAAATATTCCAGAAATGATCCTAATGAGCCTCATGGCCTGAGTTTACTGATGTCTTTGATCTGGTCTAAATGTTGTTGTGTATGTTAAGTCACAGATGATGGCTTTGATGTTTTGCCTGTTGTTTTGAAGACGCAGAAAATAGCTGCACACTGTTCTGGCTTTTTTCTTATTCCCACAACAGGTGTTTTGAAGTTGAGGTGAGATCTGCAGTGTTCTCATGTGACCGACCGAATGACTCGGAGATATACACTGAGTTAGACATTGTGGGGTTGGCTAATTAACAAATTAAATTATGTCTGCAAACATTCACTGGGACATCAGTCATGTAAATTCACTCTGTTGGCTATTAAATTTTCTTTGAATGACATCACAACCCAACTTAATTGACTACAGTTGCTTCCTCCAGCAGTTTTTAAGGCTGTTCACATTGCACACATTATAGGCCTATACAGTGTAATCCAATATCCAGTAACATTTGTCATAGTAATGGTATAGCCATTGGCACAATACTAAGACAGTTATAAAATATGTGTGCGCATATATACTTGTGTGTGTGTGTGTAAGTAATTTTTATATACTGCAAATAAGATGTGTATAAACAAATATATATATATATATATATATATATATATATATTTATTTATTTATTTATTTATTTATTTATTTTTGGTGGCAAGAAATTCATACTTTTATTTTGCAAGGATGAATTGAAAGACTCAAAAGTGACTGTAAAGACATTAATAATGTTACAAAAGACATCAATAACTTATGTAAAAAAAAAAAAAATCAAATAAAAATACACTATATTCTTTTGAACTTTCTATTTAACAGAGAATCCTGCTTAAAAAATGTTTAACTGCTTCCACAAAAATATTAAGCAGCACAGCTGTTTTCAACACTGATAATAATAAGAAATCAGCATATTAGAATGATGATACTGAAAACTCATCTTTGCATCACAGGAATAAATTATATTTATAATATATTTAAAATGAAAATTTATTTTAAGTTATTTAATAACTTTATTGTTTTCACTGTAAATTTAGTCCAACAAATGCAGCTTTGGTGAGCAGAAGAAACTTATTTCCAAAAAGCTTAAAAACTGATTCCACACTTTTGAATGGTAATTAGTAGTAGTAGTAGTGCTTTATTGTCACTAGTCACAAGTACCAGTGAAATGTTACCATTCATGTTACCACATGATGAAAACTCTGCTTGAAAAGCATTTTCACTATTGAAAACCAGCTTTGAATTGGAATTTAAACCACCTACAAGTTGGATCAAGTTGATATGCGATCTATTTGATGTGATGCTTTTGCTGTTTAAAGTATATTTTAGAGTCGGATACAGCAAAACATCTGATTTGTACTGCTTGTGTGAGCAGATCATACAGTATGTTTGTATGTGTTTGTGTGAGAGCTGTAGTTTATTGAGGATATGCGTCTGTTTTTAATGATAGCTATCTGTGCTGATGATGAATGAGTTTAGATCTTGAGTGATGTGTCAGAGGAAGAGGCAAGCTCTGGCACGCCTTGCGTTTCATTCATTGCTCTAAGATCAAA
Organism: Carassius carassius; assembly: GCF_963082965.1. Lineage (NCBI taxonomy): Eukaryota > Metazoa > Chordata > Actinopteri > Cypriniformes > Cyprinidae > Carassius > Carassius carassius. The sequence goes on from NC_081765.1 coordinate 31,761,567, forward strand.
ATGTCCCACTGGAATCAGCCTCTCCTAGTCATATCTAGACCCAAACATCCGTAGAACTCCTTAACATGTACATTTAGACTTCCCTTGACTAGAATAAATCCATTATGTATCTGGAATATTCAGATTTGCAAAGATAAAATGAAGATTGGATGTACTTCAGGATTTTACATGAAGCATAAAGTGTACATAAGTAATATTAAATGCATTGAACTGCACGGGTGCAACAATATGCAAAATTGGGTGTTGTAACATCTAAATTTACGTGTTATACTTTTGTCCAGGTTTGTCCATGCTGGCATCTGTCTAATTTTACTAATTTCTACCAAGTGACTGCTGAATTTGTGCTAAAATACTGTTGAGTTTGATTAAATAATTTTTTTATTTTTTATTTTTTTTGTGATTCGTCAGGTTAATTTTATTCCTAAACAGCTTTACAGAAAATCATACTGTTAATGATCTTAATATCTTTATTTCTTAGTCAGATTAGACTGGTGTGATTAATATACTTAACATTTTGCAATGATATCAAGCAGCCAAGATTTGCTATAAAATATGTTTTGCTTTACGTGAGTGAGTGTATTGCATGCAGAAGGTTGGATGTACTTTAAATTCAACTTTAAATGTATTGCTTGGCAGTATTCAAGAATTACAGGGGGTTTGATGAAGCTGTTATGGTTAAAAAGGCAGACAGTTATGAATCCTTGAAATATCAGCGTTGTGTCTGGGTCGATATTTGCGCAGGTGTCTGCCTGTGAGTTTGTTGACTGATTTGAACCTTCAAGGCCTCTGGCTCTACTTACTGTTAGAAATAATCCTGAACTCTGGTTCATACCAAGCAATCAAAATGTTTGCAAACTGAGCGATGATTTAGTGTTTGTGTTTTAGGGCAGATGTTTGAGCACAGCAGGTGAGTTGTGTCTGATCACAGCTATTGTCTACATTCGCTTACGCCATAAAAGTAAAGCTAGTATGACCTTGAATGGGAAAATAAATTGTGCAGACCTGTTTGTCATGATTTAAATTTAGCTACATCCACAACAGCAGAATATGACAACATTTGTATTTTTTCAATGGTTGACTCTAATATTTACATTGAAAATATCTATTAAATTAATTTTTTGGACATACTTGAGAAAAACATGTGGAGTAGGCACCTATTTAAAGGGACAGTTCACCTAAATATAAAATCTTTTAATAATTTGCTCACTCTCATGTTGTATCCAAACTTGTATGCTGTTTTTTTTACTCTTTCCCCACCATTGAAATATTTTCTGTAATTTATGAGACAACGCTTCTTTGCTTTGGCTTTTCGTGTTTTCACTGTTATATGCATCTTCTGAAAGAGCACTGAATTTCTGGATCAAAACATGGTACAGCAGTAGCAGAAACAAGAAATCGCATGTTAGCAGATGCATATGTAACGCGATCATCAAGCATTAAACACCATATACAACACGAATTCCGGAAAAGTTGGGACGTTTTTTTAATTTTAATAAAATGAAAACTAAAAGACTTTCAAATCACATGAGCCAATATTTTATTCACAATAGAACATAGATAACATAGCAAATGTTTAAACTGAGAAAGTTTACAATTTTATGCACAAAATGAGCTCATTTCAGTTTTGATTTCTGCTACAGGTCTCAAAATAGTTGGGACGGGGCATGTTTACCATGGTGTAGCATCTCCTTTTCTTTTCAAAACAGTTTGAAGACGTCTGGGCATTGAGGCTATGAGTTGCTGGAGTTTTGCTGTTGGAATTTGGTCCCATTCTTGCCTTATATAGATTTCCAGCTGCTGAAGAGTTCGTGGTCGTCTTTGACGTATTTTTCGTTTAATGATGCGCCAAATGTTCTCTATAGGTGAAAGATCTGGAGTGCAGGCAGGCCAGGTTAGCACCCGGACTCTTCTACGACGAAGCCATGCTTTTGTTATAGCTGCAGTATGTGGTTTTGCATTGTCCTGCTGAAATAAACAATGCCTTCCCTGAAATAGACGTTGTTTGGAGGGAAGCATATGTTGCTCTAAAACCTTTATATACCTTTCAGCATTCACAGAGCCTTCCAAAACATGCAAGCTGCCCATACCGTATGCACTTATGCACCCCCATACCATCAGAGATGCTGGCTTTTGAACTGAACGCTGATAACATGCTGGAAGGTCTCCCTCCTCTTTAGCCCGGAGGACACGGTGTCCGTGATTTCCAACAAGAATGTCAAATTTGGACTCGTCTGACCATAAAACACTATTCCACTTTGAAATAGTCCATTTTAAATGAGCCTTGGCCCACAGGACATGACGGCGCTTCTGGACCATGTTCACATATGGCTTCCTTTTTGCATGATAGAGCTTTAGTTGGCATCTGCTGATGGCACGGCGGATTGTGTTTACCGACAGTGGTTTCTGAAAGTATTCCTGGGCCCATTTAGTAATGTCATTGACACAATCATGCCGATGAGTGATGCAGTGTCGTCTGAGAGCCCGAAGACCACGGGCATCCAATAAAGGTCTCCGGCCTTGTCCCTTACGCACAGAGATTTCTCCAGTTTCTCTGAATCTTTTGATGATGTTATGCACTGTAGATGATGAGATTTGCAAAGCCTTTGCAATTTGACGTTGAGGAACATTGTTTTTAAAGTTTTCCACAATTTTTTTACGCAGTCTTTCACAGATTGGAGAGCCTCTGCCCATCTTTACTTCTGAGAGACTCTGCTTCTCTAAGACAAAGCTTTTATAGCTAATCATGTTACAGACCTGATATCAATTAACTTAATTAATCACTAGATGTTCTCCCAGCTGAATCTTTTCAAAACTGCTTGCTTTTTTAGCCATTTGTTGCCCCCGTGCCAACTTTTTTGAGACCTGTAGCAGGCATTAAATTTTAAATGAGCTAATTAAGTGGATAAAAGTGTAAAATTTCTCAGTTTAAACATTTGCTACGTTATCTATGTTCTATTGTGAATAAAATATTGGCTCATGTGATTTGAAATTCCTTTAGTTTTCATTTTATTAAAATTAAAAAAATGTCCCAACTTTTCCGGAATTCGGGTTGTAAATCTAAACTGTCTAACCTTACTGAATGAAAATCTGTGTTTTGAGCATCATTCTGAATTCCACACGTAGTCTTTAGCAAAAACGCGATATTCTTTGCCTTTTAATTCAAAATGTTGCTCTTTTAATGAAACTTGCCCGCATTCAGGTGCTGATGAAAAAAATAATGCATAAAGGTAGAATACTGTTTTCTTGTTTAAAAGCAGATGCCCTGTTCTTTCTTTCGGCATATTGCATGTTCAGATATTCATACAACAAAATATTCTGATGGCCATGAAAGTTTTGTGAAAAAAGCTGAAAAATGCTGGCAGTGGCTGGAAACTTAAACAATAAATAAATAAATAAATAAACCCTGGCAGTGAAAGTGTTAACAATTCCTAACTCTTAAATTCTACAGAGCATTACAATTATTATAAGAGATGATTCATTCATATTTTAAACCTGTGTTGTCTTTTTTTTATCAGGAGATCATTGAAAAGCAAAGCAGCTCCTCCTCCTCCTGTCCTGAAAGGTCTGGATGCTCCACCGCTGAGCCGCAAGCTCCCAGCATACCCTCAGCCTGCCATGGAGCAGAAGGAGAACCTGCTGGAGGAGGACCTGACCCTCACCGTGGTCCTTCCTGAAGGGCTGGAGAAGACTGTGGTCGTCCATGGCAGGTGAGAGGTTTGTTGGTTGTGTTTTTTGTACAGCTGCACACTGCTGGAGTGGTTGGTAAACAGACCACTTGGTAAAGATGCTGCAGTTATATTTAAAGTATTTTCACTTTGCAGTTGCGGTTCCCATTAGTCCCTAAAGATTTTTCAAAGACTGTATCTTTGAAAATATAACTAAGTTATAAATAGTACAAAAGTGTAAAAAGTATTCTTTGCCTTTTAAGTAGATTCATGCTGCTTTCTACCCATTTGCTAACTGATCAGTTAAAAAAGTTTTTTTTTGTTAGTTTTTTTAAATTAGTTTTTATTTTAATATTTTCATTTGTTTTATATATTTTTTTATATTTTGTATTATTTTTCAGTTTTTGTGATTTTGATAGGTTCTTTAAATCATTTTCATTCTTATTTTTGTTTTGTTTTGTTTTGTATTGTTTTAAATATTTTGACTGTTTATTTCAGATTTAGTACTTCAACTTATTTTTTAGTTGATAAGGCAACATTTAAAGTTTAAAGTTTTCATCTAATATTTATATTTGATTTATTTCAGCTTTTATTTCAGTTACTGAATTTTGAATTGTTTTAGTTATCAACAACAACACTGTCACTCGTTAGCAGCAAAACTTCATAGTTTCATAGTTCTTTTAAAATGTTTGTTTATGTACAGGTATAATTTTTTTAAGCAGAAATATAGCTAATACATTTAAAAATGAATATAACTAATAAACTGCACAGCATTGTTCTCTGCAGACAACAATCAAAAACCGTGTGTTGACTTCGGTTGACATTGGAGTTTTCCTCCATCTTGAATTAATATAATTGCCAAATAGTTTATACAAATAACACTGAGACAAATCAGAATAAACAGATGTGCTTGAGGAATTTGTTGGCAAAACTTTACACACAAGCCTGGACATTTGTGGCTTTTGCAAAACTTTGTATTACAACCCGAATTCCGGAAAAGTTGGGACGTTTTTTAAATTTTAATAAAATGAAAACTAAAGGAATTTCAAATCACATGAGCCAATATTTGATTCACAATAGAACATAGATAACATAGCAAATGTTTAAACTGAGAAATTTTACACTTTTATCCACTTAATTAGCTCATTTAAAATTTAATGCCTGCTACAGGTCTCAAAAAAGTTGGCACGGGGGCAACAAATGGCTAAAAAAGCAAGCAGTTTTGAAAAGATTCAGCTGGGAGAACATCTAGTGATTAATTAAGTTAATTGATATCAGGTCTGTAACATGATTAGCTATAAAAGCTTTGTCTTAGAGAAGCAGACTCTCTCAGAAGTAAAGATGGGCAGAGGCTCTCCAATCTGTGAAAGACTGCGTAAAAAAATTGTGGAAAACTTTAAAAACAATGTTCCTCAACGCCAAATTGCAAAGGCTTTGCAAATCTCATCATCTACAGTGCATAACATCATCAAAAGATTCAGAGAAACTGGAGAAATCTCTGTGCGTAAGGGACAAGGCCAGAGACCTTTATTGGATGCCCGTGGTCTTCGGGCTCTCAGACGACACTGCATCACTCATCGGCATGATTGTGTCAATGACATTACTAAATGGGCCCAGGAATACTTTCAGAAACCACTGTCGGTAAACACAATCCGCCGTGCCATCAGCAGATGCCAACTAAAGCTCTATCATGCAAAAAGGAAGCCATATGTGAACATGGTCCAGAAGCGCCGTCGTGTCCTGTGGGCCAAGGCTCATTTAAAATGGACTATTTCAAAGTGGAATAGTGTTTTATGGTCAGACGAGTCCAAATTTGACATTCTTATTGGAAATCACGGACGCCGTGTCCTCCGGGCTAAAGAGGAGGGAGACCTTCCAGCATGTTATCAGCGTTCAGTTCAAAAGCCAGCATCTCTGATGGTATGGGGGTGCATAAGTGCATACGGTATGGGCAGCTTGCATGTTTTGGAAGGCTCTGTGAATGCTGAAAGGTATATAAAGGTTTTAGAGCAACATATGCTTCCCTCCAAACAACGTCTATTTCAGGGAAGGCCTTGTTTATTTCAGCAGGACAATGCAAAACCACATACTGCAGCTATAACAACAGCATGGCTTCGTCGTAGAAGAGTCCGGGTGCTAACCTGGCCTGCCTGCAGTCCAGATCTTTCACCTATAGAGAACATTTGGCGCATCATTAAATGAAAAATACATCAAAGACGACCACGAACTCTTCAGCAGCTGGAAATCTATATAAGGCAAGAATGGGACCAAATTCCAACAGCAAAACTCCAGCAACTCATAGCCTCAATGCCCAGACGTCTTCAAACTGTTTTGAAAAGAAAAGGAGACCTGTAGCAGAAATCAAAATTGAAATGAGCTCATTTTGTGCATGAAATTGTAAACTTTCTCAGTTTAAACATTTGCTATGTTATCTATGTTCTATTGTGAATAAAATATTGGCTCATGTGATTTGAAAGTCTTTTAGTTTTCATTTTATTAAAATTTAAAAAACGTCCCAACTTTTCCGGAATTCGGGTTGTAGGACACAATGCCATAAACGTTGTGGCAACATTAACGTTGCGTGTGCCTTCACAAATGACCATTGATCACAGATCATCTCTTCTGATCTTATAAATTTAGCCTTTGTTCAAATAGCACTCTTCAGAGAGTTCATCGTGATGTAATCCTGTTGCCTTAAAACTATTTTGAACGTGGTGCATGTTTGGCAGGACAGGATAAACATTGCAAACATCATGGTTTGAGCACGAGGGCATAGAAACTTGCAGCTGTGTCCTTTTGTGTAGCTCTAAGAACCTGAACTGCTGCACATTATTATAGTCACTTAATATAAGTATTCTCAAAACAATTCTGCATGGAAGGGGTTAATCTCTGAGCTGTATATGAGATCATGAAGCTTCTCAGATGATTTATTTTATGAAACTAATCAGATGATTGCTGTGGTGAGTCAGCGGGGTGGGGCGGTGTTTCTCAAAGCTCCTGCACCAAATCAGGCTTGGTTTGGGTACAAGGCATGAGATGACGTTGATAAATCCAGCATCATTGCACACTGTTTGTGATTATCATTAAACAGTTTGATCGATTTCAGCAGTTGGATCCTTTGCTTAAATGACCCGCTGTACTCTCTGTGCCATGCTTAGTGGTGTTTTCTGTTCCCAATGATTCATCTCAAATGTTTTAACGTGCGCCAGAAGGACATTTTTTAAAGTGGGATTTATTTAAGATTGACCAAATAGCATTACTTTGATATTTTGCCCCTTTGCAATAATTGCAAAATATAAATTTGAACTTAAAATAATAATTATAGTTATTATTATTATTATTGTTTATAATTATGATATATTTAATATTGTAATTATATATTTTTAATGTACTGATACTATTACTTTTACTTCTACTAATAATACACTGAACAAAACTATAAACGCAACAGTTTTGTTTTTGCTCCCATTTTTCATGAGCTGAACTCAAAGATCTACAACTTTTTCTATGTATACAAAAGGCCTATTTCTCTCAAATATTGTTCACAAATCGGTCTAAATCTGTGTTAGTGAGCACTTCTCCTTTGCCGAGATAGTGTGCCAGGTGTGCCTTAGGTTGGCCACAATAAAAGGCCACTCTAAAATGTGCAGTTTTCACACAGCACAATGCTGCAAGTTTTGAGGGAGCGTGCAGTCGGCGTGCTGACTGTATGAATGTCCACCAGAGCTGTTGCACGTGAATTGAATGTTAATTTCTCTACCATAAGCCGTCTCCAAAGGCGCTTCAGAGAATTTGCCAGTACATCCAACCGGCCTCAAAACCGCAGACCACATGTAACCATTTATTCTTATCATAAAATATACATTTCTTTTAAAAACGAGACTGCACCATTCTGCTTTGACAGTGTTTTGCTAGAGTAAAATTTATTTTGTCCTGGTATGAGCCTGATCTCAGATTTCAGACAATGTGTCATCTCCATTTAATCAGCGATTTATTCAGGTTCTTTGATCCTAAATGAAATGAAACCTGATTTTCAAGTTCAATGGTATTGCCCCCTTCATGCTAAAACTGAAACCAAATTCAATATAGGATTAATAATCAAATTCTTCACCTGCTATTCCAAATTTGTGCCACTTCCCACTAATCTTGATGAAATTTTTGTCTGTGTGTTTCCAAAAGCTACTCCGATCCAAAAATTCCAAAAGCAGCTGGAAAGCTTTGTGTCTTGAAAGGATTTTCCACACTTTCAGTATGCAATGTGTCAAGCGTATATGACGTAGTGAGAGTCAAGTGGACAAGAAACCACAATAGACATGATCCTCATTGTTCTTTTATACTTTGATTAAAGACTTAATGCAATATTAGAGGAATAGTTCATGCAAAAATAAAACTTACTTACTCATTATTTACAGCAAACCCGTCTGCATTTCCATGGAAAACCAAAAGAATCTTGTCATAGGGAAGTAAGGCTTGCACAATTTCTTCTGAATTTCACTTTTGTGTTCATACTGCACTGTTGTTGTCATGAACACTTGAAAGACAATCAAGTGCAAAAGCGTTCATTTCCTTGACGTGCATTGGAAACCCCTGCAGCAAAATATCATTCATGCAAATCCTAAATGCTTCACAGATAGCAAAGCTTGTGTTGTTAACTGACATTTGCAAACTCCCCACAGCAGAGTCACATGTTTCCCGGGGCTTTAGCTCAACTAAATATAATGGAAAAGATCTTTCACAACTTTTTGAAACACAGATGGTTTCCTTGTCATCGTTTTATCATTTTTGCCTGTTATATTTCTTCTGAAACACAAAATGAGAAGTTAGAAAAATGATCAACCTCTGCTCTGCTTTTTTTTCAGCAAGCCCATGATGGACCTGCTGGTCATGCTTTGTGCAAAGTACCACCTGAACCCGTCTGGCCACACCATAGAGCTCATCACCACCAACAGGAACCAAGTGAAGTTCAAACCCAACGCTCTCATCGGAGCCCTAGAGGCTGAGAAGATCCTGCTAAAACCCAAAGGCATGGAGGACAAAAACAACAAGACAGGGCCGCAGATGCCCGAGGTACTCTCATGTACAATTAACTTAAATATAGAATTCAACACAGTTCAAATCGAGTTATGTTTATCTATGTAGCTCTTTATACAACACAGGTCGTGTCAAAGCAGCTTCTCAGTGCTACAAAGTTATTTAGAAATTTAGTTCATCAAGTACAAAAAGTTCATCAAATATGAAATCATAAGTGCACATTCTTGTATACTGCACATTTCAGAAAATAAAATCTTAAAATTAGCATATTGAGCACACAGTGCATAGACAATATACCTCAGAAACATTAAACATTATTATTATTACTATTAATAAACTTAATTCATAAATATGAAAAAATTTTTTTACCGAAAATAAAAATATCTTGCATAGCACACATACATCAGCACTAGTAAAATTATTATTATGAAAATTTTTTTTTTAAGAAAATACAGAACTAAAATTTAATCGAGCACAGTAGACATACTATATATTTCAGCATTAGTAAAAATATAGTGAATAGAGAAATACAAGCATGAAATTGAATTCAATAAATATGATCCATTTGGATGCTGATGTTGAGCTGAAAAGTTTCTGTAAATCTTAAAGCGTATTTGTTCATTTATTCATGAGTGAAGGCAGATCTGCTGCTCCACACCATGTGAGACGAGCCTGAAGTACTGTACAGTAGATGTCTCAAAGCAGTGGAGCATCATAACAAATAACAAACAATATCATGTTACACCAAAATAAAAAACATAACAGCACATAACAGCTCTGTTCTAAAACCATGCTGCCATCTACTGCCTAAATATGACAGCATCCTACTGAACGAAACCCCGTAAGAGACCAATTCGTAACGCAGAGACTAGGCAGAGGTGCATTATACAAATAGTGCTTCTCATGTGAAGTGCACTGGAGATTTGACCAATGGTTAATTGTGGTAGACTTTAGCATAAGTATGTTACAAAGATAACAACATATTTTAACAAGAATAAAAAGGCAGAGCATACAAAATAGTTGATATTATTATTGTTAATGTAAGTTTTTATTGTATGTTTTTACTGATAATAAACTACTAATCACACTTACTAATTTTACTACTAAAACTAATAAAAGTTTTAATATAAGATCATACAATTTAACTTTTTACTTTTTTGGAGTGTAGTTATAATATAAAAAATATATAAAAGTTTAAATATAGTGTTATTATAGTTTTTAATAAAAGTAATAGCTTGTAATTTTATATATATATATATATATATATATATATATATATATATATATATATATATATATATATATATATATATATATATATATATATATATATATATAATTTTTTTTTTTTTTTTTTTTTTTTTTTTTTTTTTTACAAATTTTAGTGCTTCAACTTACACTTAGTTATCTTAGTTGCCAATACAGCATTTCAATTTTTTCTTTTCTCTGTTTTTTTTCATGGCATATATTTGTTACCCCTCCCCATTTTTTCCTTTTAATATTTTTTGTATGTATGTATATATTTTTTTCTATTTTCATAAATTTTAATAAATATTTCATAAAGTTTATTTTTTTATTTTTTTATTAAAGTTAGTTAGTTTACAGTGATAACCCTGGTTATAATTTATAATGCAGTGCATCCTGGGATTGTCTTCTTCACAAAGGTTGCATGTGATGGAATTTACCCAAAGTTAGTTGTCTTAATTGGCAGCATAATCATGCGTACTACAGTGCCGTTTGCAACAGCCTTCATACAATTTCAGAAACACACCTGTGATCCTTTCAAACACTCCCTACAAAGACATCTCATGAGTTTTTGAAACAGAACCCCACACAATCTTGCTGTTCTCTTTACTTTCCTTCTCTTCTCTCTTTCAGGCAACCGTACGATTAGTGATCAACTACAAGAAGAGCCAGAAAACCATTCTCAGGGTGAGTCCTCGGGTTCCTCTTCAAGAACTACTTCCAGCGATCTGCGAGAAATGTGAATTTGACCTGCAGACCACAGTTTTATTAAGAAATGTCCACTCAGAAGACACTTTGGACCCAAGTGGCTCGCTCAATGATTTTGGCCTGAGGGAAGTGTATGCAAGAGACACAAAAGGTCAGAACACAGTGTGTGTTTATACGAAGTACATTAAAATGACTCTTATGAAATCTTGCAGGACCGGTTTTCATAAGGTCACATTGAGATACTCTGCAAAACATTTGCATTACACTGTGTGATTTTTCTTGCAGTTATAAGCCCTGTAAGTCCTATTAGCCCATTAAGTCTGCCTCCATCTCCATCTGGCTCAGGTAAGTGATGTGAAATATATAAAATTGCCATTTTATAAGAAAATAAAAAGTGCAAAATTGTATATAACTTATACACGCAACTTAATTTGCTTTTGTTCTAGACTGGGAAAAGGTCCATTATCCATATGATTGACTGTATGCTTGTCATGTTATGTTATTGTTGTTTATTATGAAACATCTCTATAAATCAAACATATTAATATAAATACTTTTATAAATTTATTTGAAAGTTATGTCATTATTTATTAACCCCCTAATGTCATTCCTGTTATTTTTTTAAAATAAATGATTCCTTAAAATATTGTTCATTTTTGCATGAACTTACTTTCAATATGAAGTTACAGATGTCTAACTGAACTAAAGTAACTAAACTTTACATTTAATCTCAGAAATATATCATCATGGGAAAGAGAAAATCCAGAGGGAGAAAGAAAAGAAACGATTCAGCTTATTTAGGAAAGGAAGTAAGAAGCAATCCGAAAAGGTTAGTTATGAAATCCTATTTTTTCTATAACAGAGATCGATGACATTCTTTGAGATTTTCTAGTGATGTTAGGATAAGGTCAAAGGCATGTTTTTTTCTCTCTCTCTCTTCTTTGTAAACGTTATCTGGTCATATTTGTTTTATGCAAATTGCTAAAGATTTTACTGACTTATGATTGGCTCGTTGATGGCACCTGTTGGGAGTGTGCTGAATTGTGATTGGCTGTCTATTGTTAAAGTATATGACCGTGAGTGCACCGGCGTCTCCAGCGCACAGGAAGCAGAGGCCGGTCAGCTTGAGTTCCTTCAGCACACATTCACCCATTACATACGATTGCAATACCATGCCCTCCAACATGCCAAAGAAAAGACGAGCTCCGTTGCCGCCGAGCATGATGTCACAGAGCATGCCTACCGACCTCGGTCATCACCAGTGCAGTAGTCAAACCACCACGCATCATGATGGCAACCAGGTATGTAGCACTGTTCTGGGATTCAGGGAAGTTTTGGGATTTTTAGAAAGCAAAGAATAGAGCTTTGCATAAAATAAGGATTCTGCACTGTTCCTAAATCACTAATCAAATAAACTGATGTTCTCCAGCAATTTCGGTATTTTTTGGGGTCAAAATTGTGGCACAAGTACATTGTCATCCACAAACATGAAGCTCATTTATTACATAATTGAAATTAATGAATTGATCAACAGCATTTTATGTATAACAAAGTATATGTAAGCATGCATAGGATATATGAGTTATTATTGATCACTGAAACATCTGGTGAAACCTCTATTATTCAGAGCCCCTCTTGAATATGGCTGAAGTTTTGCTATGAGAGCAATTACACATTTATATTATATTATTTTGTATTGTATTGTATTGTATTATAGTTCCCTTTCAGTCACTTTCAACGTTACGTCAGCACTGACATTAGGGGTCTCACTTGGGAGCCCCAATCACCTCTGAGCATTACACTCCTTTCGGGCTTCCTTAATAAGTCCTTACCACTGATATGTTATCTGGCTTACTCCATGTTGGACAGGTTGTGGATTGGGGTGCATCTGTCCTGGGACACTTCGTTGCCAGCACCTCCGTCAACAATTCTCGTGACACCGTTCTAGTTGTGGTGTTTTCCATGGGGACCACTAACGTCAGTGTTGATGTAACATTGAACGTTTTGTTATTGTTATTGTTGAATTATGTAACCTCGTTCCCTGAAGGAAAGAATATATATACCTTGAACTGCACAAACCTGAATGAGTGGATGCTATTTCTATCTTATATACCCATATCTACGAGGAGGGGCTTGGCATGCAAATTCCACTCACGAATAGTCATTGGCCACAAGAGTAATGCTAAGAGGTTATTGGGGCTCTCATGTGAGGTCCCGAACGTCAGTGTTGACATAACTTCTTCTTTCCCTCCACCAGGGAGCAGAGGTTCCCTTTCAGTCGGTCACGTTCGACGTTACGAATGGGATCTCGCCCGAGAGCCCAATCACCTTCGAGTGGTACAAAACGAGCCAATGGTACACAAAGTACCTTGGTCTGCGGAATTTGCATCGCGAGCTCCGCCCCGCAGAGCAGGTATATAAGAAGCAAAGCTAGAGCAACTCGCATTCAAGCTTTCGCTTCGGAGCCGAGCACATCGCTTGCTGCTTTCACCGGAGTGCTGCAAGAGTCACTGGTGTCGGTGTGATGGCGGGATTCAGCGGTTCGTCTGGGTTTCCTGCGACAGCTCCCGCGTTCCCCTGAGCGCTTCAACACCGCTAAAAGAGCAATTTCTCTCACAAAAGAGATACGGGCCGATTTGCGTCTTTTTAAAGATGTCATTTCGCCCGTGTGTTTCTGGGTGCGTTCGATATATCACTCCTCGTGACGGTCACGATCGCTGTGTCACGTGTTTGGGCTTACAGCACGCTGAGACTGCGTTCGTGGATGGCTCATGTTCTCATTGCGGGGACATGACCATCTCGGCGTTGAGATCGAGACTCGATTACCTTAAAAGGTATAGAGTCCCCTCTGCCACACCCCGTTCTAGCTCTTCTTCTCGTAAGAGGGCTACTTCGGCTGGTGGCCAGGGTGATCTGAGGGTTACTGTGTGGGCTTCCCCGACGAGCGAACCTCCTCGGGCCACACCCCCCTCATATACGCCGCAGCCGGTCGAGTTTCCGGATGAGTTTGCTGGACCCTCTCAGGCTCCTGACATCTCATTCGGGGCTCGCGAAGAGGACCGTATGTCGATCGCCGCATCACAAGGCGGGCGGCCGTGCTTTCCCGGGAGAGCATCGGGCTTGAGTGGAACCCTCCACCCTGTCCTGAGCGCTCGAGGCTGGATGATTGGTTCCTGGGGGCTGCTCATGCGGATCGCAAGCACCCCCCTGTGGGTCCTTTCTTCCCGGAAGTGCACCAGGAGGTAACCAGTTCATGGAAGGCACCTTTAACTGCCCGAAACCGTTCTGGTACTTCCTCCGCCTTCACTGCCCTCGATGGCGGGGCGGCCAAGGGGTATGCTGGGATTCCCCCGGTGGAGCGTTCTGTTGTGATGCAACTGTGTCCACAGAGCGCCTCCGCTTGGCGTGGTGGTCCCAAGCTGCCCTCCAAGGCATGTAAGTTCTCATCCACGCTTGTGGCCAAGGCTTACAGAGCTGCGGGCCAGGCCGCTTCTGCCCTGCATGCCATGGCCTCACTTCAGGTCTATCAGGCCAAGCTGCTCCGGCAGCTGCACGAGGGCAGTTCTGACCCAGGGGTTTTGCAGGAGGCGCCCTGCTGGCAAAGGGCGCGATAGAACCGGTCCCTCCAGCCGACATGAAGTCTGGCTTTTACAGCCCTTACTTCATAGTACCCAAGAAGACAGGTTGGTTACAACCAATCCTGGACTTGCGTGCTTTGAACCGAGCTCTGCACAGACTCCCGTTCAAGATGCTAACGCCCAAGCGCATTTTCGAATGCATTCATCCGATGGATTGGTTTGCAGCGATCGACCTGAAGGACGCGTACTTTCATGTCTCCTTTCTTCCTCGACACAGACCGTTTCTTCGGTTTGCTTTCGAGGGACAGACATATCAGTACAAGGTTCTCCCATTCGGGTTGGCCCTGTCTCCCCGCGTCTTTACGAAGGTCGCGGAGGGAGCCCTGGCTCCTCTCAGGGAACAAGGTGTCCGTATCCTCAACTACCTCAACGACTGGCTGATCTTAGCTCACTCTCGAGAGCGGTTGTGCGAGCACAGGGATCTGGTGCTCAGACACCTCGCCCGACTGGGTCTTCAGGTCAACTGGGAAAAGAGCAAGCTCTCCCCTGTGCAGAGGATCTCTTTTCTCGGTATGGAAATAGACTCGGTCGCCATGTTCGCGCAGCTTACGATCGAGCACGTGCAGTCACTGCTGAATTGCCTGAGACAATTCGAGGGCAAGAGAGCGGTTCCACTGAAATTGTTTCAGAGGCTCCTGGGGCATATGGCGTCCACAGCGGCGGTCATACCGCTCGGGTTACTCCATATGAGACCGCTTCAGCACTGGCTTCACGACCGAGTCCAGAGATGGGCATGGCAACAGGGCACGCTTCGAGTGACCATCACTCCGGCCTGCCGCCGAAACTTCACCCCGTGGTTGGACCCCTCGTTTCTACGGGCCAGCGTACCCCTAGAACCAGTGTCCAGACATATTGTTGTATCAACAGATGCCTCTGCTAATGGGCTGGGGTGCCATGTGCAACGGGCATGCTGCGTCAGGCTCCTGGACAGGACCCCGACTTCAGTGGCATGTCAATTGCCTCGAGTTGCTAGCAGTACGTCTTGCTCTGCACCGCTTCAGGGCCCTGCTGAAGGACAAGCACATTCTGGTCCGTACGGACAACACTGCGACCGTAGCGTACATCAACCATCAGGGTGGTCAACTACGCTCCATCCGCATGTCGCAACTCGCTCGCCATCTCCTCCTGTTGAGTCACAAGCATCTGAGGTCGCTTCGTGCCATTCACATTCCGGGCAGGCTCAATCATGCAGCCGACGAGCTCTCACGGCAGCAGTCTCGCCCCGGGGAATGGAGACTCCACCCCCAGTCGGTTCAGCTGATTTGGGAACACTTCGGAGACGCTCAGGTAGACCTGTTTGCCTCTCCAGAAAATTCCCACTGCCAGTTGTTTTACTCCCTGACCGAGGACACCCTCGGCACGGAAGCCCTGGCACACAGCTGGCCGCTGGGCCTGCGCAAGTATGCGTTTCCCCCAGTGAGCCTTCTTGCACAGACGTTGTGCAAGATCAGGGAGGACGAGGAGCTGGTCCTCATGGTTGCGCCTTTTTGGCCTGGCCGGACCTGGTTCCCCGAACTTGTGCTCCTCGCGACAGCCCCTCCCTGGCCAATTCCTCTGAGGAAGGACCTTCTTTCTCAGAGACGGGGCACCCTCTGGCACCCGCGTCCCGATCTGTGGAACCTACATGTGTGGGTTCTGGACGGGTCACGGGAGGTTTAGGTATCTTGCCACCACAGGTGGTAGCTACCATCAATTCAGCTAGAGCCATGTCCACCAGACATGCCTATGCTTTGAAGTGGAACCTCTTCGTCACTTGGTGTTCTTCACGGCGTGAGGACCCCTGGAAATGCCCGATTGGGTCAGTGCTTTCCTTTCTTCAGGAGGGGTTGGAACGAAGGCTGTCTCCTTCCACCCTCAAGGTCTGTGTTGCCGCCATTTCGGCTCACCATGACCCTGTTGAAGGTAAGTCTCTTGGGAGGCACGATCTGATCATCAGGTTCCTGAGAGGAGCAAGGAGGCTCAATCCGCCTCGTCCTCAGCAACTCCCCTCTTGGGACCTCGCAGTGGTTCTATCAGCACTGCAGAGAGCTCCCTTCGAACCCTTGCTCTCAGTAGAGCTAAAATTTCTATCTTTGAAAACTGCGCTCCTGACGGCTTTGGCTTCGGTGAAGAGGGTCGGGGACCTGCAGGCATTTTCAGTTGACGAAGCGTGCCTGGAATTCGGGCCGGCTAACTCTCACGTTATCTTGAGACCCCGGCCTGGGTACATGCCCAAAGTTCCCACCACTCCTTTTAGGGATCAGGTGGTGAACTTGCAAGCGCTGCCCCTGGAGGAGGCAGACCCAGCCCTGGCGCTGCTCTGTCCAGTACGTGCGCTCCGCACCTACGTGGACAGAACTCGGTGCTTTAGGACCTCAGACCAGCTCTTTGTCTGTTATGGAGGCCAGCAGAAGGAAAGGCTGTCTCCAAGCAGAGATTATCCCACTGGATAGTGGATGCCATTGTCCTGGGTTATAAGGCTCAAGACCTGCCATGCCCCCTAGAGGTGAGAGCTCACTCAACTAGGAGCGTATCGTCCTCCTGGGCGCTGGCGCATGGCGCCTCGCTAGCAGACATCTGTAGAGCTGCGGGCTGGGCGACACCCAACACATTCGCGAGGTTCTATAATCTCCGTGTAGAGCCCATGTCCTCTCGGGTACTCGCCCCTTCGGGCCAGTAAGGACCTGCTCGGTGTCAATCCGCTTGCTGCGCCATTCCACTCCGCGGACTTGATGCGTGCGCTATTCCCCTCAGGTCAGTTCCTCAGTCAGAACCCTGGGTTCCTCCAGCATTGTTGATGTCCAACACTTGTGTACATGCCCTTTGGTCAGCCATGTGTGGGACTAGGTGCCTCCATGTGTCGTGATTCCCCTTCTGGGTAATCCCACATGTGTATGTCCACTGTAAGTCTCTCCGCAGCATGTGTCTTTCCCTTGGCAAGCCCCTTGCCAGCTCTGTCGTTGAAACTTCCACCCTGCGGGCTGGGTACCTCAGAGTTCTTATGTATCACCACCTTGGTAAATACCTGCCTTCTGTAAGTCCTCCCACGGGCAGGCAGCCTGCTAGCATATGTCCAGCTGGAATATGCTACCCAGTGTAGTCTGTGTGAGCTATAGGCCTTCACTCGTGCTGGCCTCACGACAGGGTGCTATCACTCACACGGGTCGCTGGAAGACAGCCATGTGGCGTTTTGTAAGGGACCCCATTCGTAACATCGAACGTGACCGACTGAAAGGGAACGTCTTGGTTATGTATGTAACCCTCGTTCCCTGAAGGAGAGAACAGAGACGTTACGTCCCCTTGCCACATCGGTGTTCCGCTGAACGGCCGGGTCACTGGCTCAGCTACTCAGCGAAGACTTGAATGCGAGTTGCTCGCGTTGCTCCTTATATACCCGCTCTGTGGGGCGGAGCTCGCGATGCAAATTCCGCAGACCAAGGTACTTTGTGTACCATTGGCTCGTTTTGTACCACTCAAAGGTGATTGGGCTCTCGGGCGAGATCCCATTCGTAACGTCTCCGTTCCCTCCTTCAGGGAACGAGGGTTACATACGTAACCAAGACGTTACATAATGTAACCATTAGTTTACCAAAATATATATAAAAAAGCCCCACTCCATACTTCACACCGGGCCCCACGTCAGATATGGACAGCCCTGTATGTTATAGCTTCTATAAAACAAAATCTAGTTTGTTATAAAAACTGTAAAATGTATACAATGTATTTGTGCAAAATATGGTGACCCCATAGTATTTGGACACTTAAACTGCATGTAAAAATGACATTATATTGCATGACAAACAATATATCAAAGCAAGTGAACGCAAAAAAAAAGACCACATCACACTGTTCTAACCAATGATTTCACAAAAAAGTTTGTTGGTTGATTTTAAATTAAAATAATATACCCTGCTCACTAGCATCTAAATTTTTGCTTTATGACCTTGATGACGGTCATCTGGTGTTTTGGTGATTTTTTTAGTGACATTAAGTGTGGTTTAGGTTTTCCAAACACTCTTTGAAGCCAATGTAAGTGAGCCTTCATTATCTTAATTTTTGCCACTTTTTAAAATTTGTAATAAAAAAAAAGAATTCTATAAAACAAATTATATATGTGTATATGTATATAAATATAAATGCAATGACATTCATACAGTACATTTGTATGTGTGGTTACTCTTTGAAACCACTGTGGGAGCCTTCATTGTCATGTAAGTCTTTTAAAGAAAAGCAAATCAAACAAAACTTTTTGTGACCTGTCGTTTCATGAGCTGAGTTCAAAGAGCACATCTTAATCTACGTACAAATGGCACACTGTGAATACAATGAGCGGTTCAACCTTGCTTTCACTGTATTTGTTTTGTTTCTACGTAAACTCGCACTGGGTTGAGCCATTTCATCACCTTGTCATCTGAGAATGTGGTTATGTCTCCCACAGCCAAATATTTGGAATTATATGTCATATGTATCACTGTCCCCCTGCCTGCTTTCCACAGAATATGGCTCCTTTGAGCAGGGGATCCTCGACAGAGTCGTCCTTCAAGAAGTCCACCAAGCGAAAGGCCCCTCCACCCCCCACCTCGAGCAACACAGCCCCTCCTAAAGAAACCACACAAGATAAAGACATGACAGGTCGGTATGAAGAAACTTCCAAAGAGTACACTTGTGTTCACCATCAGGGCCTTTATAATGCATTTTTATATTAGATTTTATTTTATTATGTTATATTTGTTTAGTTTCTTTTATATAAAAAACATAAAAGTAGCCAAACCCCCTTTAGAAACTGTTACTACAACTGCCCTAATTGTAATAACAATGAAGCATAGACTTTTTCATCCTTTTTCCATATTAAAATAATATTAGGTTATTTATTGTATGAGAATGTTTACTCCTTAGAAAAAAAATGCATTAACAAGCATTACATATTTAAAAAATCAACTCTGTGTTTATATGAGCTAAGAAATGAGAATTTAATGTATTGGTTATTTCATCATGTCTCATGTTCAGTAATCTGGTGGCCGTAGGTGGAAAAGGGAAGAAAGTACGTTATTATTTAGAGTTTAGAGTATTATTTAGAGTTATTATTTCATTATTTAGAGGATTGAGAGGGCTTGAATGAGCACAGCGGCTGTACATTGAACAGGAGAGGTGTTGATGGGCATTTGGGGACAGTGCAGAGGGGCCAGTGTTTGTTGCCAGTGATTTTCTGTATGCTTTGACTCCGCCTAGTGGTTAAACAGACACATTACTGCTTCCTCTAATTTAATCTATTTGTTTAACCATCTCAGAGATGTTATTATGCTAATAGGTACCTTATTTAATGGATACCTACCAGTTCTAAGGTTAGAAAAAAATTTAGATTAAAAATTCAAACTTTAAAATAAATGAAAATTAAATTAGAATATAGAATAGAAATGATAAAAAATATAGATTCAAAAAAAGTAAATACATAGATAAATATCTAATAGTACTTTATAGCAAATTAGTAAATTAAGTATGTAATGGCACAGTAATATAAAGAAATATAGTAGAGTAATAATATAGATTCAATGTTTTTTTTTATTAAAATAATATTCCAATAAATTAGTAAATAAATCTCACAGTACTGTATAATTTTTTTTTTTTTTTTTTAGAAAAACAAGGTAATAATGCAGCTGAATAGAAAATAAATAATTATATTTTAGACATTTGTAATACAAAATCCTCACAGTATAAATTGTCCTTATACAAGATACATGGGGGTCCATCGCATGAGGAAATTTACTTGTGGGGGTCTGTATCATCTAAAAGCTTGTAAACCCCATTAGAATATGATGTTAACAAAACACAACATTCTACAGTAACATCAAACTTCTGTTGGAATCTCAGTGTTGGATCTGAGTTTGACATTGATCTGGAAGTCTTTCTGACCAGTTCTCTTACAAGAGTCATTTGTTTGGGAATTATTGGTTGGACAGTATATTTATTGCTGCATGCAGTTTTTTTTTTTTAAGATTATTGATTGGTTGTTTTATACTGCCTGTCTTTCTCTCCCATAACATTCAATAAGAACTATAAGCCCAGAAACTTAGTAAAACGCTTAGTTTTGGTTCTGTTGCATGTGCGTTTGACTCTGTGCTTTGCCACATCTTACAGGATGATATGAGAGTTTAGAGTTATAAACCTGCATTGCGCATCTGTCGAGTAAATGCAATAAGAAAAAACATCATTCTGTAACTCTTATGCTTCATCTCTTTCTAAAGCACTCATAAACATACGTTGTTTTCTTAAGAGGTGGGATTTCTGTGAAGTAAAAAGCAAGATGAGTCGAATGTCACAAGGCTGTTCCCAAAGCAGGATCGAGTCAACACTGATTGGCTGATAAGGCCTAATAACTTCACTGATAGAGACTGAGAAAGTAAATAAATAAAGAGCCAAAAGTGACACAAGTAAGAGCTCAGAGTGGAGCAGAGCTAGAAAGAGCAGCTACAGAAGGGCTTTGAATCTAAATGTCTGAGAGAGATCCCAGAGATAACTCTCTGGATGTATCTTCATCTCGCTGGTCTCCAGAGAGGGTGATTGAAGAGCTGAATCAGGCGAGAGAAGCGAGACGTCTTAATTAAGAGCACTCGCTCAGTCTGAGGTGCAGAGAATCCATATTAATGCTGCATATGCCAGACTTCTCTCTCTCTCTCTCTCTCTCTCTCTCTATCAGCTGAAATGGGAATCACTTCAATTCGATGTGGAAACCCCTGCATTACTGTTTCTTTGGGATACAGTGAAAAGCTCAAAGGATTGAGCTGCACTTTATAGTATTTAAGCATTTGACTTCATGCATTTATCATGATTTTACACTGCAGAACCAGTGTTGGCATCTCCTCTGGAGGAGATCAGGGAACAGGAAGAGATGACTGTGAGCGCCGAAGGTCAGGTGGCTGCTGTGGAGGAGAAGGAGGACGAAGACAGCAGCCTCAACCTGTCCGCTGACATCTCTCTGGACTCCGGCCGAGCTGGGACAGCAACTCCCTCTCAGGATTCAGAGGTTCTGGAGAGCGAGATGGCCAGAGACAATCCATCATGTGACCTGTCCCCAGATACTGAGTATGTACCGTAGAGTTCAATTTTATACAGGTCAAAAACTCTGAGAGCACATTGGAAAATAATTGCAACTACCCTAACAACTCATAGAAACCATGCAGAACATTCATGCAATGCTTAGAAACCTGTCAGAAACATTAATATGGCTATTTTTAAAACAAAAACAATATTATTAAATAGCATTCTTTAAAGCTTGAAATAAATCCGATATTAAATAAAATACATGGTGAAACTTAGTTATATTAATAAAAATTGTACTAGTATGTGAACCACAGCAACAGCCAAATCCGCTTAGAAATGCCTGAGATGCTCTCATTGATGGATCGGGGAGATTTTGGTTCATTTTTATAAATGTATGTAAATGTTTTTTTATTTTATGTATTTTATTAAATGCATTTTTCTATGTGGTTTTTACCCTTGACAGTGGAGCAGAAGCCACAGTGAATGGAGAGATCAAGTCGGAGCAGGCCACAAGCTCTCAAATCCCATCAGAAGACATAGGTAAGCTTCGACCCAAGGGTGAGATCCTTCAGCACCTCAGGTCTTTACTCAGTGTTACACTTTACTGTACTTTATGCAGTTGTTATTGATACATATGAGTCATTTTTGCAGCTTAGTTATAATAAATGTTTTGTTTGAGTTCTGAAACTTACAGTAGTTCATTGAGCTCCTAAATCTCATAAGATCAAACAGGAAAGTTTGATTCCTCATGAGATGATCCTCATAAAAAGTCAGTTATGACACCATAAGAAAGCCTGATTTGATGTGCAGTGAGTTATATTTACAGTTAAACTCTATTGACAAAATGATGCATGACTTTATTTTCTCTTTTTGTAGAGCCCCCGCTGGAAAAGACAGAAGAGGTGATTAAGTCTTCTGAGATGTGCCCCGTTCTGGAGGAGGTTTCTGTGAGCACCACAGAGAAGCCTGCATCTGTGTGCAACAAGCTTCAATCCTCCGAATGTGGCATCCAGACGTTGCACACGGACTTGCAAGCGAAGGGCTTTGATTCCAACACGGAGCTCAGCCGTGAAGACCGAACACCAAAAATCGTCCCCAGTACGGTCAGCTTCGCTCACACCAAGACGCAAATGCAGACAGAACCCCAGAAACCCTTTGAGACATCAAGCTCATGCACTGAACCCTCCACAGCTCCATCAGCGTCCACAACGGGACTAAAAAGAGACATGGCCACTTCCACAGAAAAGCTGCGTGTTCCTGAACCACATTCGCCTGCGATCCATGCAAACCGGGATCTGACATCTACACCAACCTCTAAAGCAAGTAGCGTACAGTATATTGTAGATAACAAACCCAAACCATCCAATGAGCTCACCCGTGAATACATTCCCAAAGTAGGCATGACCACCTACACCATCGTGCCTCAGAAGTCTCTCGAAAAATTGCGTTTCTTTGAAGTAGAGTTGACTTTGGAGCCCAATTTAGACTTCAAACCTGAAACAAAGACTGTCTCCAATGGTACAGTTTCTGTTAACAGCCATCAGAACGTATTTGAGCAAACTAGTCCATGTACTTCACCTCCAGCTACCGTTTCATCCCCTGTAGAAGGAACCGAATCCAACATCAAAAACAAGAAAGTTCCACCTGCAACAAGACCCAAACCAGCTTCTTTCCGTCTGCCGAAGCACAAACGAACACCTGGGGATTTTGTCGCCTCCGCGGCTGTTCGCCAAACGAGTGTTGGCAGTAATAGCAGCAGCAGCAGTTGCTGTAGCAGTCCTGCAGCCCGGCCGAAAGAAACTGCAAGCAGCCCACAATCAGATGTGTTTGCTGAACTGGACGGCTTCCCTCCTCCACCGCCACAGGTCCAGTGGGAAGATGAGGAGAATGCAGGAGCGAGTGATGCACCTCAAACTGCCGAGGTAGATGTACCTCTACCCGAAGCTCCCAAATTCCCACCGTCGTCTGTACTGTCCCGTCAGAAGAGTCTTCCCACTAAGCCCACGCCTTCGCTGAGTCTACAGAAGTTGAGAAGCTTCAACGCACCCAAACCGTACTCGTCCTCTTTGTCCTTGCGCTTCGCTCAAGCCGTGTCTTCTGCCGTGAAACGGTCCGAGTCTCTTTCCCATCATCCACTGAGACAGTCACCACGCACTCATCTCCTCACAAAACAAAGATCTATTACAGATTCTACTGAGCCATCGGCCAGCACGGTGAGTACAACCTCGTAAAAATATATTTCCTTTATATTAATCAGTTTAAGAGCCAAATCTCATCAAAATATGTCTAGGTTCATAACAGCAGATTTTTTTTTTTTGGAGGGGGGAATATACTCAAAATAGGTCCTGGTCATATTTGTCACACCAAAATGTGTATGTGTGTGTGTGTTTGTGTGTGTGTGTCTATATATATATATATATTGTATTGCATTGCAAATTTTTTTTTTTTTTTTTTTTGAGAATGAAACTTTTTTTCCACCCAGATTTGCTGTAATGCATTTAAATGTTTACCTTTTTCTGATTCTTATTATTTTCGGTTATAATTCAAGGTTGATTCATATTACTGGAACATAGACATCTTAGGCAGTTGCATATGTCTTTATGGATATGTCTTAGGATGCTCAGAGAGATCTGGAGAGGCCCTATCACAAACAGCAGGCCACAGCGACCCAGCGCCGAGCTCCACCCGAGACAGAGGCATGGGAACGTGTAAGATTGGAATTACTCAACCGTCACCAGTGAGTGAATCTAACTCTAGATCTAACCATCATATAAGGAAATAAGGAAAAAAATTTGACCAAATGCGAATTAGGTGCATTTCCATCAAGTTGTTCGAGTGGATGATGGTGGTAACCACCAACAGTTAATAAAACAAGGCAAGTGGCAATAGCCGATTAGTCACTTCACATCACAAAAACATTTCCATGTCCTATTATTCGCATAATTATTATTATTTTTTTTAGAGCTAGGCAAGTTAACGTGTTATTATCGTGTTAACACATTAATTGATTAATGCCAATAATAATTTTATCGCGCGTTAACAGTTTTTTATTATTATGAAAGTCCGTTGCTCACTGGCTCTGAATACACATACAGATAAATCATGGTAACAGGAGGGGATGCTCTCGATCAAATTATTTAGGCTAAGCATCAACATTCACAAACCACTGTCCACTGTTATTTTTAACAGAAAAGAATGCAACAAGCTCGTAATCATGACTTCATAATAGGAAATAGGAAGTTTCTAATAGCACATGAAGACAGCAGAGAAGCGCTCTCACTCAACACAGTGGACTGCATTGTTTTGTTAACTTTGTGGTTTATTATTCTGAGTTGTATGGGACACAGTTACACACGGCCCTCTCACGATATATTGCTTAACAGATCTATCACTTTTACTGCTCATAAATATTCACACAATCATGCAGCACGTATCAGAAGATCTGTGCTCCAGCGCGGTTAGCGCTCACACTCACTGATCTATATATAACTGAACCATGCTCTTGCCCACCTCTTCCAACCGAGCCAGGGACTGCTGAATGGAGCGATCCCACTAGACAAACGAACCAGGCTTTGGGGGTCAAACGTGATCCTGTACGGTTAAAATTGCCTAGTGTGAGCACACCCAAATTATCCTCCAGCATCACACACACACACGAGTCTCTACCCGCACATCAAGTGTTGTCCTGCGTCGCACTCTGCTACGATGTGTGCCGTGATCGTGCAGGTCTCTAATAGGAAGGTGTCTGTAATAATGTTATGATCAAGGCTCTGGACTAATAATCTATAAAATATATTTATTTTTATACTGCCATGTCCTAGCACTGACCAATATCTTGTTTTGTATTTAATTTAATTGCATTAATGTTATAAGTTAAGATTTACAAGAAATATTTCAACAGCTACTATGTTAAAGGAAAACTTCTGTAAAAAAAACACCTTATTTGTTTCAAGTGTTTGCAAACCAAATGTTCTTGCATTTTTGTTCATATAGCAGTACCTTTAAATAGAAAAAGCTTTTTTAGAAACTTACTTTTAAAAAGAAAAAAAGTGCACATTACACTATTTTTGAATACATTATTAGTTTTGTGTATTACTATGTGATTAATTGCAATTAATCGCAGACAATTTTGATTTAATCGCGATTAAAAATAAATTAAATAATCGCTGCCCAGCACTAATTTGTTTTTGTTTTTGCACAAGTCAAAAAACATCTCAAGTGAGTGTAAAAACTCCTTTGCCAATTAAGGGACACCCCCCCCCCCCCCAAAAAAAATAAAATAAAAAATTGGCTGTTTCCACCACTCGTTTCTGATGCAATATTTAAAAATGAGCATAAAAACGTGATGGTAGCGCTTACAAAATAGTAACCTTTATTTTAAAGGTCCTTTGTGTGCTTTAACACTGCATTAATAACTGACAGTCTGCAATGAATAATTTCTAAAATCTCTAAAGTGTACTTTTTTGTTTTCTGCACAGGGGTTTGACGCACCTGTAGCGCCATCTGCCACATTGAAGGGAATATCTGAAGTCTTTCATTCAGTGGAAGAATGAAATGTGCCTTCATTGAAGGAATTCCAGCATCACTCATTCTCCAGATTATTATTATTATTATTATTATTATTTATTTTATTTTTTCGCCAAATTTAGAACATCTTGATTTTTTGTTTTCTCACAAATTCCAACATTTTTTCAACAAGTTCATAGTGACCACACAACATATTTAAATATAAAAGATTCTTATCTAAATATATATATATATATATATATATATATATATATATATATAATTTTTTTTTTTACTTTTTTGGAGGACAATTATTAGATTTGGCTTTTTCTGATGTGTAGCAGATACATAGAGACTAACTACAGCTGTGGATTCCTTTTAATTTATTCTTAATTTGGGCAATTCCTGGTAGTTTTTTCCCTTCATACATGCTACACTTTTTTCCCCTTTTAATAATTGTTAAACAGAGTTCCTATTAATGTTATCATACTTTAAAATGAATATTTTCTAGTTGTTTTGTGACTTATGAATTACATTTTGAAATTTGTATATATGCAGATGTGAAAGAAAATGATCTATTCCAAGGCCTTTTTTCCCCCTATAAATTATAAGGTGTAGATTTAATTTATATAATTGTTAGCCAATGAAAAATGGTACTGAAACGTCTTCAGTAATGCTAATCCATCCTTTATTCTCTTGCCAAATATAAGTACACAGTTTATCACAATTAATTATGGGCTGCACCTATAATATATTAAAATAATACATTATGACATCGAGCAGGTTTCTGGAGCCTACAACAAATGATTAATCAAAGCTGATGACAGAAAACACTGGGCTTTTCATTCATTCTGAGGAGAATACTGCTGTATTATATGAATTGTCTCTGCATGTATGAACTCAACTCCTCTCTTTTCTCTATTAAAGACTTTTAAAGTTTGCATGCTCTAATTGTGTTATTTTTTTTGTCATGTGGGTCTGATTCAAAATCAGTTTTTCTGTGATGATGTCAGTGTAATATGGCTCATTTCAAGCGTGTTGTGAACTACACAGGAGTTGCATTTACTTTCAGTGAACAATTACTGCAAGCTGACACTTGCTTGACTCTGTCACCTTTATTTATTTGTGCGTCATCCAGCTGTTACAGGACACAGAGACGTTCCTGGAAGAATGGGGTCCTTTAGTGATGTTTGTTTGATCTCTTTTCTTCTGTTCTGTGGAGGATCTTGTCAGTTTCTCATGAATAAAGGTTTAATTCAGCTGAAGGGAGAAATACATGTCCTCTCTATCAGTAGATTCAATGGCTAAAGTCTCGCTAAAGAAAATTGTATATTTTTATCTGTTCACACAGTGTGAGAAGATGAGAATGCCATTGCATTAATAATGTAGCTGTGTGAAATATGTCAAAGGAAATAAATACATACACAAATAAATAAATGTCAATGTCTTTTGCTACATGGAGCCCTGTTCTACTCTTCTTGAATCATAAATTCTATTCTTTTCTTTTCTTGATATTTTCTCCCGTTTTCATTTTAATTTGATCTTAATGCTTTTTCTCTGTGTGTTTGAAATCAGTTTTCTTATTTTTTTTTTCTTTTTTCAGACTTGCACATCAGAATAAACGCTTGTTTATTTTTTCAACTTTCTTTCAGTCATGTTCATGGGTTTAAATTTTTTATTTTATTTTCTATTTTCTTCTGTTTCTCACATATTCATTTTCTTCATCTTTATTCAGTTATTTTAGCTGCATGTTCATTTTTTTCCTTGCATTTTCATCTTTCATTTATTTAATTTTTTCCTTATTTAATTCTTTTAGAGGCATGTTCATTTTCAGCTTTTTCTTAATCTTTTCCCCATTTTTGCTTTTCATCTCTCTTGTATTTTCTTAATCTTTTTCTTACTTTTGTCATCTTTATTTCATCTTTATTTTCTTCTGCATTTTCTCCATCTTGCAGTTTATTTTTATTTTCTAGCATTTCCTTTTCTTTGTATTTATTTCTTGCTGTTTCTTCGTCATTAACTCTTTAAATTTATTTTCTTGCTTTAATTTTCATATGTCTTTCATCTTCACCATTGTTTCATTCTTTTAGCTGCATGGTCATTTTTTATTTTCTTCTGGCTTTTTTCTTGCATTTCCTTCATTTTTCTCTAGTGTCTACCTCATGCCGTCTTGTAGTTCTTTTCTTTCTTTCATTCTTTCTTCAGTCTCGCACATCACATCACATCGCGTCCGCACGCGCGGCTCAGTGTCGTGACGTCGCGCTGTGAGTAGCAGCAGGAGCGGTGCGTGCACACGGTCACCGGCAGCGATGAGCGATGGTGGAGAGAGCAGGAGCACCGAGCAGAAGCAGGTAACACATCACATGACCATACTACACCCACAACGCCTTCTAATGCGACACTGAAGCACAATCTGTCGGCTCGCAGGGAGACTCTTTAACGCGGTACAGTAACAGTGTAGCCTACTGTAGCCTACTGTCTGAAATATGCATATGTCAGCAAAGCAACTACTGGCGTTCAGAGCGAGAAGCGACTCGTAAGTGTCATTTCACGTTACTTTATTAACTCCATGATTGTGTGATGCATTTAAATGTGGCATACGTTTGTTTTATAAACAAATTAAATGGTAACTACTATGCAGGAGTTAGCCTACTTCAGGATTTTTTCTGTCTGTCGAATCAATTAAGGGATTCTGTCAAGCATTATTAGTTTGTGTCATACATTTTTGCATTTCATATTTAGTTATTTATTTGTATATAAAATACACATTTATTTAAAACACTGATGTAGTTTTTAGTTTTATTAGAAAATAAATGTATCTGAGTCAGAAGTGGAGAAGTGGGTGTTAAAGTGCTCATGCCTCCTACTGGTGAGGCAGAGAAGTGCAAGTGACGCGTTAATCTCGGCTGATGACAACTCATATGCCAAATATTTTAATCAGCTCTTTGGTTTTAAAGTTGCTATTGGCCTCGAATAGAACAATCAACTCTCTTTTTGTGTTAGGATGATGTGCTTAAATCATGTGATCTGCTATTTCTGTCATTTATCATTCATACCAGTTTCTGAAGGATATAAATGATTAACAGTGTTGTAAAGCAGCAAAAGAGTGTTTTATATATATATATATATATATACAAAACAAAAAAAAATTAAAACAGCTACCTGTTTTTGTGATAGTCCTAGGCTCTAAAACTGAAAAATAATAATAATAATAATAGTTTTAGGCAATGGACCTTTTTCACATTTCAGTTTTTTTCTCAGCAGCAGAGGTCGTCATAGTTAGGGAAACTTCTAGCAGTGAATGGGAGACTACAACAAATGTATTTTTGCATTTGTTCAAATAGCAAAATAAAAACTCCATCTTAGTGTTTTATGACTTTAAAATATATATATATATATATATAGGGAAAAAATAGAGAGAGACTAATAACAGCAGTCAGTCGAAAGAGAACGATGTCTATTAATTTACAGTCGCTGCCATAGACACTGCATTAGAAACACCCTTGCATTAGTGTTCATTAACTAGTTTTTGGTAATTTGATGCAAGGTAATATAAAGTATAGTGTTATAAATGAACATACTGTACTGTACATTTAAAAAAAAAAAGTAAAATATAAAAACCTTTGAAATATTTAAATGTGCAGTAACCATATATTTTGGTGTATTTATTATTTGTGTAACCAGTTGTACAAATACCATGGTTAAACTATGTTTAGTGCAGAAAACATTTTCATTTTCATTTCATTTTCATAAGGGAGGTTGTAAAAGTAAGTTAGCCAGCTAATATAAAGTTTCACAGTTACAGTAATTGTGTATTTTGTCAGGTTATTCAGGCTATACATATAAAAAAAACAAAAAAAAAACTAAAGAATCATATGGTCAAGTTTAAATAACCAAAAATCCCACCTTTCAGAGCAGACATTGATAAGTGTGTCCCAGCCAGGCTCCCCTAAACATTTCCGATGTGGTTTGTGCATATTCGCAGCATTTTAAGTGTTTGATCGCATTGTGAGTTTTTGCAGCACATGTGTTGCCAAATTGATAAAGATATTTTCTTAATTTGCTGGTGTTTTTGGCGATGAGCTCTCTTGGCCACCGTACACTAGAAAGGCTGAATTTATCATACTGCTCTTAATATTTTTTGTATGGTCTAATCTTCCTTGGATCACAATAGGAATAGTATTATTTTATAGAACAGCATTATTGCAATAATATTAGATTTGTTTATTTTTATATTTTAAATAATAATAATAATTACATTAAACACAGTGTAATATTATTATTGCAAAAGTTATGTTTATTTATTTTTTCATATGTTAAATGATAATAATAAATAGATTTTACAGTATAATAATAGTATTATTTATTATTATTTATTTATGTGAATGATGATAAATTAATAAATAATGATAATTACTGCAACTGTTACTACTACTCTACTAATAATGATGATTTTATTATTATTATTATTATTGTTATTATTATTATATAGTCATTTTGAATGCTGATAAAACATGGTTTTTCTTCTTTTCTTTCATTAGCTGTTTATTTTGGAGCATGTTTGTTACACTAACCAGAATGTTAATATGCCTTGGTGCTTTGCAAACACTAAATATTTAATTAAAAACTTTCATAAACATGAAAAAGTGATTATATTTTAATCACTTATGTTTCAAATCCTCCAGTGAGACTGTCACATGTGCTTCTGATAAAGAACTAAGTGTTTACATTTTGTTTTACTCAAAATGTACTCAAAAAAACTCTTTTGTGTTGCCCTGCTTCATGCGCTTCAATGAAAAGACCATGTGATAGTCACTTCTCAACCGGTTCCTGCAAAGCATTTACACAGGCAACTAGCTTCAAGGAGCCCCGCTTTGCACAAAGAACCTCTATGTGATTTACAGTAAATGTGCTATGCATTTCATGAATATATAAAACAAATCAGAACAATTAAAATTTTGGAAAGTCAGCTTTTGACTTTTAATGAGCCGTCGCTCCAGTGGTGAGTGGTGAGTCATTCCTATTATGCATTATGTTTTCATAGCCTCGTCGTGTTTTACTACAGTATATTGCATAAAATATTAAAGATGAAAATCATATTGTAATAATAATAATAATAGCTATTATTATTGAAATTGTAAAAAATAATATAATGAAGAAACATTACTACTGAAATACTGTTTCTTTATTATATTAATTTTTACAATTTACATATACATACAATACAACATGAATGATTGAAAAAAGCTTATTCAGTTTTAAAGCAGGATTACATTGCAAAACACATTCTATAGGATTTCTCTCTTTCGTTGGTTTAGTGAACTAGTTATCTGCAGGTCTTTGCAAATGATCAGTATCAGCATTTCATGAATTTTTTAGATGGTTGCATGCTTAGTTAAATATTCAAAGGCCTGCTGTTTGTCTCCTGATAAAAGGGTGTGATTTATAATGCTGTGATTGAATGATATGATTTTAGAGAATGAAGTCATTGAGGGTTATGTAACCTGCTTTATTAAACTGACTGTCTTATCATTCAGCCATTATAAAGATAAGCAAGGAACTCAGACAAAAGGAAGCAATATTTAGATTGCATCAATATTTACCCTTCCATATATATCCACATACTGCAGGCTATGCATTTGTTCAAAGATATTGCTGTGAGTAAGTCACAAGTGTTTTTTGTTGCCATAGATGTAAAGATTCTGAAGGTTTTTTCATATTTTGCTTCTTAATTCTGACATATTTCTCAATAAAACATGTTGTTCAGTGAGAAAATGCAAGCTGGAGCTTTAGGAATTCATTGTATTATTAAAGTGACTGTTACTACAGAAATGTTTTTTTAGCTAAATCCCAGAATAGTTCCCATTTATGAGGAAATGTATTTATATTTTGAATTATCTTTTAGTCCACAGGTTTTTAATGATGCAAACTAAAACTAGAGGGGAAAAATCTGCAATTAAAGATCACATGGAGTCAGAGTAAGATAAGCTTATTATTATTTTATTTTGTTTGATTAATTGGAGCACAATAAGAGCAATAATATCATTACATTTTAATGTTGAAAATAAAAAACACTTAAATTTTTCTTCAATTTCTAGTTTATTGCCAAACCAAAATTACATTGAAAATTAAACACATTATATATAGAATTATAATAATAAAAAAATAGTGTACTACTGTATGTAATGTTGTTTTAGCTATATCCCACATTTTTCTCTTTTATAAGGCAATATATTTGTATTTTGAATGACCTTTTAGCAAGTTTAAGCAGGTTTTCACCTCTTGTGCTGATTTTGCAAATCAAAACTAATGAATGAATGAATCTGCAATTGAAGATTACAATAAAGCAGAGCAAGATATGGAGGTGATTTTATTTATTTTTTGTTTGTTTGTTTGGTGTATTAAATATAGTGTCATTTTGCCATTAAAATGCTTTTTAACCCCCCCCCTCCCAAAAAAAATTCCATCTTATCAGCACTACTACAGTTACATTACAAATTAAACAAATTATATAGAATTATAATGGAAAATGTTGTAATGTAATGTTGTTTTGGCTATATCCCACAATAGTTCTCATTTATGAAGCAGTATATTTCTTTTCTGAATAATGTTTAAGCTAACAGGCTTGCACTGCTTTGCTACTGATTCTGCAAACCAAAACGTAAAAAAAATGCAAGCAATTAAAGATTACACAAAGATGAAGTGAAACATGTGAAGTGTGCATGCTGGGACAGTTCTTTTACAAACGTGTGAGTGATTTACAGTGGCAGTGATTAGAGTGGGACAGAACAGCAGCATTCCAGAAACCTGTTTTTGTCCCAGGATGTTCTCCAACATTGTGAGATCGACTGCTCACTGTACAACAGTGGTGTTCAATGGCTATATTTGAAAACATCCTTTAGGGTCAATCACAGGTACAAAATAAATTCATAAATAAGATGAATTCAAGATGGGAAAACTTGATGGGACAATTTTCTGACTGTTTTTAATTGACTTGGCAGAGCAAGATATGGAGGTCGTTCATTCATTCAATAAGAGCAAGAAGGTGCATTAAATATGGTTTCATTTTGGTGTTATTTTTTCCCCTAAAATTCCAGCTTGTTTCTGAAATAGAATAGCAAATTCCAGTTAAATTAATTACAAATTCTTTACAATTCTTTTTTTATTTTTCCTAAACTTTCATCTTATAATCAAACCAAAATGCATTGTATGTAAAGCTGTTTTAGCAATATGCCCAACAACATAAAATTATCAACTTAATTATATTTATGAACATTTACCTTTAAGTTAAACCATATTTACAGAAAGTCATTTAAAGTCAAATTTTCTTTTTTTTTTTCTTTTAGGAAAAATGTGTCAAAATACACTGATACTTATATTGTATGCTGTATTAATATAGTATTACAATAATTTAATTATATTTTTCAAGACAAATTCATTTGTATAGCGTTTTTCACAATACACATTGTTCAACGTGATCTCATGAGAGTACATGTGTATTTTTACGTTAAATGTGGTTCTACCACACGTACATTTACTTACGTTTTCATGCACATAAAAACGTACAACTTAGACGTATTTATAGCAGTAAAACGTACAAATACTTACGTGTTAGCAGCTAAAAAAACGTAAATAATCTAACGTAAAGTGTGAATTTATATGAATTCCCATGTATTAATATTAAAATCGTGGCTTTAATGATTTAAATCTGTTGTATTTAATTGTCATATCAATAAATGTTTTTATTGAATTTATTGAAAGCAGTTTACTCATCTACTTATGATATATTGTTTACACTATGACGATACAAGCAATCAAGCAGTTGAGATTTGCTATATATTATATATCAGTCGACACTAGTATACTGTATGCATATAAATAAAGTTGGAAATACTTATATATCCAACTTATATACCCAATTTCAACTGCATGTGTACTGCATGTATGTAAATAAAGTTGGATATAATATCAAACTTTATATATATATATAAATATATATATATATATATATATATATATATATATATATATATATATATATATATATATATATATATATATATACGTGCAATAAAGTTTTTTTTTAGATTTGCTATATACTATATATTTCTTTATGTAAATATCTTTCAAATTATGTACTACTGTTCAGGAAATGAAAACAATAAATGCCGTTTTGGTGCTCTTTGATGTGGCACAACAAATCAGTGTATAAATGCCTCAGTTCAAACAGCAGCATGGGCGCGAGTCAGCTCCTCTTTACTACTAGTTTTAACATGAAATAAACATGAATGAACATCTCAAGCCTCATGCAATCACTCAATCAGTGTTTCAACCATGGAAGACCTCAATAAAACAGATTGTAAACAAAATGTCATGTAGCATTTCATTTACCTCAGGAAGTCATCAGTGTCCACTGTGCATTAGTGCGCTATAAATTAAGTCTATTTATATTATTAAATTAATTATATTTTACTTTACCTTTTAGTTGTCTTAATTAATTCATATTTAAATAAATCGGTTATGAAACGAGTTATGAGAGGCCATGGGTAGGCATAATGAATATATTTCAATAACAAATACAATTTTTATAATTTAGAAATTAATTTAAAAACTACATTTTGTGCAGTTTACATGTTTTCATACAACTTTAAAGTTGAGTGTTGCTTGTTATATATATAAAAAAACAAAAACAAAAAAAAGAAATTCAATTTAAGTAGCTTAGCATAGCTATGTCAATGTGAGTACAGTAGACATCATAAATGTCTTGTTGTCTTGATGTCTTAACCAGTTTAATCCCAAAAATGTTTTTAAGGTCAAATGACTAAAAAAGTGGTTAAAGAGTACGTGTCTTGTCTCTAACGTGCAATTATGCTCATATGTGACGTTCTAAGAATAAGCGTTTCTGACCGTCCTTCACAGCACAGATGCCTGAATGCTGAGCTGTAAAGCAGAGATGATGTTCGTCCTCCTGTGGGATCTCGTTAATCTGATAATTACAGCAGACAACACTGGCGGTTCTAACGACTGATGAACGTCTGATGAACGTTTCACTCAGTGCTATAAGAGCATGTCCTCGCACAGGAGAGTTCAGTGCTTTCATTTAAGGATCATATTTGTCCTGAAAATCCCTTGTTATAAATAAAAATAGATGCAATTGTTGACTTACAGTAAGAGTATAAAGTTATTAAATGAATGTGCATGGCGTATTTTAGCTCATACAGTTTTTGTCAAAAATGTACACTACTGTTTTAATGGTTTGGAGTTTTTTTTTTTTTTTTTTTGGACCGAATACTTTTATGCTTACTGAGGCTCTATTAATTTGATCAAAATACAGTAAAAACAGTAATATTGTGAAATACTATTACGATTTAAAATAACTGTTTTACTATTTGAATATATTTTAAAATGTAATTTATTGCTGTGATGCGCAGCTGAATTTTCAGAATCATTACTTCAGTCTTCAGTGTCACATGATCCTTCAGAAATCATTCTACATAATATGCTGATTTGCTGCTTAAAAAATAATGATTATTATTTTTATCATTGTTAAAAAATAGTTGTGCTGCTTAATATTTTTATGGAAACCTTGATATATATATATATTTTTCAGGTTTCTTTGATGAATCGAAAGGTCAAAATAACTTATTGTATTTGAAATAGAAATATTTTGTAACATTATAAATGGCACTTTTGAGGAATTTAATACTTGCAGATTTTAATATTTTGGCAAGTCGTTTCAGATGGGCTTCATTCACAGCAGAAGACCAACAATAAAACTACTACTGTGCAGTACATTTTGCATACTGTTTTCTAACCCTAGTAAGTGTGCCAGAATGCATTATGTAAACCGTAGTATGCTACATTATTGTCACATGACCTCATTATTTTGCTTGTGAGTGACATCCGGTTATAATATTGGGAAACAATATTGCAAGTAATCAACTGTATTGCAAGTAATTGCAACTGTAAATAATACTGTTTTGTTAGTCCTATCAAATAATGAGTCAAGAAAGCACATCTGATATTATTCCAGGTTAAATCACACTGGAATTGAAAAGTCAAGTCAAGTCAAATGCAGTGCATTGTGATGTACATGTTATATGTAGCATGCTCTTGGCAAGATAAAGTAGAATATCTGGGTTGTATATTTAATGCATATA
Source organism: Carassius carassius (assembly GCF_963082965.1). Lineage (NCBI taxonomy): Eukaryota > Metazoa > Chordata > Actinopteri > Cypriniformes > Cyprinidae > Carassius > Carassius carassius. The sequence goes on from NC_081765.1 coordinate 31,797,537, forward strand.
TAAAATATACATACTATGGCAAATGTACATACTATGTACTGCAACGATAGTAAGATGTTGGTATGCTATTCTGAACACCAGGGTTATTATAGTTAACTAAAACTAAATATTTTTTTATTTCAGCTAGTTATAAATTTTATTTCAGCAGCTAGTTGCCAAGGCAACATTTTTCATTTTCATTAAGGCTGTCTTGATTATCTAAAACTAAAACTGAAATAAAAATGAATAAAAACTATATAGACATATAAAAAAACAATTTAATGTAAATTGAAATGAAAACAAAATATATAAAAATAAAATATTTCAATTCAAAATCTAAATAAATTAATAACCCTGCTAAAAACAGACATACCTGATATCTTCTGAATCTCAAAATTATCTTTTTTTTTTGCATTTTTTTTTCAGGAGAAAGATCTGAGAAGCTGGCAACATCTCATTGCTGTCTAGGAGAAACAGTTGAGATCTGGCAGAGAACTGGGATTTTTTTCCCCCTAAAGCCTGGTTCACACGGCAGGATAATTAGGCCGATTTTAGCCCCGATTGACACCTTCCGACAATCTTAAGGATGCTCCGATTATCGTAAAATAATCTGATCAGATATTCCTGCCGTGTGTGGTGTGTTAAGAATGCATTCCTCTGCTCGGTAGGATGTTGGGACCGTTCCGATCTCAAATCGGGGATATCCAACATGTTGGATTTATTTGGCCCGATTTCTTCTCATGTGTGGTGTCCCCCGAGGACAAACGATCACGCAGCCTGTGGACTGTGGTGTGTAGCCAATCAGAAAGCGAGGTGACGAGGCGGCGAGAAAGTACCGGGAAACAAAATCAAAACAGCCGGCGGCATGGCGCACCAGAAAGCCCGGTGGACGTCGGAGATGGAGGACTTTGTCTCCACTTCTTTGACCATCGCCTTTTCTTGTTTTTCTTATGTTTTTTTCCCGGTTACAAACAAAGCACAAACTATGGCCACTGCATCCTCTTCGTCCGCCATGATTGTTTACACTGAAGTCACGTTTGATCTCGAGGGATTTTGCGAGATTTCCCGTCTGACCTAGGAATGCTCGGGAGTCAAATCGGTTCGTGTGTGATGTGTTGATTTTGCCGTGTGGCTGCACACCACACACTGTATGACCAAAACTGTTAGAGCCGTGATTTTTTATCGCCGTGTGTGGGGTCTCTCAGGTTTGGAAAATCAGCCGACAATTTTTAAAATCGTCCCGTGTGAACCAGGCTTAATGGCTTGTGTTTCCTTTCCGTAAATCCAGGTTGAATCCGAAGTTAAAATTAAATGCCTGTTTGATGTTAATATGTAACCTGACATTTTTAGAGGTTTATGTGAAGTCAGATTGTTTCATTTAGCAGTGACCTTGTGTTTCACACCCAAAGAAAACGCAAAGAGGGAAACAGACAGCAGATACAGTATATTGCTTTTGGAGTCAGGTTTGTTATCCATTTGTCTGCATCATTAGTCGATACACGCGTGACGTCATGATGTTGGGTTGTGACAGGGAAGACCAGTAGTAGGAGTGTTTTTTGTTGCTGATCTACTCCTGATTTCCTTTTAGCATTAATGATTACAAGAAAGCCAGCAAAGAAACACTGAATTAAAGCCTTAGGATATCTGCTCATTCTCCTTCAGTTGACTTTTATGACCAAACACTCAGAGAGCGTTCACACACAAGTTACATCAGCCTCTTTTTAAACTTAATGTGAAATAAAATTTACCCTGTTTCAATTTATGCAAATTGAAATTACTTTTATCCAAAGCAACTTGCATTGCATTGAAGGTATCGTGCATTCATTCAGTTCATGCATTCCCTGGTCAATAAACCAAATAATATCATTAACTAAAACTACAACTGTGACCCAAATGACGCTCTGTACACTATGCACTACTTATGTACTTAGTGTACTTATGCACTATGCACTCAAACATGTAGTGTAGGAATTATTATATAAGGTTATTTTGTCATTCATAATTTGGGTGTACAGCGATACACAACAAAGTGCTATATAAATGCCTCATTTATTCATTCATAATCAGAGTCTAATAGCCCCTCCCCCATTGCTACGTAATTAAAACTGCAACATTTAAGTGCATGAAGCATCCAACATTAGTTTTTTTTTGGGGGGGGGGGGGGGGGGGGGGTATTTAAAGTGCCCCTATTTTGCCTTTTGTAAGGTTCCTAATATTGTTTTGGGAGTCTCCTACAGTAGGTTTACATGCATGCAAGGTCAAAAAAACATCTTTGTTTTCTCAAAATATGCATTTAAAGTGTAACTAAACCCCTGCTCAGAGCCTGTGCGCGAGGGTGTGGAGAAGCCCATTTCCACCTCCATTGCGTTGGAGAAGCAATCCCGTGTAAAACGCAGTTTGCACACTCGAGCTCTAGGCGGGAACTTGCGGTCTTCCAGGCCAAATGCATGCAACCACTGGCGCTTAATTTTAAAGTCTGCTGGTAAACTGTGCAGTCCAGCAGTGCTGTCGCAACCAGCAACACACCTCCGTACCATCCTGACCACTGTACTAAATACAGATAAATCTATGCCAACTTGAAGATCTAAATAACTATATAATTGCTATGCTAAATAGATGCTATATTAGTCTATCCTGGTCGTTACCAATACTCGCAATTCCAGCCCCTGACTCACTACAGTGATTTTGATGGTTTTATACTGCCAAGGGCGTGGTAGCTCGTACCAAGGGGCGTGGTGAGCTGGAAACTGCTTACATCACCTGCCACCGCTTACGTCACTTGCCACCGCAACATTCAATAGGAAAAATCAACTGCAGGAGCCACCGTTCAACCTGAAGAGGGCAGCACTCACACGTTTTTACACCATATATTGTAGAATTAAAACACTTTATAATCAAATGTCAAAAAAAGTTACTTGAATCAATGAACAGCACTAATAAAGCCCCATTCTTATAGATCATTAACTAAAAAAAGTTGGTTTAGGGTTAGTTACTCTTTAATATCACCTCATTTTCCAACGATTCTCAAATGATTCATTTGAAGCAGTTCTAAGATTTGTTTCGAAGTCATGGAAACAAATATGCCTTGACGCCAAACACCCTATTAGATGAAAGCCGTCCATTAAACACCTCTGCAGCCTTATCTATAAGAAGTGAAAAGAAAACAAATTCACTTTCACAGCATAGGACACAGCATCTTCTAGACATGATGTTAAGTGTAATTTAAGTTCTTTTCGGGGTTATCAGGAGAAAATGACTCAAAACGCGTATCCGAGTTAATCGACTTCAAAGGGTTAACAAAACGGACAAGCATTTGAGGGCGGGGCCAATGTAAAGCGTAGGCAGGTATTATGCAAATATGTTACCCCATGACATGTAGCCGTCAAGGACTCATTTAGGCTGTTCAGAGTCTATTCTTTCTTTTGTAAGATAACTTTGCAGATTGTTTACATTCACATACAGCTACATTACACGCTGCATGAAAGACAATATTCGAAATGGCCTTATAAAGGCACTATTACTTTTTAAAGTTTTTCATAAGTATGCAAATTGGGATGCACCTTACAACTGAAAACATTTTTTTAAAAATAAATAACTGAAATAATTATATATTATATATTATTATATATTATTATATATATCTTTATTATGAAATTATTAATTCAGCTAGTTCCCACTTTTTATTTAGTTTTAACTTGATGTACTAAAATAACTAAAACTGAAATAAATAAAAATATTAAAACTGTATATACATATTTAAAAAACAAATAATAATGACAAAAATAACCAAAAAATGTAATAAAAAAACAGTAAATTAATAAATAAATAAATACAACTATTAAGAAAAACGTCTCAGGTTACGACTGTAACCCTTGTTCCCCGAGAAGGGGAACGAGAACTGCGTCGAACAACACTTTGGGGGAAGCCCCTCAGCGTAGCGCCTCTGAAGTATGAATGAAACTGAGCCAATCTTGATTGGTGTTGCGTCATGACGTAATGTGTGACGGCATACGCGGAAGCTATAAAAAGGACACCGGCACACAACAGAGATAGCTTATGTGATGAAGGAAGCGCTCCCAGGCAGGGGGAGGTGTGGCGACGAGACGCAGTTCTCGTTCCCCTTCTCGGGGAACAAGGGTTACAGTCGTAACCCGAGACGTTCCCCTTCGAGGGAACATCGAACTGCGTCGAACGACACTTTGGGGGAACGAGTACCCACTATGCCACAACGAGCCCTGCCTGTCCTAGTGTGAAGCTGCGCACAGGCACACTTAGGACGAGAGCACAAGGGTGCCAGGAGTTGATGGAATGTCCAGGCTGTAAAATCTAATAAAAGTGTGAGGGGTGGCCCATCCTGCTGCATTGCAGACCTCCTGGATGGGGGCCCCTGAGAGGAGGGCTCTAGAGGACGCCATGCCTCTAGTAGAATGAGCCCTCACGGCCAGAGGTGAAGGCAAATTGCGCACCTGGTAGGCCATAGATATAGCTTGGACAATCCAGTTGCTAATGGTCTGTTTGGAACCAGGAAGCCCCTTCTTGGGCGACCCGAAACAGACTAACAACTGGTCTGACTTCCGCCATGAGGAGGACCTCTGGATATATATTTTCAAAGCTCTGACAGGGCAGAGCAAGTGAAGTCTCTCCTCATCCACCGTCACGTGAGGTGGAGGATGAAAAGCCGCAGGTCTCATCCTCCAAGCCCCACGGAGGAAACGTACGACCAACGACTGTCTCCCCAGAGGCCCATCACTCAGAGGAGCGTGGAAAGCTGAATTGGCAGCCACGTACACATTGAGAGTGGACAAGGTAAGACCAACTGAGAAGCGATCTTGGAGGAACTCCAGCACTGAAGCCACCGGGCAGTTAACTGGGTCCACCTCCCGCTCTCTGCACCAAACGGTGAAAATATTCCATTTTAGGCCGTACAATTTCCTTGTGGAGGGAGCTCTAGAGTTGAGTATGGTCTCCACTACTCCTGCTGACAGGCCGGCTTCTCGGTACTCTGCCCCCTCAGGGGCCAGATCCATAGCCTGTGACAGCAGGTCCCTCCTGATGGGAAGCTCCCACGGAGGGCCGTCCAGGAGTAATATTATGTCTGAGAACCATACTCGGGCCTGCCACAATGGGGCTACCAATAATAAATTGATGCCGTTGCGACGAACCCTCTCTAGAACTCCCAGGAGCAGAGCGATCGGGGGAAAGGCATACAGACGCAGCCTCGGCCACGTCTGTACCATGGCATCCAACCCCAGTGGGGCTGGATGTGTGAGAGAGAACCACAGTAGATAGTGAGTCGTCTCTCGAGACGCGAATAAATCCACTTTTTACTGGGCCGAACCTCTGACATATGGACTCCACCACCTCGAGAGACAACAATTTCCCCTGGGACCACAATAGGATCTGATGCGCCAGTCTGCATAGAGGGCGAGACCTCAGACCCCCTTTGATGGTTTATGTAGGCCACCACAGACATATTGTCCGTCCTCACAAGGATGTGATGACCCTTGAGATCCGGCAGGAAGCTCCTCAGAGCTCGGAACACCGCCAACATTTCCAGGCAGTTTATATGCCAGGAGGAATGATGGTCCTGCCATGGATCTCTCGAAAAGTGGCCGTCCATGACCGCGCCCTAGCCCGTGAGCCTAATCCGGCGACATGACGCTCCCAACACGGGACCTTGGGACAAAAACCAAGCTTTCTTCCACATAGATAGGGAACAAAGGCATCTGCGCGAGGGAGGTACTGTTTAAAGGCTGCAGACTGTTTCCTTGCCTCCTGGAACGATATTAACTGAGTCGCCGAACACGCCAGAGGGCGAAATCGGGGCATCAAGGCGGAAAGTCCTGTCCTTCTCCTTTATGCCTGATAAATTTAGCCATAAGTGTCTCTCGGAGACCACCATTGCCGCCATGGAACGGCCTATGGAACAGACTAGCGCCAGCCCGACCTGCAGCCATATAAGCCCTGCCCACTAACGCAGATGTATCACGGCACGGTTTAGTGGGCAGCACCGGGGTTTTTACGGATGATGCAGACTCGGGGGCTAAATAAGTGGCAAGCGGCTGTTCCACCCGAGGCATCATCCCATAACCGTTCTCTCGCCCCCCCAAGATATTACTATATTTTAACACAGGGGTGTTGGACACGCGAGATGAATGAGGTTTGTTCCACGATTTACACAACTCGTTGTGTAAATCTGGAAAAAACGGTAAACCCAGATGACGAGGTTGCTCTCTATGCTGCAGGAAATGCTTGTCCAACTTGCTTTTAATAATAGTTTCCTGCTTCTCATGTGGCCAACTGATATTAAGACGGGCCACTGCATGAGAGACAACCTCTACCAGCTCCTCATATGCGGGGACACAGGGTGGCAAGTCATCCCCAAAATCCCCGCCCTCGATGCTGAGCACATCTACTTCCTCCGAAGCCGACAGCTCAAGCATCGGGCTCTCCACTCGTGCGGAAGAAGCCGCGGGGCGGGCTTCTGCGCGAGGCGAGAGAGCATCGGAACTGGCGGATGAATTGCGAGAGCGTGCCTCGGCAGTCTCGAGATCCCCTGCCAGATCCATCTGCGAGCCCCATGAAGAGCGTTGAGGGTCCCGCACCACGGGGCTCGTGAGCCTGGCCATCCCTAGTGAAAACGGCCAGGCGGGAGCGCAGCACACGGATTGGCAATCTCTCACAATCCTCGCAAGCAGCCCCCTCGAGAGCTGCCCGCGCATGCTGCACTCCCAAACAGTGCACACACATTCGGTGTGTGTCTCCACCCGTGATATAACGTGGGCAAGGATGCACAAACCTCATGAAACTGCTCGCCATAATAATGCTTGTGACTAAGGACAATACAACACCAAATAAGACACACAAGACAGAGAGCGCTTGATGAAGAACAGAAAGCTGTCTCTGTTGTGTGCCGGTGTCCTTTTTATAGCTTCCGCGTATGCCGTCACACATTACGTCATGACGCAACACCAATCAAGATTGGCTCAGTTTCATTCATACTTCAGAGGCGCTACGCTGAGGGGCTTCCCCCAAAGTGTCGTTCCACGCAGTTCGATGTTTCCTCGAAGGGGAACCTAATAGTATCTAATCAGTACTTAAATATGACTGTATCGGCATCTTTATATATATTTTCTGTACATTATGTGTATATTATGAACACCCCATAAAGGGGGTGTTTGTTTTTGTAATACATTTTACAGTAATTGCTCAGTAAATAATGGTACAGTGAACACCAGTCAATGCACAAAAGTCGATTTTGCTTAGCAAGAAAAAAAATGGCACTGAACATTGGCTGTGAGTGCTGCGAGAGATTTTTTTATTCATAACCACTGAGATATGGAACGATAAAATGATCAGCGCGAATGAACTTAAACGTTTTTTTATTTAGCACACAGTTCATTCAGCACGTCTCTGTCACTCACTCATCTTTCCTCCTCATAGTCAGCCTTTTAAGCTCACTTTTTGTATTGTCCTGTGGCTGTTGCTGTCATGTAGGGCCGCATGTGAGAGAATCTGGACTGAACTGACATAGCTGTGCCTCTCACGCCCCGCTAATGTAATTAGAATGCGTTTGCATTAACTGATAACACAAGAATGTGTTTCAACCCAGCAACTATTTTGGGAGCGTCATGCTGTCCGGCTGTCTGGTGCTCTTGTGTTAGACCCAGCAGAAGTTTTGTTGATGAGACTCATGTAAACACCCTTGTTATGTTTGCAAAGACGTGTGTTTACATGAAACACAAGAAAAATACTTGCCAACAGAGATGTGCATTTTTCTAGTTTTAATTGAAAGTATTATGAATATATATATATATATATATATATATATATATATATATATATATATATATATATATATATAGTACTTTCAATTATATATATTTATTATTTGTTTGTACATTTAAAAAGAACCCAGCGTTGACCAAAGTGCTGTACAGATAATAGAAGTCAAATAAAAATACAAATTATAATCTATAAAAAAAGAAAACACTAATACATATAAAATATAATTTAGACCCCTTAGAGTCATTATTTGCTGTTGCATGTCCCAATTTGTTTTTGTTTATTTATTTGTATTTTGCTCCTTTTTTTTGAGAGAGAGAGAGAGACACGTAATAGAGAGATGACAGGAAATGGTCCCATGCCAGATTCAAATCTTTATCAACCATTTCCTGTCCTGCCTTTATTCCTACCCAGTCAAAAAAAAAAAAATTAAATACAGTAAATAACTGTAGAAATTACAGAAATGTCTAACAGTGTACCACTTCCATCCAGTGAGACAAAGATAAGAAAATAATTACTTCCTGATAAACTAGTGCCAAATATCATTAAGAAGAAGTTCATTCCCGGTGGGTCTTTTTACATATATGGTAAATGGACTGCATTTATATAGCGCTTTCAACAGACCACGTGGCCATCCAAAGCGCTTTACAAGTTGCCTCACATTCACACACTCATTCATACACCGACTGTGGTGACAGCCATTCAAGGCGCCATCTAGCTCGTCGGGAGCAGCTGGGGTTAGGTGTCTTGCTCAAGGACACCTCGGCACTTGGACAGGTGGAGCCGGGGATAGAACCACCAACCTTCCGGTTTGTAGACAACCTACATGAACCACTGGGCCACTGCCGCCCATATATGATAAAAACACTCACCCATGTCATTCCAAACCTGACAACTTCTACGTTTCAGTCCTTTTTTGTGTGTTGTCTGGTCTCCAGTGTTTATACTTTATACTATATAATTTATACTGGTTAGGTGTTGGTCGATCTGGTAGATAAACCAGCATGTTCTTTCTACTAGGTCTGGTTAAGTTAGTTAAGGTGCTTAGGTATTCATTTGAAAAATAAGTCATAATTTCTGTTCCAAACCTGTATGACTTTCTCTCTTTTGCTGAACACAAAAGATTATGTTTTGAATGTTCATTTGGATATTGGTTTCCATGCAATCTGGCAAAAATGGAACTAGGGTTACATACATAACCTAGAGACGTTCCTCTTCAGGAACTCGAGCTGCGTCGAAGCGCTTTGGGGAACGAGTCCTAACGCCGCCAGACTACCAAACCCCTGCCTGGTGTGTATCCGAAGAGCACAGCTCAGGACAGGAGGACAGAAGCGCCTGGAGTGACTGGCATATCTAGGCCATAGAACCTAACAAATGTAGAGGGCGTGGACCACCCCGCAGCGTTGCAGATGTCCAGCATGCATACACCTGCTAAGAAGGCCTTAGAGGCCGCCATACCCCGAGTAGAGTGAGCCTTGGCTCCCGACAGCGGGGGACGACCAGAGGACTCATAGGTGACGTTGATAGCCTCGACTATCCAACGACTAATAGTCTGCTTAGAAGCAGGAGAACCCCTCTTGGGGGGACCGTAGCACACAAGCAATTGGTCAGTTTTTCTCCACAGGGCAGCTCTGTGGACGTATGCGTCCAGTGCTCGAACCGGACACATACAGTTTAGCTTTGCCTGGTCGGGCTCCCGAAAGGGAGGAGGACAGAAGGCCTGCAGCACTACAGGTCGTGGTGTAACAGAGGGAACCTTGGGAACATATCCCGCTCGAGGGTATATGAACGCTTTAGTCATGCCTGGTGCAAACTCAAGATAAGAAGGGGCCACCGAGAGGGCCTGAAGATCTCCTACTCTCCGCAGAGAGGTAATAGCCAACAGAAAAGAGGTTTTAAGTGTGAGATGTCTGTCTGAGATATCTTGAACAGGTTCAAACGGGGGTTTGCACATAGCCTCTAACACCACAACCAAGTCCCACGGGGGAATACGGGACCGTACTGGAGGTCTCAGCCTCAGTGCACCGCGGAGGAAACGTGTAACTAGGGGGTGTCTTCCCAGAGACTGACCATCGAGAAGGGTGTGGTAGGCTGCAGTGGCCGCCACGTAGACCTTCAGAGTAGAGTGGGTCAACCCTGCAGAGAGCCTAGCCTGTAGAAACTCCAGAACTGTACCAACTGGGCAGTTTGCTGGGTCTAGCTGGCGGTCTCTGCACCATGAAGTGAAAAGCTTCCACTTCAGGGCGTACAGTTTCCTCGTAGAGGGAGCTCTGGATTGGAGTAGGGTCTCCACAACCTCAGTTGAGAGACCAGCTGCTACCAGTTGTGCCCCCTCAGGGGCCAAACCCACAGCTTCCACAACTCCGGGCGAGGGTGAATTATCGTGCCCTGCGCCTGTGAGAGTAGGTCTGTCCTGATCGGTATCTCCCATGGAGAGCCGTCGAGGAGCGAGACTAGATCTGAGAACCATACTCGGCCCGGCCAGAACGGGGCTACTAATAACAGACGGACCCCGTCCCGGCGTACTCTCGCCAGAACTCCCGGAAGCAGAGCGATAGGGGGGAAAGCGTACAGACGAAGCCTCGGCCAGGTCTGTACCATAGCGTCCAGTCCCAGAGGAGCTGGATGAACTAGAGAGAACCAGAGGGGACATTGTTACATCTCCTGAGTCGCAAAAAGGTCTACTTGAGCCCTGCCAAACACTCTCCATATCTGATCATTCCCCGGGCCTCGGCCCCTGCCTCGACAGTATGTCTGCTCCCATATTTAACCTCCCAGGAATATATACTGCTCTTAATGAGAGGAGTTTGTTCTGGGACCACACCAGGATCTGGTGCGCCAGCTTGTACATAGGGCGCGAACGCAGACCACCCTGGTGGTTGATGTAAGAGACCACTGATGTGTTGTCGGTGCGCACCAACACATGGTGACCTCTCAGGTCTGGGAGGAAGTGCTTCAGTGCACGATAAACTGCTAGCAAGGTTTCTTCCACAAGTATAAGGCACGGAGGCAGCGCCACGTGACCTTGATAGTGCGAAGCGGATTGCCCCTCTGGGAAAATCCCTTGGTCTTGAGCCACCACTGTAGGGGTCTCATGTACAGCAGGCCAAGAGGTATCACGTTTGGACGCAGCTGCCATCAGACCCAACAATCTCTGAAATTGTTTGACAGTGAGTGACTGGCCTTCTCTGACTCTCTTGACTGGTTGAGGATTGACTCGATACGAGCAGGGGACAATCGTGCCTGCATCGCGGTCGAATCCCATACTACGCCTAGATAGGTGGTTCTCTGAACCGGAGAAAGTACACTCTTCTTGGCGTTCAGTCTCAAACCCAGCTCCCCCATATGTGCGAGAACGACATCTCGATGTCGAACCGCAATCTGCTCTGACTGAGCTAAAATCAACCAATCGTTGATATAATTGAGAATGCGGATGCCCTGCATGTGCAGGGGGGCCAGAGCCGCATCTACACACTTTGTGAACGTGCGGGGTGAGAGTGTGAGGCCAAAGGGAAGTACTCGATATTGGTAGGCTTCGCCCCGAAAGCGAACCTCAGAAACTTCCTGTGTTGAGGAAGGATGGAGATATGAAAATATGCGTCTTTGAGATCTATCGTGACAAACCAGTCCTCGGACCTGATCTGAGCTACAACATGCTTGATTGTGAGCATTCTGAACTTCAGTCTCATAACTGAACGATTTAAGACCCTCAAGTCTATAATCGGACGCAGCCCCCCATTCTTCTTTGGAACTATGAAATACCGGCTGTAAAATCCGGACTCCCTGTCCTGAGGAGGGACCACCTCGATGGCTCCCTTCTCTAATAGGGTTTTCACTTCCTGTTCCATAACCAGACCCTGCCTGGGCCCACTATCGTGTGAACGACCCCGTTGAATATAGGCGGCACGGAGCCGAACTGAATGCGGTAGCCTTTTTCTACTATATGCAGGACCCAACGATGCTCGCCCGGGCCCGCTGCGCCCTGGAGCACTGGCAGGGTTGGCAGAACGACCCCTAGAGGGCACTGAGGTGGGACGGGCACCGTGGACTGCGGTGTGTACCGTTCTACCCCAGCGGAGGCTGCCCTCTGAAACCCCGGGCCATTGGCGTCAGGGTTTCTTGGCCGAGGCTCTCGTTCCCGACGCGGAGGAGCACGAGAGGCGACGCTCTGTTTCTGGGCCTCGCGGTGTGAGGAGCTAGGGTGCGGCTGGGGCATCTCCTTCCCAGATGCCCTGAGGGAGCGACGAGGGAGGAACTTATGGAACGCCGCCGCCTGTTTGCGGGCCTCCTGGAACCTGTCGACGACAGAATTAACTGCGTCGCCAAACAGGCCAGTCGGCTGGATCGGGGCGTCCATGAGGCAGACCCTGTCCCGTTCTTTCATATCGGACGGGGTCAACCATAAGTGCCTCTCCGCGGCCACCATAGCTGCCACCATAGAGATCAGCGGTCCTTCTTAATTCAGAAATATCATGGGACTTGATCTCCTCTCCCTCGTCTAGCTCCTTAAGCAGGTCAGCCTGGTACGCCTGTAACACCGCCATGGTGTGCAGACACGCACCAGCCTGACCTGCAGCCGCATACCCTTTGCCCACCAAAGCCGAAGTTGTTCTTAGTGGCTTTGAGGGCAATGCCGGGGCCTTCAGAGACGATGCCGCGCCAGGGGACAGATAGCTCGCAAGCGTCTGTTCCACCCCGGGGCATCGCTCTATAACCGTGCCTTCCCATCCCCACTACATTTCCGTAGTAATCAGACGAAGGGATGTAGAGGCGGGCCGAGAATGGACGTTTCCACGACCTGGCGATCTCATCATGCAGGTCGGGAAAGAATGGAAGGCCCCGGCTGGGAGGTGGCTGACTCGCGCGCAGGAAGCGTTCATCCAGCTTGCTTCTCTGCGGTTCGGTAGACTTTTCGGCGGGCCAATCGATACTTAATTTGGCCACCGCGCGAGTAACCACCTCTAAGAGCTCCTCATACTGTAGCGAGTGGGGTGGCGAATCCCTATCGAGCGACTCCACATCGACCTCCTCAGAGGAAGAGAGGCGGAGCGTCGATCCCTCACCCTGAGTGGAATGAACCGCTGTGCGTGCTTCCGACTCTAGGGATTGGGTGCCGGATCTGGCAGAAGTGGAAGGAGATAGGGACTGGCCCATCTCCATTCCCTCTACCAGATCGACTTGCGAACCCCACGAGTGCAGCCGCCGTTCTGCCTCGGCAGAAGCGGGACCAGCACCGCGGGGAACGCTGGCGAAGGCCCCCTCCTCGAAGAGGGCCCTCCGGGAACGAAGCAGCCGCACTGACATTCGCTCACAGTGCGGGCAGTCGGCCCCCTCGAGAGCCGACTCAGCGTGCTTCGAACCCAGGCAAACCACTCACAGGTTGTGTGTATCCCCACCCGTTATATATCTCGGGCAGGGAGGAACACACAGCCTATAACGCGATTTGGAATCGCCATCTGAGTGCTTAACTTTCGCCTTGCTTTTTGGCATGTCTAGGAGCTCTTTTAACTGGACAGACAACAGTAAATAAGACTCACAAGACGGACAAATGACATTCACACACAGAGCGCTTGCTGAAAGACGCGAAGCTGACGCCAGCTGCGTGGCACGTGCTTTTATAGCTTCCTGGTCGCTTACGTCACCACGTCGGTGACGTCACGCCCTTCCATTGGACTGATTACACACGATATTCAGAGTCGCGTACGCTGAACGCGTTCCCCAAAGCGCTTCGACGCAGCTCGAGTTCCTGAAGAGGAACTAAAGACTGTTGTAAAAATGCAATGTAATAATTTCCATCTGTTTTTATAGTATTAGTGGTCAATGTGACCCACATATTTGTATATATTTATGTTCAAAATAAACTGCATAAGCACACACACATACTAAAATTGTCCTATATATAAACAGACACAAAAAGTTACTATTTGCATACTGAGGGGAAAATAACAACTAAATAGAAATAGTATCTAATGTTATTTGAACTTAGTCGAAACCAGAACTGTGAGATCTCAGAATCCCGAGAAAAGTTGTAAGATATAGAATAATATAGAATAGAATAATATAATTCTCTTCATTAGTCTGCATCTTATCTGAGGAGGCCAACCTCCACACATTTCTTCAGAGCAGCTGTGGGTGCAGGGCAGAAGAGGAAAGTTCATGACAAAGGAACAGTAGGTTTTACTGTCTGGCCGACCTCCAGCTCTCATTACCGAGCTATGTTGCATACCAACAACCAAGAAACCTTTTGTCTGTCTAAGCAGGTCTGCGAGGAAAAGAGTTTTTGAGGCTGGAACTTGTGTTTGTGCAAGAGCAAGCCAAGCTCATTCAGGAGTCATAGAGTTAAAAATAACTTTATAGCAGATCATGTTTTGGAAGGAGGGATCTACTTCCCAGACTGGGACAGCACAGGCTGAGTGTGTGTGTATGCGTTTTTGCATGTGCGTGTGTGTTTTTGTGGTAGCAGCAGGAGCGCATTGACTTCACACACATACACACTCTTTTCTGGGCCTGTCCTGATGTTGTCTGTCCTGTCTTGTGCTCCAGATGAGCTGCTGGATGTAACCTGGCTCCATGAGTGCTATTAATGACTTCCTGGATGAGACGCCCAGCCTCGGGGAGAAAGCGGCTATATTTCAGGGAACAAGTGGCAGTGGGAACATCACTGGGTCGGCCTTCATCCCATTACACTCGCCCTTGCAGCCACCCAGTGCTCCTGTCCCCACGCTCCTCAAAGGAAATAGGTAGGACAGGCTTTCTACTGCAACTCATTTTTATGCATGCAAACGTCCACTATGTGTACACGCTGTATAATAAACAACTATCTGGTTCCCTACATCAACACCATACCTCATTTCTCACCGGTTAATGGTTAACGTGTCCAATGGGACAAGCAATAGAGCAGCCTTTGTGCTCTCTGCAATGCCTATGTCAAAACACCGTAGACTTTGTACCTGTGAAGAGACAGGTTGAGAGCAACAAAGCTGGAATCAAATCAAGCACCTGTTACTTTCCAGCTCTTGGGAGGAATTGCGAGGAATCACGAGGGACTTTATGTCATGTCTTCCACGTGCCATACGGTAGCTGTGAGATCATCATGGCATGGCTCAAATGTGGCCCTCAAAAGAGGACTCTTAAGTGTTTATTTGTGCCATAACCAACAAACAACTGAGCTCATTGATATATAGACACACAAACTTAAATTCACCCTGCTGCGTTCCAGCATCCTTAGATTAGGCTGACCGTATTGGAGACACTCTAGGTGAATAAGGTAAAATAGATTTCACCATACTTCCCCAGTTGACTGATTAAGAATCGAAAACATTTTTTGCAATACAAGTATCCTGAAATGTTATGTTTAAATATTAAAATGAGGTATTATCTAATTAAATATGCATTGATTTGTATGCATTTACAGAACAGAAATATGAATGCTGGTTAAAGGCAGGTTCAAAATTCCTATTTCTTTTTACTGACATATTAAAGTCAAAGGGATTTTGAACAAACCCCTCTGTAAAAAATTTCAGAATATAGATATAGATAGTAATGCAACTGTGCAGTTTGGTGTAAGTGCTACTGAAAAGGATATTTCAGGCTCATTTTGAGAAAAAAATCTTTAAAGATATGCATTGTAATTAAAATCTACAGATGCAAATAGATAAAGTGCAATGAAAATATTATATTTTGGATGTTTTCTTTACACTAGTATATAACAACACATTATGAAAAGCCAAATTGCACAAAATTTCAAAATTAACCAGTGCATGGCTGGTGTTTTTGCCTGTTGTTTCTTACCTTACTCTTAGCTATAACGAAAAGATGTGGTTAAAGGAAGAGTTCACTCAAAACTGTGGAACACAAAAGAACACGAACACAAAAGAAGATGAAAGTCAGTGGGATGTAGTGTTGCTTGGATATCACTTTTCTTTTAAAACATATATTCTTGTGTTACGAATTAAAGTCAGACAGGGTGTGTTTCCCAAAAGCGTCATTAGCTAACTATGGTCATTAGTTCCATTGAACTCAACTGGAAATTACGGAATTTGCGACCATAGTTGCTTTTGTGAAACGCACCCCAGGTTTGGAGTGACATGATGGTGAGTAAATGAAATAAATTAAGTTTTTTGGTGAACTTTCCCTTTAAGACTAATGTGTTTCAGTGTTTTACCTGGGCAAGTCAGTTGAACAGTTGAAATGGGACATGTTTAAGGCACTGTCAGGACAATTCATGGTTTACCTAGGACACACCTCATGAAACTAGGACTGTTCTAAGTAAAGCTGGGCATCTGGTGACCCTGAAACACACACATAGACATCCCATATGCATTCTTCAGATGCTACATACTCAAACTTGCTGGAGAAGATTGATTTTCACTATTTCTTTCTCTCTTTTCCTGTTTCTATTAAGCTGTAGTACTTTGATAACGTCACACTCAGTTTAATTGCTGTGGTGGTTCTCTTTAAAGTTATTTTTGCTAAAGTTTTTTGTTGATTTAATATATTTGTAAAAATTTTATGTATTTGAAAAAAAACTTTCTAAGTCTTCATTCATTTGATCCAAAATACAGCAAAATATGGTTATATTGTGAAATATTATTACAATTTAAATTTTACTGTTTTCTATTTGAATATATTTAAAAATTTAATTTATTCCTGTGTTGAAAAGCTGAATTTTCAGCATCATTACTCCAGTCTTCAGTCAAGTCAAGTCACCTTTATTTGTATAGCGCTTTATACAATATCGGTTCTGTCAAAGCAGCTTTACAGAGTCAAACAGGAAAATTGTTTGTCAATGATGCAAGAAGACAATAACAGAGTCATTTTTCTGTCAGCTCATTGATGATTCAATGATATCATCATTCAGTTCAGTTTTCCTCCATTAGTGTCTGTACAGTCAGTCAAGTGTCCCCAACTAAGCAAGCCAAAGGCGACAGTGGCAAGGAACCAAAACTCCATTGTTGACAGAAATGGATAAGAAAAACCTTGGGAGAAACCAGGCTAATTCAGGGGGTCCAGTTCTCCTCTGGCCTGGCGAAAGCAGCATGTTGTGGTCTGGTTTAAATCCAGTCTGCACTGGTTCCCGTGGTCTTGTGCCGATGGTCGTCGAGCTGACGAGGTCTATGCAAGTTATCTGTCTCTAGTGCGCATCTAGTTGGCATGATCTCCGCTAACATTCAGGGCTGTAGACGTCGTCTGTAGGTGCTGATCCACCATCTGGGCTGGATACAGACTGGATCTGGCCTCGGAATAAGAAAGAAACAGACTTATATTAGCGTAGATGCCATTATTCTTACGATGTAACGAGTACATCGGGTGTAATGGGAAGCCTAACAATCCTTTAACAGATTTGGATTATAGAAATGTGTTAGTGTGTTATGTGAGGTTAAAGAGGTGGGTCTTTAATCTAGATTTAAACTGACTGAGTGTGTCTGCCTCCCGGACAACACTAGGTAGATTGTTCCAGAGTTTGTGCGCTAAATAGGAAGATGATCTGAGGCCCACAGTTGATTTTGATATTCCAGGTATTATCAAATGGCCAGAGTTTTGAGAACGCAGAGGATGTGAAGGACTATAATGCGATATTAGCTCGCTCAAGTTTTGAGGAGCTAAACCATTCAGGACTTTATAAGTTATTAGAAAGATTTTAAAATGTATTCATTGTTCAACAGGGAGCCAGTGCAGAGTTGACAGAACCGGGCTAATGTGGTCATTGCTCCTGGTTCTAGTAAGAACTCTAGCTGCTGCATTTTGGACTAGCTGGAGTTTGTTCATTAAGCACTCAGAACAACCACCCAATAAAGCATTACAATAATCTAATCTTGAGGTCATGAATGCAAGAATGAACATTTCTGCATTTGACATTGAGAGCATAGGTCGTAATTTAGATATATTTCAGTGTCATATGATCATTCAGAAATCATTTTAATATGTTAATTTGCTGATAAAAAAACATGTATTATTATTATTAATACAATAAAGAAAAAATATATATATTTATTTATTTATATATATTTATTTAATTCCACATATGTAAAAGGCAGTTCAATAATTACTAGCTTTAGGATGAAAATAATCCAACATTTCTTAATGCTCCTAAAAGCAAGCTTTATTTTCTTTAAGCAAACAATGTCGGTGAAATATGACCTGTGAATTTTCTTGAGATTTACCCATCAACAGAACTCTCTAAACGGATTATAAATAAGCACATGATCACACAGCATCTGACTGCCGTTCTTTGCTCTACACCGGGCCTCCGGGGATCGTTCAGGTACTGCTGATGAAGTCATCTCTTGCTGAAGACAAACTGTTGCCTGGGAGACGGAACTTCAGTCATCCGATCTGTCATCATATGACATCAGCCGCTGCCTCACACAGCTGCTGTCTGCTGCGCTGAAATTGCAGAACGTCTGGTTTATGAAATGTCATTCGCATCTCAGATACTATTTTGATGATGAAATTTATCTCTGCGGAGGCCAATTTGAGTTTGACATATATACTTTGTGATTTCAGAGAGGGTTATTATTATGAACTAAAACTAAAACCATAAAAACATTTAATTACGTAAATTTTAATTGAAAAAAAAAAACACTTATTTTATTTCAGTTAGTTGGTGACATTCCTCATTTCCTCAAGTGAAACTTATGCGTTTTGACTGTTTGTTTACACGACAATGGCGGTTTGGGGACTGAAAACACATATTTTTGAAAACGGGATTCAAAGTGCAAGTTTTTGGAAACTGCCCCGTTACCGTTTCCATGTAAACAGCCGATACAGGAAACTTTGAAAATGGTGACGTCATGCACATGCGTAGTATGTGTTAGGTTTGTAGACATGCGCAGTTGTCAATTTTAAATGCAAGTACGAACAAACATACACAACAATGGTGGAGTACACGGTACTGTTGTTGCTGCTCAAGAGTTTGCTAACGCTTCTTCAGTAAAGTCTGGATTTACTTCACCAATATTACAATCAACAGCGGAGACACATCATATACATCAACTAATCATCACTTACCTACAGGTATTGTTTACTAAAAAGGTGACAGTGCCAACTACTGGCCTGGCATCCATAATACAGTGTTTATGGCTGTTTTTGCGAATATATGTAAACACAAATCGTTTTTAAAACGTTATCATGTATATGTAAAACTTTTTAAAAAACGTATTTGACTACACCGTTTTAATGTAAACATAGCCTAAAACTGAAACTAAAATTAAAACCTTAAAAACAAGATTCGTTATTTGAAATTAAATAAACATTAACCGAATTAAACCTAAAAAAATATATTTTTATATCAGATTTCTCTTCTTAAATTTGTTAAACTTCATTAAACTTGATGTATTAAAATAACTGAAATAGAAATTATTAAAAACTGTATGTATATAAATAACAAAAACTATTAAAATGACAAAAACGCAACAAAGTTACAAAAACCAACTAAAATTAAAATGGAAACAAAAAATATAAAAATTGACAAAACACACACACACACAAACACACACAGATGCTGTAGATTTCAGTGATACTAAAATAACACTGATTTCCATAGCAAATGCATTTGTATCTTAAGGTCAAATCTACAAACCAAACTACAGCATTATGTGGCCCAAATGCAACTTTCGTCCCAAACAATTTCATTAAATGTATGATTTTTCAGCAGCAGCTCATATTTTGGAAGACGTTTATTAACTTCAAATACATTTATTGGTGACATGATATTTTCAGCTTAGACAACCATCCCCCAGTCCTGTGTGAATAATGCCAGTCTTCCATTGTTTTTATTCATGTTTCTTATCATTGGTTTCTCTTTCCTCAGGAAAAGTAGAGAGGTGGATGAAACAGAGATGAGACCCGTCCCGAATCCCTTCCCAGAGTTGCTGCCGTCCACTGTGTCATTCGTGTCTCAATGTCTGTTACCCTGGACCAAAACCAGTGCAACTCAGGTGAGACACGTGATTTCTTCAAGCCACTGCTGTTCAGAAGAGCTGTCTACTGCCTACATAGGGAAAATTATGCGATTGGCTTTTCTTTGGAAAACTGATGGAATTCTGCATTAGAATGTGGCCAAAGGATGAAAAGAAATTTTTCTTAAGAGGCTACAACAGCTTTTGTATCTACATAGGCATCTCGCTATTTTGGAACAAAGCCTTGGTGTATCATATGGAAGTATATCATTTGGATTAGGGCTGAAACGATTCCTCGAGTAACTCGATTACAAAAAATGAAAAAGGGCAAATTCCTCTGCCTCAAAGCCTCTTTTAATTTATTTTAAATCTCACGACTGGTTCTTTCGCAATGATTTTTTTAATGTGACACAACGCGTTTACGTCACCCACAAAGCGGAAGGAGACACAAGCGCTGCGTAAAAGATCAAATACTGCAAGGAGTCAGCAGTGTTTTGATTTGAGGGCGCGGGCAAACGTAAAGAGAACGTTGTGGCGTGTGTCCATTGCAAGATAGAGCTGGCATACCACAACTAGGGCCCTATGATTTCCGCGATGCAGAAAACGCGGAGGGAATCGCGGAATCCAGTCATAAAAACTGATTTTTACAGTTTAACGCGGAATGGGACGGAAATTTGCCAAATTTTGTAAGAATTAATAAAAAATAGGTCATTGCACTTACATCAAATCACGATATGGACTAATATCTGTAAATATTAAGCCGAAACAGTCTATTTAAATATGAATCCTGCATGTTCTGCGTGTCTTTGTTAATGAATGGAGCAGAAGCGCGACTTCCTTTTTGTCGCACACACTGAAGCGCGCGTCACGCTCTCTGTGATTTCAGCATCTGCTGTCTCACTAAATAAGACGTGAACACATGAACAACATCACCAGAACTGCTCTGACAGTCACTTCAAGAGCATTTGACCGTTTGATTTGAGTAAAACTAGCGTCACATCACATACACTGAACTGTAAAGGTACGTCAACCCGTCAAAATAAAAGTCCGGTTTAGACAAGTATTTGCCAGAGATGTGTGTACTATTGTTCAGCAGAATGTACATATACTACTACTAAAAAAAAAATCAAACATGATTTTTTTAAGGTTTAATCACACAACATTTCTTCCATGTTTTATTTTTAATAGTAAATCCCCTTTGTTTACCAAAAAGTTAGGTTTGCTTAATTGTCAATAATTAAAAGATAAATTAAATTAATGTTTTATGTGTTTAATGTTTAATGTGCATCTCAAGAAATGCTTGATTTAAAACCCCAACTGAATGGCACTTAAATGCACTTAATTCATCTGTCAACTTTATTGTCATTGCATTCTATGCATTTAAATGGTAAAAATATTTTTTTTCTAAAAAAGGAAACTTAGTTGTTCATTTTAAGAGACCCAGGAGTCTTATTTTCTCTTGACTAATTAATATTGCACTTTAATTAAGCAAAAACTAATTTTATCCGATTACTCGATTAATCGGTGGAATTTTTGGTAGAATACTCGATTACTAAAATATTCAATAGCTACAGCCCTAATTTGGATTGGCATGGATTGATTGGTTGGTTGACTGATTGATTGATTGTCCCTGGTCTTCTTGTTCTCATTTGGTTAAAAGACCAGAAGCCAAAACAAACTTTCATCGCTTTCTCATTTTGTTGTTTGGCAGTCTTAGTTTCATCCCCAGTCAGTAACTACAGTAGAAACGCTCAGATATTTCAGTTTAAATCCACTTCTTGTGAGATTAAATCTAAAAATACAGCATACAAACATATGCTGACTGATAAACAGGCAGAATGTTTAAACTTCCGTAAAGCGTTAATAACGTACACTGGAACAGAGAGATGTTCAACCAGTTTAGCTGGAATGGAAATGAACTGGGATGGGGAATGAAATCGCTGCGTCAGCCCTCTGAATCCATCCATTTTTGGATGTAGTTTCTAATCTAGTATGACAACAAAGAAAAAGCATGGCAAAGGGCAATGTAGACATTTTAACAGCACTTATAATTAGAGAAGGAATGTACATCAAGTACATTTGTCGGTTTGACAAAATTGTAAAATTGTTCAACTGCTATGGTTTTATGCAGACCGAAAGGATAGATGGATGGAAAGGATCAGTTAGCTGAAGTACTATGTTGAGTTTGGTTGATGTAGCATTAAAATGTTTGTCTGTAATATTGGAGACATCTGATCATCCACTAGAGAAAAACCCATGTGTCTGATCAATTAGAAAAATATAAAGTCAGAACAGACTTAAGATCTGTAAAAAAAAGCTTAAAAGATGTAGTTACATTTGGACTTGTTGTTTTTTTGTTTTACTGGTGAAATAGTGAATATTCAGATCAAAATTTGTTTTTTTATTTAGCTGTTAAATTCCTTCAACTGCTGTATCTATTGAATAGTTTTAGAATCTTTTCTTGTGAGATGTTTTATAGTGTCTCTGATTTAAACAGTAGCAAAAACAAAGATGGGCTGTGTCAAGAATCAAGTGAATCCTCTCCCAGGGTTACATGGGATAATAATGTGTCTACTGGACTTTTTTGACATTTGCCACTGGCTCTGATGTCTCTTTAGTGGTTAAACTTAAAATATAATTCGTTTTGGGTAAATCTAACAGGTAATCTTTGGTCTTTATTCAATTAATCTATTTCTTCCAAGCAAGATCCTTTTTATTCCTGTTTCTGTAAAAGTATGAAGAAGTATCATACTGCTCCGGGTATCCACATACAGCGATGATGACTTTGTCCTCCATTGTTTTTTCGGATTTTACTTCTGCTCACTACGTCATAATTACGTCAGAGCAAGCTCCTGATTGGTTAACGCGGCATGAAATTTCGCCAAAGTTCCGATTTTTCAACGTCAAAATGCTCAATTTGCGTGAAATCACATCGCAGGATGTCAAATCACGTCTTTGCATTGACTTAACATGTAAATCATTCGCGTCTGGTGTGAACGCACCATTAGAGTTACAAGTTTGTTTCATTTCAGTGAGTCAGTTAAAACTGTCTGTTTCAGTAAATCAGTTCTTAGAACTCTGAGATCTTTATGGTAATCTCACATTTCATTTTCAAAGGGCATCAGATTGTAAAAGTAAAATTTAAATATAATTCTTTGTGTTTATTTAGTAATTAACAGTGTTTTAACAAAAATATTATTGGATATTTTGCATTGTGCATTAACAATTTTTTTATGTAATTAAACTGTTTGGTTGTAATGAAATAAAGTATGTAAATATCGAAATACTTTGTGAGTTGTTATAATGTTGTCTTTGTATTTTAGCACTAACTGTGAAGAGCTTTAGTTTTTTGTATGAGATTATTTTGGTGCATTATGCATAATGAAAGCTTAGAGCTTTATATCAGATGCATCCTCAGAGCAAGTTTGCTCTTATGTGGTCAATGCAATCTGCTTACATTGCTGATTTGGGAAAAGCAAGACCCCTGTGGATCTTATTATATGACATAATATATGTTATGAATGGCCATCCGGAACAGCTTTGACCTGCAGCAAAGTCTGCAAATTACAGCATATTGAACTGTAGGG
Source organism: Carassius carassius (assembly GCF_963082965.1). NCBI lineage: Eukaryota > Metazoa > Chordata > Actinopteri > Cypriniformes > Cyprinidae > Carassius > Carassius carassius. The sequence goes on from NC_081765.1 coordinate 31,820,788, forward strand.
CTGCAACTAACGATTATTTTGATAATCGATTAATCTGTCGATTATTTTTACGATTAATCGATTAATCGGTTTATGTACTTATATTTTATTTTTTTCCATTTTTCCCCCCCAAGTAAATTATTAATAAATGGTCTTTATCCTTCAGCATACATTTTTAAGAGATTTTAACCATTTTGCACTATCATATCCTAATCAAAAATATACCTGGAGTTGTTTTATTGTGTTAGTAATCCATTTGTCGAACTCTTCTGCAATCAGAACACTGACCCATACTCTAGCAAATTTCACAAGGAGATTTAAAATAATGTTTTCACCATGGCAGTCCTTAGAGCTCCTAAAGTAGTTTAACATCCCGAACGAAGCTTATTAAGGAATCTTTCAGATCATATTTTCACGAAGAATAAGGATAAAACAGAATAAAATTGCAGTGCATTGTATTTTATTATTTACTGGGAAACAGCTTTATAGCTTTTGCTGTGAAATTGTAAACAATCCTTCGAATAAAGTGCCAGTGGCATGAAACCTGAATGGAACTCACAATTTAAAGTAAAATCCATCAGAAGGTTGTCCAGAAAAAAAATTGGACAGTCACACACAAAAAACCTGCTGTGTGAAAAAGAGCAGTGAATACTTAGAAAAAAAGTGCATTTCAAATATCTTTAAACATTTACCTCTCTCATTCAGTCATAATTAGGCTGCACGACTGAATTTTGAACTGGAAAACTACAAACTGATCACAGAACATGTTTGTAAAGCTTTAAATGTTAACTGTTAAAAAGCAATGTTATCAGCTTTTACGACTTAACAAATTGCAAACAACATTGTACTGGAGAATCTGCACAAATAAAAGTCTTAGGGGCCGTTCACATATCGTGCCTAAAAACGCGTAGAAAACCCTAGGCGCGCCGCTTTCTCCTTCTTTCCAAAGCGCTCGGGCAGAAGCGCCCCTGAGGCGTCTGCCTTTGCTAAGCAACCATGACGTGCTCTCTCCTTGAAGACGCGGAAATTTCAGCAAAGGATAAATGGATTTGCAGCTCAAAAAATCGCTTGCAGTAGCTCTGCTACTAAATTTATTTCAAAATGGAAATCCATATACAACTTTGATCAGCTGTTCCTTTCATCTTGACTGAGCTTTTAACGTTGTTACGGGAAAGGATGGAGCTGATTGGTTAGTTCTTGTCACATGACCCGCGATGCGCTTGCAGCATTCTGAAAAGTTGAGATGTTTTTAACTCGATGCGATGCGGTGTTGGAAATAACGAACTTGAGCGCGCAAAAGACGCGATATGTGAACGTCCCCTTAAACAGTTCAGTAGTGCAGAGTTTACAGGTTACTCTTCTTTTTTGAAGGCTCAAAGTAAAGTACTCCCAGTCTCCCACATCCCGCTAAATGCTGCAGAGACGCTGTTCGGGAAGCACGTGACATAAAACGAGGCCAGCTATTGGCTATTCGCTACTTCTCCTGCTGTACTGGCTGAGTAAAACCTCCGGTGGCTCATTACTGCCACACTTTGGTCACCGCAGATTTGAAATATGCACGAAATGAGCCGCTTACGGCCAATAAAAGTTATTTAGCAACGAATCGATGACTAAATTAGTTGACAACTATTTTAATAATCGATTTTTATCGATTAAATCGATTCGTTGTTTCAGCTCTATTGAACTGTGCCGTCATAATGTGGCTGTGCAGTTTGCCATTATATTTGAGGCTGGCAGTAATGATCCCTCTCATATTATATCTGAGGATAGCAATTATGGCCACAGTATATGAGTGAAACAGAGGGAACCAGAGGGGGATGGGGTAGAAATGTCACGAAAACTTTTTGCTCTGCTAGTTTTTGCAGTTTGCTGAGGATAGACGATGACCCAGACTGTCTGCTGTAAAAGATGGTCCTGGGCTGGGCGGTTGCGCTATTTACATCAGACTTTGAGCGTGTGCAAGTCAGTAAGGCTTGCTTACTCCACAGGCTGAAATTACAGACCATCGATCAAGTGGGCCAATATGTGGCGCCATTAGGTTGCCGTTACTCAAAATTGTCAATATACTATAGCATGCAATTAAAATCAATAGAGTTCAGTTCATTCAATATTATATATCAATATTTATCTCAAAATATAATATGATTCTCAATAAATTAGAATGTAGAGGAAAAGTTCATTTGTTTCAGTAATTCAACTCAAATTGTGAAACTCATGTATTAAATAAATAAAATGCAAACAGACTTAAGTAGTCTAAGTCTTTGGTTCCTCTTCAGGAACTCGAGCTGCGTCGAACAATGCTTTGGGGAATGCGCTTAGTGTGAGCGACTCTGAATATAGTGTGTAATCAGTCCAATGGAAGAGCATGACGTCACAGGCGGGTTATGTAAGCGACCAGGAAGCTATAAAAGCACGTGCCGCGCAGCTGGCGAAAGCTTCGCATCTTTCAGCAAGCGCTCTGTGTGTGAATGTCACTTGTTTGTCTTGTGAGTCTTATTTACTGTTGGCTGTCCAGTTAGAGCTCCAAGTCATGCCGAAGAGCAAGGCGAAATCCAAGCATACTGATGGCGATTCCAAATCACGTTATAGGTTCGGGGGCCTCTTACACCTCGAGAGACTGATTCCCTTAGTAGATTATTTAGCAGCGTGGAAACAACTGCCAAATGTATCTCAATGGGTCCTGCACACAGTAGAAAAAGGCTACCGTATTCAGTTCGGCTCTGCGCCGCCAATATTCAACAGGGTCATCCCGACGATAGTCGGCCCCAGGCAGGGTCTGGTTATGGAACCGGAAGTGAAAACCCTATTAGAGAAGGAGGCCATCGAGGTGGTCCCTCCTCAAGACAGGGAGTCCGGATTTTACAGCCGGTATTTCATAGTTCCAAAGAAGGATGGGGGGTTGCGTCCGATTATAGACTTGAGGGTCTTAAATCGTTCAGTTATGAGATTGAAGTTCAAAATGCTCACAATCAAGCATGTTGTAGCTCAGATCAGGTCCGAGGGCTGGTTTGTCACAATAGATCTAAAATGATGCATACTTCCACATATTCATCCTTCCACAACACAGGAAGTTTCTGAGGTTTGCTTTCGGGGGCGAAGCTTACCAATATCGAGTACTTCCCTTCGGCCTTGCACGTTCACAAAATGTGTAGACGCGGCTATGGTCCCCCTGCGCATGCAGGGCATCCGCATTCTCAACTATATCGACGATTGGTTGATTTTAGCTCAGTCAGAGCAGGTTGCGGCTCGGCATCGAGATGTTGTTCTCGCACATATGGGGGAGCTGTGTTTGAGACTGAATGCCAAGAAGAGTGTACTTTCTCCGGTTCAGAGAACCACCTATCTAGGCGTAGTATGGGATTCGACCGCGATGCAGGCACGATTGTCCCCTGCTCGTATCGAGTCGATCCTCATCTCAGTCGAGAGTAAGTCAGAGAAGGCCAGTCACTTACTGTCAAACAATTTCAGAGATTGTTGGGTCTGATGGCAGCTGCGTCCAACGTGATACCTCTTGGCCTGCTGTACATGAAACCCCTACAGTGGTGGCTCAAGACCAAGGGATTTTCCCCAAGGGGCAATCTACTTCGTACTATCAAGATCACGCGGCACTGCCTCCGTGCCTTAGACATGTGGAAGAAACCTTGGTTCTTCAATCAGGGCCCGGTGCTGGGAGCTCCTTGTCGCCGTGTAATACTAACGACGGACGCATCTCTCTCCGGCTGGGGTGCAGTCATGAGTGGCTACCCTGCCCGTGGTCTGTGGAGCGGTCGCAATCTAACATGGCATATCAATTGTCTAGAAATGCGAGCAGTTTATCGTGCACTGAAGCAATTCCTCCCAGACCTAGGGGGTCACCATGTGTTGGTGCGCACCGACAACACATCGGTGGTCTCTTACATCAACCACCAGGGAGGTCTGCGTTCGCGCCCTTTGTACAAGCTGGCGCACCAGATCCTGGTGTGGTCCCAGAGCAAACTCCTCTCATTAAGAGCAGTATATATTCCTGGGAAACTAAATATGGGAGCAGACATACTGTCGAGGCAGGGGCCGAGGCCCGGGGAATGGAGGCTTCACCCAGAGGTGGTGAAGCAGATATGGAGAGTGTTTGGCAGGGCTCAAGTAGACCTTTTTGCGACTCAAGAGACATCACAATGTCCCCTTTGGTTCTCTTTAGTTCATCCAGCTCCTCTGGGACTGGACGCTATGGTACAGACCTGACCGAGGCTTCGTCTGTACGCCTTTCCCCCTATTGCTCTGCTCCCAGGAGTTCTGGCGAGAGTACGCCGGGATGGGGTCCGTCTGTTATTAGTAGCCCCATTCTGGCTGGGCCGAGTATGGTTCGCAGACCTGGTCTCGCTCCTTGATGGCTCTCCATGGGAGATACCGATCAGGACAGACCTACTCTCACAAGCGCAGGGGAAGATAATTCACCCTCGCCCAGAGTTGTGGAAGCTGTGGGTGTGGCCCCTGAGGTGGCACAACTATTAGCAGCTGGTCTCTCAACCGAGGTTTTTGAGACCCTTCTCCAATCCAGAGCTCCCTCAACGAGGAAACTGTACTCCCTGAGGTGGAAACTCTTCACCTCATGGTGCAGAGACCACCAGCTAGACCCAGCAAACTGCCCAGTTGGTACAGTTCTAGAGTTCCTACAGGCCAGGCTCTCTGCAGGGTTGACCCACTCCACGCTGAAGGTTTACGTGGCGGCCATTGTGGCCTACCACGCCTTTCTCGATGGCTAGTCTTTGGGAAGACACCCCTCAGTTACACGTTTCCTCCGCGGTGCGCTGAGGCTGAGACCTCCAGTACGGTCCCGTATTCCCCCGTGGGACTTGGTTGTGGTGTTAGAGGCAATGTGCAAACCCCCGTTTGAACCCATTCAAGATATTTCAGACAGACAACTTACACTTAAAACCTCCTTTCTGTTGGCTATCACCTCTCTGCGGAGAGTAGGAGATCTTCAGGCCCTCTCTGTTGCCCCCACTTATCTTGAGTTTGCACCTGGCATGACCAAAGCGTTCATATACCCTCGAGCGGGATATGTTCCTAAGGTTCCCACTGTTACACCACGACCTGTAGTGCTGCAGGCCTTCTGTCCTCCTCCCTTTCGGGAGCCCCACCAAGCGAAGCTAAATTGTATGTGTCCAGTTTGAGCGCTGGACGCATACGTCCACAGAGCTGCCCTGTGGAGAAAAACTGACCAATTGCTTGTATGCTATGGTCCCCCCAAGATGGGTTCTCCTGCTTCTAAGCAGACTATTAGTCGTTGGATAGTCGAGGCTATCAACGCCACCTATGAGTCCTCTGGTCGTCCCCCGCCGTCTCGTTCCCTCGAGGAACCAGGGTTACATACATAACCTAGAGACGTTCTTTTAATTGTAATGATTTTGGCTCACATTTAACAAAAACCCACCAATTCACTATTTCAACCACTTAGAATACGATGAGATGCCAATCAGCTAATCAACTCAAAACACCTGCAGAGGTTTCCTGAGCCTTCAAAATGGTCTCTGATAATCATTGACACCCTTCACAAGGAGTGTAAGTCACAAAAATTAAGCAATAAGCTGGCTGTTTACAGAGTGCTGTATCCATGCATGTTAACAGTTGAGTGGAACGAAAGTCCTTTTTTCAGATGAGAGCAAGTTTTGTATTTAATTTGGAAACCAAGGTCCTAGAGTCTGGAGGAAGGGTGGAGAAGCTCATAGCCCAAGCTGCTTGAAGTCCAGTGTTAAGTTTCCACAGTCTGTGATGATTTGGGGTGCAATGCCATCTGCTGGTGTTGGTCCATTGTGTTTTTTGAAAACCAAAGTCACTGTACCTGTTTACCAAGAAATTTTGGAGCACTTCATGCTTCCTTCTGCTGCCCAGCTTTTTGAAGATACTGATTTCATTTCCCAGCAGGATTTGGCACCTGCCCACACTGCCAAAAGCATCAAAAGTTGGTTAAATGACCATGGTGTTGGTGTGCTTGACTGGCCAGCAAACTCACCAGACCTGAACCCCAGAGAGAATCTATGGGCTATTTTGAAGAGGAAAATGAGAAACAAGAGACCAAACAATGCAGATGAGCTGAAGGCCACTGTCAAAGAAACCTGGGCTTCCAAACCACCTCAGCAGTGCCACAAACTGACCACCTCCATGCACGCCGAATTGAGGCAGTAATTAAAGTTGGGTTTTTGTTAAATGTGAGCTATCATCACTATTAATCATCACTATTAAAAGTACCAAAGACTTAAATTACTTCAGTCTGTGTGCATTGAATTTATTTAATACACGAGTTTCACAATTTGAGTTGAATTACTGAAATAAATGAACTTTTCCTCGACATTATAATTTATTGAAAAGCACCTGTATATATATATATATATATATATATATATATATATATATATATATATATATATATAAATAATTTCAAATTTGTATTATAATATAAAAGTATTATTTTTATTATTTATTATTTATTATTCATTAATATTTCATATCAAATTAAATAATAAATATATACAAATCTATATTTTTATCTATTTGTTTATTTATTATTGTTTTATTTCAGTTTTTTTAACACTGTTTTCGTAATTGTGCGATTCACAGATATTGCAGATTATCGGGATGTGTTTTGTTCTTAATGTGATGTCTAAAGAGTTTGACTAGGCCTGTCTGCTCTTTTTGGGGAGTGAAGTGTCCTCTCAAGATACAGTCCAGGTCTTGTTGCCTGATTCTTTTATATACACGCCTCAGGCTGCACTTGACCGATTTAGTGGCTGATTGTAATTCTCAAATGCCTAGCCTGTCATTGTTTGAGTAAATTGATGGGATAATGGGGGATTTGCTTTTGTTTTGGATGATTTAGGGGAGCAGGGATACTTAAGGTTCAGCTGTGACAGTGAAACGCCTCTTTAGTGACCTCCTGAGCTCTTGTTGGTGTAACTGACCCTTCACTAAGCCCTGCCTTTAAAATGTTACTGCTGACCATAACTTAGCACAACTGATGCCTTATGTTCTTTTATTACTTTTAAAAAATGTAAGTCTGTTATGGAAAACACACACACACACACACACATATGTACATGTTGGTATTGGTTTACAGGGACTCTCCATAGGCGTAATGGTTTTTATACTGTACAAACTGTATTTTCTATTGCCCTACACCAACCCTACACCTAAACATACCCCTCTCAGGAAACTTTGTGCATTTTTAGAGTTTCCCAAAAATTTTAAGCCTTTTGAATTATGTGGACACAGGTTTTGTCCTCATAAACCACCTACATATTGTAATACCTGTGTCATCCATGTCATTATACAAATTTGTTTCCTCATATATATATATATATATATATACACACAACCCGAATTCCGGAAAAGTTGGGACGTTTTTTAAATTTTAATAAAATGAAAACTAAAGGAATTTCAAATCACATGAGCCAATATTTTATTCACAATAGAACATAGATAACGTAGCAAATGTTTAAACTGAGAAATTTTACACTTTTATCCACTTAATTAGCTCATTTAAAATTTAATGCCTGCTACAGGTCTCAAAAAAGTTGGCACGGGGGCAACAAATGGCTAAAAAAGCAAGCAGTTTTGAAAAGATTCAGCTGGGAGAACATCTAGTGATTAATTAAGTTAATTGATATCAGGTCTGTAACATGATTAGCTATAAAAGCTTTGTCTTAGAGAAGCAGACTCTCTCAGAAGTAAAGATGGGCAGAGGCTCTCCAATCTGTGAAAGACTGCGTAAAAAAATTGTGGAAAACTTTAAAAACAATGTTCCTCCACGTCAAATTGCAAAGGCTTTGCAAATCTCATTATCTACAGTGCATAACATCATCAAAAGATTCAGAGAAACTGGAGAAATCTCTGTGCGTAAGGGACAAGGCCGGAGACCTTTATTGGATGTCCGTGGTCTTCGGGCTCTCAGACGACACTGCATCACTCATCGGCATGATTGTGTCAATGACATTACTAAATGGGCCCAGGAATACTTTCAGAAACCACTGTCGGTAAACACAATCCGCCGTGCCATCAGCAGATGCCAACTAAAGCTCTATCATGCAAAAAGGAAGCCATATGTGAACATGGTCCAGAAGCGCCGTCGTGTCCTGTGGGCCAAGGCTCATTTAAAATGGACTATTTCAAAGTGGAATAGTGTTTTATGGTCAGACGAGTCCAAATTTGACATTCTTGTTGGAAATCACGGACGCCGTGTCCTCCGGGCTAAAGAGGAGGGAGACCTTCCAGCATGTTATCAGCGTTCAGTTCAAAAGCCAGCATCTCTGATGGTATGGGGGTGCATAAGTGCATACGGTATGGGCAGCTTGCATGTTTTGGAAGGCTCTGTGAATGCTGAAAGGTATATAAAGGTTTTAGAGCAACATATGCTTCCCTCCAAACAACGTCTATTTCAGGGAAGGCCTTGTTTATTTCAGCAGGACAATGCAAAACCACATACTGCAGCTATAACAACAGCATGGCTTCGTCGTAGAAGAGTCCGGGTGCTAACCTGGCCTGCCTGCAGTCCAGATCTTTCACCTATAGAGAACATTTGGCGCATCATTAAATGAAAAATACGTCAAAGACGACCACGAACTCTTCAGCAGCTGGAAATCTATATAAGGCAAGAATGGGACCAAATTCCAACAGCAAAACTCCAGCGACTCATAGCCTCAATGCCCAGACGTCTTCAAACTGTTTTGAAAAGAAAAGGAGATGCTACACCATGGTAAACATGCCCCGTCCCAACTATTTTGAGACCTGTAGCAGAAATCAAAATTGAAATGAGCTCATTTTGTGCATAAAATTGTAAACTTTCTCAGTTTAAACATTTGCTATGTTATCTATGTTCTATTGTGAATAAAATATTGGCTCATGTGATTTGAAAGTCTTTTAGTTTTCATTTTATTAAAATTAAAAAATGTCCCAACTTTTCCGGAATTCGGGTTGTATATATATATTGCATTTTAGGTTATTATTCTGCTTTGCAGTTATAAAGACGTAATTTAAATTGCAAGATCAAAATTTAATTTTACTTTTTGTCCATATAAATATCAGCATCTGCACCAAAAAAAATTGGCCTCTGAATAAAAAATTTTTCTTCCGTATTTTCACTATATCATATTAAATGAGCTATAAAAACATTAAATATCGAACTTCATAGGTTCAATAAATTGTTCTAAAAAAATTATATATATTATGTAATTATATAGTTATGTTGTATATGTATGTTACTGTGAAATTCAACAGTTAAAATAAACTTTAAAGAAAATTGGCAGATTAAATGTTTTGCAATGTGAAAAGAATAATACCATTCCCTTAATAAGCATATTTTACTGAATTCATTCCTATACAATGTCTGTAAAGCTTGCCTTTGCAGTAGTAATCGAAGGGGCGGGGTTTAGCAAAAGGTCAATTCCTGCGCAGGTCTTTGATTGGCAGGTCTTTCTGAGACGTTGCCCCAAGCGGGACAAAAGGAGAATGCTTGTGCACACAGCTGTTTGTCTGACAGCACATCGGAGTCACACGGTCAGCATCCAGAAAGCAATGACATCATCACCCTGCCCTGCCCCCAGCTCAGATGAATAGATGTGGTGAGCTGGAGTAAAGTGTTGCATCATTGTCCCAGCTGCCCCTTCACCCCACAACGCTAATGGCTCCCTCTTGTCTGTGTTGGAGTATTGGTTTTTAGATTTAGAGACACTGAAGGTAATTGTGAGAGATCTTCCTTTGTTGCTTGTGAACCGTCGGTCATGTGTGCGATGTCATGATTATTTGGAATTATTTAAAATTATTATTTGAATCAATTCTCAGAACTCTGATTCAACAATCTGATGTCATCCTTCGGAATGTTTATGGCAATCTTGCATGGCATTGTCAAAATATGTCTGTGACAGTAAAACATATTTTTATTATTAATACTTTAGAAGTTCTTCTTTTTTTTTTTTTTTTTTTTTTGCAGTTGTGTAAATTCAACTCCTGATTTTCATGAAAGACCCTTCAAATGGCTCTGCCCATAGGAAAATAAATCACAAATGTGTTTGATAATATTTATTTTGAAAAAAAAAAAAAATATATATATATATATATATATGTATATATATATATATATATATATGTTACAAATTATTTAAATTATTTAAATAATTGTTGTTTTTTTCTTTTTTGTATTTTATTGTTAAACTGTTTACATAAAAAAAAAAGAAAAGTTGATAGAAATTCTCTCTTGAGCATCTTGCCATTATCATAATAGGCATTCTTTTTTTTTTTTTTTTTTTTTTGCTTGTCAAAACTGTAACTGAGGATCTTTCAGACAACATGCCAAACTATGGCAATGTCAATGAAATTACCACCTTAGATTTGGAAATGCAATATCATTTTCATGAAGCGAAGACATGCCAGTCGGTGTGTGTGTCTGTCACTGGCATGAAGAGGGCAGCATTTTACCGATATCAAACCCATGAGACCTTCACTTCAAAACACACGGTTTGTTGCCACTCTGCAAGAAAAGCGTCTCACCACAAACTAATCATGCTGATGTAAAACGGTGCCTGTCACATGATTTTTATATTACCAGCTGAGCCCAGAGGCCCTGGCTGTTGCCACGCTTTGTTTTACGTGGTCTTTAAAAGCTATTTTAGTCGTGAGAAAGCACTTCTGTGCTTGTAGTGTCATGGTACATTTACATGACAAAGGCCCACAGAGATATAAGTGCTGTTTCAGAGTCCTCTGGGTCCGTCAGCCGCTCTAACCTCTTCCAGACACCAGCCCTGATCCGTTTCCACACTTGACTAGATCCATATACAGTAAAACTGTTTTATACCCCACAATGAATGAGAGTGATTTAACAGGTCTTCCACTGCATGATGGTTTTCCGCGTCACACAACACTGAGAACTTATTGAAAAAACCATGTGAATACAAAAGCATATACTTAAAGCAAGAGAGTCCTTTAAGTTTACTTTTCTATTCAGCATTACATTTCTTATGTTGTTTCAACCCATATATTGCTTTCTTGTCTCTTTAAAACACTAAATGAAAGCATTGGAGCTCTGAAAAATCACATTACTCCCAGTCTTTGGCTCTTTTTGAGTTGGACAACATCACGTCAATGAACTGGAGATTCGCTCCCACCAGATCTTTGACTCAGTGAGTTGTTAACAGGAGATTCACTCTCACCAGATCGTTGCAATCAAATCTGCAAATGAAATATTCAGTGCAAATTATGAACCTGTTCACTGAGAAGAATCGACTCAAAAGAATGAATCGGTTACACATTTGACATCGTGTCTCCTTACTTTTAAATAATGGCAAATAATCTATTTTTATGAAAAATAATGTAAAAAAATAAATAATGAGAAATGTTGCTTTGGCAACTAACTGTAATAAAATTTTTTTTTAAATATTTATTTTATTTCAGTTAAGGTTTATTTTAAGTAACAACATTTTTATGGTCTTAGTTTTAGTTAACTATGACAAGACTAACACAATGTTTTGTGTTTCACGCTTGACAGAAAGCAATACTGCTTTTGGAACGACATGAAGGAGAGTAAATAATGCTGAAATGTTGCATATATTTATGAGATTGTCAAATAAATAATTGCACATGCATTATAGACCACAAACAATTTGTCCATCAGAAGTCTTATCTCAGTGTCTCGTCACTCATCTCTCTTATCACTATAATAGTTAAGAAGGCACTTCAGCGGGCATCGTATAGTGATTATGTAAGCTTGACCACAGCTGAGCAAATTACAGCTTCATTCAGCACAACTCAACACTACCCATTACAGTTCAAGGACCGGTGGGTTACTCGTTCCCCCGACACTGACTTGGAACATGCTGCTGTATTTCAAGGCAATGGACAAGGTATTATAAGCCATAAATGCTATCGCTCCCTCGTTCTCCTCACCACTGTTTGGCCTTGCTGTGTTTGCTAAGCTGGCTAAATTTATCTTACCAAGATTTGCGAATTCCCAGCTCTCCTTTCATGCGCTTTAAACACAAACAGACAGTGATGTGTCTTCCTGGCCAGGCCTGTTCCAGCTCACTGTACTTCCCCTTTTCTCACGTCGCACATCTAGGAGAGGAACGTTCACATGTAAATGAGACATTTTGCTGCAGCGCGAAGAAAACAATGCACGCAGTGAGAAAACACTTGTTTAATTGCACAGAGTAAGACTCATTCATGACTGACTGTGTAAATATATGTGTAAAACATCCATAAAAGCATTTTAAAGAATGATTTTATGAACCATTTACCTAGAACTTTGTTTTGTTTGAGTTTAGAGTTAGATTTTATTTTATTTATAAAAATGTAACTATTTAGAGCTCAACGGATGCAAGGAGCAACTAAATAAGCTTTGTGTACCACAATCAATGGTTTTCACTTTAAATGGAACCCCACAGCAACTCTAGCCATCTTTAAGAACGGAGGGAGGGAAACAAGATCACAGAAAAGAGAGAAAAAGACATGTCTAAGGAGTCTTTGGATTGTCTGCAGACAGACACATGGCCTGCAGACGTGCTGCTGTTGGCTTTAGGCTCATGACTCATAGAGTATGTCTGCTGCAGAGGGGCTATCTGTGTCCCGCTCCGGCTCGCCGGTCTGTTCTACACATGTCTGGAGCCATGATACATGATCCCAAAACTCCCATCCAGAACAGGGCCTTCAGAATCTCAGCTGGAATCTGCCCCACATTTGGCTCTCAGCATTTTACCTCCTTACTACTGTGTTTTCAAGGCAGCTTTAACATATTTTTCCGTTTTCTTTGTTGTTGTTGTTCCTTTTCCAGGTCAAATAGAAAGAAATTAATAATGGCTTGGAACTAGTGTATTGTAATATTAATGTTGTATTTTTATATTATATTGTAATATTATACTTAATTATGTCAGAAAACCTTGAAATTGAAGCTCCAGGACCTTCACTTAACAATGGTGAGATAGTTTTCAGCAGTGACTGAAATGTTAGATTAGATTTTTTTAAGTTATATTATACACTTCCGTTTAAAAGTTTGTGATCAGTAATTATTTTTGCAATTTAAAATAAAACAAATTCTGTTTTAATAAGTAAAATGTAGTCTATTTCTGTGATCAAAGCTGAATTTTCAGAATCATTACTCTAGTCTTCAGTGTCACATGATCTTCAGAAATCATTCTAATATGCAGATTTATTATCAATTATGAAAACAGTTGTGCTGATTAATATATATATATATATTTATTTATTTATTTATTTGGAAAGTGATGCTTTTTTCAGGATTCTTTAATGAATAAAAAGTAAAAAAAAAAAAAAACTTTTTTTATTCAAAATAGAAATATTCTGTTCAAACGTTTAAGGTTAGTATGGTTTTTTTTAAAGAAATTAATACTTTTATACAGCAAGGATGTTAAATTGATAAAAAAAATTATAGTAAAGACGTATATTTCAAAATAATGTATACGTATATATCTGTGTGTGTTTGTGCAAGTGTATGCATGCGTGTATGTATTTATATATACACAGTGGGTACAGAAAGTATTCAGACCCCCTTAAATTGTTCACTCTGTTATATTGCAGCCATTTGCTAAAATCATTCGTTATTTTTATTTATTTTTTTGCCAAAAAATGAAAAACTGAAATATCACATGGTCCTAAGTATTCAGACCCTTTGCTCAGTATTTAGTAGAAGCACCCTTTTGATCTAATACAGCCATGATTTGTTTTGGGAAAGATGCAACACGTTTTTCACTCCTGGATTTGGGGATCCAAACCAACGTTTACCAGGTTGGATGGTTAACGTTGGTGGACAGCCATTTTCAGGTCTCTCCAGAGATGCTCGATTGGGTTTAAGTCAGGGCTCTGGCTGGGCCATTCAAGAACAGTCACGGAGTTGTTGTGAAGCCACTCCTTCTTTATTTTAGCTGTGTGCTTAAGGTCATTGTCTTGTTGGAAGGTGAACCTTCGGCCCAGTCTGAGGTCCTGAGTACTCTGGAGAAGGTTTTCATCCAGGATATCCCTGTACTTGGCCGCAGTCATCTTTCCCTTGATTGCAACCAGTCGTCCTGTCCCTGCAGCTGAAAAACACCCCCACAGCATGATGCTGCCACCACCATGCTTCACTGTTGGGACTCTATTTGACAGGTGATGAGCAGTGCCTGGTTTTCTCCACACATACCGCTTCGAATTAAGGCCAAAAAGTTGTATCTTGGTCTCATCACACCAGAGAATCCTTCATGTGTTTTTTAGCAAACTCCATGGAGGCTTTCATGTGTCTTGCACTGAGGAGAGGCTTCTGTCGGGCCACTCTGCCATAAAGCCATAAAGATGGTTTACTTTCTACAACTTTCTCCCTCCTCCCGAATGCATCTCTGGAGCTCAGCCACAGTGATCTTTAGGTTCTTCTTTACCTCTCTCACCAAGGCACTTCTCTCCCGATAGCTCAGTTTGGCCGGACGGCCAACTCTAGGAAGGGTTCTGGTCGTCCCAAACGTCTTCCATTTAAGGATTATGGAGGCCACTGTGCTCTTAGGACCCTTAAGTGCAGCAGAAGTGCAGCAACAAGTGCATGTTTTTTAGTGATGCACCGAAATGAAAATTCTGCGCCGAAACCGAAACCGAAAATTTAGGATGAACTTGGCCGAAAACCGAAACTGAAGCCGAAAATGGCTTCTTTTAAAAACGTGTATATATATTGCTTGGATTTAATGGATCTGAATTGAAAAATCAGAATATAATAATCAAACTTTTATTAACAGTTAAATAACAAAACATAAAATATTTTTTACAATAAATATAAATAATAATTATTCTTCAAGTTTTATGTTCCATCAAATAAAATAGTTTTTTAAAAATTAAAGTTTTTTTTTAAAAAAAAAAAGAGATTTTTGCAGAACAAATGTTACATATTGCAACTTTGGTGTCCTCTCGTATAGGGCTGTCACTTTTGTGAAAAAAAAAAATCCTGTTCGATTTTTGAGACATAGGCAAAGTGTTCATTGAATCGTTAGTAAATTGCCTATATTTGGCGTTGATCCGTTTTTCAATGCCAAATATAGGCAAATCCACCGACAACTAAACAGGCATTAGGGCGAACGTAAAGAGGGCGATTGAGACGCGCACAAGTCAGCAATGTGGACTGCCATAACATCAATGAAAAACATTACTGAAGGCTACATTGATATTATGCACTAATAGGCTCTGTCTGTGTGTGTGTGTGTGTGTGTGTGTGTGTGTCAGAACCTGCAGTTGCTGTGTGACGCGCGTTCGCTGCGAGCGTATAGTGACGAGCTGGACGCGCTCCGAGAGAAGGCCGTTAAAATCGATTCCCTGTTTTCGTTTTTTCGAAACTTGTGTTGGTTGGTCCGATCGATTGTGCAGCTTTTGTGACAAGCCTTTTTTGATGCTTAATCTTTGATAGGCAGACGCGTGATAACAGCTCGACCGTGAGTGAAACCTAAGCGCTTGCTCACGGATGGGAGGGGCGGGTGACATTCATTTTCGGTTTACGTTTTCGGCTGTTTTTTTTATTTCGGCCCGAAACCGATAATGCCATTTCGGCCGAAAATTTTCGGCGGCCGAAATTTCGGTGCACCCCTAATGTTTTTGTTAACTTGGCCAGATCTGTGCCTTGCCACAACTCTCTCTCTGAGCTCTTCAGACAGTTCCTTTGACCTCATGAATCTCATTTGCTCTGACATGCACTGTGAGCTGTAAGGTCTTATATAGACAGGTGTGTGACTTTCCAAATCAAGTCCAGTCAGTATAATCAAACACAGCTGGACTCAAATGGAGGTGTAGAGCCATCTCAAGGATGATCAGAAGAAATGGACAGCGCCTGAGTTAAATATATGAGTGTCACAGCAAAGGGTCTGAATACTTAGGATTATTTTATATTTTAGTTTTTCTTTTTTAATAAATCTGCAAAAATGTGTTTTTTTGTCAATATGGGGTGCTGTGTGTACATTAATGAGAAAAAAATAACTTAAATGATTTTAGCAAATATATATATATATATATATATATATATATATATATATATATATATATATATATATATATATATATATATATATATATATATATACGTAGATGTATGTATCAGCAGCTACAGCACACTGCTCTGTTGTTTGGCTCTCAGGGACGGTCAAGGCCACTGTGTCTGAGTTGGTCAGTGTTTTGAGAATCGAAGAGACTCTGTTATCAGTTGCTTCAGTCATTTCAATTATTATTATTACTTTTTTTCTCCATTTCTGTGATAAGTTGTAGCGCCTGCTTGTCTGTGCTACCATTGCCCACTGCTGATAAAGACAGCAAGCCTCTCGCTCTCTCAGGTCAGTTTGGACGAGAGGACGATGGGATTCTGCTCTGATCTTAACAGCATGTGGAGCTTGTGTGGACAGAGTCTGACTGCAGGTTGTGCTTGATAAGTGAGCGCAGGATGAGAAAACTGAGTGTATGTGTGTGTGTGTGTGTGTGTGTGTGCGCGCACTTGGAGGGAATGTTGTGTGAACGTGTTTATTTGGGTATGGTGTGTGTGTGTGTGTGTGTGTGTCTATGGGGGATGGAAGCAGAAGTGTGAAGTTCAATGGTTTTGTGTACAGTAGGGCTACCACTGATGATTATATTGATAATTATTCTGTTGATTTGTTTCTTTAATTATTATTATTTTCTGTGTTTTAGTAAAAAATCATGTTATTTTGCATCCCTATATAAGATAAGACGTGCTGAAGCAGTGAATTCTTTGATGACTTGTTTGCTGTTAGGATGAGCTTTTTTGTAAAACGAAAATATTCATTATATTCAGTAATCTGGGTTATTGTGCTTGTTTTTCTTTGTAATTTTGTGCATGGTATTTGAACATGAGGGCATGTCACACAACTACACTACTGCAGAGTGTGACTGGATATTTGTCACAAACAAAAGATAGGAGAGGCATTTTGTTCTCCCTTAAATATTTTTATTGTATTTTATTATTTATTTTAAAGAAATATGGTCCACATTTGTGGTATTTGTGCTCATATTTTATTTTATTTTATAAATATTTACTTTAATTGTATTTGTGGCTAACAGGAATTAAAGTGGTGCTTGTGATGGATTTTAAATGGTTTGTTTACCCAAAAATGAAAATTATGTCATTAATGACTCACCCTCATGTCGTTCCAAACCCGTCAGACCTCCTTTTATCTTCGGAACACAGTTTAAGATATTTTAGATTTAGTCCGAGAACTCTCAGTCCCTCTATTGAAACTGTGTGTACGGTATACTGTCTATGTCCAGAAAGGTAAGAAAAACATCATCAAAGTAGTCCATGTGACATCAGAGGGTCAGTTCGAATTTTTTGAAGCATTGAAAATACATTTTGGTCCAAAAATAACAAAAATGACAGCTTTATTCAGCATTGTCTTCTCTTCCAGGTCTGTTGTGAGAGAGTTCAAAAAGTGCAGTTTGTGATAACCGGTTCGCGAATGAATCATTCGATTTAACGGTTCTTCTTGAACCAGTTCACCAAATCGAACTGAATCGCTTGAAACGGTTCACGTCTCCAATAAGCATTAATCCCCAAATTACTTAAGTTATTCACTTTTTTAATGAGGCTGACACTCCCTCTGAGTTCAAACAAACCAATATCCCGGAGTAATTCATTTACTCAAACAGTACACTGACTGAACTGCCGTGAAGAGAGAACTGTAGATGAACACCGAGCCGAGCCAGATAATAAACGAAAGATTGACTCGTTCTCGAGTCAAGAACCGGTTGGGTGAACTATCCCTTTAAGTGGGTAGTTTGGCAGATGGGCTATTTTTAAGCATGAGACTGTTGATGGTTCGCACTCTGAAAAACTAGACAAAGTCTTTTTCAGAGTGCGAACCATCAACAGTCTCTTCTACATTTTACTGGTTTTCACGCACCTGGACTTACAACCAGCCTTCTTCTGAGTGCAACAATATTCCCTTGTCCTATTTTTAAGCATAAAAATAATTAATGTTAGTGTGTTTTAATTTCCTATTTTTGCAAAATAGTGTAGATTATAATATTGGCCATATTAATGATCATAAATAAATGTATTTACTGCTTATCGGTTTCAGCCAGACTGTTAATATCAGTGCACTCCTAATTCATACAGCACAGGCCTTATAAACGCTCCAGGTTTCCAGTGTTTTTTTTAGTCTTGCATGCTCATGTTATCTGAGACTCCTGTGTAACACCTCCCTCTTTCCTTCTCCAACAGTGAGTTTTGTGTTCTTGTCAGCAATCCGCTTCCTTCACAATGAGATCCTTTCCGCCTACAGAAATCTCAAAGTTTTACACAGATCAGATTTCAGACAGAAGGTGCAGTGCAGAACGTCATATGAGGCTGGAAAGTGCATGACAGGCCTTGCTATCAACACATGAATTACATCAGGCTTTCCCACCCTGGAAAGTTGATGTGATTTCTCAAGCGTTTGCGATTATCTGCACTAATATTCCCTGATGACCTTTGGCTCACCTTTAGCTTGTGTGTTGTAATAAAGCTGACTGATCATGAGCCTCTCGAAGCTGTCAGCTAAATGAAAATGGATTAAAGCAAGAGACGGATATCTTTTTTTTTCTTGTTCTTTTTTTAATTCCAGTGAAACTTCCTTATTATTACTTAAACATCAAATTCATCCACATAATTTTTTAATATTTTTTTTATATAACTTTATATAATACTCCTATATGTAAAACATTATTTTAACCTTTCATTCCTTCAGGTAGAAAGAAAAGGTGAGATTCAGCTTCAATAATGAACTCGATATAGCGTAGCTTGTCAGTGAACTACGGCTCTGTGTATTAATTGATGCTCCATTTGGAAACCATTTGAAAGCAGGTGATGGGGGTTTACCGCTAATCACAGAACCAGCTTTACTGACGAGACGCACATGATCATATTGTTTGATATATCCAGGCGGCAAGGAAGTCGACCGGAAGTTGAAGTCGGCCGCGTGCCGCCATCTTGTAGCAGAACTTCACTTGCGTTAGAATTCCCATTGACTCTCATTCATTTTGGCGTCACTTTGACAGCGAATAATTTTACATCTGAGGCGTTTAAAGACTCCGTTTGTCCATTATTTATTTCTAAAGATACACGACAATGTATAAAGGGCTCCATTACCTTCTATGTTACATTATGGCCCCGTAGAAACAGTTTTTGTAAAAATAGGCTAACGATTGCGCCATAACCACTCGACTCTCTGTCGCATTACCGTACAGACAGGAGGAGAAGCTCGCAGGCAATTAACTTAATATTGCGTACTGGCGTTACATTTTAGAATACTATACAAAATAATTAATCAGAATACTTATTCCTGCTCACTCACGCCAAAGAACTCCCCGCTCAAGCTCGCCGTCTCTGCAAGATTAACGATGGCAGTTTGCACGCACAGCTACTAGAAGATTTACATCTGTCAGACAGGTTGCTGACGTCATCAAGTTTAGTTTGAGTCTGCGCGTCAGAAACGGAAGTGCTAAAAAATGCTAAAAATGGGCTTCACTTGTCTCAACTGAGTTCCAATGCGGTCGCTGTGTCCGTTTCTTTTACTGTCTATGGATATATCATCCAGCCCTAGAGGCCAGCCTAAGGCACACCTGAGGCCTGTACCATGAAGCTGGATTAGCTGGCTGGCCAGGTAAGTTTCAGGTTAGTTTGCACCAATCCTGGGTTTTAGGTGCCATGTAAGTGGCTTGGCTTTTAGCGGCATTCATTGCCATAGTAACTTACACTCCATGGCTAACCTGCTCCGGGGCGGGTTATGTTCTGGTTTAAAGATCTCAAATTGAAGGTGGACCAATCAGATGTGAGGAAAGTGACACTTCTGATACAATGATTTATACAATTATTATGATTCATATTGTTATTACTATTATTTATCTATTACACACAAGCAATTTTAGTTTAACAGTTATTATAAATCATTTATTTTAAATAAATATTAATGTATACAGATAATGTAATATAAACTATAAATAAAATGTAGTATCAATAGATTACACTGTTTAAAAAATAAAAAATCTGACCTTACTTGTTCGAGTCTCTATCACTATATATTTTCAAATGTATAAACTAACTTAACAAGTTTCACTTGTCACTGCACTGATAGAGCAAGATGCTTTCTTTTTTTTTCCTCCTTCATGTTTCATATAACGTTTAAATTTGTCATATTCTTCAATCTTTTAAGCTTTAGCAAAACCTTTAACATTTAGTTTTGAATCTCGCTTGGTCTCTGGCAAGAAGTAAATCAAACCTTCTACAGGCTCCTGTGCAATAATAATGCTGTCTAATCAGCATCTTGATATGTCACACCTGTAAAGATTATCTCAGCAAAGAAGTGTTCACTAACACAGATTTATTTAGTTATTAGTCTTAGCCAAAGTAGTTTTAATTAGATTTATTTGTTTTACTTAGTTGCTTAGTTACTTACTAGTCTTTCAAATTAGCTCCAGTTGTTTTCATTTAATTCTCATTTGTTTGTTTGTTTACTAGACTTTCAGATTAGCGCCAATCGTTTTAATTAGATTCTCATTTATTTATTTACTTACTAGTCTTTCAAATTAGCTCCAGTTGCTAGTTTGTTTGCTGTACTTTGATCTGGATCTGAATTTGACCTGTGTCATGAAATCAGTTTATTAACATTTAGTTCACAGAAAGAAGAAAAACATCTTCCATGTCCTGATGAAGATATTCATGTGAAAGAAGTTGTGTTTGGCGTCTGATTAGGAGTGTGAATCAATGCGTCCTCTCAGCGGGGGATTTCTGCGCTCTAAAAGCGTGCTGCCCTGAAGGCCCTCAGTTAACCCTGCAACACTAGGGTTGTAATGTGACTAAATAACTCTAAATATTCACAAAGCCAAAAATAATTTTTGCCATCCTCAGCTCTTTAATGGGAGACAGTCTGCAGTACAGGTCACATCATTCACCTTTCGAGGGAAGTCTAAGGGTTTGCTGTGAGATAATGTTAGTTTTTCCCTGACCTCCCTGATGTTCTAACTATACTTCTTTAAATGGCCATTTTATCAGGAGTTTTTATTAGAATAGGGAGCTTTTTTTTGCAGGGAAAAAAAACACTGATCGAGTTCCCAAGGCCATAGAAGGATGAGTCTAGAGGAGGACGCATCTCACGCCGAGTCTCACACGGATGTCGTCCCTGGAAGGAAGACAGACTCCAAAGTCTTATCATAGATTTAAAAGAGTAGACATTAACGTTTGATAACTTCTCGGCTACAGCTGTTTATTAGCAACAAACGTCACTCATAGAAACGGCAGATCTGAAGGTGTACAGAAGAGATCCGGGCCGAGGAAAACAGTATGAATTTCCACGCCAGAAGAGTCACGTTGCCTACTATCACACCTCTCTGCCTGTCAAAAAGGGTATGAATGTTTAATATTTATGTTTTTTTACTGAAAAGATTACATTTATTGGTTATGGCAGAGGTTTTAGAGATTTTTGACTAGGTTGAACATTAACATACTCTATTTTCTCAGTTGTGCGACTGCAAATTCCAATAGAGCATATATTTATTTATTTCCTCCTCTCTGGAGCTGTGAAGGGGGAATAAAGCAAAACAAAATCTCAGTTGGTCATCTGATCATCAGTTATAATTTCCTGTTGCATATGAATAGCTGAACATTTCAAGTGAAAAAAGTTTGTAAACATTTGAAAGTATTTCTTCCTCATTTTGTTCAAAAGTAAATAACATTTATTTTAATATGATATAGAATATAATAATTTATGTATTTATAGAATATATTTATTTTTTATATATTATGTGTAAGTGATCATTTGTATGTACAATTAATAGTTGGAATAATATTAATGTCCATCATTTGTGTGTGTGTATATACAGGTCCTTCTCAAAAAATTAGCATATTGTGATAAAGTTCATTATTTTCCATAATGTAATGATAAAAATTAAACTTTCATATATTTAAGATTCATTGCACACCAACTGAAATATTTCAGGTCTTTTATTGTTTTAATACTGATGATTTTGAGGCCAATTGAGCACAGTAATACCATGGTCAGTAAACAATTTACCAGTGGTTTTGGCACTGTGAGCAGGTGCCAGGTCGTGCTGAAAAACGAAATCTTCATCTCCATAAAGCTTTTCAGCAGATGGAAGCATGAAGTGCTCCAAAATCTCCTGATAACTAGCTGCATTGATCCTGCCCTTGATAAAACACAGTGAACCACTGGACTTCAGGCATTTTGGCATTTCCTTCTCCCCAGTCTTCCTCCAGACTCTGGCACCTTGATTTCCGAATGACATGCAAAATTTGCTTTCATCCGAAAAAAGTACTTTGGACCACTGAGCAACAGTCCAGTGATGCTTCTCTGTAGCCCATTTCCTGCACACGCCTGTGCACGGTGGCTCTGGATGTTTCTACTCCAGACTCAGTCCACTGCTTCCGCAGGTCCCCCAAGGTCTGGAATCGGTCCTTCTCCACAATCTTCCTCAGGGTCCGGTCTACTCTTCTCGTTGTGCAGCGTTTTTTGCCACACTTTTTCCTTCCCACAGACTTCCCACTGAGGTGCCTTGATACAGCACTCTGGGAACAGCCTATTCGTTCAGAAATTTCTTTCTGTGTCTTACCCTCTCGCTTGAGGGTGTCAATGATGGCCTTCTGGACAGCAGTCAGGTCGGCAGTCTTACCCATGATTGCGGTTTTGAGTAATGAACCAGGCTGGGAGTTTTTAAAAGCCTCAGGAATCTTTTGCAGGTGTTTAGAGTTAATTAGTTGATTCAGATGATTAGGTTAATAGCTCGTTTAGAGAACCTTTTCATGATATGCTAATTTTTTGATATAGGAATTTTTGGGTTTTCATGAGCTGTATGCCAAAATCATCAGTATTAAAACAATAAAAGACCTGAAATATTTCAGTTGGTGTGCAATGAATCTAAAATATATGAAAGTTTAATTTTTATCATTACATTATGGAAAATAATGAACTTTATCACAATATGCTAATTTTTTGAGAAGGACCTGTATATATATATATATATATATATATATATATAATAGAAATGTAATTAATAATATTATTGTTTCAAAAATTAATGAACGTTTACATTTTTTTATATATATTTAATAAAATTGAGATCATAAACTTGATTGAAGAATGTCCAGCTTGTGTGAAGCTGGAATCTATACAAAGTAGCAGCTCGGATAGAAAGACCTTTTCATTGTATTATGTTTCGGTCACTACCTAATTCCCAGTTTTCCATACTGGATACTTCACAGTTTTGAAAATTGTAATATTGTTATAAAACGTGGAGAACTGTCATTATAAGGAACAAGCAGGTATGTCCAAACTTTAGACTGGTTATGTATTGCCCCTGCTAATTCATTCAGCTATTCAGACTTGGTTTTTGATTACGTTGCATTTATTTATAAAGCTATGCTGTCTATCTTAGTGTTAGTGTGGCAACATTCTTTAGCAAATCACTTTTGCAGAAAATAGTTTGTTTTATATGAACACAAATAATTTCTCTTTTGCATGTGAAACATAGAGCTGCGTTCAAGTCATTCTAAACACCTGTAAATGTCACTGGCAGGGAATTCTGATCTCCTCGTCAATGTTGTCATCACTGTTTCCACTGCCAAAAGACACACTATCGGCACTCATTCAGACAGGCTAATACTCCACTGATTTGAGTTAAACAATGGCCTGACTGTAGTGTGCTGCCCTAAATACTGCAAATCTGACAGCTTGTGGAAAAACTTGTCTGGAAGTGCTTTTGGAAAAGCTGTGATGATAAAATGACATTTGTGCGAGAGCTGAGGAAAGGTCAAGCACAATGCTGGAGGTTTATTAACATGCTGTGAGCAGCTCTCTGAAAGTCTTCATATGCATGATTGTGGAATGGAATAGTTTGGTAGCTCACGTGATACTTGCCAAGTATGTTACTTAGGGATTTGTATTTAAATGCACTTCTAGCAAAAAATTAAAGGGTTTACATTTTAACTCAAAATTTTTACCTCCTTAAAGGGTTTAAAGGCGTCTTATGATGCAATTTCAAATTTTCCTTTCTCTTTGGAGTGTTACAAGCTGTTCGTGAATAGATAAAGATTCCTAAAGTCGGGGAAGCTGTGGCCTAGTGGTTTAAGAGTTTGACTCCTAACTCTAGGGTTGTGGGTTTTAATCTCGGGCCGGCAATACCATGACTTCGGTGCCCTTGAGCAAGGCATCAAATCCCCAACTGCTCCCCGGGCTGCCCACTGCTCCGGGTGTGTGTTCACTGCTGTGTGTGTGCACTTTGGATGGATTAAATGCAGAGCAAGAATTCTGAGTATGGGTCACCATACTTGGCTGTATGTCACTTCACTTTATTATTTCAATGGGAAGTTGTGGCCTAGTGCTTAGAAAGTTTGACTCCTAACCCTAGGGTTGTGGGTTCAAATCTCGGGCCGGCAATACGACGACTTAGGTGCCCTTGACCAAGGCATCGAACCCCCAACTGCTCCCTGGGCGCCGTGTGTGTGCGCGCACTTTGGATGGGTTAAATGCAGAGCATGAATTTTGAGTATGGGTCACCATACTTGGCTGAATGTCACGTCAATGGATGGTCTGTAGTGAATGGGTGCCATCAAAATGAGTCCAAACAGCTGATAAAAACATCACAATAATCCACAAGACTCTAGTCCATAAATGTATGTTTTGTTACATGAAAAGCTGCAGTGTTTGTAAGAAACCAATTCATCAAGACGTTTTAAACTTCAAACCATTATTTGCTGCTAAAATACTAAATTTGTATTAATCTGTAAATTTGTACAGATCAAGCACCGTTCGCAAACAAAAACAGTTCTTAACATGTAATTTTGGTGTATTTTGATGTGAGAGGACAACATGGGATGAATTTTCACTGGAAGAAGTGTTATTATGGATTATGAACTGGTATTTTGGCCAGACACAACATTTTGAAGATAGGAACGTCTTACTGGACTTGTTTCTTACAAAAACAGATTTTGGCTTCACAAGATGTTAATTGACGGACTGGAGTGGTGTGGATTTTTGTACTGTTTTTATCAGTAGTAAGACTCTCATTCTGATGGCACCCATTCACTGCAGAGGATCCATTGGTGAGCAAGTGATGTAATGCTACATCTTGAATGGCCTGACGGTACAGTAAGTACATTTCCAACAAGTTTACATTTCGCCTTGTTCTTTAAACAAGACAAATGTACGTGCACACTTTACATACCATGACCGAGGTTACCCTTTATTTGAAGACATTTCGATATTACATTTTTTATATTTTGTCATTGGTTACAGTAGCATGTTGATGGGATCTTGAGGTTTGATTGGTTGGAGTCGGGATGGCAGTATATGGACAATACTCTGACTTTCAGTTTCATTTTTAAAAGATGAATTATTTTTTATCTTGTCATGCTGACTTTGAAACACTCTCTTGATTCAATTCACATTTATTTGTATTGTGCTTTTCACGATACAAACCGTTGCAAAACAGCTTTGTAGAAAATAAAAATTTCTTCATTATTCTTAGGAATAGCATTGTCCATATGGCAGATATGTACAGTAATGTACATCAAGCAGCTCACTTGCGTATATTTGAACTCTGCTCAACTTTGTTGCATTTCCAAAGATCGCTGTCACTTATGTTGCCTTAATAGCAAACTGTCAGAGAAAATGTATTATTTCTGGTACTTTTGTCACTGCAAACCGGTGTCAATACACCTTGCATACACATCAGTGTTATTTTAGTATAATTGAGAGACTTATAGTATTCATTAATATTTTAAATTCATTTTTATTTAGTTTTTTATTTAAGTTTAGTACATTTTTAGTCATTTCATTTGGGTTTGTGGTCTTTTTTTAGTAGTTGTAGTTTTTGATATAAAGTGATTTTATATCTAAAATTTCATGTATGTAAATACATGAGAATAGTGAAAATCAAATATATTTACCTGTAAATCCACCAGAAATGGAGAAGTTTAGTATATGTGTGAATTAACTGATAATAATGAAATAAACTGGCATGGATAGTTGATGGATGGAAGGAACACGAGGTAGATGTAAAGCACTGTGTTTCTGCTGCAGCTGTGGAAGAGCAGTTCAAGGTTGGTGAACCGGTCTTTATGTTCCCGTCCTTGAGTCTTGTGCTGTCTTAAGTTGTGTCACAATATTTATGAGTTAAGGGCACATGAATCACCTCACAGTCACAATTGCTAGGATGAAACGCATGTTTAAATATGAGGTAAACCAAGGTAAGGTTACATCATATTTAAAATGCAAATTTCTAAGGTCTCTAAATCAACATGATCAAAACTGTCCTGAAAACCTGTTGTACACAATCTACTACATGCCTTCTGTCATCATTCTGATGGATAGTTCAAATGCTTTTACAGTGAATGAATGCAGACCTCTTTAAAGCAAACCAAACGGGTGTGAAAAGAGTTAACTTTAACATAAAAAATGACTCCCTTCCTAGCCTTAGAGGTCAGTTTACAAAGAACACATTTTTGCATTATACGGTGCTGCTTTTTTTTTTTTATTTATGTAAACATGCATTAGATGGACCTCTTTAAATGCTGCACTTGTGTCTTGCATCTTTTGCATTGTCTACCACTTGAGTCAAGTTAAAAGGAGTTCAAGAAGATTTCACAACTTTGAGTCTGTGGTGTGACTTGTTTATAATGTGTTCTGTGTTGTTATAATATTATTGTGAATATAATTGTCAAGATCACCAGTCACCTCTGCACACTGCATTTCCCACAATCCTCCTGGCTATCCATCCTGGATTCCCGTTTCCCTTGTGCAATCTGGAAAGACCTGTAAGAGAGGAGAAAGAGTGCTCAGTGTTCAAAAGATCTGGACTGTCTTCACTATTCATCAGCTTTGGTTTTATCAAATGTACTCACCTTAGCAATTTGAGTCCATGAACCCTGACAATAATAAAAATATTGTGCTGTATGAATGGAAAGTGGGTGGGTGTGTGTGTGTGTATTAGCTGCAGGTGTGTAATCAGATGCAGGTGTGTGTGTGTGTGTGTGTGCACGGGAACAGACTGTGCATGGAATACGCATTTCTCCGCCTTGACAAAAAGCCCATTCTCGAGTAATCTCGGGAGCACTCGTCTGACGTGTTGAACATGTTCCTGGAGAGATGAAGAAAAAAATCAGTATGTCATCCAGGTAAACATATATAAACTGATCTACCACTGATCTTTCAACACATCATTAACGAGTGCTTGGAAAACCCCTGGCGAGTTGGAGAGCCCGAACGGCATCACCAAATATTCAAAGTGCCCTCTAGGGGTGTTAAAGTTGGTTTTCCATTCATCCCCCTTCCTGATGCGGACCAAATGATAAGCATTACGTAAATCCAATTTTGTGAATACGGATGCTCCCTGTAACCTCTCGAAAGCTGAAGACATCAACGGTAACAGATAGGTGTTCTTTGTTGTGATGTTGTTCAGCTCTCGGAAGTCAATACAAGGTCGCAGAGAACCATCCTTCTCACCAACAAAAAAGAATCCCACAAGGTGACAGTGTTGGAACCCCAATCCACTCGTGGATTATGTTTAATTAACCAGGGGTGACCTAAAATAATGGGAGCTACAGGGGAGTCCATGAGGTAAAAGGATATGGTTTCACTGTGGTTGCCTGAGGTGAGCAGGGTGATGGGTTCAGTGTAGTGGGTGACGTGTAGCAGTTCCTGGCCATTGAGTGTGGTGACATGGATGGGATGAGACACAGAAAGGACAGGAAGGTTCAAGTGACATGCAAGGAGAGAGTCAATGAAATTACCTTCGGCCCCAGAGTCCAGAAGGGTGTGACAGTCGTGAGTGTGGTTCTCCCACCGCAGTTTCACAGGAAGAAGAGTTGATGATGTGGTTGAGGATTTCCCGGCGGAGATCCCACCCGATAGTAGCCTCAAATTTACTACCGGGCTTGGTCTTTTACCAGGCATGAATGGATGGAATGCCTGGTAAATATAATATAAACACAATCCTTGGGAGCTCCGCCACTCTCTCTCCCTCCGGGAAAGCCGAGCTCTACCCACCTGCATGGGTTCGTGATCGTAGACGGGACCGACCATGTTCTCTCGACTCGAGCGGCCCCTTTCCGGAGAGACGTAATGGCGTGTAGGACTGACTTGTCTACCCAGGCGGTTAATCCAAGCGTCCACCTGAAGGGCCAGGTCGATCAGGCCGTTGAACGTTGGGGGCAGCTCGAGGAGGTAGATCTCTTTCTGAACACGGTCGGCCAGCCCATGCAGGAATCGATCCCACTGCGCCGCCTCGTTCCACTGGCACGCGGCCGCCAGGGTGCGGAACTGAATGGAATAGTCCGCCACTGATGATTTTCCTTGTTTCAGGTCCTAGAGCTGATGAGCGGCCTCCCTGCCGGCCGCGGCTCGATCGAAGACCCATTTCATCTCTTCGGAGAGGGAGTGGAACGAGGCGCAACACGGATGTTGATTCTCATTTGTTAAGGAAAGTCTTGCAAAAGTTTGGCTCACCAGAGTAACTCTCTGGCGCCGGAAGTCGCGGCTCTGGCCGGAAGGGGTCCTGGGAGGTCTCCCGGGGAACGGGTGGTGCAGGCGGTGCGGTGGGCGCAGTGGGAGAAGTGAGTTGATGAACCTGCTGGGTGAGCTCAGACACCTTTGTCACCAGCGCTTGGATCGCGCGTCCGGTGTTCACGATACTCTCCTGCTGCTGATCCATGCGGTTGACGCTGTGGTGAATGAATTCAGACTGTGAAGTGGTGCTCGCTGCTTCCATGGTTGGTGAGAGCATTCTGTAAAGACTGGGTGAAGGAGTGGCAGGAAGCAAGTGCGAGATGAATGAGATTTAATGAAGACAATGAGACAATACAAAACTGAGACACAAATAACGCTGGGAGGAATGCACAGTCCAAGATGGTGGTGAGGAATGACGAATCCGGAAGGCGGAGGTGAGTTGGCAGCAGGAGAGGGTGACACAGGAACTGCGGGGAAGCGAGCCGAAGGTAAGTGGTGTTGCTTGGTGGTGGGTTGTGTAGAGTGGACGGGGTTACGGGGAGACACGGACATCCAACTCAGAAACACACAAGAAAGCAAGGCATAGGTTACAAACATGAAACAACACTCTCACGAACACAAGACGCTAGACAAGCCAATATATAGGGATGAGTAATGAGTGACAGCTGTTGCTGATGACAATTAACGGAGACGCCCACAAACTAATCAGTGCTGACGCGTAACACACAGACTTCACCCACAAAGTGCAAAACCCAGAGATCATGGTTTACCAACCGTGACACGGGGACCGGACTTGACTCTGGAAGATCAACTGCAGCTGCCGTCATGTGCAACGGCGCTGGGCTGACAGGCATTACGAAAGCAGACTCTGGAATGGTGGCAATGTTGTGACTAGACTCTGAAATGGCAGCCATGTCGTGATGAGACTCTGGAATGGCAGCCATGTCGTGATGAGGCTCTGGTATGGCAGCCATTTTGTAAGAAGTCTTCTCAGACTCCCACAGTGAAGGGTGAACCATAAATTTGCAATGCAAGGTTAATATAATGTTCAAGTGTCCAATTAGGGTCATGTAGTGGCATAACGGAGCTGAGTGGCTTGGAAAGCCCTCCACGGAAAAAAATTAATTAAACATACCTCATCTAATGAAGTTAAGTGAGCCAGTTCAATAAAGTTCACTGCATAATCATCAATGGGCGATTCATCTTGACGTAGACACATAAGTTGGTTTACTGGGTTCATGACTGACCTGGAATTTACTCCTTAAAGGCTGCTGGATCCTGAGTGGCAAAGTCTTCTGTTACGATGGAGGGTCAGAGATGATCGGATCCAATTGCATTATTTATTTAGAGAATGGTCCGTCAGGCAGAAATCAGGAATGGCGTCAGGTATGTCAGGGATAACCAGAATCATAAACAGTAACAAGCAGAGGTCAGGGCAGGCAGCAGAGAATCAGACTCAGAATACACAAGCCATAGGTCAGACACGGACGAACAAATACAAAGGGAAAACGCTCTGAAATGCTAGACGGGGCTAAACAAGACTTCGCAAAGAGTGTGCTGCTTATATGGGTGTGTGTGTGTATTAGCTGCAGGTGTGTAATCAGATGCAAGTATGTAATCAGATGCAGGTGTGTGTGTGTGCAATCAGTCCCAGGAATTAGGCAGGATGGGAAATGGAGTTTGAATGAGTCCTGAGTGAGTTGTGAGTGGAGTGCCCTCTACTGAAGCTCACTTGTACTCCAGCTAGAGATCGTGACACCATCAGTTAATGTCTTGTGATGTGAAAAGCTGCATGTTTGCAAGAAACAAATCCATCATTAAGATGTTTTTAACTTCAAACCATTATTTACGGATAAAATACATGAACCATAATAACGCTTCCTCCAGTGGAAAAAGTAATCTCATCTGAATCAGAAGAGAAATCTGCACAAATAAAGCACTGTTTACAAGCAAAAACCATCCTAAACAGTTCTCAAAAGACATGTGGGTGGATTTTCAGTCATTCTAAATTATGCACTGGTATTTTGTCCAGAAGCAACGGTTTTAAGTTAAAAACATCTTAATGACTAATTTGTTTATTCCAAACATGCAGCTTTTCACTTCACAAGACATTAACTGATGGACTGGAGTAATGTGGATTACCTCTGGATTATCGGGATGTTTTTATAAGCTGTTTGGACAAGTGATGGAATGCTACTTTTCTACAAATCTGTTCTGATGCAGAAACAAACTCATCTACATCTCGGATGGCCTGAGGGTGAGTAAATTCTTAGCAAATGTTAATTTTGGGGTGAACTATTCCTTTAAATGGGTCTGAGTTTCTTTTGAAATATGGGGAAGTTGTGGCCTAATGGTTAGAGATTTGGGCTTGTAATCCAAAATTTGTGAGTTTGAGTCTTGGGTCGGCAGGAATTGTGGGTGGACAGGCATGGACAGGCACCGAACCCCCAGAATAAATGGCTGCCCACTGCTCCGGGTGTGTGTTCACTGCTGTGTGTGTGCACTTTGGATGGGTTAAATGCAGAGCATGAATTCTGAGTATGGCTCACAGTACTTGGCTGTATATCATGTCACTTTCAAAATATCCAGCAGATTTTTCCAGTGTATTTAAATCACATTTCCTCTAGTAATGCACTGTTCTGACCACTCTTCAACGTTACTATTCATTATAACTTTAAGGACTGTTTATTTACTCTGATAAGGGAGCAGCGAGAATCCTGCTCATCTTACTACCTTGAGACTTTAACAGGTTAGGTCTAGTAAATGCTTGTTTGGGGGATTTATAGAGCTGGTCCTAGCGAGGGGGTTTCCTCCTCCTCTGTTCTTTTTTGTGTCTTGTAGGTCTCTCTTACTGATTAAACAGTGAATCGTTTACCTCATTTGAAGATGATGTCACTGTGGGAGGCTGTGATTGGCTGAAAGGCTTGCTAACCCTGGCCCTGCTGGGGAGCACTGACCTCCTTTTCCTCTTTGAAAGAGGACTGGCGTGTTCTCCCTAGCAGCCTGCCTTTCACACACACTCCATCAACCCCCATCTCGCTCTGCCCATATACCTTACAGGGTCATTCCTGCTCTGCAGACCCTTTTAACTCTGTAACTTTGAAGAAATGTATATGCTTGTCTGGTAATTTAAGGAAGAATTTTAATAAAAGGATAAATTAGACTTTATGAAATGTGATTATTGTTTACGTAATGACAAGAAAATTATCTGAATGCTCATTAAGAACTAAAGCTTTTACCTAGCTTCTGATATTTTGAAATTATCAAGCTGATTTGTATAATTTAATCAGACAGGGTGGAGTAGCTTATTGATGTTTTTGCTGTTGTTTTCCCACCAGAATGATGTCATTTCTTGGGAAATTATGTCATTTAGGAACTGGCATTTGTTAGTTAAAATTATTTTTACAATTGACTGACAGAATGGAAAGTGGGGAAAGGGAAAAATGAATCCCTGTGTTCAGTGTACATCCAGTTCTGTCATCATTTATTTACCTTTATGTAAATCGAAACCTGTATGCGTTTTTTTTTTCTTATTCCTTTTTTTTCCTGCAGCTCTGCATTGATTGGGACTCCAAGAAAAAGACAAAGAAGCAACTTAAAATGTGGCTTGTGTGCTTTATTCCAAGTCTTTTTAAAATTAATTTAAAATTAAGACTTTAGAAATTAATTACTGAAAACCTTCTCCTCTGCTGTATCTCTCAAATCCTCTTTGTTGCAATACATGCATTTATTTATTTTTTAATCTAAACATATCTTAACGAAGAGCTACAGCAACAGTTTTATTATCATTAAGTTAACCTAAAACCATTCAAAATTGTTTTCGGTAACTGAAATAAAGCTGAAATAGAGTAAATTATGAATAGATTATTGTGTAAAAAAATAACATAAATTTGACTTATTTTGTGCCAAAATTACAAGTAAAAATACAAATAAAGCTAAATAGAAAAAAAGACAAAAGTACATAGCAAATTTACTAAAACTAAAATCGGTTGAAAACTGAATGTCAAAATTTAAGCTAATTCAGGATAGTAAGAAATATTATTAACCTAATATATAAATAATACTAAAATAACACTTCACAACAAAGGGGGCGAAATTCCTTTCAACAGCGTACAGGTTTGAAACGCCATTTTAAAAAATGAACATCTAAATATGAACACAACTTTTTTTCAGAAAAATATAAATAAAACTGGAAATATAAATAAATTAAAGCTAGTTCAGAGTATTATATAATACTATAATGTATATAAATAATATTAAAATAACAATGTACAGCGTACAGGTTTGAAATGACACAGGGGTGAGTAAATAATTAAATAATTTATTTGTTGTATGCACTGTACCTGTAATGTTGTGATTAAATTGAAAAAAACTAATATGATTTCATTACACACATGGTGAGGATCCATGAACATATACTGCATATCAGAAGTGACATTAACTTTCTCGCTCTCTGTTGCCTTTCACCTTCCAGTCGGGGCTGACCCGTCGGGTCTTGTGTTTAGCCAGCGGTTTCTGGCTGGGATTTATGTGAAAGGCAGGGGCCTGTCAAGACTGTGTGAATAGGTAGGAGGGGCAAATCTTGTGACTTTTCTGCCTCCCTCCCCCTTCGGTGTGTGCGTGCAGGGGGTAGATGAGCGGGACTCACCCCCGCCGTGTAAACAGTGACAGGTGATTGGACAGAACCATGGTGACATGCAGCAGCAGAGGCTGCACTGAGCCGCTCTCTAATTACCTCATTTGAGCTCGGCTGCAGACAGAGAGAGAGGAAGCTCACTGCTCCCCGGCAGATTATTGCGTTTATGTTTTATGTTCACTCAACTATTGAGAAATGCTGTGCACTCAGCCCTATATAAGCTCCCGAGCTTGTCCCAAATCACAGCCCTGCCTGCCGCCTAGTACCGGGGTAAGTAGCTTTGAAATACCAATTTATGAGTGCTTTTCTTGTATGTGTGTGAGTGAGATCGATGCGATCTGTTGGCTGCTCTGCTCTCTTTGGAATCATTCGAGAGCGATTTGAGCAGATAAATGAAACTCTAACAGCCTTAAAACAAGGTTTCAGAGATGATATTGAGTTATCCAGCCTGTAGGTTTTCTGCATATGAGGTGAAGGCATGAAAGGCAACATTCATGACTTCTCTGCAGCACAGGCTGTCTGCACTTTGAATGAACGGGTTGTTGCATACTGTATATAGGACATGAAGTGAAATTTGGTTCTCATAGGACATAAAAGGAGTGTCAGTGTTTCTGATATAAACTTGATTCTTTATTTGCATGTACAAAATGTGATTGTGTTCAAAATAGCATAGCATTCTGTATGTAATGCGTGTACTGTACATAATACGTGATTTTTTTTCAGACCTACAGTACTAGACATACAGTACTAAAATGTTCAGTATTCAACAGTGCGGTACTGTAACCCACAATGCAGTGCACTTGATTTGAGATTCTGTTTTACATTTCATTAATTAACCCTAAGTAATGTCAACATTTTTAAGCAGCATCCTGCTAAAAATTAATTTACGCAATTGAGTAAAAAAATGCTTAAAAAAACTATTAATAAATAAGGTTGGGCGCAATTTGCTAATGATCATGTGATATATATATATATATATATATATATATATATATATATATATATATATATATATATATATATATATATATATATATATATATATATTAATTTCTTTAAGAATGAAATATTACTGACCCCAAACTTTCTATCTGTAATATATCAAACTTTTTAACTTATATATATTACCGTTAAAAAGTTTGGGGTCAATAATATTTAGTTTTTAAATAAATTAATACTTTGTCAGCAAGGAGGCATGAAATTAATCAAAAGTGACGGTAAATACATGTATATTGTCACAAGCCATTTGTATTTAAATTACATGTTGTTCTTTTAATTTTTTTTTTATTCATTAAAGAATTCTGAGTCATCACAGTTTCAGCAAAAATATGATTAGAAATGTTTCTTGAGCGGCCTATCAGCATATTAGAATGATTTCTGAAGATCATGTGACACTGAAGACTGGAGGAATGATGCTGAAAATACAGCTGCACATCACAGAAATAAATTACATTAAAAAATATATTCAAATAGAAAACAGTTATTTGAAATTGTAACAATTTTTCAAAAGATTACTGATTTTCCTTTTTTTTTATAAATGCAGCCTTGGTCAGCAGAAGAGACTTCCTTTCAAAAAGATTTAGAAAACTTTATCAGCTTTATTAATGTATTTATGTTTGTATGTATTTAGTTAGTTAGATAGTAAGTAGGCAGTCTGGTAATATTCAATTCTGAATGCAGCCAAAGCCTCTTTCTGGTTTCATTTATTCCTTACTGTGTTGCAGGTAATCAAAGTGTACTGTGAAGACAACACCAGCCGTGCAGTGGAGGTGCCCAGTGACATCACCGCCCGGGACATATGCCAGCTGTTCATCCTGAAGAACCACTGCATTGATGACCACAGCTGGACCCTGTTTGAGCAGATCCCACATCTGAGTATAGGTAAGCAAGTAAAAAATACAGTTAAAAACCACAACAAACGAGAGCACAGAATACTTTTGGTGCATTGTCACCAAATACAATACAGTCACATATGAAGAGTATATGAAAAAATGTAATAATCAATTCAAACTGATTATTATAAGGAAGATGTACATTCTAAAGAAGCAGTATTTATGTTGGCTATAGGTTTTCTGAAACATGCTTTTCTTTTCAAATTTTGACATCCAACCCAGTGTTATTTTAGTATTATTTATATACTAAAAAAGTAATTTCAATATTAATATTTTGAATAATAATCTTTAATTTAAATTTTTAGAAAATTTGTAATTTTTATTCATTGTTTATTACTTCATTGTTATATTCATTTCTATTTGAATTGATTTTTATTTCCTTTTTAGTTTTAGTGATTGTAGTACTTCACTAAATATATATATATATATATATATATATATATATATATATATATATATATGATCAAAGTAGAAATACTCTCACTGAAAACAATGATATGATCAATAAGTCATGACAGTGTATTTTTTTTTCATAAATTTATCTTATTAATATAATTTCAGTTATTTCAACACTTAAGTTTAGCTTGATTTTTAAAGTCAGTTTAATCTAATTAACTTGTACACTCAGTTTGATTAATTGATTATTTTGATTAAAGCAATCTTCATTTTTTAGTTGGTAGAAGTAGGTGGACATTTGTAGCGTACTTTTTATTGTTTAAGTTGTTTAACTAAAATGACTGTTATTTAAATCAGATGTGGGATATTCCTTCTTTGATTTCTCTGACTTTAAAAACATAAAACCATTAAAAAAATAAAATAATAATAATTTGTTACTTGATTAGTAAACTTTCATTTAGTTTATAGTTTGTATTTAAAGTACTGAAATAACAAACTTATATATATGAAAAATATGATAATAAAATGTAATTTAAAATATTAAGAAACACTATTGTATCTCAGTGACATGAAAATAACAGTGATGCACATAGTTGCTACATTTTGTTGTCATTCAGTTATCAACAAAGAATTACTAGCAGCAATATACGAATGAAAAGTGATGTGTAAAAATGCAATTTTGACTCTTTTTGACTTTTTATGACTAAAATGATGGTTAACTTGAAATTATTGTCTTTTAAACCATTATATAAACATTTACATATATTCTAAATATCATCAAATACATAAATATTGACATATATTGAGTGTTTTCAAAAGGCTGAAAATATAGAGATGAAGTGAAACCATGTGTCACAGTGTCTGGGTTGTGTTCCCTGGGTTTCCATTAGGTGTCCTCCTCTTCCACGGTGTCTGTCACCTTACCACTTCCTGTTCCCTTATTTGGTCACCTTCCTCCTTGTTTGAGTTAATTGATTGTTCACCACCTGTCTCCTGTTTCCCCATTATCCTTTTGTGTATTTATACCTGGTCTGTCTGAGTCTGTGTCACGGAGTCCTTGTTTAATGTTGAAAGTTTATTCATGTCCGTCGCCTTGCCTTGCCTTGCCTTGCCTTGCCTTGCCTTGCCTTGCCTTGCCTTGCCTTGCCTTGCCTTGCCTTGCCTTGCCTTGCCTTGCCTTGCCTTGCCTTGCCTTGCCTTGCCTTGCCTTGCCTTTGTGTCTTGTTTATGTTATGTTTGGATTTACCGGTTTTGACCCTGCCTGGACTGTTTACCCCTTTGGATTACCCTTCAAATAAACATCATACCTGCAATTGGTTCCTTCTCCTGTGTTATCTGTAACACCGTACGTGACACCAT
The DNA here is from genome assembly GCF_963082965.1 of Carassius carassius. NCBI lineage: Eukaryota > Metazoa > Chordata > Actinopteri > Cypriniformes > Cyprinidae > Carassius > Carassius carassius. The sequence goes on from NC_081765.1 coordinate 31,857,528, forward strand.
GAATTGAAGAGAGATCATCAACAGCATGGAGATGATGTTTGGTCATAACCAATGCAAACAGCGTTATTGCAGTATTGCAGTGAAGATCTGTCCGTTCACTGCAGTAATTCTATGGGAATTCATTAGCATGAGATAACAGTAGTCAGACTCATCCAGATGGCTGCTTCTAAACAGTCCATTCAGTCATTAAACATGCATTTAGGGTTTCAGGAGCTGAATAATATTAAATGATAAAGTGGAATAATGAGCTCCCCCACACATCACTCTCATGGCTATTGAATGTTGCTCATTATCAAGGCATAATATTTAAAAAGAGTGCTAATAATTAATCTGTCAAGCCCACGGTGCTGTATAATGGTAAAACTCATAGAGCAGTACATTCTCAGACAATTAAACTTTAGATTCTGATCGGATAAGATGTGTTTAATGCTATAAAATGCTGAAAAACAAACACTTGTAACAGCATGTTAGACAGAAGTTGCTACAGGAAAACATTAACACTATATAAGTCTCTTGCTTACCAAAGATACATTTATTTGATCAAAGATACAGGGAAGAAAAAAAACACTAATATTGTGAAATGTTATGTTTTCTACTGTAATATATTTTAAAATGTAATTTATTGCTCTGATCAAAGCTGATTTTTCAGCATCATTACTACTGTACAGTCTTCAGTGTCACATGATCCTTCAGAAGCATTTTAAATTGTTATCAATGTTGAAAACAATTGTGCTGCTTCATATTTTTGTAAACACTTTCTTTCAGGATTCTTTGATGAATAGAAAGTTCAAAAGAACAGCATTGATTTGAAATAGAAATTCAAACCATCAGACTTTGTAAAACTCTAAGTGTCTTGACTGTTACTTTTGATCAATTTAATGCATCCTGTCTTTGTCCTCATAATCTTTTATCAAAATTTAATACTTCACTGTTCACATTACAAAGTCTCAACCTACATTTTGTTCTGGTTAAATATCCACTTTTGATCACCTTACATTAGTAAAATAGGTTACACATTTAATTTTTTATGCTCTTGAATGCAATTTTTTTTGCTTTAGTGCATATGTATGGTTCATAAATTCATAAGCATGTACCAAACTAACTCTTGTTTGTGATTTCCAGAGAGAACCATAGAAGACCATGAGTTGGTTGTGGAGGTTCAGTCCGGCTGGGGAATGGACTCACACTGCTGTCTGTACTTCAGGAAGAATTATGCCAAATACGAGTTCTTCCAAAAACCTCTTGTAAGTATATGTGTGTGTGTGTGTGTGTGTGTGTGTGTGTGTGTGTGTGTCGTGACACATGCTGCCATGCTAATGTATAATTGATTTGCTGAGGTTTAACCTAACATCCAGGTTACCTGTTCAAAGTCATTAAAGTTTGAAACAGAGGCACACAATAGGGCTCTTTAATTGTACCGGTTAAGAATTCAAGCTAAGGCCTAAATAATAAAGTACAGATCACTAACTCCTGTGAATTTCAAGGTCACAGATGCTAATACCAGATTTAACAAAGAGCCTTTAAGTGCTTTCTTTTATAGTAAATATAAAATGCTCCTAATACCTCACAGATGTCATTGTAATAGGTGTCAAATAGATGAAATTGCAAGTCTCTATGACAAGTAAACTTATATATATGACACAGTTTTAGTTTTTAATTCATCTGTATTTACTCAGTGCAACTTATAACATCGAAGTGAAAGAAGTAATAAATAAAAAAAACATAATCACTGAGATGGAAAAAGGATCACCCCCCGCCCCCCTCATAAAAATGGCTTGTAGACTCAATCTGGTGTAGCTAATCACCGTCTCAATGGCACACAAAGACATTTGAGTTTCAAATGTGATCAGCTGTGCACATTTTGATCAGCTCAGCATGAAAAGAGCTTTCCTGGAGCATTCCAGTCCTTGCTAGTGCAACTGAAGCAAACAATCAACTATAGGTGGCAAGGCACTGTCAAAAGATCTCTGGGATAAAGCTGTGGACAGGCACAAGTCAAGAGATGGATACAAAAGCATTTCAAAGGCTTTATCATTTAAATCTGTTATTAAGAAGTGGAAGGTCTTTGGTTTGACAGAGAGCCTCCCTGGATCAGGACGTTGTTTAAAACTGAATGAAAGAGCTGGAGAAAACTGGTCAGAAACTCTGAAGCAGCTGCAGGAATTTATTACAAACAGTGACCATTCTGTGCATGTGAAAACAATATCACAAATTCTCCGCAAACGTGGCGTGTATGGGAGTGTTGCAAGAAAAGCAGCTCATCATCCAAATTACAGCATTCCTCCAGTAAAGCATGAAGGTGGTGATGTCCTGTTCTGGGGTGTTTCTCTGCAGCAGGGACTGGAGCACTTGTCAGGATAGAAGGACAAATGGATGGGGCTAAATACCGTCTTCTTGAAGAAAATCTGCTGCCATCTGCTAGAAAGCTGTCAATGGGAAGAAGTTTTACCTTCCAACATGACAAAGACCCAAAGCACACAGCAGAACTGAGCACACAGAGGTTGAAGAAGAAAAAGCTGAATGTCCTTGCATGGCCTAGTTTAAGCCCAGACTTAAACCCCACTGAAAATCTGTGAAATGACTTGAAGACTGCAGTCTACAAACGGTCATCATCAAATTGAACTGAACTTGAGCAGTTCTGCAAAGAAGAGTGGGCAAATACTGTTCTAATGTTATTAGAAACAAATCCCAACAGACTAAAGGCTGTAATTAAAACAAAAGGTGCCTTAACAAAATATTGACAGAAAGGGTGATCCCTTTTACAACTATGTAATTCCGTTTTTTTTTTTTTTTTTCTCTGACATCTTTTCCTTGGATGGTAATACAGCTGTATAAAACAGACTGTCCATCTTCATTTCAGGCTGCAAAGGAACACCATGTGATTATTTAAATATGTATATATATTAGTGCTGGGCAACGGTTATATATATATTTAATCGCGATTAATCACATTATTGTCTGCAATTAATCACATTATGCACAAAACTAATAATACATTTAAAATTAGTGTATTGTGCTCTTTTTTAATTTAAAAGTAGGCCTACTACTATATGAACAAAAGTGTAATAACATTTGGTGAGCGGGTATAGACTCGTGTGTGTGTGGGATGCGGGAGGATAATTAGGGTGTGCTCACACTAGGACGTACAGGATCACGTTTGACCCCCAAAGCCTGGTTCGTTTGTCTAGTGGGATCGCTCCATTCAGCAGTCCCTGGCTCGGTTGGAAGAGGTGGGCAAGAGCATGGTTCAGTTATATATAGATCAGTGAGTGTGAGCGCTAACCGCGCTGGAGCACAGATCTTCTGATACGTGCTGCATGATTGTGTGAATATTTATGAGCAGCAAAAGTGATGGATCTGTAAAGCAATATATCGTGAGAGGGCCGTTGTAATGAATTAAGCCTTCATATTAATCGGGAAGAAGGAGGCGGGAACCGGCGGACAATCCAATAACATTTTAATAATACAAAATAAAACACAAAACAGCGCACCAGCCCCTCACGGACGACTGATGCGCACAAAATAAAACCAAAACACAACTAAAAGCCCAGGCCTGGTCCTCTCTCGTCCTTCACTGTCGTCGCTCCAGTTTTATATCCTTCCATCTCCTATGTGGGACTCGAGACCGGCGGTGGGCTGCAGGTGCCACTGATTTGCCCAATCATTGCCGGCCTCACTCCTTGTTCCCACGTCCCTCGGCCCCGCCCCACTTGCCACAGCCGTGTGTTACCGTGTCCCATACAACTCAGAATAATAAACCACAAAGTTAACAAAACAATGCAGTCCACTGTACTGAGCAAGAGCGCTTCTCTGCTGTCTTCATGTGCTATCAGAAACTTCCTATTTCCAACTTAACTTAATAAAGTCATGATTACGAGCTTGTTGCATTCTTTTCTGTTAAAAATAACAGTGGACAGTGGTTTGAATGTTGATGCTTAGCCTAAATAATTTGATTGAGAGCATCCCCTCCTGTGACCCATGATTTGTATGTATGTGTATTCAGAGCCAGTGAGCAACGGACTTTCATAATAATAAAAAAAGTATGCTGATTTACATCTCAAGAAACATTTCTGATTATCAATGTTGAAAACAATTGTTCTGTGGGTGATTGCAGGACTTTTTCCCAGAGCAAATGGTGTCAGTCTCCAGTGAAAGCAACGGAATCATGAACCACTCACAACTTATACAGGTGACAACCTTCTTATGCTATTATTATTATTAAAGGCACATAGAGTCATTAGCCCTTTCTCAATATGCTCTTTTGTCTCAATATGCTCTTTTGTCATCAGTCATTGCCCAAGTACTGTTCCAATTTAAAGTTCACAGCTAGCCAAGTACAGTTCAAATCCCCAAATGTTCTTCTTACGCCCCTTTTATCAAGGATGCATCAAGACATCAATACTTGAGGTATCCCTGAATGCATTTTGCACTGAACAGTGAGCGTTAATGGCAGAGAAGAAAAGCCATTTAATTTTCAAATGACTGCTGTTTTGTTAAAACGTGCAGTGCATATGCATCATATGATCAGGGCAGGTTATATTTCACCCTAAAAAAAATAAATAAATAAAAGGTTTTTTTCTTTTGTTGTGTCATATTTATATTTTATATAAGGTATATTTATATTTATTGCAATGTGTGTGTGTGTGTGTGTGTGTATATATATATATATATATATATATATATATATATATATATATATATATATATATATATATATGAAATTACATTATTATTATTATTATTAATTTCCTATAATTTTTGCTTTGAAATCACCTAGATGCTGTTGTAGTTTTTATTAGTATTTTGTTTTAGTTCAAATTTTTATATTTTATATTTTCAGTTTTCATTTTAATTTTAGCTAAAGTTTTTCTAATTTTGTTGTGTGTCTTATCATTATTATTATTATTATTAATATTTATATTATTTTTAATTTTTTTATATTTATTTCAGTTTTAGTTAATTTAGTACATCAAGTTAAACTGATTTCAAATGAGAAATGTTGCCTTGGCATTAGCTGAAATAAAATGATATTTTATATATGCGTATATGTGTGTGTGTGTGTGTGTGTGTGTGTTTGTGTGTGTGTGTATATATATATATATATATATATATATATATTTCAGTTAAAGTTTGTTTAATTTCAAGAAATTTTAATGATGATAATAATAATAATTGTCTGTTTACTGTACTTTTTTACTTTAAAAAATAAAGTAAAATATTGTTTAAAGACTGAGATGTATAGTGTTTTAGCGTGTTGTGTCTGATGTTCCTTCTTCAGACCTTCCTCAGTTCCAGCTCTTGTCCTGAGATTCACGGATTCCTTCACGCCAAAGAGCACGGCAGGAAATCCTGGAAGAAGTTCTACTTTGTGTTACGAAGATCAGGACTGTACTTCTCTAACAAGGGCACATCAAAGGTGGGTCTAGATCGTCACGTTCTGCTCGCGGTTACTCACTAAATCTCTCCACCTCTGATCTCAGTTTCACAGAGTCTGCAGGGATTAGCTTTAATAGTTCACAATACCACTTGCTCTTACTATAAGAATCCCTCTAATGTGAGCTGCTTGTCTGAAATGCATCTCGAGTTGTGAGATTGTGCAGGAACTTACAGGTCCATTCAGGTGCTGTGGTTAGGACTCTTATCTGATGCAGCCTTGTTACTAGATGAGATATAGTCAGATATAACAGTGCAGCTTTATGGGGCTTACTTAGTCAAACTGGTCGAGCCAGATTTTGTGTAACACTCCTGGTATGCAGAGAGCTGAACCCTTCAAAGTCCCACAACAGGTGAGCTGTGTACTCGTACACTACTGTACCAACCTGCTCTGCCCTCGCTCTTTTACTTTCCCTTTACTTTGTTCTTTTTACTACAATAGTGCTTTTGTTCAGGAGCTCGCTCTCCACTACATGATATTGGGCTGTTTCTATGGGTACTTAAAAAAAACCTCATAAAACACTATATACACTTCATATGCTCATTACTTTATAAAATTTGTCCACAAACAAATACTGTATATGCATCAGATAATTCTATCTTAAATTATGTATTTAGTTTGATAACATAGTTAAATTACATTTTGCACATTTTTGGAATTAAATTGGTGACACCTTTGCTTTGTCATTGGTGTGGATACAGCACCACATCAAAATAAGAATAATAACAATGTTAAATTAAAAAATCAATAGAATATGCTGCAAGAAAATAAGGACCATTAAGATGTTTTTGTTCTCTATTATAATGTATAATTGTTTAATTGTAAAATTTAAAAATAATAATTATTAATAATTTTATTTATAATAATAATAATGCACACAACTAATTTGGCAGAATAGCAGCTTGATTGGAAATTATATTTAATACAATTTTTCACAACTAATATTTAATATTCTCTCAAGGTCTTCACCGATACTGTCGTAACGTAAATAAATAAATCAAAATAGGAACCAAATTGTTTGTCATGATGGAAATGATGCCATTTATTATACACAGTCAAATCATAATCTACATCTGTATAATTAGGTTTCACACAGTTTAGTTTTTTAGTTTTACTATTTAAAAGTGCAATACAGTTTTTTCTTATGCATTTTAATATCGTAGGTTAACATTTTGCATTAAAACGTTTGAAAAGTAGCTAAATAAAGGTATTGTGGAACATTTTCCAATGTGTTAAATGTGACCTTGATATAACAAAAATACATTTTTACGTGTGTGTGTGTGTATGTATATATATATATATATATATATATATATATATATATATATATATATATATATATATATATATATATATATAATATTAGTATTCAAAATGAATTAAAACATAAGTGCGAGTTTTGAAGAAACACATAAGTGAATTAATTCAGCCAAGCAATCAGACCAGATTCTGTTTTTTTTGGCTGTTATATTTTAGTGTCAAAGGTGGAAAAAGTTCTGCCAGTTTTTGAGTCCACACCTTATTAGTCTGTCTCTGTCAGTTTGGAAATGAGACAGGTGAGGCTTATAAAGGTGAGACAAAGCCTGGCTTTGTGTTTTTTTATTTTTGTCTTTTTCGTTTGGCTCACCTCACTAGCAGTGTTGCTGAGATGAAGCTCCTGCCGTTGGAACAGGTTTCCATGCTATCTCTCACCATGGATGTGCATATTACAGCCTCAGTGTAACTGAAGCCAACAGCCTTAGTTTCATTTTGAGCTTGCGGCATTGACTTCATGTAAAATAACAAATTCTACGAGGTTTAAAGATGTGAGAAAATGTTCTTCAAATCCACTTTAGATACTCATGTACTTTTGATAACCAATTTGAAAGCATGTGTGAGTGTAAATGAGCAGCAGTAGTGCAGCCGCTGAGACAAAGTAAATTGAATTTCAGCAAACTGCTGCAGGAAACACTGTCTGGCTGTTAGTATTTCTTTAATATGGCATTTTGAGGGGTGTTGAGGACGCGGGCGTTCTGGTGCAGGTAAACAGTTAACAGTCCCCTCCTCATGTGCACCGGTCAAGTCTTGTGTTTCTAGTCTGTGATTGGTCACACATTCTCTTCTCTATATTACATTACAAATTCCACACGTGTCACTCGTATCCAGACGGTCTATTAGATGCCGTTCATGTCTCACATGTTTGGATTTATTTCTCGCTACAGCAGTTTACCGCTGGAACGATGCAAATGAACTCACATACACACTCACACCTTTGACTGTAATGATTGATGACTTTTTGAAGTTTATATTGTATATTAATTGTTAGTTAATATTTTTAATTAATTAAAAATACAAAGCTGCATACAAACTATTTATAACATTGATATTAACTATATAACAATTCATGTTTCTTGAGCAGCAGATCAGCATATTAGAATGATTTCTGAAGATCATGTCACACTGAAGACTGGAGTAATGATGCTGAATATACAGCTTTGATCACAGAAATAAATTACATTTTATAATATATTCAAATAAAAAAGGATTATTTCATATTTCAATAATATTTCACTATATTACTGTATTTTACTTGGTGAGCATAATTGTCGTTTTACTTTCAAAAACAAAAAAATTGTAATTAGAATAGTTCAAAATTTCAATGACTGATTTTTTACACACTTTTTAACAAGGACACATTAATCAAAAGTGACATTGAAAACATTTACAATGTTACAAAAGTTTTCTGTTTAATGCTGTAATAAATGTAATAAATGCTGTTCTTTCTATTCGTCAAATAATCCTTTATCACGGTTTCCACAAAAATATGAAGAAGCATAACTGTATTCAGCATTGATCAAAACAAGAAATGTTTCTTGAGCAACAAATCAGCATATTAGAATGATTTAAATTATAATTTACTCTATTTTTTTATTGTCTTGGTGAACATCAGATACTTTTCTCACTTCTTTAATTTCTATTTTGTAATATATAAAAATTATGTAGTTTGTAGAAATTAAGTATTTGTAGAACACATATATTGATAAACTGATCACAAACTCAACTGGATAACAGAGAACTTTTTTCTCTTTTATTTATTTGTTTTGTAGATAGTGTGCGTGTCAATTTAATGGTTAATTTAGGAATAGATAGCAGTTAAGTCTGTTTTGGATGTGGAATTCCTATTTTAATGTTGAATTATTATTATTTTCTATTTTCTAAAGGAACCCAGACACTTGCAGTTCATTGCAGAGTTCGGTGACAGTGACGTCTACACGTTATTATCTGCCAAAAAAGTTTACGGCGCCCCGACAGACTATGGCTTCTGTGTGAAGGTAATTCAGTGCAGAGACTTCCAGACACTTTCTGTCTTCAAATCATGCTTTAGAAATGATCTCACTGTAAGACTGGATTATAAACAATTGCAGCAGTCGAGGTCCGTGTTAAAAGTGGTTTTATGATATAATAAACCCTCATTATGTCTCAAATTTATTGTTTATTGTGGGTTCTATAAAACTGCCATCAAACAATCTGTCTGGCTCCTTATCTTTCGTGAACTTTGTAATGTTTCTTTAGTTGATCTCTGCTCTGACGTGTGACAGTGGGAATATTAGAAAAATGTATTGTAAAATCTATGTATTGTATTGTATTAGTTAAAAGATGATGTATCGCTGTTTCAGGAGCATGACTGTATATGGATACTTACCAAGTAAATGAATAAATGAACATAAAATATTGCTTTTGTTATTTAAGACAGTGAAAAAACACAATTGTAACTTTCTAAAAGCTTTTAAGAAGCTTTTAATTATACTGTAATGAATTAAAACTTCCTATTCATCCGGAAGAAGGAGGCGGGAACCGGCGGACAATCAAAGGACATTTTAATAATACAAATTAAAGACAAAACAGCGCACCAGCCCCTCACGGCGACTGACGCGCACAAAATAAAAAACAAAACACAACTAAAAGCCCAGGCCTGGTCCTCTCTCGTCCTTCACTGTCGTCGCTCCAGTTTTATATCCTTTTATCTCCTTTGTGGGACTCGAGACCGGTGGTGGGTCGCAGGTGTTGCTGATTTCCCAATCACTGCCGGCCTCACTCCTTGTTCCCACGTCCCTCGGCCCCTGCACTGCTGCTCGGCCCTCCACCGGCTGGGCGATCTCCTCCGCGGTGCCTGGCGGTGGCACTGGACGGCCCTCGGCGGACGGCACGACACTCCTCCGCCGCCCGGTGGACGGCGACGGCTCCTCCGGTTTTGGGCAGCCGGCAGGAGTCCCCCGTTCCCTGCTCCTCCCCATTCAGGCGGACGGCAGCAGGCTCTGGCTCTCTGGCGAACGGCGCCGACTCCTCCGCTCCCTCACGGACGGCAGCCGTCCCTCCAGATCGCGGGCGGTCGGCAGCTCCAGCCCACCGCCTCGAGCGTCCATGGCGGCACACTCCTCGCCTGCTCGATGACATCGCGGATTCACCACAGCGGCGAGGGATCTTCAGCAGCGCGTCCCTCCTTCTCCCGGGCTTCGGCACCACTGTAATGATTAAACTCTAATAATCACCGGGAAGAAGGAGGCGGGAACCGGCGGACAATCAAAGGACATTTTAATGATACAAAATAAACAAAACAGCGCACCAGCCCCTCACGGACGACTGATGCGCTCAATATAAAAACCAAAACACAACTAAAAGCCCAGGCCTGGTCCTCTCTCGTCCTTCACTGTCGTCGCTCCAGTTTTATATCCTTCCATCTCCTCTGTGGGACTCGAGACCGGCGGTGGGTCGCAGGTGTTGCTGATTTCCCAATCACTGCCGGCCTCACTCCTTGTTCCCACGTCCCTCAGCCCCGCCCCACTCGCCACATATACACTTTAGCATGATGAAAAATATTAAACAAGACAAAGTTTATTTATATAGCTCATTTCATACACAATTCAATGCACTTAACATAAAAATAGTGATCATAAAAATTGCATAAAAGAAACAAGAAATAAAAATAAATTGTATAAATTATTTAATAAAAAAAATGGATGAATCGAAAAGAAGAAAGTATACATTGAAATGACAACAAGGAAACATTTAGGGAACAATTTATGAAAGATCTTATCTGAAAGGAAAACTGAGCTCTGAAGTGTAGATGTGTCCTTATATCCAGGCAAGCAAGTCCAGTTCTGCACGTGATCTGAAGCTGCTCTGTGCAGATGATGAGCAGACCAGGACATGTTGGGTAACAGCCATGCGCCTCTTCAAGGTGAGAACGGTCTCACTGTAAGGTTTGTCCCCATCACATCTCTCAGCGACAGCTGAATCCTCAACTGTGAGGAAACTCAAACTGAGGCTCTGTTCAAATGTACTCCTGACATAATAAACTGCAAAAACAAAGCAGCCAGAAGTCATTCATTTTCACTTAGATTTGACGATTTCCGCAGAGATTAGTGGCAAAGTAATATAGTTATTTGTGTTAGTGTAATGCATACGCATCACTAAGAGTTATATACGTTACATTGCAATGGACTACATACACACACACAAATGGAATAATTCATTTCAGTCCTTGTGTCCTTTTTTTTTTTTTTTGCATTCAGCTATGTGTTATGCAGTTTTAGAAGCTGCATTTAGAATAAATGTATACCACCATTCCAAAGTTTAGGGTCGTTGAGATTTTTGAAATATTTTCTATTAGAATATATATTAGAATTTTTTTGTTAATGTTTATGGTTACTTTTGTAACCGTAAAAATAAATATAAATATATTTATGTTTATGGTTACTTTTGTAACCATAAAAATAAATATAAATATATTTATTTTTATTTATTTTTTTATTTTGAAAAAAAAAAAAGATATATTGGCTACATTAAATAGCTTCAATGTAGTTATTTATTTTAAATAAATAGCCTTTTTACCTGGGAGTTTAATTTAACTACAGAGTCATTTGTATTATTCTAAATCAGAGCCTTTTGAGGTTATGTCTCAGTTAGGATGCTCCCTCAGAAGGCAGCTGCCTATGAAGGCTGTGGAACAGAGCTGTAATGTGTGTTTGTTTGTTTGTTTGTTCACAGTACGGTATGCAGCTTTACCAGAACTTCATCCAGCCCTATCAGAAGCAGAAGAGTTCTCCAATGGTGAGCAGACTCTAGTCTGTAATCTGTCATGTATGTTTAGCACAGCAGAATGTTTTAACCACGAGAAGCTCCACAATAACCATAAACACGGTACAGTCGTACAGTGGAAACCAGCACTGAAACACTGTCATTTCTGCTCGGCATATCCTTGGCAGGTTTCTTGTTTTCATTAGAAAGCACTTTATCATTTTAAAAAGACTCAAAAAGGCTCAAGGTTAAAAGTTCAAGATGTAATCTAATTTAACAAAGGTTTCTTAAAATTAGTTTTCTCTTGTTTTCTTGGTCTTGTGGAAACAGAAGTAATTTCTAAACTCAATATCTTGCTGCATCATGAATGAATTGTGTTTTAGTTTGATGTAAGTGGTAGTCAGACTTCTGAAGCAGTGTCTGACACTTGAGATGAAGGCAGCAACACGATCGTCTCAAACACTATAGGATCAGTGCGGTCCGTTTCATCACCAATGAGACCAAAATGTCTGCACACTTACAGTATAGAATGATGTTTGACAAATGATGATTAAATGGTTTGCAGATGACTAGAAAAAAATGGTGAACTGCTGTGAGAAAATGAAATCAAGATTACAGGAAAACTTCTTAATGTTTTCTGAATGTTCAAAGAATGTTGAAAGAATGTTTTCTGAATGTTGAAAGAATGTTCTGATCATGAGAAAACAAGACAGAAAAAAAAAATAATGCATGGTCTCTTATGGCCTCCATATATTTCCTCATAAAATTATATATATATATATATATATATGCACCTATTTTTAGGACAATTGTATTTATTTTGAAATATTATGAATTTATGAAATATTTTTAATGAGGCACACTATTTACTTAAATAAATTAATACAATTAGCTTAATCTCCGCTAAATTCTAGCTCTAAATTCTAATGCATCAGTTTGTTTAACTATATATATATATATATATATATATATATATATATATATATATATATATGTGTGTGTGTGTTGTGGACCTGCCTATACTAACACACTCTTTAAATACAAAGAAAAAACATTGCGCCAGACTTTAGACCAGTTTTGAGTTGGTCTATGGTGCAGTCTATTTTCAGCTCCTTAAAATAGCATTGCACCAGCAATACGCCTGAACGCACCTCTTTTTTAGACCAGCACCCCCATGGGCGCACAAATCAGCGCAAATGCATTTGCTAATTAAACGACGTGGCACTGGATGGGACAATGTGAACGGTGCCGGACGGAAACTAGCAAACACACTTGTGCTGTGCCTTGCGTCGCATAGCGCCGGATGTATTATAGGGCCCTCTGTGTGTCTGGATTTGCTTTATTTCACTTTGTTCCTCAGACACAGATAAGCAGTTGATGCAGAATGAGGTGAAGCTATTGTGTGTATGTGGAATTATTCTATCATCCATTGTCATAAACCCTCAGTGCTCATGTATTAGTGCGTTTGTATGGATACGAGCACATGGCTGAGATTAAGGACCTTTCAGAAGTCATAATCACTGCTTCCCTCGCTATAGGCATCGCTGTGGAAGGAAGTCCTTCTTTTGTTTGATAAGTGAGTCTGCTCTTGAAAACCAGCACAGCTGTAAGCCCTTCTCAACTCAACATTCTTCAGAGGCGCCTGAACAAAGTAACCAGTGTTCATGTAGAAAAATAACAAAATCCATCTCAGACTAAGACCAGTGAGACTGAATTCATAGATGAGTTCAAATGACTATTCGTAGATCCATAGAATTCATAGATGATCTAATAACAATAATATCTTCTGTAGAGCTGCTTTAAAGAAGCAATTGAATTTATTTATAATTTATGCATTTTGCAGTCAGGGTTATTATAGTTAACTAAAACTAAAACTGAAGCTAAATTTAAATATTGATATTATTAAAGGAATAGGGGAGGCAATAGCAAGCTAGCTTTCAAAGCATAAGATCCCACCCTCCCTGCACATTACTCTCCAAAGCCACGCCTCCTCCAAAACACACAAAAGCGATCAGGCAGACTAGAGGCCAACCAGCGACACAATGAAATTGGATGAGTGCAATGAGTGGATGAATGCAACGCTGTAAGATAAGCTCATGTCTCATTCACTGGTGAGAAAACATTACCGTACAAAGCACATAATATTACAATAATAACACCTTCCATTCTCGCTCGGTCTGCAGTAATGTAATGGAACGAGCTGATGACAGATCACGTCTGAGCGAACAGGGTGTATGGAGGTATGCAAATACATATGTTGACAGGCGAGGAGGACAGCCTATCTTAGCCCTCGGACCGCCGAATATGATTGGAAGAACAAGTTATAGTCCTACACCTTCCACAAACAATATTAATACATATAGAGCATTAACTGTGATTAAAAGTGATTGCTATCGGGATCTGACTTTCAACTAGCATAACAAAAATGTTTTTCAACCAAATCACGTACTCTGCCTTTAAATGTTCAATATCTAACTACCCATCATCTTACTTTTTGACCATATAAAATTTTATAGCAAAAATGCACCAAATTGCATATCTTTTCCTCCTCGAGTATGAGATTTATGAGCCATAAAATTAATATGTAAGCTAATGTATCAAATATGATACTGAATTCAGAAATTCCAATTTTTGGGGGGCGAAATGGTAATGTTCTTCATGAGATTTACTATCGCATCTTTACATGTGTTTTCAGAGGAGCATCTCAGAGAACTCGCTGGTGGCCATGGACTTCTCAGGACACAAGAGTCGGGTGATCGAGAACCCATCAGAGGTGCTGTCAGTGGCTGTGGAGGAGGGCCTGTCGTGGAGGGTAACGCACACTGCATACTAGATTGTGACAGACTGTGATGAAGACTCTTCAGAGATATGAAGGATGTAATTCTACTCTATAGGTTCTCAAGATTAACATGAGACTAGCGAAACTGTGTGTTATCCCCTTTATCAGAAATGCCCCTTAAAAATGGAGCATTGTAAAAAGAGGGTCAGAATGACCCTGTTTTTTTTCTACATTAATATATATATATATATATATATATATATATATATATATATATATATATATATATGTATATATATATATATATATATATATATATATATATATATATATATATATATATATATATATATATATATATATGTATATATATATATATATATGTATGTGTGTGTGTGTGTGTGTGTGTGTGTGTGTGTGTGTGTGTGTGTGTGAAAAATAGGGCTGAAACGATTCCTCGAGTAACTCAAGTAACTCGATTACAAAAAATTATCGAGGCAAATTCCTCTGCCTCGAAACCTCTTTTAATTTATTTTAAATCTCACGTCAGGTTCTTTCGCAATTATTTTTTTTTAATGTGACACAATGCGTTTGCGTCACCCACAAAGCGGAAGGAGACACAAGGAATCAGCAGTGTTCTGATTTGAGGGCGCGGGCAAACATAAAGAGAACGTCGTGGCGTGTGTCCATTGCACGATAGAGCTGGCATACCACAGCTAGGGCCCTATGATTTCCGCGATGCAGAATCCAGTCATAAAAACGGAATTTACAGTTTAACGCGGAATGGCACAGAATTTGCCAAATTTTGAATGAATTAATCAAAAATAGGTAATTGAACTTACATCAAATCATGATATGGACTAATATCTGTTAATATTAAGCTGGAAACAGTCTATTTAAATATGAATCCTGCATGTTCTGCGTGTCTCTGTTAATGAATGGAGCAGAAGCGCATCTTCCTTTATCACACACACTGAAGCGTGCGTGACACTCGCGGTGATTTCAGCGTCTGCTTTCTCACTAAATAAGGACGTGAACACATGAACAACATCTCCAGAACTGCTCTGACAGTCACTTCATGAGCATTTGACTGTTTGATTTGAGTAAAACTAGCCTCACATCACATACACTGAACTGTAAAGGTACGTCAACCCGTCAAAATAAAAGTCCTGTTTAGTTTCGTTATTGCGGTTTAGTACCAAAAAGTTAAGTTTCAATAATTAAAAGATAAATTTAATTAATGTTTTAGGTGTTTAATGTTTAATGTGCATCTCAGAAAATGCTTTATTTAAAACCCCAACTGAATGGCACTTAAATGCACTTAATTCATCTGTCAACTTTATTGTCATTGTTCACAGTACAGGTACAGTTCTAAAAAAGGAAACTTGGTTGTTCATTTTAAGAGACCCAGGAGTCTTATTTTCTCTTGCATAATTAATATTTATTATATAAGCAAAAACACATTTTATCCGATTACTCGATTAATCGATGGAATTTTTTGGTAGCATATTCGATTACTTAAATATTCGATAGCTACAGCCCTAGTGAAAAATAACTCTTAACATTATCAGTGAACCTCAAGGAAAACATTATACATTCATAATATAAAAATATATATCATAAAATATCCATGTTATGTCCCCTTTAATAGCCTCTCTGCATTAAACTTAACTAAAATAAATAAATAAATAAATAGTGTTAGTGTTGTTTCCACAAATTTTTCCTTTATCCAGTGTGAACAGTTAACTGCAGTTATTACTTTTGTAGTATCTCTGTTTTTTGGATGCATTATTTGATCAGACCGCTAAAAGAAAATATTGAAAATATGATATAAAGAAATGTAATACTTTATATATACATTTGTATGTGTTCTCATCTTCTCTAGAGGAAAAGCTGCCACAGGCTGAGCTCTCATGGGAGTCCGTCCGCCTCTCAGAGCTCTATGTCCAGCATAGGTCAGCGCACAAACACACGTCAACAAAACAGAGTAAAAACTTGATGATCCTCCCTCCATCTGTCTGACATAAGGATGTCATTCTCTTCTCTAGCTATCCATGTGGCTCAGCCGTGGTTTTACTGCAAACTGTCCCGGGACGAGGCTCAGAAACTAATCAGTCAGCAGGGCCTCATCGATGGGTATATTCATTTAAAACTAGAATAATATCGATTTTTATTTGATTATTTTTATGTTATTATTCTCATTGATTAGTTACACAATGATGTCATTTTCAAAACACTTGATTGTGAAGATGCAATAAACCGAAGCTTCTTGTTTTCTGAATCTATAGAGTCATTTCTTTCTCTCTTCTCAGGGTGTTTCTGGTGAGGGACAGTCAAAGTAACCCGAGGACATTTGTCCTGTCACTGTGCCACACGCAGAAAATCAAACACTTTCAGATTGTTCCAGTAAGTCTGACCCAACACAAATGAACCGTAGCACTTTCCATGAGTACGGTACAAAATATGATTTTTCAAGAAATTAATTACAATTCATTACTATTATTTCTAAATAAAAATAATACATTTTGTATTTAATTGAACAAACTAGAAAAAAATGTGTTACAGAAAAAATGTATTAAACAAACAAATTATTAATATTAATTAAAACTATATTATAATAGTATATATTATAATAAATGTATAATTTATTCAGAAAAAAATGTGTTAACAACTTTGCCATTTTTTTGAGTAAACTAAGATGTTTGTCACTCAGTAGGAGCTAACTAGGATAGTGCTGGTTTAAAGTGGCAAGTTAATGATTATATTTAAGCTTATATTATCCTTAAATTAATAAAAAATATTGTTGTGTGTGTGTAAAATATGCATATAAATGCATGGGTGTCACAGTTTTAAGGAGTGTTATAATTTGAGACATGGCTAAATATTATATATATAAAAAATATTTAAAATTATTATCTAATTTTAATAGTAAAATATATATATATATATATATATATATATATATATATATATATTGTTTTTTTTTTTTTTTTTTTTTTACTATTAAAATTAGATAATAATTGTAAATATTTTTACTACCCTTAAAGTATCAATTCCACAGATTTGAGAGGAAGATATTTGAAACAACCAATCACACTTTAGTTTAAGGTCCAATCCAGACTTTTGCCTCCTAATTTGCTACTTATTAATAGTTAGTAAACTTGTTGTTTAGTTTAGGTATTGGACAGGATTAAGGGATGTAGAATATGGTCATACAGAATGTGTATATACTAGTACTATGCATGCTAATAAGCAGTTAGTTAAAAGTGAAAATTGGACCTTAAACTAAAGTGTCACCAAACAACCTTGTTTCCATGCGAAGTTAGTTTGGTGTTAGATTATAGTTTATCTGACTATCTAAGTCTAAGTCTAAAGTGTAATTTATGGTTATGATGCTTTACAAAGTGTACCCTGATCATGGCAAGAGGCAGTACATGTATTTCTGTGATGTTGATCTGAGCTGTAACGCTCTTCCTGTGTGTGTGTGTGTGTGTGTGTGTGGGACTGTCAGGTTGAAGAGGACGGAGAGCTCTTCTACAGTCTGGACGACGGACACACGCGTTTCACTGACCTGCTGCAGCTAGTTGAGTTTTACCAGCTGAACAGAGGCATTCTGCCCTGCAAGCTGAAACATCACTGTGCCCGCATTGCCCTCTGAACCACTGCGGGACCTTCTGGACATCAGCTTGTGCCTTGGACAGGAAACCGTTTCACTGTCCACTCCCTGATGAGCATTAGGGTCTGAACTCTAAGACTTTGAGATGGACGAGCATCACTAAAGAGACTGGATGATCGTCTGTGGTGCAGCAGTGTAGATGGGAATGTATAATGCACTATATCCTGATACAAAGACTCTCCGTGTGGATGAGACCACCTTATTAAGCTATCAAACAAAACTGATGTTTAACGGCAGACCGTCTTGGGTCTCTGTACGGTGTGAACAAAGTCAAGCCGGGTGCACATGCAACGATTTACTGTCATTTCACAGTTTAATCTTGGGAATATATAATTATATTTATATTAAATAATAATATAATTAAAAACAATAATAATTATCATTATTACCCCCTTAAAATTAAAGAAAAAAGATTCAATTTTCATTTAATAAAAATATTCTACTTATTATTTTTTATTTTAGTATAGGAGATCATGATCCACACTCATGTTTTCATTTTATTTTACATTCATTGTTGATGGGAAAAGACATTATTATGTTTTTCCTTTTTTTTCTATATATTTTCCTTGGGTAAAAGATTTCTTCATGCATGAATAAGTACAAAATGTAAGTTTTTGTCCCCCGAATAGATTCATGACAGTTTCATAATAATTATTATTTTTATTATCATTATTATTTTATGTAATATTTAATTGTAATTAAATAATTTTACAAATATTATTTAATTTACCTAATTAAATAAATAAAATGTATTACAAAAAATATTAATAAAACTCACAATTTAATTTTACTTCATGGTCAAACATATATCAGTAACAGCACTCAACTGGAACCAGATTTTAATTATTAATTAATAAAACATCCATACATTTTTATAAAAAATAAAATATTTGTCAGCATCCATTTGGGCAATATTAGAGCTACTGTTATAAATAATAAAATATAATATCCAGTTAAAGCTGTTAGTCATGACTCAAGTTTAAGATGAGATGTATGAGATGTACAGTCTGACCTAAAGTTGACCTTTATTGCACAGTCTGACAAGAAAAAACTGTCCCATGTGCACTCGGCTTAAAATGGTATGGGATAGCCATGATCTGAACACTTAATAAGCTCAAACTGTTGCTGTTTTCCAGGGGTTTCTTTTTATTCTTTTTATCATGCATCAGAAAAATTCAGGTATTTTATAAACGACGTGTTTGCTGAAGAGAATCTGTTTCTGTGCATGCCGTAGATGACGATCCGTCACCAACGCACATAACATGAACACTTGAGATGATCCTCTGCTGTATCACGCCGTGGAATGTATCACTTCCTCCTGATGACTGCCAATGATGGCCAACATGGTTTACATTCAAGAACTGCATGCACGGGTGAGAGAAATCACATCAACACGGATGACAGATCAAACAATTGTTGTACATTTGAAATTGATTTTTATAGACAATGGCATTTATGGAAGGCATTTTCTGCCAAATTTAAATAAATAAATGAAATGATTAAAATTAAAATTAAAACCAGATTAACGATTTAATTACAGAAAACTGTACGCAAAATATGTGACAAAATTGAGAATGAAATTAAATGATTTCATTTTCACGGTGACATAACCTGTCAAATTGAAAAATAAAATGCAATTAGTGATTTCACATTTCATTTTTAATACAGTCTCGAGGCAAGACTGCCAATATTAAAATGAAAAGCCAAACGTGAAAAAGAAACTACACATACAGTTTTTACAAAGCTCTTTATTAACGCTCACGCAATAATAGTGACACAATTCAAATTTAAATGTAAATTTTACTTGTCATTTTAATTCCTCTTTTATTTCACTGTTTTCATTTTCGTTTTCATTTTCAAAGACAACCTGCATGCAAATTATATGTTAATGAGTGGGTGTGGCTCAGTTACGTTGTTACGTGGAGGAGCTATAATGGCGGTTATGGCCAGTATAGCAGCAGAATTAAACCAGCTAGCAAACATTTCGGATGATAATGACTTCATTTTGCTACGAGTTGAATCTATCTTGGATACACTTGGACATTTTGCAGCCGTCAAAACTCAGCAGACAGCAGATTTTCCGGGGAGTCTCGTGGAGGCTCAGGCCAAGGAACTGCAGTGGGTCGAGGGTTTGACGCATGCTGGTCAGGCTGGTTGTTTCTTCCACGTTCTAATGCTGCAGCAGCTTCCCGCAAAAGCTCACTAACAGATTCGCCATGTCTCGATTACAATATATTCACATTTTAATGTCGTTTCACACATTGTTTCAACCACCATTCAACTCATGCACACGAGACTTCGACGACTGTCTCTAGCGCCGTTACTTGAATAAGCCACACCCACTCATTAACATATAATTTGCATGCAGGTTGTCTTTGAAAATGAAAACAAAAATGAGAACAGTGAAATAAAAGAGGAATTAATATGACAAGTAAAATTTACATTTAAATTTGAATTGTGTCACTATTATTGCGTGAGCGTTAATAAAGAGCTTTGTTAAAACTGTATGTGTAGTTTCTTTTTCACGTTTGGCTTTTCATTTTAATATTGGCAGTCTTGCCTCGAGACTGTATTGAAAATGAAATGTGAAATCACCAATTGCATTTTATTTTTCAATTTGACAGGTATGTCACCGTGAAAATGAAATCATTTAATTTCATTCTCAATTTTGTCACATATTTTTCGTACAGTTTTCTGTAATGAAATAGTTAATCTGGTTTTAATTTTAATCATTTCATTTATTTATTTAAATTTGGCAGAAAATGCCTTCCATGGAATTCAGGTAAAGAATGTCATGCACCTGATTTGGAACATTTGTAATAGTAAAACAATCAAAAGTGACATCTTTTCCAGTTTTTTATGAAAACAGACCTGATGACACAGATCCGGCAGAGCTCATGTAAAAACTAATAACCAATGATCCGTTTTAAATAGCCAGTATAATTGTACAATAACTAAGCTAACTGTCCAAATCAATGTCATGGGCTGCGATTTCTGTTGAAGAAACAAACTATTGGTGTGCTTTCTGCATTCTCGCTGACATTTTATGTGTATGTTTCTTGTAGAATGACATTTAAAATGAAAATAATATTATAAATAGTTTTACAGCTGTGTATTAAAATAAAAATACAATTAAAAAAAGACTTTCAGATGGCCAAGGTCATGATTGCACTGTAGTTTGAACACTGGCAACTTGATTTCTGATCCAATATATGATAAGATTTCCTTTTTTCTGACTGTTAGTTTTATTACTGTTGTTATTATTTTATGTGTTGAGTTCTGTTATTGCTGTCATATTCATCTACATATTTTTTCTACAGCTGTGTGAATGCTGGAGTATGTGTATAGTATGCATATCTTCTCAATTCATGCTTTTCTCACGAAATCTCAAGAACTGGGTCATAACACACACACACACACACACACACACACACACAAACACACAAAAATATGATTAAGCACATTTTCCCCAAGACTTCTCATTACTGCAATGCATAAAATAATTTAAATGATTAAATTGTAAAGTTTTGTTATGGTAATTATCCTAAAATTTAAATTTCTTACGATGATTTTTATTTTTAAGGTGAAATCTGGCTTTGACATGTTATGTTTTTGGTTTAATCAAACAGCATTTAAATTATACTACAAGTCATATTTCCAGAATGTCAATCAGATCATATCTGATCAAATGTTTTCTCCTCTGTAACCGTGAACCTGTTCATTTACAGTAAACTCACAGTTCAGTGTTGCTTCCATGTTATTTTCAGTGCAGCACTGAACTGTTGTTGTTGTTTTTCATAATGAATATGAAACAGATTTTTGTACTTGTATTTCCTATAGGTTTCATGACACTGACAGCAAATAAACTTGAAAAACCTTGTTCTTAGGTCTTATTTTGCTTAGGCCTATTAGTTCTGCAAACCATAATTATTTTTGCTCAACAAAATAATCATGCTGTTGTTGTGCAAACGTTGAGTTTTTATCAATAGGTCAAAAGTTTTTGTCATGCAATTTCTAAATAACAAAATAGACAATGAAGAACATTGAAGAACAAGAATCCATTTCACAGGGTTTTTTTTTTTTTGGTGTTGAGTAGGTGAAAGGATGTTTTTTATTGTGTGACACCAATAGTCAAACATGGATGAGGATGCATGATGCTCCGGGGGTCTTTGCTGGATCCAGAGTCTGTGATTTGCTCAAAGTGAGTGGTACCCTGAAGCAAAAACACTAGCACATCCTTCCAACACAATGCTGCACGCTCTGGTACTCACCCATAGTGGGTCAGGGGTTCATCCTACAGCAAGAAAAGGACACAAAACAAACCTCCGGGCTATGACAGGACAACATTTACTTCAAATGCTGGACGGCCAGCTCAGTGTCCAGAATCAAACCCCACGGAGTCAGTTCAGGACCAACTGAACAGAAGTTATATGGCAAAGCAACACAGTTGAGGCAACTTCTGCAATGGTGAGAGAGAAAAAAAACAGCCAACAACTTTTATTTTACAGAAAGTAAGCCACACCTTTGATTGGTTATTTGTTATGAAGAAATGTTCTTCCAGTAATGTTAAGAGAATGTTTGTTAGTTCACAAAAACGTTGTGTATACATTGTTCATGCATGGAACTTTTTTCTGAAACTTTTAATTTGGATGTTATTAAATTTTTATTTTTGAAGAAGAAGATGATGATGATGATGAACATGAATATATATATATATATATATATATATATATATATATATATATATATATATATATATATATATATATATATATATATATATATATATATTTTTTTTTTTTTTTTTTTTTTTTAACATTCAGAGAACATTAAGAAATAATGTTTTCATAACTTGAGGAGATGTTAGCAGAACGTTCTACATATTTTTGTTAGCTGGGAAACTGCATAAAAATGCTGGCATTCCGAAACATTAAAAAAGGGAAAAAATAGGAATTAGGGAATTAGGAATATTTTATATTTAATGTGTAAATAATATGTAATCATGTTATCCATAAAAACGTAACTGTAGTCTGATTACGATTGAAAAAATAATTAAATCTAATTACAAATACTTGATTTCTGTAATTTGATTACGTAATCCAGATTACATGAAATCAGTTACTAATCATCTCTGATTTACAAATAAACAGAACAGTGAAAGAAACTATCTAAAATATCTAAAACTGCACAGACAGGGCACTGTGAGACTGCGTTACATTCCTCTCTCCACAAGATGACAGTAAATGATTGTTAAACCGGTTCTTCTCTCTACGGCTTTTAGCAACAAAACCCAATCGGACTAATCATTTGTAAATTGGATGGATTATCTTGTGGATTATCTTCGGAAAGTGCTGTTCTACTTCTACAAGGTGAGACTGCATTTTTAAACACACTTTATTTAGCAGATACATTAGTTGAGGGCAACAAACAAACAGTATATGGTCTGTTAAATGTGTCTGATTGTTAATATTGTCTGAATTCATGAAAAAAGGAGAGAAAGAGGAATGTTTTCTAATACTATACAATTGTTTGTAATAAATAATAAATACTAACAGTTTAAAAGTACTATGTAATATAAAATATTATTTGATAAGATAAATATAGATTGTATTTTATTGTATATTGCATACAATATTGCATAATGCATATTCTCATTTTTATTAGAATTCCTGAAACCAACTTTTATTTAATTTTTCTTCACTTCTATTTATATTTCTAGGATACTATTACATATATTTCTATTTATTTCTATTTAGTTAATTTTAATCTATTTAATTTGTCATTTAATAACACCAAGTACAGTTTAATTTAATTTTATTTGTGATATAAAAACAACAAGTGCAGTTTTAAGTAATTTTATTCATGCTTTAATAACACCACGTGTTTTTTTATTTTATTTTATTTATCTTTAAACTGCTGGTCAGACACTTTACTCTTAGTACAAATATAGTATCACAGCATGTTGCCATCAAAAACCAGAGTAAACAAAATGTTATCTGTTGCTATTTACAATATACTTTTTCCAAACTGTATTCATCACTGTTTACTAAAAGATCATCTACCTTCACTTGGTGTAAATAGCTTGTGCTTTTTCTCATTTTTGTCATTGTTTGTGTGTGTGTGTGTGTGTGTGTGTGTGTGTGTGTGTGTGTGTGCATACTGATACTTTTGCAATATCTTGTGCCGAACAATAACACAATCATTCTGATGCAGTAGTTTGAAATTGGAAGATTGAGAAATCGGTTGTCAGAGACCTTCCCTTCGGCAGCATCTGCAGTGCACACTGCACAATTAGCATGTTTCTCTGGCTGCCATCTGCTGAGTGACCCGTTGGGTGGCATGTGAGAATCTGCAGCTCTGTAGTGATCACAAATCCTGTGCACCATTCGTATGAAATAACGTGCATGTGATAGTTGAACCGCTCTTAATCCCTGTTGTGAGTTTAAACACGGCGTCTCTCTTCTCCTCCCACCCCGAGCGGCAGAACACTTTCACTTCTCAGATCTGGAGGATATAGATGCAGTGATGTCTTAAACACACTCCTCGTCTTCCAAGGTCTGCTGTTAAATGCTCCTGTGGATGTGTTTCTCCCACTGATCTGTGTTTGGCTGCAGGGTTCTACATAGAGAGAGCAGCTGTCAGAGAGAGAGAGCACTTGAGAGAAAGCACTCCTTAATGAATTCATCCTGCTAAATGCAGTCCAAAGTGCCTGTGGATAACAGTGATCTGCTTGGCTATAAGGCCCCAGTGTCTGGGGCCCTCCTCTGACTGCCTGCTTCCTACAATACATAGTGCTCCACAATATAGCTCAAAACAATAGTATTTATTTCTTATTTGCATATTTTATTCAACCTTGTGGTAGTATTCCTGTGTGTGTGTGTGTGTGTTTGTGTTTGTATGTATACATATATATATATATATTTATTTATTTATGTATGTATACATACAGATTTCTATTTTTATATTTATTTGATATTTTATACATTGCATATGTATAATATTCAAGAGAAATATTGATACATATTTTTTTTTTTAAATGCACACTTCAGCAGGTAATTTCACCCCTTCATATGCACCAGAATAACAATTCAAAGTCATAAATGGCTATATTTACATATTTTATTTTACTAAAACATTTTGATAGCACTTTACAGTTTAATACACAAAAAAACGCCTCTTCAGTGGCACATTTTTAATAATGCATGATGATGCAAATGGTATTTTTTTGACAATAAAATACTTAGGTATTAATATACTGGGAAACCTATTAGTTAAACAAGCAACTTGCAGCAACAAAGTGAAAGTCTTTCATTTTGGCCAGCAACTTGACAAAGTGTAGAAAAGTTGAACTTTATGCAAATAAGGAGTATCCAGTGCTGATTGTGTTTGACACAAATGCACGGACACAAATTAAGAAATGATGCATGGAAAGAGGTTTTCTGTTGCATGCACAGTGGGACAAATAATTGTGTGTTTGTGCAATGGCACACAAATATGTCTGCAATGGAAAAGAGCACACACACACTGGCTGTCATTTATATTTAACATATGCATTACGCACTGGTGAAATTAATATACATCCCGTTTCCCAGAAAAATGTTTGTTTTAGTGGCATATAGGCTGATTTGATGTAATTGCCTCAAAAAAGAATTGCAACAATTCATCCAATTTTATACACTGATAGCACAACCACTGTAAGTACTTAGTGAAAATCAGCTGTAGTTCCCAGGCTGTTGTCTGCTGGATGCACCTGGTCAGGAGCTGAGGTGAAGCATGCTGTGACTGAAGGTGAAGGTACATAACAAGAGTGTGTCACAGGAAGGGTTCCCTCGAAAGGGGTCAAGCTGGGCCCCAAGGCACGAACAACTCTAGTCCCCATTAATGCCAGTGCTAATGGCAGCAAAGCCCCAAAGGTAGTGAACCGCCAGCAAAGTAAGCAAGGATTACAGGAGGCAAGTGACTTCACTCTGCTGTAAACAATCCTGTCGGGCTTCTGTAAAACACACACACAGAACAACAGAAGGAGACATTACCATAGGGTTCATTCTGTTGCTGAGGACTTCACACAGCATTTCCTGTGAAGCAGGAACATCATCCTATAGGCTCTGAATCCAATCATCAAAACCCCTTTAAATTTCTAGGAGTAGTTAATTAGATTAAATTAGAGAATATTAAAGGAGTATTTTACAGCAGTTTTTTTCCAGTTACATTTTGTTGCACCAGTAGGTTGCGTCAAGTGACGTCTATAATCTGTATGATTGAGTCATTGTATGTTGTGATGTACTCTGATTTATTCAGGGATGTGCTGTATGTGCGAGTCATGGAATCATTTCATTTACTCAGCTGATTCTTTCAAAATCACTGTTTGTTCAGCTGCCTTTATAAATGATTCATTTGCATCATTCACTCTGTTTAGGGGGTGTGAGACACATTGTTGATTTGTTCTTGCTTTGTTTGGAACCATTTTTGTTAAATGGCTGGCATTATTGTGTGTAAAATATAAGTTTAAATGAGTATTAATTTCTTGTTTATTGAGCGTGAGTATGATATTGCTTAATTATGAATCACTGATTGATGAAACATCAGCCATTCCAACCAATCATTTACATTTATTAATTTAGCTGACACTTTTATCCAAAGCGACTTACAATTGCTATATATGTGTCAGAGGTCGCACGCCTCTGGAGACACTAGGGTTTAAGTGTCTTGCTCAGGGACTCATTCGTGTCTCACAGTGGATTCGAATCCAGGTCTCTCACACCAAAGGCATGTGTCTTATCCACGGCGCCAACACCTCCTAACACCTGCGCCAACACCACCTAATCATCTAATATTTAGGCTCAAAATTGCAGATATGATGCTAGATGTATGTGCCTGTATAGTGCAAGTTGGGGCAGAGCTGACTGCTACCAACCACGTCCATCGGTGGCGGATAATGGACATTCCTTCAGATATGAAGGTAAGCTACGAAATAAGCTGGGGGCTCCGTGCGGTTGTCCCCAGACGAATAAGTAGTCGTGGACCAACAGCGGAGGTCTATCAGGTATGGAGGGACTAGTTGAGTGGCATCACTAGATCCGTTGCAAAAACTCCATTTATGCCAATGATATTCTCGACATGGCGAGTACAGTCCGCCATCAACTAAGACTGCTGCCTCCACTGCTCTGTGGGTAGTCTTCCGTGAGCATTTCGTTTCCTCAAGACAAGGCCGCGTTGGGGATATGCGAGAGGCAGGCTCAACAGACAGAGACCTGGCAGCCCCCTGCAACTCCACTGTCCATCTGCTTGTCTAGAGTTTATCTCCTGCCACTAGATATTGGATTCTGGAGTGAAGCTGTGGAGATAGGGTTTGCGCACCTCTCTCTTCACATTAATCCACTCTCTGCGTATGCTATCACTTCACCGTACAAGTCCTTCGGCGATAGGGTAAATTTGACGGAGGCAGGTCTTGGATCAGACTGGCAGCCTTTAGCATGAGCCCTGCACGGAGGCGGCACAAGAGTGATGGTCGTTGTGTGGATGGGTTGGAACAGCGTCCACCTTCGGTAGCTTCTTGTGTGACTGAGCAGCCCTCTTCAGGGTCCGCACTGCTCACCCCCAATCGGGGGGAGGGTCTAGAAAAGGTGACCCAAACATTGCCTGTTCCCTACACTCCTGGGCGGCCCACCGCTGTCGTCAAGGCATCCCATTACGCGTTCGAAAATAAAAAATCGAAACTATTAATTTTGGCTACATGGAACGTACGCACACTTCTTGATGTGCAGACTGGAACTGACCGACCACGCAGGCGCACTGCCCTGGTTGCGAGCGAGCTTAACAAATACAACATTGACATTGCAGCTTTGAGTGAGACCCGACTCGCAGGAGAGGACTCGCTAATAGAAGTCGGGCAAGGATACACCTTCTTTTGGAAGGGCCTTCCAGAAGATGCCCGCCGTCTATATGGAGTAGGTTTTGCCATTAAAAGCAGACTGCTACAGAACATCCCAGAGTCTCCTGTGGGAATCAGTGAGCGGCTGATGACTTGGCGCACTCCCCTTGCGAAGGGTCGCTATGCAAACTTAATAAGCACTTATGCACCAACTCTGGATGCTGAAGAAAGCATCAAAGATGGCTTTTAGGAGTCTCTTGACAGAGCTCTTCACAAAGTTCCTCACACGGATAAACTTATGCTTTTGGGAGACTTCAATGCCAGAGTAGGCACCAGCAACATGCTCTGGCCTTGGGTAATCGGGAAATATGGTTTTGGTAACATGAACAGGAATGGCCTGCGACTCCTCTCCCTCTGCTCTGGGCATAAACTGGTCATAACCAACACAACTTTCCAAATGAAAAATAAATACAAAGCATCATGGATGCACCCCAGATCAAAACACTGGCACCTACTGGACTACATTATAACCCGGCAACAAGATCTACATGAAATCTCCATCACCCGAGCAATGCGTGGGGCGGAGTGCTGGACAGACCATCGGCTGATCAGATCCAAGATACACCTAAAGGTCCGACCTAAACACGCCAGGCAACAACCCTCAAGACGGCTCAACACTCGAGCTTTAAAATATCCTGACATCACTGCATCGTACCGTCGCTGCTTGGCTAGTAACCTTTCCTCCACTATCACTCATCCCCTACGCAATACAGCTGAAAGTGCATGGGCTAACCTTAGCTCAGCTATACAACAAGCCGCTTCTGATACAATTGGTTTCACCTCTAAATGTCACCAGGACTGGTTTGACGACAGCTCCCTTGAAATACTCAACCTCCTGGAGGAGAAGCGTAAAGCCCTCTCTGCCCACCTCTCTAATCCACAATCTCCCTCTCTACGCTCACACTGGAATAAGATCCGTGCTGAGGTGCAACGACGGATAATGGAGAATGACTGGTGGCTTAGGAAAGCCCATGAAATTCAAGGGTATGCGGACACCAACAACTCTCAAGCTTTTTACGATGCAATAAAATCACTATATGGACCCCAAAAACGCAGAATCACCCCTATCAGATCTGCAGACGGCACAATTCTGTACAAGGACAAACAAGAAATTCTTGAGCGTTGGGCTGAACATTTTAACACCCTCCTTAACCAATACAATCCGACTGAACCCACTGTCCTGCAGCACCTTCCACAGCTCCCACCTGTGCATGAACTAGATGACCCTCCCAGATTCTCAGAAGTCCTGGCAGCAGTACGAAGTCTCAAAGACAATAAGTCTGCTGGTCCTGATGGAATCCCTGCAGAGGCTCTAAAGAAAGGCGGGTATCTGCTCACCAAAAATCTCCACCAACTTATCCAGATAATATGGGCACAAAAAGCTGTTTCACAAGGCTGGAAAGACTCTCACATTGTTACTATCCACAAGAAAAAGGGGGACAAGTCCATCTGTGGAAACAGTCGTGGGATATCCCTGCTCTCTGTGGCAGGGAAAGTATTAACAAAGGTCATGCTGTTTCGTCTTACTAAGCACATCACAGAGAGAATCCTTCCTGAGTCACAGTGCGGCTTCAGAAAGGATCGGTCCACCTCCGACATGATCTTTGTTCTACGCCAATTGCAGGAGAAGGCTAGAGAACAGAATAAAGATCTGTTCATTGCCTTCATCGACCTGGCAAAGGCTTTTGACACCATTGACCACCAAGTCCTTTGGGTCATTCTGGAGAAGTTTGGAGTGCCTCCAAGGTTTCTGGAAATCCTACAACAGTTTCATGATGGCATGCAGGCTTCTGTGATTGTGGGTACATCTCAATCCCCCTCCTTTCCTGTGCAGGTAGGAGTGAAACAGGGGTGTGTACTGGCTCCAGTGATCTTCAATCTCTTCCTGGCAGCAGTCACCCTCCTCTCCCGCAATTCCCTCAGCCCCGACGATGGTGTTTGCCTACAGTTTCGTCTGGACGGGAACCTCTTTAACCTTCGCCGCCTGCAAGCCATCACCAAGACCACCACCACCACAATTCATGAACTGCAATACGCTGATGACTGTGCCCTCCTAGCCCATAGCCCTACTGCACTGCAGCACACACTGGATGTTGTATGCGCAGTCTACCAAGCTTGTGGCCTACGAGTCAACATCAAAAAGACTGAGATCATTGCACAGACCAAGGCCCCCATCCTTACACCTCCTGAATTCTACATCCATGGCACACCAGTAAAGGTTGTTCAGCACTTCTGTTACCTCGGAAGTATCCTAACACCCACCTGTCTCATAGACAACGAGATCCAGGCACGCATAAACCTCGCCTCCTCTGCCTTTGGTAGACTTCGATCTCGAGTCTTTGCTAATAAAGATCTCCGTACCTTCACCAAAGCGGCCGTCTACCAGGCAGTCTGTGTTTCCACCCTGCTGTTCAGTGCGGAAGCTTGGACTCCCTACCGCAGGCATATCCGGTGCCTTGTGGGCTTTCACATCAGATGCCTCCAGCTCATGCTAGGTGTCACATGGAAAGACAAAATCCCCCATGCGGACATCCTACAGCGCACTAATTCCAGCAGCATGGAGGCAACCATTGCTAGGCGACTGCGATGGGTTGGACACGTTATCCGCATGCCCTCCCACCGCCTACCCCGACAGGTCCTCTATGGGCAGTTATACGCAGCCAAAAGGAGACCTGGGGGTCAGAAACGTCGCTACAAGGACCACCTCAAGTCGACCCTGAAAAACTGCAGCATCAACCCTGGAGTCCTGGAAACAACTGCTGCCGACCGCCAGGCATGGAGATCTGCATGTGGTCTGGGGGCCCAACTGATCGAATCACATCGTACCCAACACAGAACTGTGCTACGTCAGCGCAGACACCAACGCGCCCAGCCACAACTACACCCATCCTCAGATTCAGCACTCACATGCCCCGACTGCGGCAGGACATGTGGCTCTCGGATTGGGCTTTATAGCCACCTTCAATGGCACCGCCGACAGCAGCGGCTGCCTCAACACTCCAACAACGCATCCTAGAAGTGACGTCATCTTCGAAATCGATGGACTGCATAAGAAGATGTGCAGGGTACCAAGACACTTTATGTGAACTGTAAAAAAAAAAAAAACTTTTCAAAAAAGCATTTGTTCAATAGTAGCATTTTTGAAGTCTCATTTGCTATTAAATACAGTATTTGCATATCTATATTGGCAAAATATCAACAATCACATTTATAAGTGCTATACATGCTTCTTATTAAGACGTGTGTAGTATAATGCCAGATGCCTGACAGTGACCTGATAATTATGTTGCTCTAATCTTTAATTACCTCAAATGATTTTGTCATTTGTTGAACACACAATGAGACTGAGATTCTGGAAATAATTCATAAAAATCTGCCATTATTGCTCTCCCTAATGTTGTTTTGTTCACCGTACAAGACCACAAAAGTATATCCCTGAATCATTCAGTCAATATTTATCTAATTTCATTCAAACTAGACACAGAATGTTGAATCTGAACATGAATTAGATTTCAGAGCTTCAGATTATCATGTAAAAATACACTATTCTGTTCATCACACAAAGCTGACTTTATATGAAGACTTAGAATATTAAGCATGAGTCAAATGAACTACTTTCATGATGCTATTTATAGAGCTTGACTCCCATGGTCACTGAAATGTTGTATGCATAATATCTGTGTATAAATCCTTCCTAACGACATGCGGGTGACTAAATAATGGCAGAATTTTCCTTTTGAGATAAGCTATTCCTTTAAAGACGAGAGTTATTTACAGAGCACAGCCCATTAACACGATACTCAGAGACTTTGTTACTCAGACAGTTAAAACAAATGCAATTTGCACTGAACATACTTCCTCTTTAAACTTTTTCTTGCTTTAAAGTCTCTCTCTCTTTCTCAGAGGGAATAAACGGACACAGGCTTGTGTCCATGTTTTTTTTTCTTGTATCTTTGTCTCTCCCTCGTTCTGATAGATTGTAGTTGAAGCTAATTGCAGTGTTTCAGAGCGGACTCTCTCTTGTCCGCTTAACCCCAAGATTTCTCCTTTCTTTTTTTTTCATTCCCGAGGTCTCGATGTGGAAGGACGGCGAGCACACTGCTTTGTTAATTACGAGGATAACACATTCACTCATCAAATAATGGATGTGCTTTGCAATTTCAAGTTATAATAATCAATTACTGAGAGCGATTCTCCATGGAGTTGCAAAAGAGTCATTAAGTCTCAAAAGACAAAGGAAAAAAGCTCTATTTTTACCAATGCCTGAGGGGAATTGACTCAAAGTGCTTCCTATGCATTTGCCAGTGGGACTCCAATAGAAATAGAATGGAAGAAAAGCTTGTGGCATTTAGTTCTTTGAAAAGAGGTTGTGTCTTCTGAGGTGAAGTGTGGGGCGCAAACCTGTGGACTGAAAAATAGTAGCATGGATGCTGAATAAATTATTTGTACAGTGTCTGAGATTACTGGGGAACATGCTGCTTTCCGCATTTTTTTCTAATTTAATAAAAAGCTACAGCTCATGCATTGGATGCGTTTTTTTATTTACCCAGAGGTCAGTTCTCACCACCTGAGACGTGGCACCATGCAGTGGGTGGTAACACACAAGAAAGGGCTGCTGGTCAATATTTTTAATGGTCAGTATGTAATGTTCATGTGTTTTCTTTAATAAATATCACTTAATTCTATACTAGTCTAGTCTGACAGTGTGAGTGGGTGTTGAATTATTTATTTATATATATATTTTTTATTAATAACTCTTCCAATGAAACCGTGTTTGACTGAGTGAAGATCATGTAGCCAGACATTTAACTAGCTGAATAAAGTCTGGTCCGGTTTGAAGCATATTATATTACACAACCCACTTGGAAAGCTGAAAAATGACTCTGATTGACATGAAAAGAAACCAATTATGTTTGTTTTTTTATGTGTAATTTAGGGGCGGGATTATATAATCGTGTGAATATATATATATATACATATATATATATATATATATATATATATATATATATATATATATATATATATATATGTGTGTGTGTGTGTGTGTGTGTGTGTGTGTGTGTGTGTGTGTGTGTGTGTG
Organism: Carassius carassius; assembly: GCF_963082965.1. Lineage (NCBI taxonomy): Eukaryota > Metazoa > Chordata > Actinopteri > Cypriniformes > Cyprinidae > Carassius > Carassius carassius. Next base: position 31,890,488 of record NC_081765.1, read on the forward strand.
TGTGTACTGTATGTGTTTGTGAAAATGATTGTTTTAGTGGAAATTTACATTTCTGCCAAAAGCAGGTCTGTTTACTCCTAGAGAAAATTTCTGGCAGTTTGTGAGGATGTTTGGACTTTAAAACGAATTTACAGTGAAACTCTACTGAAGACTGAAGCAAAGAGAAGATGGATGGCTGTTACAGGCAATCAAAGGCAGAATGAAAAAGGAATGACACAGCTGGATCAGGAAGGTGCAGAAAGCAAAGCACACACACACACACACACACATCGTACTGGAAACAAGAAAAGATTGAGAGTATCTTAAGAACAGAACTAAAGAAATAAATAAAACAAGATGAAAGATGTGTGACAGCAGCACACTGTGCAAAAAATAAATAAAAATAACATGCCACTTCCTGACATGCCTTCAGATTTGATCTTCTGACACAGCTTGGAAAATCTGTCGAAAATGACGCATGCTATCTTGCATCAGCGTTTGATCGTCAGTTCAGAGACTATTATTAACGTGATCTCTAAATGTTACACATCAGCTACGTAAACTGAAGACGCATTGAGAACCGTATGAAAGAACTGTACACAAAATGAAAATATTTGGATGAGGTTTACAGTGTTTGTGTGGCAACCATGCATTGAGTTTCTTCAAATGTTCTGGATTGGGTTCATTCAAAACCTGAGTATTTAACTACTGCAAATAATTCAACACTTAACATACAGACTCCATTCAGACTTAATGTTCTTTACTTTTTGGTTTTAGCTATTGTGATGCTTTTAAAGAAATGTAAGAATTGCCTTACCTATACTATTTTCAGATTTAATACATTCAGATTTCTTTAAAAAATAAAAGGTTAGTTATTCCAAACTTTTGACCAGTAGTGTATTTAACTACATACAGATGCTGCCTTTATACTTTTAATGTGATTTGATGTTTTGTTTTGATTCTAAGAGCAGAAACCCATTTTACACAAGAACACAAATACAGACGTCAATGCTCAGCTAATGCATTGCAAGCATGCAGCCTCACTGAACATGCATGCATTTTTGACTATTTCAAAAACTAATTTAACAAATCTCTTTAGTAAGATTACGCTCTAAGCATGCTGAGAATATGATAATATACTGTACTTTTTATGCACAAAATCAGCCTTGGTTTATCTAGAAGCTTCTGCATTTTTGCACTTATTGGAGTAATAAAAAGCATCTCTGATGCAGCGTTTCATTTATGCAGAATCAAAAACTCTCACACACACAATGCAATTTCTTTCAGAAGCAGATCTAGCTGAAACTGTTATTTAAAGAATAGCATGCACGCACACATACGCACACACACACACACGCACACACACACGATGGACTGACAGGCTGCTGGATGGGGTCTTTAACTTCACTCAGGCAGCCCACACACACCCCACATGCACTTGGGTTGCATTCGCTCACATCGCTCTCTCTCTGATTTACATCGCGAGCAGCGGACAGGGTGGTAGAGAGGAGGCTGCAGAGAGGAAATGGTCCATTTCTCCCGGTGCTTGGGAATGGAAACAGAGGAGCATATGTTGGGATTTGAGGAGTCAATCCATGAATAACCTGAAGCGATGTTTGTTCTCTCTCTCTCTCCCTCTCTCTTTCTGGGCAGGCTAGAAGTGCAGCAGTGATGTGTGGGGAGAACCGGCTTCCCTAAAGTACCAGGTTGTAGTCAAAAATATTTACAGTGCCAGGAGGTATTCAGTGAAATATTTGAAAAAATTCGATATCGAGCTGACCTCTCAGTGGCCATCTGATGCCTCTCTCGCTCTCTCCATCTCTCCGTCTCTCGCTGCTGCCTCTCAAGCTGTTTAGCACACAATAATAGATTGCTTTAGCAACTAGGTTATGTATAGATTACAAATATATACTGATGTGTTATTAATTATCATCAAGGGCTTGACAGGAGACATGGCAGTCTTGCATGTTTCTGCAACATTTTTAACATTATTATGGTGATATTATTCTGCTGATATAAATCTGTCAACAGGGTAATGTTATCTAGCAGACACAGATGTGATTTTGCTGATATTGGAAGATTGACAAGTAAACAACTAATGTATGCATTAATTTAAAGCTGTCAGATTGCCTAAAGGCATGTAGGCCTATGATATATTATTTGTTGTTAATTTGTTTATACAAAAAAAACTTAACACGCATATATTTTTCTTTGAAACACACACACACACACACACACACACACACACACACACACACACACACACACATACATTTAAATTAATCTTTTAAATATTTTTAAATATATCAAACAGTTGTTTAATAAATAAAAAATAATTGTAAATGTTGGAAGGGCAAGCCCAAATCTGAACTAATAGTCTGAAAAAAAAACATAGTCATTTGTTTGAAATAAGGAACAGAACCATAAATATTTGTTATTATTTTATTTTTTATTTTTTATAAAAAAATCATACATTTTGTTCTTTATAAGCAGATAGCATTATTAATTGCCCTCTTAATAATAGTCTCATATGAATTCGTTTCTGATCTCGTTTTTAATCCGGTTTTCATATTTGGAATCTGTTATAATTCGTTATGATTTGGTCCATGTTGAAGGTGAGGTTGGCCACTAGAGGGCAGGACAGATCCAGACAGGATCTGAGATCACTGCTGCTGCACACTCCACGTGCGTTCAGTATCTTCACACAGGCAACATTAACAATTTCATGAAAAAGAATGCAAAAAATATTTCCGATTAAATTAAATCTGCTAGGAAATAAGTGAAACGAATAATACAATTCTAGAAATTATTAATAGTGTGGCACATTGCTCTGAAACCTGTGTGTGTTTATGTGTGTTTGTTTGCTGTAGTTTAAGAAGAAAATTGCAGTTAGAAGATCTGAAGGATATATATTTTTTATTATTTATTTTATGTGTGTGTATATGTGTTATCTATGTATATTTTTATTATTATTATTATTGTTTTTGTAATCTTTTATTTATTTTTGGTTAGGGTGTATAATTTAGAATTAGCTTATTGGCTTTAGATAAGCACAATTTAAGTATATGATGTGTATGTGTGTGTGTGTGTGTGTGTGTGTGTGTGTGTGAGTGTGTGTGTGTCAGATTTTTTCACAGATTGCCAGGGAGGAACAGATGTCATGAATCAGAGAGACACTTACACACTCCCACAGTTCTCACTGAAACCTCTCTCTCTTTACACACACGCACACACACACACACACACACACACACACACACACACACACACACACACACACACACACACACACACACACACACACACACACACACTCACACACACACGATTTACAAACACAGCAGATTGTTCTCAAGTAATATTGTAAGGATTGGCACTCACTAAGAACCTCACTACACTAATTACATTATTAATATTTGAACGTGAAATATATATATCATTGAAATATAATTTTTCAACAAACAAAACACAAAAAAATGGTCTCTTTACACTTTGAGTAAAATACTGCATGACATGATACAATCTCAATATTTTGGTTTGAAGTCAGTTGAAAAATGAAAATTAATAACTCACACTTATTGTGAATTTGTTAGTGCATGTTATTCTAAAGAAAACGCATGTTTATCTTCATAACCTTTTTTTAATTACTTGCCCTGCCTCTGAAACTTTCTTTTTAGCCTAGTGTCACCAAAACCTTAATAAATAAATAAATAAAAATAAATTCCTGAAGGAAAAAAATCCCACCCTACCTTTTTTTTCGTGTTGATAATCCAATTTTATTTAAAGACTAACAAGTAGAAAGATGAAGGTTAGTGCTATTCATTTTTTTAAAGGAGAGTGCATAGAAATAACTTCACTGTTAAATATTAAGATATTAAACTACCTCTTTTACCACCTAAATTATTATTTGTTCTGTTTAATTTCTTGTATTTTTTCTTCAATCATATATTATGTTTATATTTCTATGGAAAACGGTTACAGTTTTGGCTTTTTGCCTGTATTTATTCCAAGCTAAGCTATATATAGTATTTTATTTGGATTGCACATATATAAAGCTGAGGCTTCTCCTCTATTTGCACTTGCATTAGCTTTTATCACAGCTATTGTTATTATTCTGTATTTTACTTGAATGTCTTCAAAACATGACAACTGCCAGAACAACAAGGCTAATGTATTCGGTGGCAGCCGAGGGAAGGAGAGGGATTGTGAAGTGTGCAGTGAAGTGAAACATGAAAGGTTCCAGACAGGATGTGACACAGTGTCGTTCGCAGATAAAAAGCCCCTTCTCTCCCCCAAACAGCGGCCCCCCAAAATCCTCCTCGCCATTAAACGGTTTGTGTTTTGAATGTCTCCCCAGATCCACAGCGAGAAAAGTGTGAGATGACAGCTGATCTACACGTGTAAAACGTGCCGTCTCTGTTATGGAGAGCTACAAACACACTGCTCGCCGTGTCTTTACCGCCCCTTTCTCTCAGAGCCTGCGGTGTCTCGTGTTGGTGTCCTTCACCAGTTGATTTATGGTCTGGCGCTCTGGTTTGTCACACCACAATAGGGGACTATCAGCGTTTCATTCTTACACCGTGGCCTAACCAGACACGACATGTTTCCAGCCACAAAGTAATTTGTCTGTAGCCCTACACACTGAAAGCAGAAATGCTGCATGATGCAGAACAAGTAATGCACAGTTAAATGTTAAATACTGAGTTCATATTCTTTGACACAATACTTTTTAACTCTCGCCATCTTATTTAAGCTTATAAACTGTGGAAGTTTATCTCTGCCATTTCTGGAAATATAGCCTATAAAAGGTAATTGCGAGTTTATTCCTCACAATTCAGATCGTTTTTCTCAGAACTTTAAGATTTTATTTTGCAATTGCAATTTGTTAATTTCAAGACCCAAGCTTTGAAATCGAAGAAAAAGGCGGAAAATACGCAGTTACACGTTATGTAATCTACATTTTGAAATTAACAACTCAACAACACAAAAAGTCTGAATTATGAGTTGATCATTCAGAATTTTTTTTGCTCAACAAGGCTGCATTTATTTGATAAAAAATTATAAAACTGTAATATACTGAAATATTTTACCGTTTAGAAAAACTAAAACTAAAACTTTTTCATTTGAATATATTTTTAAATGTTATTTATTTCTGTGATGCGCAGCTGAATTTACAGCATTATTACTCCAGTCTTCAGTGTCACATGATCTTCAGAAATCATTCTAATATTCTGATTTGCTGCACAAGAAACTTATTTATTATTATCAATGTTGAAAACAGTTGTGTTGCATCATATTTTTGTTCAAACCATTTTTTTTCAGGATCCTTTGACGAAATAGAAATCTTCAGTGACATTATAAATGTCCCAAATGTCTCTTTTGATCAATTTAATGTTTTATTATTATTATTATTATTAAAATCATACTTACCCCAAACTTTTGTACGGTAGTGTATCAGTTAGTGCAATGATTCTGTTCAAACAGGTTTCCGAATGCTCTTTCAGGTCTGCCATTGGTCAGTTAACAGTTATCCCCGCCTCAAACGCACACCATTGGTTGAGACAGTGTTGCTAGTGTAGGAGTATTTTCAACAGAAAAAAAAATAAATAAAACTTGAAATTTAATTGTTTACCCAGAGCTTCTCCTTTCAATACGAGGGCATGAAGGCTAGAGTCAACCATAGTACTCAGCATCCGACTCTTCTCACTGTGGCCCTTGTTACAGGACGAGTTAATTGAATCAGAGTTCACTTCATCTGTCCAGATTCTTCTCAGAGGGAAAACACAAAGTGTTGGTGCAGGTGTGTCCGTGTTAACACTTATTTCCATTAAAGATCTCCATCGTGGCGCTCGGCCTCGTGGCGGACGGCAGATTTGTCTTTGTAAACATTCTCTGGACAATATTCTGATGTCGGCTCCATTCAAGAAGATTACACTCTGAACTTGGTACATATCGGCCTATTTATACAGCCGTGGAAAATCCTGGGTTGCTTGTGTACTCAGCGCGGAAGGAGTGAAGTCGGAGAGAAAAGATACAAGATTTGTTGATTTCTTCTCATATATGGACACAGTAAGAACGGCCCTGACCCTATGTTGCCCGCACCTTTTAGGCTTCGTCGAGAGTGACTGTGCCTCACAATAGTGTAGCAGGACATCACAATAGACGCTTGCCCTGCACACACTAATGCATTCATCTGTGGAAAGAGTCTGAACCTCCGTGGCTTTTTTCTAATAGCCAAATTGTGTAATTGTGAAAGAATAGCATTGAAAGAGATTCTCTATTAAGACCAAAGAGGAAATTGATAGCTTATGGAAGCGTGCAGTATTTCTTATCAATAAAGCTTTATGCGGCTTTTAAAGGGAATGAGAAAAACCTGTTATTGTTTTGTTCGCCACCAGGATCCGTTTTCAGAAAGAAGCTCTCAGCATGCCGTGTGCCATTAGCTGGGGTCTCTTAAATGACCTGATCGTCTGGCATTGTGAAAGTAAAAAAATTCTTCACACATATCCCAACAAAAACAAGCAACCGTGAGCTTAGAATGAGATATGGGAAATAGATTATTGATTCTCATTTATGGCTTTGACGTTTTATGTGTTTGTAATTTTTATATCGATTTGTGTTTTAGCATACACAGAACTCCCACGGAGATGGAAAACATTGAAATATAATGGTATTAAATATCGAAATATATATATATATATATTTTTTAATTTCATTTTTCTCTTACATCCACGTCAGACCTGGAAAATCCATGAGAATCTTAAAAAATATTGTAAATTTACTGATTTGTACATTTGTGTCTAAAGGAAAATTTCATTCCAAGTATCCCGACAAAGCAACTGTAAACTGAAGTGTAGGAAACAGATTGGAAATAGATTATTGATTCTCATTTATGGTTTTCATCAAATTTCTGTGTTCAGTGCACATGGTTCCATGAAATATTATGGAATTTTACTTTATTATTCTCTCCCATCTGCTTTTCCAACCTGAAAAAGTCACGGCAATTACAAATTAATAAAAAAATGTATTCAATTTCCTACAATTGATAGTTTTTTAATTCACAATCTAGCACTGATTATGACTAATAAGCAGGTAATGTACATGTAAAGCTCAAGTTTAAGTCCAATTTTTACTGTAGATTAAACAGACATACTGTACTTAATTTCCCTTTCACTACAACACCTTTATCTGTGTTCAGTCAACTTATTCAATATTTGCATGTCTTTTGTGAATGTGTCTTTTTTGATTTGCCCGACAAGTCAATTTTTGATAGTTGGTAGAAAAATGTCTAAATCCTCCCTAAACATAACATCAGGCAAAGTTGACATCAGGCTTTTACCTTATGGCTATGAAAATAGACTTTGTTCATTTTTAATGCAACCTAAATTAAGGAAGGAAACCAGTTAGATTCTTAATAATGTGTGTATTCGCTTTGGGATTGGTGTATTTTGAGTTGGGTTGGTGTTTGGGTGAGTTTAGATCCTACTCTGCTCTTTTGTCAGACCTTCCACTTTGTCTGTCGAGTCACTGTGTTGTGTAGAAAATCATGGGAGTTCATTGATCAAAAGTGTGTGAACACTTCATATGTTTTGTAAACTGTAAAGCAGCCATTGGTTTAACCTCAATCCCATTACCTGCCAGAGAAAGAGTTATAAGGCATGTTTTACTGCCTAAATCAGTGGTCCACTAGGATTGTATGGTCATTTTTGGTTATGGATGAAATGCACTGGCACATTGTCTTCTGCTCAAACCCCTGGAGCGGTGAGTGATCCATCATATCACATGCGAAGGGTTGTATGGCATACGCATTTAACATGTGACACGTTTTGTTAAATTGTCAAATATTGAGCCAGACAAGATCAAAATGCACCCCCTTGGATATCAGTGCCCAGTGGTTCTTTCTCCAGACTGATAACCTTTGACACCGTGAGCACTCACTCAATTGCGAGGTGATTGGTCAGCCGACTGCTAGTGGTTGTACCGTATAACTGTGTTTGTAAGTGAGTTTAAGTCAATGCATGTTAAAGGAATAGTTCACCCAAATTTTTTTATTTTTGTTCCAGATCTTTATATTGCAGTGTTATACAAAATTCAGTTTTGCTATTTCTCCTTTATGATGTGATGTGAATTTGTCAAAGAGACAACAATATTTGAGATATACAATGCCAATAAATATACCGTTGTACATTAAAACACATATTTGGCTCATTTTTTTTTTTTTTTACAAATTGCTTTTATTCCTCTTTTGTATGTTGCTCTGTATAAAAGCATCGGCTAAATAAGTGTAACTGTAAGTATTTATTATATTGTCTGCGCTGTTAAGAAAAATAATGGTGTATTATTTCTCACATACATAAATATGTGCAATTTTTAATAGGCATCGGTTGTATCATTTCACAGTCTTTTTTACTGTCAAATTTACAATCATTTTTTACCAGTAGTTGTGGTTGAACCCATCTGCCATCTTTACCTGGTCTGTATGCATGCTGCCATTCTCAAGCACATTTCCTCCCACAGATTCAGCATGTTCCCAGATTGTGGCGGGATTTGAATTAATGAACATGATCTTGGAGCAGCTGTGTTTATAAGGCTCAGACAAACAGCAGGACATTGACATGCCTATTACAACTTCAATACCTACTTAATTTTCCAGCTTTACTTTCCCTACAGATTCCACAAATTAGACCCATGAAGTGAGCATTGATTTAGGCCGAACTAACAAACTTTCGACAACAAGGCCTGTTATCAATAACACACGATACACAATTGTGTGGTTGCAAAATCCCCCAACAAGAATCTAAAAAGCTTATTAGGATTTAAATGAGCTTACTCTTGCGAACAAATATGATGCTTCCCAATTAGTGCAAAGGCAAATGCTCTTTTCCCCTTCTGTGCAAACGCTAAGATGATTTTTATTGACCAAACTTTGATCCCTGAGATTAAAGAGGAATCAGGATGGCTGGTAGAATGCTGATTCCTCAGGGTCATAGAGTTTGCAGGCCACCCGATTGAAAGAAATCATGTCTACTTTGAGAGTTGCATGAGTTTGTTCATTCAAACATTTTAAAGGTACTGTCTATGCAAGTGAGTATTTTTTAGCATGTCTTTTTCGGGAATGGAGACACTGTTCAGATAGGAATGCAAACTTACTATTTACTTTTACTATTTTTTTTAATAGAAAAATTGCACAGTTTGCTACATGATGCAGTTGCACCATGACCTCATTAGTAGTAATGTCCAGTTATTATCTGAGAAACTAAATTATTGATTTGACATTTAAAAATTATGTTTTGAATGAAAAATATTAGATTTTTCAGTCGGATCAAGTAAACACTTGTCAAAAACAACACTTTTCTTAATTTGCCAGAGTATAAAGACAGTATGTATATTTTACACAATATACATCCCCCTTTACTGCAGGAATTGTAAGAATAGTATGGTAGTGTGCTATTTTAAACATAGCCTTTTTATAAATGTATGTGTTTGCTCACTTGTAATTGCTCAGTGCATTTCTGGAGCTTTTTGCTTTTGTTTACATGGCAACACCATCTGTGTACCGTCTTACACATGCAGCTGTTGTGCAACAGGGGAGCGCTGCTGTCTGCAAACAATTTTATTCTGTCTTTCTCTTCAGAGTCAATATTAAACACCATTTGCAGCACATGTTTTTTTGTGTAATTAAGAGGAATAGTCCACCCAAAAATCAAAAAGGTCCTGAAAATGTACTCACCTTTATGCCATCCAAAATGTAGATCTGGTGTTTCTTTATCAGAACAGATTTGGAGAAATATAGCATTCCATCACTTGCTCTCCAATGGATGCTCTGCAGTGAATGGGTGCCATCAGAATGAGAGTCCAAACAGCTGATAAAAACATCAGAAGTAATTCATACTACTCCAGTCCATAAGTTAACATCTTGTGAAGTGAAAAGATGCATGTTTGTAAGAAACAGAGCCATCATTAAGACATTTTTTAACAGTTTTTAAAACGGTTGCTTCTGGCTAAATACAGTCCAAATATGTAAGTTGATTTTGACATGAGAGGACCACGGGAGGGAAGGAAGCATTATTATGGATTATAGACTCATATTTTGGCCAGAAGTGATGGTTTATAGTTAAAATGCCTTGATGGATTTATTTCTTTCAAACATGTACCTTTTCTAGTCACAAGACATTAACTGACGGACTGGAGTGCTGTGGATTATTGTGATGTTTTTATCAGCTGTTTGGACTCTCATTCTGACGGCACCCATTCACTGCAGAGGATTAATTGCTGAGGAAGTGATCTCCAAATCAGTTCCCATGAACAAACAAACTCATCTACATCTTGCATGTCCTTAGGGTGAGTAAATATTTTTTATTATTTTTAAATATTTTTTTTGGGGGGGGTGAATAATTCCCTTTATAAATTATATCAGTAATTCCAATCACAGATTACATAAAGATGGACATTCTTTTCAACCCATTTACAGTATATTCTAATCTTAACATAAACTCAAATTTAATTTCTGAAGTTTCCTCTTTCCAGTTTTACTCCTCTGATGAAAAAAAAAACGAATTCTTGATTCAATTGATGGTTTTTAGCTGATAGCGCTCTTTTGGGGAGTAGGCACTGTTTTCCTCATATCTGAAGAGAGTTGATATTAGAGGCTCCACAGAATGGAGCAGTCCTCCGTGAAGTGGAGGGCTACTTGAGACAAGGATAGCATTTCAGAGCTATTGACAGAGAACGTTTTCTCCCCAAGAGCTCAGACCTCTTCAGTCACAGCCATCGGCACCCTAAACACCAGAGAGAATTGATTCTGTACAGCTGTGGAGCTGTTGTGTTTTTTTCTCTCTCTCTTTAATGCATATTTTTGTTTCAAGATTGAGTTTAAAGAATTTCTGAGATCTGGAATAAATGTAATTGTATCAAGCAGGGAAAATCGTACAGACCTCAGATTTAATGAACAGCATCAGAAAGAAGCTCTGATAGTTGGACTGATGATTTGTAGACACTATGTGCACTTTGTGTTTACTCTGTGAAATCTGTATTGTGATTTAATATTCTGAACTTTGTATTACAAACACTTCTCGTGTTTATTTGCCTCTTTATGATGAATCGCTTGCTGTATTCATCATTTTTGTAGTTGCTTTGGATAAATGCATCTGCTTAATGAATAAATGTAAAATGTAAATGTATACTGTATGTTGTCTTAAGAAGTAGATTTAAACATTCTCAAAGAAGGCCTGCATAATTATTTTGTGTTCAAACCCTGAAAGAAATGCATACAGGTTTGCAACAACTCGAGGGTGATAAAATAACCAATTTGTAATATTTTGAGTGCACTATCCCTTGAATTAATCTTTTTTTTAATTATTATTATTTTTACTGGTTTTCAATTTAAAATATCTAAAAACCATTAATATATTTATTTGGTTAGAAATGTGATGTATTTTGTCTTACTTCACTTACTTCAACAGTAAAAGAAACATTAAAAACAAGTGGGAAAAAATCTGCCAGTGCAGAAAGACCAAATGCATTTATATTCAGGATACAATCTATTATTCTGTATTAATAATAAAGTATTCTGTTTTAAGGATTTTTAAATATTGGAAAACAAGACAAAAATACAGATTTTCTGCCACGTATAGAACTTTAGAAAAGAAGTTTTCTTTCTTTCTTTCTTTCTTTCTTTCTTTCTTTCTTTCTTTCTTTCTTTCTTTCTTTCTTTCTTTCTTTCTTTCACTCCCACCTCCGAGACTCCAGTAATTTTCATGTTTCAGGGCATAAAAATTCCGAGCGCGGAATGTGAAGTGATATAAATTCAGCACCATGCAGACAACGGAATGATAACATTAATGAAAATTTTACATTGACTAAAAGTCAGAGTTCCCCCTTCATTAATTTTAAAGTCGCTCTCTCAGACTTGGAAATGTGTTCGGACAGCCGGCTCTTTGCTCAGTCTCAGCGTGGCCTCGCCAAAGACTCTGAGAGCCCACCAACGCTTTCCACGTGTCGCTCATCATTTTCAAACATGACGGCGACCGCTGACCTTTTGGCTCTATCTAGAGTTTACTTTTTGTTCTCCCACTCCATTGAAGTCGTATCTATTACACAGTTTAATTACATATTTTATCCCCTCAAATGTATGGTGGGCGTTTTATCATCATTGCTCAGCTGTGTGTTGATACACGCCTCACAGGGGGCTATTTAGGAGAGTTTAGTGCTAAAAAGCACTCATTTCCTCGGTGATAGATGCTACAAAGTTGCATCATTATCAGAGAGATTTGTTGTGTGGGATGGATCTTCCTGCTTCACAAGTGCTGCACATGCGTGGAGGTGAACAGGTTAATGCGGTAGATGCTTTGTGCATTGCGTTCACACATTTGACTGCGTGAACGTAAAGGCTCAAAGGAACACATGTGGCCTGTGATCAAGTAGTCCTGAAAAACGGCGGTGGAAACAGAAATTAATATCAAAACAGTCGCTAAACCAGCATTGTTGTGCTAACTTTGTGTTAGCTGATAACATGACATGCAAATTTCACATGCAAATTTACTTTCTCTCACAGCTGCCAATGGTGAGTGAACTAAAAATAGGCGATCACTTTCCAAAGCCAATTTACTACAAAATAACTAGTGAGTGCTAGTTTTGGTGTCTGAACGTAACATAAGATGCATGTGATTTATATCAAAACTACTATGGCTGTGATATCTATTTCTTCATGGTGTGTCAGATATAGAAAGAAGAAAGAATTACATTTGGCAAAGCATTTGGTTTAGCCCTGAATAAACACAACTGACCTGCCTTGAAGTGCAATATAGAGTTAAATCTATGTGGTGAGTGCTTACCACATGTCCTCTTCTCTCTCCCAGAGGACACTGGGTAATCACCGCCGCTGTCTGCTTGACATGGCCGGGGGAAGAGGGACGTGGAGCAGGAGGAAAATGGTAAAAGTTGAAGCACTGGTATGAGACAGCGGCTCCGATGTTTAATCTGTGTATCTAAATCCCTGAAATCCACTGAGCCCACAATTACATCAACAAAACAGTGAACCGCTGGAATAGTTAGTTGACATTTCAAGGTCTTCGTTTTCTTTTTGTTTCCTTTATTTGAAAATAAATGCTACTGTATATACACTATTAAGAGTAAGTTTTAAAGAAATTAAATAATTAAAGAAATGAAAGCTTTAGCCTAAGTTCTGCCAGGAAGACTCAATCACTTCGTCACTAATTACCTTCATCATTATCCAATCACGTCTTTATACTTTGGTATAAAAGATCGGTACTTACACATGTTTGAGTTTGCAGATTCCGACGCGATAACAACCTCCACCCTCCCCACCACCACCAGGATGGTCCTGTCCTTACCTTCCAGGGGGGTCGGCTGCGCCCCTGCCTTCGTCTCCAGGCAGGGAATGCTGGTCCGCTACCCTCGGATTACGAACTATGGACGGGGCCTTCCGCCAAAGTAATTTTATAATAATGCTTGCTGAGTTGTCAATAAATGTATGCTTCATACATTTTATCTCCTGAGTCTTTCTGGTAGAACATATGCATACTTTAGGTACAAAGGTGATCCTTTTGAGAAGGATCCACTTTGAGAAGTGATGGCTTTTGAACATTTCTTGCTGAGATTTTACTAGATAGAAAATCAATGTTCCCCAACTATATTCCGGTTTCCATGTCCTTTCATATCCTGTTTGACTTCTTAATATACTTCACTGTGGAAGGGAAATGTGTTGTGAATGGCATTTGACTGAACCAGTTTACCTTACCTTACCTTTTTCTCCTTCAGTCGTCTTCATTGTTTTTGTCTGTCTCTTGTCCTCCCCGGTGAGCAGTGGCGCTGAACTCTTCCCATCCAGTGTTTTAAAGCAGCTTAAGTGCTCCTCCATGCCACTGATTTCCTTGTAGGAAGTGATCACCTTCCTGCTATGCCCTCAGGATTAAACAGGCCAGGCCCGTCCTCTCCCCGTGCTTCGCCCCTACCTTTGTAGTCAATAAAAGACTAACTAGAAAAGAATGAGGAGATGGGAGAATCAATCTACTGGATGCCTCCCCACAGTTTTCTCATCACTTCTCGTGCCGTGTGTCATCTCTGTCCATAACGGGGGAAAAGAACCAACTCAGTATGTGGGATGAAGGGTTTTTTATAGTACTACGGACTGAGAAAACAGGAAAAAGAGTGATTTTGATGGAATGAGTGAGGGAGATAGGTTGTGTGCAGACTCACAGCAGGGATGAGTACTTCACAAGCTCGCGTGTTTTCCCTGAGCGTCCGGGGAACTGCTAAAGACGGCAGACGTCGTGCTTGTTTAAGCTTCAGTGTGTGAAGCAGAGGCCATTCTGAGATTTCAGGCCAGAAACACTTTACACAAAACACTAGAGTGTGATGCAGCAGAGCGTACTGTATTTAACAAGTATGCTTTTGTTTTCTGTGGTGCTAACAAACCTCGATTGCCTATTAAACTTGATTTGTTTAGCTGAATTCTGTCATCTTTTCAAACCATTGTGCCCTCAAGATTGTAATTTACTTTATTACTTTTTTTCACAAATGTCAGTGTATTTATTTTTATTTTATTATTTTATTATTAAAAAATAGTTTGGAACTGAATTAACTTTGCATGCTCAAAATTGCTAAACATGGTCACCTAACATCATTAGCATGATTATTTATTTATAGTCTCACTGTCTGTCTGTCCGTCTGTCTGTATGTCTGTCTGTCTGTCTGTCTGTCTGTATGTCTGTCTGTCTGTCTGTCTGACTGTCTGACTGACTGTCTGACTGTCTGTCTGACTGTCTGACTGTCTGTCTGTCTCTCTGTCTGTCAGTCTGACTGACTGACTGTCTGTCTGTCTGTCTGTCTGTCTGTCTGACTGACTGTCTGACTGTCTGTCTGTCTCACTGTCTCACTGTCTGACTGACTGTCTGACTGTCTGTCTGTCTGTCTGTCTGTCTGACTGTCTGACTGTCTGACTGACTGTCTGACTGTCTGTCTGTCTCACTGTCTCACTGTCTGACTGACTGTCTGTCTGTCTGTCTGACTGTCTGTCTGTCTGTCTGTCTCTCTGTCTGTCTGTCTGACTGACTATCTATCTATCTTTCTATCTATCTATCTATCTATCTATCTATCTATCTATCTATCTATCTATCTATCTATCTATCTATCTATCTATCTGTCTATCTGTCTGTCTGTCTGTCTGTCTGTCTGTCTATCTATCTATCTATCTATCTAGATTCCCTTCATTGTTAAGTGTACATTGTTCAAAATGAAGAGTTATGCTGCTGGTTTCTGTTGGAACATCCTTTGTGTTGAAGGTGCACCTATGATGCCTTAAAATGCTGCCTGTGTAGTCAGCTAACTGCGTGTTGGAACAGAGCCATAATGACAGAGTTTTAAGGTTGGCTGAGGCGATCACAGATTAATCACTTATTTTTAAGGGTGTTGAGATGTAATGGAGTTTGTAATGGCCTGTGGTGGGCCTCTCTCCCGTACCATACCGTATGTCTCATTTGTCAGTGTGTATATTTGTTTGGGTTTGGAGCTCTGTGCGATTCTGCTGACGGGCACATCAGGCTGTGAGGACTGGAACCACCTCAGCAGTATTGTATTTGAATCAATGATTCAGTTTTGTGTTGACACTCTGAGGAATCCTTACTTTGACAGTCACTCCCTTCTGTTAAACCCTCGCTTTAAGATACAGTACAAGGACGTTCTGGAGGGACCAGAGACTCACTCACACAGTCATGCGGCCTTCAAGTGGAGTCAGAAACATAATTATGAGTTATGTGCACATGACAAAGGGAATTTGTATTTACCAGTGGAGAACCAGGAGGTTGGAAAGAGGGTAGGTACCTCTGCAGTATATGGAAGGGAATAAGTTTCACTTTTTAATGTATTTAATGTTCGGCACAGCTTGGCTAATGTGAAGTTTTGTGGTTCCTTTTCATGAAATTTACAAGTTCTTTTATTCTACAAATTCTTTAAACTAAACATCAAAATGAAGTAAAAATAAAAGGATATATATATTGGTTTGTAGTCAATTTTAAATTAAAGAGTAAATATTTGTTTGATCATTTTACTTTAATTTTAATTGCTGCATGAAAGTCAAGAAGAGCAGAGCCTCGTTTGGACAGGCCATAATCACCATGTTAATGGGATAAACAGACATTGGATGAGTTGAAATGTAGCACTGCAAGAAAAGTAGGTAATTTTTTTATGTTAGACTTTGAAAGTTAATAGTTAAGCTTTAAAAACATACCAATGTGCACCCCATTTCTGAAGAGTCTTTTTCAAATGCATTTATTATTTGTTGAATTAAGGATCTTTTCAGGTTAAATGTTGCTTATTTTATTTTGCCATCCTGAATGCATGACATATAATAATATCTATTGGTTAACCCATCAGTAGGCATTCACCAAGTGCACTTACAGTAAAGCAGCATTAGTACTTTGTGAAGCATTCCAAGCCATTCATACCCTGTATTTTATGTTCTAGTTTTAACATATCTTCCCTCTTCTTTTCTCATTTTCATTTTATTTCATATCCCCATTGACTGGTTAGTGGATTTAACGTTGCTTTTGTATTTGCTGCAAACATTCTCACATGAATTCCTCTTAATGGATTCTTATATTTTTCTGTATTTATTTCAGTCCTTGACAAGGTAATTTCTTCAGTAATGCCCATTGGTGCAGGAACAGACCTTGGGTTTTTGAAAATCTGTCTGGTTGTATGTTGTATTAATTAAAAACCCCAAAAGAGAAACGATTCGGATTTTGGTGCTGCAAAACGTTGAATTGCTATTGAATTGCATTTTAATTAAATTTACATTTGTGTATGCAATGCACCACATACAAGGACAATCAATTCTATCTGATATACACTGTATGCACTTTGTGTGTGTGTGTGTGGACTGTCGTACTTTATGTGAAAGGCATGATAAATGCTATTTTCATTAACACTGAGGTGAATCAAAATACTCATCTGTGATTTCTATAAAAATATACTTATCCTTGGACCACTCTTTTCATAACTTGCCTACAAGTGTGTGTTTGTGTTTGTGTGTGTGTGTGTGTGTGCAGCTTTCATGTCCCTCTGTATGTTTTCATTCGCTCACATGCTGATGAGTAGAGCCCTGTCATACCTCACTGCCTCTCCCGAATCCCTTAAAGCCTCCCGACAACACATTCATAAACAGTTTTGATGGACTTGAGAGATTTTGTCACAAGACAAGAGGAAAGAGAGCTGTCCGAAAACAAAAAAAGCAATTTGCTTGACAGTTACAGACTGGCTGAATATGTATCTTTCTTGGAAAATAAGGAGGAGGACGTCGTTGATTGATTTTGGTGGTGATTGGCATATATATATATATATATATATATATATATATATATATATATATATATATATATATATATATATATATATATATATATATATATATATATATATTTTTTTTTTTTTTAACTTCAGATGTCAGACTTTATAAACTGGAAAATGTATAGTTTTTCATATTAATATTGTATTTTCTTTTATATAGCTTGGTGGATGATTTTTCTCAATATGAATTTGCCAGAATGTTGTTTGTTGGTTAAGTCAGCTAAAATGGGCCACGTTTTGGTAAATGACTTATAATACCATCAAATAAGCTATGCATGAGATCTAATGATATTTTTATACATTACCATGGGTCTCATAAATATTTATATATTTTTTAAATGTCAAAAAGTATAACTGATTTCAAATTATGAGAGTTAGATTATCCGCAGGTACCTTCTTGAGGTATTTACCATTTTACCATTCAGGTAAAATGGGCCAATATAAAAAGACAACAACACAGGTAATTTCAGCTGAAATCATTTTATTTTTAACAGTAAATTGACACTATTGTCTTTATTGTGCCATAGCAAAACAGTCACATTTTTAAATATGTTTATATATGTTTATAAATATGTTTACCGGCTTTTGAACGGTAAGATTTATTTCATTTAAATGCTTATCTTTGGATCTTTCTATTCATTAAAGAATCCTGAAAAAATGTACTCAGCTGAATAAAAAAGGTTTCTTGAAAAGCAAATCAGAATATTAGAAATGTAGCTTTGATCACAGGAATAAATAACATTTTAAAATATATTCAAATATAAAGCATTTTAAATAGCAAATATATTTCAACGTTTAATTTTTTTTTTAAATCTCACTGTTCAAAAACTTTTGACTGGTATTATTTTTCAAGACTAGATTTTATATGCATACATATCTCGGCCTATAAACCTATTTTCAATCTCAGTTTCTGTGTAAAAGTGTGTGTGCAGCCCATTTTAGCTGAAAATTGTGGTCCATTTTAGCTTAACCAGCCATTTCTACCTAAAATGCCGTTTTTCACAAAAACCGAAGATTATTTTTTACATTAAACTTTTTTTTATTTGAAAGAGCATGGGATAACATTGTTCATAAACTTTTGCTTTGTTGGTAATTGCTTTAGTACCCTTATTGGTGATAAATGAAATTTACAATGTCAGGCTCACTTACCTTACAATTTCTCTGACAAGCTTAATGTAACACTCTGCCCTGCCTGCCTTATGAAACTCAGACCTATCAAAATTATTGTTACATGTTAACAAGTGTTGAAGCAACAATGCAAGATCAGTTATTGTGACTGACTATAAAATATTAAAGATATATGATGCTACAACCTTATTTGGCCCATTTTACCTGATAGCCCATTTAAGCTGACTTCACCTACCCAAGTACTATCAAAAGTGCAGTTTTAGCCCCTAAAAATGATAATTTATCTCATGAGATACATCAAACATCATTCCAGCTCTAATATGCAAGTCAAATGACTGTCTTTAAATGCAGACCCTTGAAAATAACAAGACACTGTGATAAACGTGATTCTCTTCTAGCGCTTCTGTTTCCTGTACTCACCATTCTGTCTCAGACCGCAGCCTTTGAAAGCATGTGTGATGAAGTCTGGAGTGAAATGTCTACAACACACAGCTTTCAGGGCCAAATGAGTTCCCATAGTATTATTATTTTATTTTTTTATCTGTGGCCGATTCTTTTGAAGTTTGATTCGGTAGTGCCACAGCGGCGAGATGTCAGAAAGCAGACGTGCGGCATGAACAGATGAAAGTTTACAGAGTGGTCATTCATCTGAAAGAGACGAGCGGGTGGGGAAAAAGGGGAGGAAAGAAATTGGTTCCTTGCTTTCTGAAATTTGTACTTCTTAGTGTGCGTGCATGTGTGTGCTCAACCACAAAAATGAAAAGCTAGTATCTTACATGTTTTGATACTGTCTTTTATCATTATAATGTAAATGTGTGCATGAACACATGAATAAGGCATTATTTGAAAACCAGTTGGCATTAAAGTGGCTTTTCTTCCTTTAGACAGGGCCCCATTGTGTAGGAGCCGGTGTGCATTGCTCTAATGTTAGAACTATTCTATATCTGGGGATGAAGCTGTCTGTTCAGGTGATTGACACAAGCCCGCATTAAGAGGTGGTTTTGAAAATTAGTCCGTGGAGACCCGACGGAAGAAGGAGAGTCGTCTCCGAGAGGAGCCGTGCCTTTTTAACCCCGCTCATTGGTATTCTGCGGCGCGTGCGGTGAGGCGCTCTCTAAATGGCTGAGGCGCGCGGCTCGGCGAACCCCTCGACACACGCACGCTCAGATGGACCCAGTGGAGAGCTGGCGAACAATATGCAGCCCGGAATACAGAAATCAAAATGGGGCCCAATTAATAATCACATAGTTAGTTCATATTTTATATGCCACACTTCTTGAGCTCCAACAAAGCTCGGCCGAGCAGAAATGTGGGTTTTTTCTTGCTCTCTGCACGGCACATGCTCCGTACTTACTTCAACATTTTGAACTTTCGACAGTGTTTTTCTGCTGTTTCTGCATGGCTGAACTGATGATGGGCTCGCCTGGCTGTTCTTTGTCTCTATCTGGTCTGATTCTGTAAAACTCAGTTAAAGCACCAAATGATGGCCATGAAATGACAATAACTTATGAATATTTGCAAACACTTGAGTGTAAATAACCTATAAAGCATTGGCCTTTATGCAAATGCAGATATGAAAATAAATGCAAACAATGAGATTATTTATATATATATATACACCACATAAAATAATTAATATAGTGTTTTCATTGATATGCAAATAACATTGAGAATTTGTTACAAATATAAATAAAATATGAAATCTAAATTATTAATATATTGTATTCATAGATAGATATGCAAATAAATGCAAACACTGAGATTTTAAAAATATTTTTTAATAATGTAGTGTGATGCAAACATTGAGATTTCAAAATATACATGAAATAATAATAAAAAAAATATAAGTATATAAGTGTAGAAGTTTTATAAATAGTTATGCAAATAAATGCAAACAGCGTGATTTTTTTATGTTTATATATATGTATATATATATATATATATATATATATATATATAGGAGAACTAGACAATGTTTAAAATCAAAATTTTGTTTTAATATGAATCAAATTTTTTTTATTATTATTAACAGTATTATGAACAGTAACAGATATGCAAATAAATGCAAACATTGAACGGCACTAGACGGCATTTCTTCAACATACGCACAATTCTAAGCATGTTCTGTGCGACCTTGAACCGTCAGTTCTGCTCCTTACCATTAAGCTTTTCAAAATGCCCAAACCAGCACTTTTTACAACGTTGTCTAATTAATCAAAATATTACTGGCTAAAAGGCTTTTTCATATGCACATAGTTTAATTTATTGATGGCACTGCTAAATGCATCCCCTCGCACAATCGCTTCTTGTTTTATTTTCTAAGAGGACAGGATTTGACATGCATGCAGCGGGAGTTTTTTTTTTTTTTTTTTTTTTTTAAATGTTTTTGTCTTGGAAGAAATAAACAAACATTTATTTTCAGTTATATGGGTATGTGTGCATGTGGCTAGATTTGCCTGTCAAACTCAGTGCTGAACACTTTACAGATTTTGACATATTCATTTAAAGTTGCTAATCGCATGTAAATATGCAAGGCAGTTTCCCCAGGGCTCTCTTTGAAATGCAAATAAAGAGTGCAAACAAAGGTCCGGATGGACAGAGGTGCAGATCCAGTCAAATCACTGAGGTGTAATACTGCTCACATCTCATTAGGACAGAAAAGAACACCCCCCTTCTCATTAGACTACTTATTGTGATTTGTTTCTAATTTTGTTGCACGTTTTCTCCGTATAGATGTTTGATGCCATGAGACACAGCTGTTCTCACTCATTTTACCCTGTCAGATCTGTAGCAATATCTATATTAAATGCGTTTTGTCAAATATGAAGGCTCCAGGCTGTATCCACGCTTCTGCGTGTTGGTTGTAATTCTCAATGAAACATCCATGCACACAGAAATAAGGCTGTAATTGAGTGTGATTGTGACTGTAGTCGCTTTGAATGCTGTAAGCATAGAAGATCTATCTATCTATCTATCTATCTATCTATCTATCTATCTATCTATCTATCTATCTATCTATCTAGTCAACTGAGGTTTCACTCTGTGAGCTGTGACGGTATTGTTTGGCAGAAGAGGTGAAGCGTTCAGAGAATGACCATAGCGAGGACCGTAATCATGTCCAAACCCGTCACCAAACCACAGTCCCTCTTAAAGCAAGAGCGCGCTCTGCAGCCACCGGGCCGCTGAGACAGAACACACACTTTAGCATCACGCCTCGCTGTTCCACCATTTCCAATTTCCAGCAGGCAAATTGGGATTCCTGACTGCACTCACAAGTGGCTGAAGCACCATTTTCTGACTCTATGGAGTGGAAAATATGATTCAATTCCTGTTCAACGCCTTTTCATTAACCGAGCACTGAATGTCATCCACAAAAAGTGTGTGCTTGTATCCAAGTAGAGTAATAATTGTGTATTATTACCCATCCCAATTATACTTTGGGGAATTTTGATTTTATTATTGTATTTTTTGAAGATTCAAGAATGCAATGAAAAGCACTATTAAGTGCTGTACTTATTGGTTGGCTGCGGGCCCTGTTCATTCAGTGTTTTCATATGAAGAAGAGGAAGTAGTCAGTAGTTAAATCAGATCCCTCTAGAGAGGCGTTTCAGCACTCTGGGTGTATAGCCACTTAACCAGACTCAGGGATATTAGCCTGGCCCTGACTTAACCGCCAATCCATGTCCTGTTCCCACTGTAGTCCCTATTAAAATTTTACAGGTCAAAAATCCAAACAGCGCCAAAAGAAATGCTCTTTTTCATTACAAGTGACAAAAAGAATGTTCGGGTCAGACTGTGGTATAATAGCACAGTAATTAGAACCCCTTGACTTGATAAAGTGTGACTGTAAATCAATGCTGGACTAATTAATCAATATCTTAATTATTAGACCTTTTAATGAACATTTTTGTCGGAAATTCCCTCAGAACCCCTGGCCGCAGTGGCCCTGAATGTCATCATTAGTTCTAACAGTGAGTTTTATAGTGCTGGGCAGAAGTGCTTTCATTAGAATAGCACTCGCAGCACATCTCTGAGTTTACACACACACACACACACACACACACACACGCTCAAGGAAAACCTGGAAGTTTCTAAATAGTGATTTACAAGACTGCAAAAGTCATAGAAATGACTGAGATTTTAAATCACAATGGAAAAGTTGTGGAAATGTATTTACTGGAAATCTTATTCGTTGGTTGTAACCTATTACAACACCAGAACTGCCTAGAAACCTGTGTGCCCAGTATATTGTTACGATATACAGTAGTTACGCTCAACTCAATCTTTTGCAAAAAAAAAAAAAAAAAAAATCCTCATTCACAACTAAAATGCCGAAATATTTTTTTCAGACTTTGTGTTCTCAGATGTGACCCTGGAGCACAAAAGCAATCTTAATTCGCTGGGGTATATTTGTAGCAATAGCCAAAAAAAAAAAAGAAAAAAGAAAGAAAAAAAACATTTTATGGTTCAAAATTATTGATTTTTCTTTTATGCCAAAAATCATTAGCATATTGAGTTAAGATAATGTTCAATGAAGATATTTTGTAAATTTCCTACTGTAAATATATATGATTAGTAATATGCATTGCTAAGAACTTCATTTGGACAACTTCAAAGGTGATTTTCTCAGTATTTCGATTTTTTTGCACCCTCAGATTCCAGAGATTCTAATAGTTGTATCTCTGCAAAAATATTGTCCGATCCTAACAAACCATACATCAATGGAAAGCTTATTTATTCAACGTTCAGATGATCTATGAATCTCAATTTTGAAAAATTTACACTTAAGACTGGTTTTGTGGTCCAGGGTCACAGATTTCATTCATCCAATGAAATGTTACATTTGTGCTATTTTCTATTACATCAGTTTTCACTGTAATGGAGCAACTAAATACAACAAATGCAGCTGATTGTCTCTAATCTTCTGCAAAACTACACTATTTACATACTATCCACGTGCATGTAATGAGACACTGTTTAGATAATTATAGATTTATGCGATTATGCATATACATACTTATTAGCAGCCTGTATAATTAACACTCTTTGAACACCACACACACACACACACACACACACACACACGCAGTGCTGCTGAGCGTCACAGCAATCTGTAAACATATGGAACTTATTTACAGTGTGCTCATCTGTAAAACCTACATACACAAACCATTATGCCTGTCTGCTGTCACCACACCTGATTAGAAGTGTAATATTAATGTGTTTCATCCTCCAAATTATCTATCCATCTATCCATTGTTCTATCTATCATTCTATCATTCTGTCTATCAGTCTGTCTATCTACTCTTTTGTCATTTAATGAATCATTATTTTGCTTTATCTTTCTATCTGTTTTTTTTTTATTGTATCATCCTATCAATAGCTGTCTACTGTTTTATCGTTCTGTCTGTTGGTTCATTGTATCTTTTTTGTTCTATCTATTCTTCTATCTATTGTTTTATCATCCTATGTGTCTTTCTGTCTGTCATTTTAGTGTTTTATCTACTGTCTTATCATTCTACCTGTCGTTTTATTGTTTCATTGTTCTATTGTTCTATCTATCATTCTATCTATTGATTCCTCGTTCTATCTGTCATTCAGTCGTTTCATTCTTCTGTCATTCTGTCTGTCATTTTAATGTTATATCGAGCATTCTCTCTTTCCCTTCATTCTTTTTATAATTTTAGCATTCCATCTATTGTTTTATTGTTCTACTATTAGATGGTTCTATCAATCACTCAATCTATCTGTTCATCGTTCTATCAATCACTCTATCTATCTATCATCTCATGGTTCTATCTCTTGCTCAGTTCTTTCATTGTTCAGTATTTCCTATTGTTTCATCATTCTGTTTATCCTTTCATCATTCTATCGTTTTGTTGTTCTATCTATTTTGTCTTTCATCTTTCTACCGTTTCATCATTTTTTTTCTGACGCTCTCTCTGTTGCTTCATCATTCTGTCGATCTGTCTTGATCTCTTTATTGTTCTGTTATTTTATTATTATTCTATCTCGTTTTATTGTCCTTTCTATCATTTCATCATTCCACCTATCATTTATTTTTCTTGTCATCTATTGTTTTATCATTCTATTTAATCTGTGTTTATCTGTGTTTATGTATTGAATTAATTCCTTTAAACATTTTGGATAACATGGTTATCTTTCGGTTATCATAAGAGTATTTATACATTCTGTGGAATTTCCACCAAAATCAGTACCAAAATCCAAAATGTTGACCAACAGCTGGATAAAGTGCCAAAAAAATGTCTGCAGATTCTGTTTGGTCGATGTTATGGGGTTCTTCAGGATAGAATCAGTCATATGTAACAAGAACATGTCTATTAGGATGAAACGGCTTCTGTATATCAGACTGTCCATAAGAGTGAAGCGAATCGACAGCATTTGTGATTGTGGGGTGAGGCAGAGGACAGGGGTGGTATTTGGAGAGCCAGCCATACCTGTCGTGTTGCGTTTATCCGGCTGGACGGGCGGCTGGTGCAGTTTGGCAGCAGACAGGAGGAGTCAGTTAAATGTGGCATAACCGAAAAGTAGATGCACCGCCAGGGGACCCACGCCATTTGACATGATTGAAGACTTGAAGGGAAAAACCTGCATGACCCAGGCACAGCTTCACATTCAGTACATCCAGCCTTACAGCAATAATAACCAGAGTGGAAATGGAGTGGGTATATATATATATATATATATATATATATATGGGTAATTCTTCAATTAGAGGGAAAAAAAAAACTTTTTCAAAGAAGCACACATTTATTTTATTGTATTTTATTATATTTGCTGGTATTTGTATGTGGAAAACAAAAGAAGAATTGTGAAGAATCTTCACATAGATCTGCATTTCATTTTCATTGATTCTGTTACCAAATGACATTTAGGTCTGTTTCTAATAGACAGCTATCATATGACTTGGAATATAATGTTGCATGGACTACGATAATTGTATTTTTATGGTTTTTTTTTTTTTTTTTTTTTTTTTGGCAGGCATAAGGTTTGTGACATCATGTGAGTGAATATAAAGGATGGCAGAATTTTCATTATGGGGTGAAATATTGAAATGTTAAATTTGACAAAAGTTTTGGAAATTTGTCAATAAATATAGTTTACATTATTTTATAGTACATTGTCAGTTCATTTGGTATTTATGTGCACAATTTGTATTTTTATTACAAAGAAAGACAATTAAGACGTGACACGAACATTTGTGTTTTCAAAGTTTAAAGTTAACTGACTGCTAACCTGTGTTAGCAAGTATAAAGCTCATCCAACTTTTCCTCCAAAAAGCAACATAACATAACATCCGTAACTTGGTAAATATTTTGGAACATGCTATGAAAACACACAAAAACATTATTGAATAATGTATATGCTTTGAAAAATGCTCCACCCAAAATAATTTTCTTGGAACACAACTTAAGATTTATGGCTTATTTTTTCAAATACTTTCAGAGAACTATGTTGGTTATGTTTGGAAAATATATTTTTCATATACAATTTAAAAATAGTATTTTTATGCATTTTTTCATAATAATAAACTTAAACCTCTATAATATTTTATAGGTAATAAATAGATAATAACTATACCATAATTTAGTACAATATATATATAATTTTTTATTTTTTTATTGTTTGTCTGTCACATGAGAAGCACCACAGGGTCAAACATAGATGAAACATATTTTGAACTTGAACATTTTAAAAGCATAATTTGCGTATATAAAAATAATCTTTTTATTTACCCTTTTGGATGTCCTGTTCCTTTAAATAGTTAGTTTAAGTATCATCCACCCATACATGTTATGTGTGTTGTAAAAAATAAAACTCATCTGACGAATCCCAGTAGTGTTTAAGAGCCAAGCTGTTAATTTTCTTTGTTTAAACACTGTCTGTCCTTCAATTAAACTGCTTCTGTTTAACTGTTCACACAAATCCTACGCAAAAAAACATAACACAGGCTGTAAATGTCATTCAGAGAGCCGCTAATCATTTTACTCGGATGAGAAATTGAATAAACAGCGAGGAAAACATGTTCAGTGACGGCACATTTAATGCCTGCAATGAGAGCTCATGGTGTATTCCTTCAGGGAGCGTGAATGGAGACAGACTGTTTCTGGTGAGAGCTCTAATTAAAGCTCTAATGACAAGGGGAAGTATCAGCATCGCTGCTGTGTTGGCTCTTTAGCTTGACTTTATTCAAAATAGCGTGCGTGCCATCTCCAAAGTGTGGTCTGACTCTAGTAATTGCACCAGTTCAAATACTTTTTGAGATCAGCCTGTGAAATCATTAAAAAAATCTGGAAACAATCACTAACCCCCAAGATTTTTTTTTTCTTACGTGTTACCTTGATAATTCTATATGGGTTACATAGTTGAAGATATTTAACGAGAACAGACAATGTGAGAGGGGTTAATTGTAATGAAGGCACCCCACAGTTTTGCACATCTATATAATGCTGTATACAACAATTTTGGAGATTTGGGATTGGGAATTTTTTTCTCCCAAAATTTTCATGACATCTGCAGTTCCAAAAAAATAAAGATATAGATAGATAGATAGATAGATAGATAGATAGATAGATAGATAGATAGATAATAAAGTTTTTAAAATATGTTTATACAAATATTACAGTTTTTTTACTCATACTCTCAAACTTGTGAGTTAATGATTTACTTATCATTTACTCAAATGTTTTTCTTTAATACATTTTCAGTTCTTGCAAACAGCAGCCCAACTGTTGCCACTCGGTGGATCCTTGTATCAGTGCCGTCAGTTGAGGACTAAAGACACTGCAACCCTCTGAACGGACCATACATCTGTCCCTCACTGCCTTGTTACCATTCACATCAAATTAAACGTGCCATTTAGCCTAATTAAGATTGATTTGAAGGGAGTTTGGTGATACTAAAAGTACTAGAACTATCGTAAAAGAATCGCTGAGGAACCAGAATCAGAATAATTTAATTCCTTACGATTGGGGCCCTTGAGCACGAGTGTGTGGATCGTATTCAGCATAAACTGTGATGTGATGAAGCTGTAGAGACAGAGAGGATGTGCTGCTCGGCTTGTCTTGGGCTGTGTTTACACAGTGTAGCAATTCCACTGCTGAATTATTGAGATTGCACAGCCATCTCCTGAGATGGACAACACCAGAGATGGACTCAATCTCTTTTCTCAAATACACACGAGAGCAGAACATACAGCTGCTCATTTGAAGAGAGGCGTTTCTGTGTTTAGTGTAGGACTGGGTGATTGTTTGAAAAATTATGTTTCGGTACTTTGGCAATATTATATGTAATATATATCCCGATATTTAGGTGTTTTTCTGAAATGTCTTAAACGATTTTTCTTCTCCTTTCCTGTAGAGAGAGAAAGAAAAAACATTCTAAAAAAACATCATTTTGACCTAACCAAATCATTTTGGTCATTTTCAGCTAAAGTTGCTCATTGCTCAGTGAAGCATTAGCTTCCACAAGGTACAAATGTAAATACCTTTTGATATTTATCAATCTACCTATCCATCCATCCATCTCTCCCTTTCCATCCAGCCATTCATCCATCCATTTCTCTCTCTCTCCCTTTCCATTCGTTCATCCATCATTACATCCATTTCTCTGTCTCACTCTCTATCCATCCATCCATTCATCCATCTATCCATCTCTCTCTCTCTCTCTCTCTCTCTCTCCATCCATCCATCCATTCATTCATTCATTCATTCATTCATTCATTCAATTTCTTATTATTTATTAATCTTAAATTATAATAATTCTAATCTAGCATTCATTGCTGTCATTCTATCCATCCACCAAATTATCATATTTTAATCATTTTATGATAAACCTAATTTATCATTCGTTCTATATCATTTTTTCCATCCATCTATCCATCCATCCATCCAATATTCATATGTGTAATCATATTTTGATATTATAAATCTATGGATTTATCATTTGTTCTTTCTTATTGTTTTTCCATCCATCCATCCATTAGTTTTTATAGTCATATTTTGATATTACAAATCTAATCTATAAATCTGTCTGTCCTTCATTCAATTATTCTGTCTATTGTTTGTTCTATCATTCTATCTATTCTATTTTTCTAGCATTTCAGCTGTCATTTATTCCATCCATTCACCCACACTATTTTAACATTTTTTATCTTCTTTTAGTAAATCTAATATATCATTCTGTCTCTTGATTGCTTTATTGATCATACTATTAAATCATGTATGTACTGTTGTCACGGAACGCTCGACAACGCCTCCTCCTGGTTTCACCAGATCCCTATCTCCTGCGTATTAGGACTGCTTTTCCTATTACCCTCCTCTGCTCATTATCTCCTGATTAATCTCCTTATCATTGCATGATTATCACCTGTGTACCCTCAGCTCCCTTTTATCTGGACTGCTCTGCTGATCGTTCATTTGTGAAGTCTTGATTTACCCATACACTGCCTCTAACTTGTTTCTCGTGGTTGTTCTTGTGATTTTGACTTGGACTCTAATCTCGTTTGTGAACCTAAGCTGCCAGCCCTTTGACCCACGCCTGTTTAAGTTACGATTCTTGGATTGCCCTTCTGTGTGCTGTTTTGTGTATTTATACTGGCCTTGCCTGGTCTCGTTGAGTTCTATGACTGTCTATCTCTGCTGGCTTACCTGTGTTAATAAAATACTGCAGATGGATCCGACCGCCTCAGCCTCTTCGTCACAACTGTATTGTATGAATGACCTGGATACTATATTCTGGCTACTTTACAAACACAATTTCTCTGTTTTGTCTTAGAGAAAGTGAATAATAAAGCACTTTGATGTGTGGATGTGTGTCAAAGAAAGTAACAGTAGCCTAATTAAATAATAATATTAAAAAAATGTCAAAAAGAAAACAAAGCAAGCAATTGAAAGAGAGAAACTGAGAATTAGGGGGATAAAAAAATACTCTTGGCAGATAAAATAAAAGAGCTTAAGGGTATATGATTAAGCAACCTCTCGGTTCTGTGAGAGTCCCAGGAGAGACGCAGAGCTTTACAGGAGTCGGAGGAGGTGTGCTGAGAAGCCTGTGTAGTTGGAAGAACAAGCAAGGTTAATGAGAAGAAGTAAAAAGAGCAGAACTGACATTAGTTTAAAACAAAGAGTAGAAAGAACAGAGTACGTCTGCAGAAGATGAGCGCTTGCTAGTCCTGTCGCATCAGAAATAGACACAGCTCATTCTCTTTGATTCAACTCCCTCATGACAGTTTTATCCACATTCTCAGAAGTTTAAGCAAGAACTTCTCTTTTGGTTCTGGAACTTTTTTTTTCTGTTTATGACATCTGATGAATCTTTAATTGCTGTTTAATGTAATGGTGTTTGGAATGCAAATCAAATGAGCGGCACTGAAGATGGAAATGTTTTTTTTATTATTATTATGTTCACTTGTCAAAGCCAACATACTGGTATTCTGTTTAAACAAATTCATCTGCAGAGTACATTTCCCTCTAAATCTTTTAAGCTGTCTTGATGTGCTGTTTCTTTTCTGATTCTGACTGTTTAGACCTATGTCTGTTTTATGCAGCAACATCTTAGCAACACCCTAGTAACCACCCTGAACACACTAGCAACACCCTAGAATCTGCTCAGAGCTCCATAGCAATAGCGTGAAAACCCAAAATACCTCAATAAACCTCAGTAACTTCCTAGCAACCACCAGGAACACTTTAGTAACCACTTAGAAACCAGCCAGAAGTCCATAGCAACAAGCCATATGATCCTATTACCAAATTATCTATGTATCTATCTATCTATTGATTGTTTTTTCTCCCATTTTTTCATCCATCCATCCTTCCTTCCTCCTTCCTTCCTTCCTTCCTTCCATCCATCCATCCTTCCTTCCTTCCTTCCATCCATCCATCCTTCCTTCCTTCCTTCCTTCCTTCCTTCCTTCCTTCCTTCCATCCATCCATCCATCCATCCATCTATCTATTTTGTTCATCCTTCCATCCATCAAAAAAATCAACCCCACCACCCCCCAAAATAAAAGAAATAATCGCACCAATGTTGCTTTGTCAGGCTGAAATAAATAGGTTCAGACCAAGTGTTTACACTCTTCAGTATAGACCTGCAATCATAGTTCATCCTACAAAAAAATGACACGCATCACTCTTACATGCAATTTCACATCAAAGCACACTCTCATGTAGGTCTGCATGTGTAGTCTAGCATTTTATGATTTAATGTCACGTCTATTTTCATATGATGATTGACTGGTTGCTCTCTCAAACTTTTCCTCCTTTAACCATGATTATACAGCATATCTCTGGACAGCTTGTGTGTCAAACAGCATCTTCGCTGAAGCAGAACTAAAATCTGGAAGTAATCAGCTAGCGGAGGAACATGAGAAATTCTCCTGAAACACTTTAGCGTGGCTAGAACCCACTGCTCCTTAAGATTGGATTCAGGTATCTAATCCCAGCCGGCAGCTGCACCCTCCCCCTCAACGCTCCGCTCCGTCCCTCCATCACCCCTCTCTCTCTCTCGCTCTCTCTCTCTGCGGGTATAGAGTGTTGTAGGACCTTAAAGACCACAAACACTCACACCTGATGGGTGCTATATAAAATAAAAGCCAGCCATTGTTAGATTATGTGATGTCAGCATTGTCATATTTACAAAACAATCGTGTAAACACCGCCACAATGTTGCTATTTTCATGTTGTGAAGCAGTTAACTTTCTTAACTAGCAGGGTGAGAAATTAACTTTTCCTTTAAAGGCCCATATTTTCATTCTTACATTCATAAGGGCAATTTTTTTTTTATAAAATTTTATCTGTGTGGTCTTTAATGTCAAATGCTTTAACCCTTTTTCCAATTCAGTCAGAATACTTTGAACTGTTACCAATAACAACAAACTTATTACAGGGTAGCAGTGATGCACGGGTTGATCCGAAATGAGCGGGTGCCTGCGGTCACCTGCGGTTACCCGTGGTTACGAGTCATCCAAAAATATTTTTCATGATATTCGGGTCGTGGTCGGTCAGGTCGTTTGAAATAAAGATGCCAAATAAACCTTTGTAATTTATATAATACTAGACACAATTTTGATATACATAGGCCTACAACTTTATTGGCTGAATAACTGGCACGATTATAGAGTGACCAACTGTCCGGCTTTATGTTGTACTGTACAGCAATTTACCCTTTTTCCCGCCTCACACAAATTGAGCATCTGTCCCGCTTTTTCAATCGACCCTGCCTAATAAATACACGCATACATCCACAGGCGTACTGTTAACTTATGTCCAATAATTCAGAGGAGAGCAATAAAAGCTTTAGTCGATAGGCTGAGTCGTACGTCAATCAAACTGTTGACTGGCACACGAACTCCTCCTCAACATTCAACAATCTCAAATTGGAGAGCGCGCGCGCTGTTCGGTCAGGTTAAGCAGCCATGGCCACGAAAAAGAGAAGATGCACTTTTAAAAGCGAATGGACCGCAACATATGCTTGGTTAAAACCTGTAGATGGCGAAGCAGAGAGAGCTTTTTGCATTTTATGCAAAAGCAGTTTTACTGTGGGACATGCTTGAGAATATGACGTGAGTGACATGGTGCATTTTTTTTTGTGGGTTTTTGGTGAAATGCCTGAAATGAAAATTGTGAACACAAACGCAATATGTTTATGCTTTATTCTACAAATTAAAGACATCAGTTAAACCCTCTTGTTATTTTTTTTTCTTTCTTTCCATCTTTCTTTCTTTCTTTCTTTCTAAAACTTCTACTTGTCTTTCAAAAAGCTGTTTGCTATCAAGCTGCTAAATGGGACTAAAAAGGTTGTTTTTACTTCTGACAAATGGATTTAGGCTTCTAAATTCATAAAATATGTTAATTTGTGAAGATTATCATGATGCACAAGACATATTCTGTAAGAATCATACACTTTTGTTGGTTACAGAGCTTAAAAAATAATGATACTTGTATATTTAAAAATAGAATGGCCCCTTAAACATGCCCCTTTTTTTGTTTTAACAAGAGTTGCATGTAGTTTGTGAAGCTAAACATCTGAGTTGGGGTTGTAAGCAAATCAGTTTTAATCAATTGTGAATGTTGACTGCATATGTTCAAGTTTCTCATGCGTTAAATGGAATTTAAATAAAGAATAGTGAATTATTATGTAGACGGTTTATGAGATGATTCATTTGTGACTGAACTTCATGTGAATGTGGCAGCACAAGAATGATAAATATACTGTACTTCGAGCTTGAATTACACACCTCATGTGCATTGTTCATAAAATGTGCATAAATGAAACTGAGCAGCCTACATTCATAATTATAACTTATTATGATCAATGCCTATTAGGATCACATTATTTTACATTTAACTGATGTGTGAATATATTGGCCCTTTTAATGGATGTAATCTCTCATCCAATCAGATGTTACAGTCAGAACTGTTTTTTAGACAAAGAAACTGTTGATACAATTGCTGTGTATTTTTCCTTCTTTTACTTCAGATTCCTTTAAACTCGCTGCTGACACTGAATTCACTCATCAATGATGCTGCACTGTGGAAGTATTTGGAAAAATCATAGTAAAGATGGAGTCGGGCTGTTGACCTTAAAGCTTTCATGATCTGACCAGGTCACATTCTTGCAGGTAATGGAGTTTAGACTCTGGGTGTGTGGGGTTTTAATAGGCATAAAAGGAAACCTGGATACACAACAGACACATGCCATTGTGGAAATGTTTGAAGGAAACTGTCACACATTCTTTATATCAACAGAGAAACACAGCATTTACAGCATTTATGGTATAATGCCAATTACAAGGTAACATTGTTTTCTGTGGTGTAAGCCTCACAAATGCTGTCAATAGAGCACGACTGAAACCAGAACATTCCTTTAAAACAAATGTGTCCTATTTACTGAATTATATTATCTGTTTGGCTGAAGCACAAGGTTGTTGATAAGTGTTGTTATTGTTAACTAAAACTATTTAAAATGTTTTTTTTTTGTTTGTTTTTTAATAAAGCTGAAATAAAATAAAATGTAAACATTAGATGAAAGACTTAAATGGAAATTAGAAATGTTGCCTTGGTATCAAACTGAAATTAAGTGCTGAAATTACTAAAACCAGAGCTGAGATAAAAATACAGTCTAAATAAAAAAATCTAAAATTAATACAAATAATGGAAAAAATAAATAAATTAATACTAAAACATACTAAAATGAAAATGTAAACTAAAAATGTAAACATAAAAGCCAATTAAAATATGAATACATTTAATAATAGTATAGAAAAGCTAAAATAACACTGGAATTTATTTAATTTTCTTTATCACATGGCTTTGAAGTAGTTCCAGGTTTGTGACCGTTACTAATTTAGAATTTACTATAACACCAGACACTTTTTCACTGACCTACTGTTTCTTAATCATAATAACTTAATATTACTTAATGCTTTAGTCCCAGATTCTGCATCAGATTTTTTTTATTTTTTTTTATGCAATTTTATTAAGGTAAAGGTCATGCCATGTAAGTGTTGAACAGCCAGCTTGACAGGAATGTAAAGAAACCTGTTACACGTTGGTGAAAATTTGAGGGAGTTTCAGTTGTGTGAGTTTCTTTCGTAAATGTCTGCAGCATTCATCTCGTGGATTTTCTGATGGGTTGAACTGAACCCAGTGACAAGCAGGAGTCATTTACACACTGATTCAAGATTCAAGATTTTTATGCATCACATACACCGTTATATAGAGCATATATAACCAGCAGTGAAATGTGAGTCAGGTCCGCTCCATGCACAGTGCAATTATTAAAGAATAAAACACAGATGAAAATATACATAAGTATAGCTATGAAAGAATGAAATAAAAGTAAACAATAAAAATATAAGGATAAAATTAAAAAAAGATGTATACTGTAGAATTAAATATAGAATGCAAAATAATGTGCTTGAGAGTAAACTGTAGTCTTAAATATTAAGATACACAGGAATGTACTAGAGGCAAATGTGCAAACAGGTTGACACTGTCAGTGTGTCAATGTGAAGTAGTGAATGATGAATACCTTACTGATACAGTGAATATTAAGTGGAGACATGAAGATGTTAAGAGGCTGGTATTGAGTATAGGAGCCTGATGGCCTGGGGGAAGAAACTCCTCCTAAGTGTCTTTTGCCATCAGACTACGGAAGCGCTTACCAGATGGCAGCAAAGTGAAAATATGGTTACTGGGGTGGATGGAGTCCTTGATGATTTTAACAGCTCTGCTTTTGCAGCGTTCGAGGGAGATGTCTCGATCCGATGTGGATTACAATCACTAAAAAAGGCAGAAATATTTATAAGCGATGTAAAAGACTATGCACGCTAAACATTAACGTTACCATAGTAAACATGGTAAATGCAACCACTTGGAGAAATCAGACGTCAGCTTCTTATTCTCTATCACAATTGTGTATTTATTTAGTAACATATTTCATCTGTCGTCTTGTCTGAGAGTTTAGCTCCACGTAGCCTATCATAGAAATATAATACTGTTTTATGTCCGGGAGCTCTTATAAAAATAGAGATATTATCATTCAATTCTAAATGTGACTACAAATAAACAGAAACAGACTCGACTGAATAAGCAGGCTATTTTCATATGCGTAAAAAATAAATAAATACCATATAAATACATTTATTTCTGTGTGATTAATTTTGAGTCGTGATAAATTAATTCATCATGCTCAATGTATCACGTATTCTATAGTAAAACATTGATGCTTTTGAATTTAAATATTTAACAAAGCATGCAAACAAACGGACGCTTTTATCATGTTCGTTTTGTGATCGCGCATGTTCCAGTGATTTATTTGTAAGTTTTCTGATAACTTCTCTTTGTTGGTAAAATGATGGGGTTTTGTGACGTTGTTCCTGAGAGGCGTGTAAAGGGCGTGTTTTAGTGATGTGCAGCGGAGCTTCAGGCCCTGACTCTGGAAATCCCTGCGCTATTCTTGCCTCTGTGCTACTGGCCCGAGGCTATTAGCCCCACCCGGCCCGCTTTAAGCCCTGGCTCGCACTGGCCCGACAGTGGAAATGCGGCTAATGTGTCCTGTGTCTCTGTGCTCTTGGTTCTGAGTGTCAGACTCTCCGAGTAAAAGCAGATAACTGTCAGTTTCAGCAAGGCTTCATAAAGCCAGTGGCACTTAGTACAGAAACACACATTCTTCAACCACTGCAGTCTGATACTGTGGATACTGGGAGGCCTGTAGGTGTACACACACACACACACACACACACACACACACACCAGGAGTAGGCAAAACTCAGAATTTAAGAACTGGGTCCTTTTGAATTCATAAGTGTGAATTTGAATTGAATTGACCACATTAAACAGCATGAATTGTTATTTGAGTAGGATTAGAATGACAGAAAGAGGAATATAATTTTTTTTGCAACTGAAAAAAAATAAAATAAAAATGTTTGGCTCCCTTTTGAAGATTTCAAAGTCATTTAGAACATTCTAGTCAATAAAGTGTTCCTCAAAAAAGTTATCTTATGCTCACCAAAGCTGCAATAATTTGATCAAAAAATAAGGGAAAAACAGCAATATTGTGAAATATTATTACAATTTAAAATACCTGTTTTCTATTCGTATATATTTTAAGATGTTATTTATTTCTGTGATCGAAGCTGATTTTTCATTATCATTACTCACATGATCCTTCAGAAATCATTCTAATATGCTGATTTGCTACTCACTAAAAAAAAAGATTATTATTGATGCTTAAAACAGTTGTGCTGTTTCATATTTTTGTGGAAACTGTGATTAATTTTATTGTTCAGGATTCTTTGATGAATAGAAAGAATAAAAGTGTTTTAAATAATTGGAAGTGGCTTGGAAGCTGATTTTATATTTATTTACATGTCTGCCTGAGTAATGTACATAATGTATAAATAATTAATTGTCTTCATTTGTGTAAACTTTCAGACACTATTATCTATATATGTTTTTGTAGGTAGCCTGCACGTGTATAATGAATTGTTAATGTATAATTCCTACTAATATTTGAACTGTTTTACTAAAATGAATTAATAAATAAATAAAACTGCACATTGTTATTTCATTGTAATTCCCTCTGTTTTTTAAATTGGAGTTGTGCATATTGTTTTCCCGACTCCGTTAAATTCACAAATTAAACAGGAATTAAAAAAATGTTCTCAATTGAGTTGTGAATGGCTCACGACCCGTCACACACACACACTCACACTCACACTGAGCCATTTAATGCCATCAGATGGTGTGTTAAGTGAGCCTGTGCTAATCACACACGGCTGGCATACAGGGAGCTGTGTCTATGCTGAGAGACATACTGCTGCTGATGTTACTGCCAACTGCTCTCTTTCCCTCCCTCCCTCTCTCTCTATATTCTCCTGATTTTCCCAAAGGACACCCTGCTGAGAAAACGATGGGGCAGCAGAAATGTACAAAAGCATCTCTCTCTCTCTCTCTCTCTCTCTCTCTCTCTCTCTCTCTCTCTCTCTCTCTCTCTCTCTCTCTCTCTCTCTGGCTGGAGCCCATCAAGCTCCCTCTCAGACATGACCATCAGCAACAGATCTTCAGTCTCCCAACACCAAATCAGTCATTTGATTGTTCTTTACAACACACCAGCCAGGTTAACATAATTTAAATATTTCCTCCTACACTTTGAGGTATGACATCTGACATTATAAGACAATCAAAATTGTCCTCTCCTTTCAAATCTCCTTCTTTATTCCACCAAGGGTTAATGCATGGAAAGTTGGATGTGCATGTAATATAAAAAACATAATAAGCATGCATAAGCAGCAAAACTGTTTTCAACATTACTATTAATCAGATATGTTTCTTGAGCAACAAATCAGCATATTTGTAATGATGCTGAATAATTGTGACTAATGCAACTGCCAAATCATGTAATGATATCAGTTAAAGTATGTAATTGATTCACACCCCTTATATACTGTATGTATATTAATTAGATTTATGTTTATTTAAATACAAATTATTCATGGTATTTCAGACATTACTATCATCTAATGTTTCTGGAAGTAGCCATAAATTTATGATAAAATGTTAATGCAATTCATACTGAAAATATATGTATATATTTGTATATATTGTTTACTGGTTCATTTTAAATTACAGACTCAATTTTTTTTTTTTTATAAAATAAAATAAAATATTATTGTTATATTATTATATATTGTTATATTAGCCTGGCACATGCAGGTGCAAATCCTGATTTAAAAAAAACTGAAATTAAGACAATCAAACGCAGTGCCGTTTCGAGGCATAGGCAAGCTAGGTGGTCGTCTAGTGCTCTACCAGCTGAAGGGGGACCAATGAGCGCTCACACTGGCACTACATTGCTACATTCTAGCAGGGTTGTGATAAAGAGTTTCATGGTCACACTGAAATATCACTACCATCCCCACTGGATCCACCAACATCATTGGGCTAGAGTACTGTCAAACTGATGATGCCTGTATGCCATTGGATCAGAGCGCTGTCAATTGCTGCCTGATTGTTGCATGCAAAGTTTGCATTTGGAGTGCTTGTCAATGCCATAGATCAGTGGGCTCTGTCAGTGCTTTTCGGTGGACGGCACGACACTCCTCCGCTGCCCGGTGGACGGTGACGGCTCCACCGGTTTTGGGCAGCCGGCAGGAGTCCCCCGTTCCCTGCTCCTCCGGATTCGTTCACGGATGGCAGCAGGCTCCGGCCCCCCTGGCGAACGGCGGCGACTCCTCCGCTCCCTCACGGACCGCAGCCGCCCCTCCACATCACGGGCGGCCGGCAACGGGCTCGTCTGTCCCCGGCAACTCACTCCAGCCCACCGTGTCACAGTGTCAGCCCACAGTGTCCAGCCCACAGTGTCGCCTCTAGCATCCATGGCGGCACACTTCCTCGCCTGCTCGATGGCACTGCGGGTTCACCCCAGCGGCGAGGGATCTTCAGCTCCCTCCTTCCTCCCAGGCATTTGGCACGAATGTAACAATAAAAACTCCATAATTATCGGGAAGAAGGAGGCGGGAACCGGCGGACAATCAAATAAGACTTTAATAACAAAATAAAGACAAAACAGCACGACAGCCCCTCACGGCCGACTGTCATGCACAAACAAAAACCAAACACAACTAAAATCCAGGCCTGTCGTCGCTCCTGTTTTAAATCCTTCCATCTCCTCCTTGGGACTCGAGACCAGTGGGTCGAGCAGGTGTCGCTCATTTCCAATCACTCCCCCAGCCTCGCCCCGTTCCCATGGCTCTCGGCCCCGCCCCACTCTCCACATATTGGTACAGTAAATAAAGTGCACAAAATCAGTATTTTGTTTAGGCAGTATTTGTGGCAGTTGATAAATCATGTTGCGAGATTTGTCCAAAACGTTTTTGCACCAATGCATTGTTGAAGGATCACTGTATCATGTAATGTTCCCATATAAACTTTAACAGCCAATTAAAAATATTGGTATAGTACAATTTGTTAATTCATGATATCAGTTCATCCTTTATTAAACCGCATTTTTGAGTTTAATGCCTCCTTACAGGGGTGTCGAAATGCTGAATCAGTTAAATCACTTCTAACAGCACGTAATGGGAACTGCATCATTCAAATAGAGGGCAGAGCATCACATTATTTAAAGAGGAAGTTCACATGTTAATGAGTAGCAAAGGATTAAGTAGCTGCATTGATAACTTTTATGCCACTGATCAGGCTTTTATATGTAGTTTGGGGTAACAAAGGGTTTTATGGGGTTGATTGAAATAATGATGCAATAACTGACACTTTAAATCAATGTTTCAAGCAACAACAACAAAACAATTGAACAAAAAAAAGGAAAATA
The DNA here is from genome assembly GCF_963082965.1 of Carassius carassius. NCBI lineage: Eukaryota > Metazoa > Chordata > Actinopteri > Cypriniformes > Cyprinidae > Carassius > Carassius carassius. The sequence continues at coordinate 31,929,812 of NC_081765.1, forward strand.
CAAAAAGTAGCCATTGATCATATCTAAACATGTATCCAAATGTAATAAAATTTATTTATGTGTGATTTATGTGCAAATTATTTGCAATGTGCTACTAGGGATTGTAACATAGGGCTATGCAGGCATCCAGTGGCAACACAATGATATAACAGCTTATAAATTGTACAAAATGTTTATCTTAACAGTCAATTTACAAATAATGCATTCAGATTTGTGGAACTCACAATGCACTGAATCTCCACAAATTAGTGTTGTTACTATGACAACCAATTTGAATGTTACAAGAAACTGGTGTCTGTATATATATATATATATATATATATATATATATATATTAGGGGTGTAACGGTACGCAAAAATCACGGTTCGGTACGTACCTCGGTTTTAAAGTCACGGTTCGGTTCATTTTCGGTACAGTAAGGGAAAGAAATGCAAACATTAAACTGCAGGTTGTTTATTACTTTAAACTTTTTTTTACAATTTGTTTACACTTTTTTAAATACTTTTTAATAAAATATATATAAAATAACAAAAGAATAAGAAATAAAATACTGCTGCAAAGTTCTCCACTAAATAAAATACTCTCAGTCTCAAACCAATATCATATAATAAAATATAATGAAAAATATAAATAAATAACTATGATTACAGTGCAGCATTACCAATCCCAGCTTGCAGGCCTGCTCATATTTAAATATGTATATATATATATAACTTTTCCAAAGTGTAAAGTGCAGCAACAACAGTTTCAGTTTTTATACCTGCTCAGATTTCGTTATTGCGTTGGACCGATCGGAATGAAGAGCAAAGGTCTGTTTAAATGCAGACTGGAGCTGCGTTTGAATTAGGTCGTATTTTTCCTAGTTGTAGTGATGTTCACACTCGCGTGATGCCTTTTGAAAACTTTAGAATCAGCTGCAGGGCGGGATTTGCGCTGAACGCGGAGATTTCCGCCACTTAATATGTTCGTTTGGAAACATGAAAATGTACCTATGTTTGTTTTAAGACTCTAGCATTACATCTGACTCTTGTTGCAGTATTTGCATTATCACAGACATGATTAAGTCTGTAAATAATCATGTTTCTTTTCACTAACTGGCAGTGTAGAAGTTTCTGGAAGCCAGCCAGGTCCTGTTCTCAGTCCAAATCAAATGTTATCGTCCTCTATTGTTAGCAGAAGATGTCTCGCTTTTGTGTAGCATGTTTAATTCCCAGCTAATTACCGTCTGCATGAGAAGATGCGCACTCATAATAGACAAAAGATTCATGTTTTTAACTGATGCCACACAGAAACGACTAGCTTTTGGCAGAATAGCACACAGAATCATCATTGAACAGCAGTGAATACAAACCACTGCATGTGTGATGGTGAAAAAAATTAGCTATTTAAAGACAAAAGCATGATTAAATGTGTCTGATCTGAGATATTAGCCTTTACAATATGCCTCAAGAGCAGCTTAACATTCCCTTTGGCTGGGATTGCCGTCGCAGGCTCAGGTTTGCTTGTCAGTGAGAGTAGAGGTGAATCTCGCCAATAAATATGTATGTGAGTTTGGAATCCAGCACTCACTGAGGTAATTTGGGCCCTTGTTCCTCTTTGCTGTCTTTGACAGCTAAGTACATATGCTAACTCTATTTATATGCCTCCTCTCTGCCACCACCTCACAGACAGCAGGAAAATGAAGAGGATTAATTGCTAATTTATCACAAATCTTTCGATTAGAGCAGTCAGAAGGGGTAGTTTAATAGTAATTTTGGTGCTGGAAGCTTCTCTGCAGCGTTAACTTCCTGAGCTACTCATACTGTAATAAATCTACTGACAAGCTGCTTCTCTTTGAGCAAACATTAAAGTTAACAGAGAACAAAAGCAGCTAACTACTTTTGTTGCTTTTATTCTCAGGATGACAATACCTGTTTAACATGGAAATTATTATATTAATGAACTGATAAAACATGGAAATTATTATTATAATTATTATTTGCATGTTTTTATCTCAGAATTAGTTTTTTTATAACTCGCAGTTCTAACCTTTTTTGGAATTCTGAGTTTATTTCAGAACTTTTTTTATATCTCGCAGTTCTAACTTTTTTGGGAATTCTGAGTTTACATTTCACAATTATGACTTTTTCAAATGAATCAGTGAATAGTTTCTTCAAATGAATCAAAAGGAATCAAATGAATCACTGAATTGTTTCTTTGACTGTTAATCGTTATTTTGATCACTGAATCATTGTTGATCTGAGCCAAATTGTATTAAAACGAACAGGTTTTTGGGTTTAAGCTGGAGTTAAATTTTAACAGTAAAATTTGTGTTACTTAAAATAAATGTAAAATAAATAATAAAATAATTTATATATAGGCTGTGTGTGTGTGTGTATATGTGTGTTAAATTCAATTTTTTCGATTAATTTAAATATTTAATCTCCATCACCTGCTTTCAGATAGAGTGGCATTTAATACACAGAGCTGTAGTTTTCTGACAAGCTACACAATATCGTGTTCATTATCGCAGACGATTCGATATGCGATAATGAACACGATATTGCCTAACTGTCAGTGAAGTACGGCTCTGTGTATTAAATGCCACTCTATCTGAAAGCAGGTGATGGAGATTTACTACTAATCATGGAACCGGCTTTGTTGACAAGATGCGCATGACAATCGCATTCGATTAATTGCACAGGCCTACAGGAGAATGAGGATATTTTCAGGTGCATGTGGTGCCAAGGCTTCAGGTTTCAGGGTTTCAGATGTGTCATTTTCTAGAACGCTGCTGGAACCGCTGTCATTTATAAACACGTGTGTTATTGAGACACCACTTGCTAGCTAACGTGTCCTCGTAGCACTGACATCAAGGCCCTGAATCATCCCTCACATAGACAATACTGCAACTAATTTGCACAAACTGTCCTGCAGAGCTTTCTCTCTTTCCATTTCTTTTTTCTCTTTCTTCACACCTATGATGAAGAGCATAGCAGATGCTTATAAAGATGTGGAAACTAAAGGGGGTGAATGGACTCGATCTTCTTCCGGAGCTGTTTAGAGCTCTGGAAACAAGGTGAAACGTCCAGCGGCTGTCCAGTGAGATATTTATTATAGGCAGCTCTGGGAAACATTAAAAGTGTTGGATCTGAAGTTGTGACAGTTCAAGGGAACCCTGGTGTGTTAACATATTCAAAATGGCCCATGACAAGGTCAGGCCTAAAATATGTTGTCAGTCCAGGCGGCCGTACAGGACTACTGCACATTTTATTTGATTTGATCATGACACTGTGGCTTTCTTTTCATCTATTTTTTTTCTGAGATAGATTCAGAGAAGCTTTTTAGAAATATACATACACTTATATACATGCACATCAAGGACAGCATTGGCAGCTCTAGTGGTGCTAAAGTAAAATTATGTATTAACAAGACTAGATGGACTTCAGAAATAGCAAATAGGACCTACAATAATATTTATGCCAGTACAAAATATAGCCATTTTGAGATTATCAGCATTGGTCAATTATATATTAGCTGTCTATAGTGGATGGATTATGCAAAATTTATTTTCTTTTTAAAAACAAAAATAAATTTTATACATATTTTTTGGGAATTTCATTTTTTTAATTGTATTTTTATTACATTTTGAAAAATAACATAAAATAATATATAAATAAATTTATAATAACATACAACTACTACTATTACTACTACTACTACTACTAATACTAATAATAATAAACATAAAAATGTTTTAGTTTATTTACAACGTATACATATACTTCTCAACAACGATAATTAATTTCAAAGCTTTTATCTCGTGTACATATATGATCAAAATTAAATACACATGATTTAATAAATAAATAATAACTTCAGATCAAACAATATTTTTTTCCCCAGAATTTTTTTTAAATCAAATAATAAAAATACATAATTAAATAATAATAATAAATTAAAATAATAAAATAATAGAAAAAAAAACACACTTGGCGTTCATTTTTATATTTAAGAAAGATAATCCATTTTAAACCTTTCTTTCTCCATTGTAACTGTGGAAACTATGGAAATGGAAATAGCACAAAAAAGTAACATAAAAGTTACATACAAAAAAGTTAGAATTTTGTGCAATAAACTGTTTACTTCACTAAAATGTCACACTACAGCAATAGTTATATTGTACATTGTCGATTTGATTTTTATTTGCCATGCTCATGTTTATGCAAATCACAGATACTTTAACCAAAGCGACATTCAAGCTGTAGTATACCTTTTATCAGTTCATGCTCTCGAGGAAGGTGTGGCCTAATGGTTAAAGAGTTGGACTCGCAATCGAAGGGTTGAGAATTTGAGTCTCGGGCCGACAGGAATTGTGGGTGGGGGGAGTGCATGTACAGTTCTCTCTCCACCTTCAATACCACGACTTAGGTGCCCTTGAGCAAGGCATCAAACCCCCAACTGCTCCCCGGGCGCCGCAGCGTAAATGGCTGCCCACTGCTCAGGGTGTGTGTTCACAGTGTGTGTGTGTGTTCACTGCTCTGTGTGTGTGCACTTCGGATGGGTTAAATGCAGAGCACGAATTCTGAGTATGGGTCACCATACTTGGCTGAATGTCACGTCACTCACTCACTCACTCCCAGAGAACTAAACCCATGACTTTGACACTGCTAGTGGAGGATAAGTAGTTCACTTCCCAGAAAAGATTGCAACCACAGTCTTATAATTTTATCTTTTTTTCTGATGTGCTTCCAATCAGCGTTTGTAATGCTATTAATGCTAGTGCTGGTTAAATTCAAGGCTTCAAATTCTTGATTGAAATATATGTATGTTTTTTTATAGCCGCTTAAAAAAAATTTCTGATCCCTACTGTCTGTCTGTTCACCGCCATTGCTTAGTCATTCATTCTCATTTCACAGGAAAACACAGCATTCACCTCCTGCATGCAGATAAATCCACGCCGTCTACATCAAAGCCTCATGATTTAGCCAGTCTTTCCTTATCTGTCTCTCCCGCAAAGCTTAGACTTGATCTCACGGCATAATGCATCCAGCATCCTATATATTGAGAACTAATATTGGCTTGGACTGGTGCTGATTGACCTGCATTCTGGAATGGCCTCTTTCTGGGCGTCTCCACCTGGGGCCTGCTGCTGTCAGAGAGGACGGCCGCCGCGCTGGATTGATGACAGTCATTCAGTGATGAAGCTGTATTCATCATCCCTGTCCAGAGCTGCACTGGCCAGATGGAGTGTGACCATCCATCCACTGCCAGGGACACATCTGTTCCTCGTGTTGCTTAGAGTACTAACAAGTCACTGGCTCCCTCAAAAGCCAGCCGATGTCAGGCTCAGAGAGAAGGGGTGGAGGAGGGAGCCAGAAAGAAATCCAACCTGGTTTCTCAATGCTTTTTTATCTTGCTTGAGCTCTGATTGCTCAATCAGATTCTACTGGCTTTATTGGCATGGCAGGAAAAGCTTTAGTATGCACACTTAGGCTACATAAGCATTTCAAATTTTGGGGTTGCTAAGGTTTTTAATGTTTTTGAAAGAAGTCCCCAAGGCTGCTTTTATTTGATCAAAAAAGCAGTAAATTTATTGTAATATTATTGTTATTTAACATAGCTGTTTTCTATTTGAATATATTTTAAAATGTAATTTATTTCTATGATGCATTACTCAAGTCTTCAGTGTCACATGATCCTTCAGAAATCATTATAATATGCAAATTTGCTAATAATTACTATTATTTATTTATTTATTTATTATTTTATTTTATTTTATTTTTCAGATTTCTTGAGCAGCAAACCAGCATATTGGAATGATTTGGAATGATTTGAATAATGACGGTATAAATGACCATGCCATTTTTTTCCCTCTTTTTTTCAGATTTTATTATTTTGTTTCAATTTGATTGAATTTGTATTTATATTTTTGTACAGACTATATGAATAAATAATCAAACATATATATTTCATATTATTTAAGCAATTATATGCACAGATCAGTTATTTTTTTTTTATTTATGGTACATTTTAGTAGAAAATATAGAAATAAACAAACATAATTTCAATGAATATGAGTGGTGATATATATATATATATATATATATATATATATATATATATATATATATATATATATTATATGTATTTTTTTATAAACAGTACAAACACTTACAGTATGTGTATGTGCATCCATCTTTTAATGTGTTTTGTGGTATCCGCCTTTGGAATCACTGGCACACAATGAGGCGTTGCTGGCACAGAATACTTCTTTTTTTAAGGCTGACAAGGACAAGATCAGTACTTGGAGAGACAGACAGAGCAGCGTTTTCTTCTTCTTTTCTTGGCTGACAGACAGGCACCACACAAAGAGACAGCAGCAGAGTCCACCTCTAATCTCTGTCAATCTGTCTCTCTCTCTCTCTCTCTCTCTCTCTCCACTAGATACTCTACACTAATTCCCACACAGCGATTACAGTTATTATCACACCGAAGCAACACAATAAACACAGCCACATCAAGAGATATGTTGACAGTCTGCGTAAGCGAGAGCCAGACAGAGTTTGTTTTGCTTTCAGTTTTTTTCCTTCTTCTTTTTCTTCTACTTTTTTTCTACAGAAGGGAAGGTCAAGGATTTTCTGCTTAACAATTTCAATATGCCTCTTCAGCTTTGCTCATTAGAATTCAGACTGTTGCTGGAGGAAAAATTTAAACAAACCATTCATACCTGCGTATGCTGCATCTGCTTGATTTTGCTGCAGAATTGTAGATTTTATCTGTCTATTCCTGAGCGTACATATAAAAAAACACAGTTTAGCAGACAATGTAAAGTGCAATTCAACCAGATAACTTCTCTAATTTGAGGTTTCTAATTATTATGTTTTGATTAAAGTTCATGATTTGTAATTTTTTTTTTTTTTTTAATTTTGGACTAAAGTGCAATCAAGCAAACTATAATAATCCAGAAATGTGTGTTAAGTTTGCAAATATGAAGCTGACTGTATGTTGACTTCAGATGATGATGAATGGCAGGGCTTCTGTTTGATAAATAATGTCACTTCCTGTGCCCGTTTCTCCTCCTTTGGCCCTTCGACAGAAGAACAGATTTTCCACGACAAGGATCCACACCTTCTATATCTGCTTCACTCAGCTGCTGCATGTTAAAGCAATAAACCACAACAGTTTACAGTAAAAGTAACAGTAGAATCACTGTAACATACAGAATCTTGTGGCTTAACATTTTTAAGGAATCACTAAACATTTCTGTCATTATTAACTTTATAACGGTGTCTATATTGGCATTTAGCATGTCATTGAATATATATATATATATATATATATATATATATATATATATATATATATATATATATATATATATATATATATATATATATATACTGTATAGTTCCAAATCTGTACTTGGAATCTGCACTTTCCTTATTTAAATGTAACTTTATTTTGTTTAGTTTTTTTTTCCTGATTTTCAATGAATAATTACTTTATTTATTTACAGTAATATTTTTATTTTATTGACTTGTTGTTGTTTTAATACATTTAATTACAAATTATTATTATTATTATTATTAATACCCTGACAGTCACTGTTACTATGAACTGTTATTTTATTGACAAAAACTTGGTAAAGTTTGTGTAAAAGTTTGTGTCTCATTGAAAAGATAAGCGCAAACGTTTTTGAAATAACATTACTAATTTTAGAAATGAATAGATGAAAATTAAATGAAAGTAATATAGTCATATAGGATGTTTATGTTTGCAACAGGGTGCATTAATTGTGAAGTCACAGGTTTATATGTATGTGCAATGTTTTGTACTCAAAATTTAGAGTCAGAGCGTTACATACAAGTACAACATGTTCCTGGATCAATATCCTTGTTGATCCTGGAACAACATTCATATCAACCAATCAGAATTGAGGGATAACTTTCCAGGAAATATCTGTTTTAGGCTTAGGCTCAGGGTTAGGTGCTTCTACTCCCTTGTTAATCGGCTATCATTTCCCACTGATTTTAGGAATACATTATGGGTAAGGTTTGGTTTAGGATAGGGATTGGGTTAAGTCTATATTTTTGGACAGTTATGTTGATCCAGGATCAACAAAAGATGTTGATCCAGGAACATGTCTTGGCAAAATCATGCGACCGTAATGTGTGATATCCCTACTTTGATTCCATGCAGGATCATTGCAGACAGAAGACCGTGTGAGTTCATTAGGTGCCCAGGAAACTGAAGGAGGCTCTGTAGAGAGCAGCAGGAACTTATTCACTGTCTTAAGACTCAATCCTAATCACCTCAATATAGTGTGACGGACAGAAACGCTCTTCAGCATGATTGAAAGTATTGATTGCTCCATCGCTCACTTGCGCCGGCTCTGTAACCGCGTCTGGTATGCACAATCACAGGCCGAGCTTTCAAAAAAAGATCTCTTCATCTGCCCTAATCATCCGATCAATAATTAGTGTCAGAACAGCAGCGCTCTGACAAGGTTCAGTTAGACTGCTCCACTTTACACTTTTCTACATCTCTGTCTTTCTCTGAGCACTGTGGAAGGAATGTGCTGATTCAAGGTATTGCGTTTGACTATGTCGAGTTGTAAATGCTGTAACACAGTTGACATTGAGATTCACGAACCCCTCAGCGTGTGTGCGATCGTGTGTGTGTCCTGCACTATCGCTATCACCTTCAGGAATGGCAGAGAGCCGGTGTGAGCAGCCGTCCACCTCATGGACTTGCAGAAGTTGTTCATCTTTAGTAAGACCTTACTTTATGTCATGTTTTTATATACATGGGGTTTCTGAAAGGTTCTGTAATTTTTTGACTGTACTAAAGCATAAAAATACCATAAAATATTTACAGGAACATGCTTAGTTCACATACTTGTTTCTATGAAAAGCAAGGCTAAAGCTAGTTATTCAACTTTGAAATGTGCATTCCACAGGGTTGCCAAGTCTGTGAAACAAAACCAGCCAGACTTACTATCCCAGTTGCCTTTCTTTTCAAGTTTTTTCACTCTGTCAAAGTTGCTTTACCCTTTGGACAAAAAAAATAAATAAAACAACCCGGGGCAACAGTGTAAAAGTAGCCCAATTCCCCTGGAAAACTGAGAACTTGGTAACACTGCGGTTCCTTGTCAGAATGTCTCTGTTTGTCTGTGTGATTCCACCCACTGTCAATTTACTCAACAGGATTTCAAAACCTTGGGTTGCCAGACAGTGGAAAACACAGCATTTTGCAGCCATGGTTGCCAGAAAAGGAAATGGGCCAGAGATCACAGATTCTACCCAACCTAAAAGCCTCTGCATCCAGCTACAAAGACCAGAATCTAAATGACTAGATGTATATTAAAACATGAATGAATCAACTCTGTAACCACACAGTAAGTTGTGAAACACTCAGAATGCCTTAGTAACACATTGACAACCACCCAAAATAACCTAGTAACTGCACATCAAGTTGTAAATCACTCAAAATGCCAAAGTAACACCTTGGCAACCACCCAGAATAAACTTGTAACCATACAGCAAGTTGTAAAACACTCAGAATGCCTTAGAAACTGCAGAGTAACACCTTGATAACCACCCAGAATAACATAATAACTGCACATCAAAGAGTTAAAACATACTGTTTTATAAATAGTGTGTAAAATAACGAGTGTGTATCACTCATTATAATGGAATATGTCGTTTTATCTGCAGTTTATATCTAGTCTACTTGCTCCAAGTGCCTCAAAACAGAAGTCTGGATATCTTTCATATATTTTATGCACTAACCCGACCACTTTTTGGCAAATCCAGTGACTAGTGCTTCAGCACACCAGTGAGCGGCTTCATCTCATATCACAAACAGCTGATCTGCACTGGGAATTAAGCATCAAACAGTCTGGGAATAAGAGGTTTCAAACAGTGAGCAAAGTCTCTTTGAGTTTCCTCGAGTGTGTGTTGTGTGCATTAGTGAAATCAGAGGGTTTGATTAGCGTCTGTGTGTGTTTGAGAGGAGCACTGTGAAGAAGCCTGCAGCAAGCTGTTTTGTTGCTGCTTTGGCTCTCTGGTTGCCTGACTGCTGTTTCCTACAGAACCAGCCAGGAGAATAGTTGTCATTGTTTATTTTAAAAAATAAACAATGTGTGTGTGTGTGTGTGTGTGTGTGTGTGTGTGTGTGTGTGTGTGTGTGTGTGTGTGTGTGTGTGTGTGTGTGCGTGTGTGTGCGTGTGTGTGCGTGTGTGTGTGTGTGTGTGTGGAAACGAGCTGCATGAAGATCCTTAAATATATATATTTTTCAGACAAAAAAAAAAAAACATTTGGTAATTTTGGTACATTATTTTTTTAAATAAACAATGACAACTATTCTGCTTCAAATTAAATTTAACTGAAATTAAAAAAAAAACTATGTTTTCATATAGTTGCCAAAGCAACATTTTCATTTAGTTGTACGATGTACTAAAATTACTACAATTTCAATGGGAATAAAAATAAATAAAAACCACAAAAACACACTCAACAAAATTACTAAAACTTTAACTAAAATTAAAATGAAAACATAAAATATAAAAATGTAATTAAATGAAATATATATAAAAAACAATATTATAAATTAATACTAAAATAGCACTGGTATTGTCAAGCAGTTACACACACACACACACACACAAAAAACGCAATTAAGTTCTCAACACAGGCTGGGGAGGAGCCTAATCATTCAGTCCTGTCAAATATCATGACGACCTTCTCCTCATTTAATTCCTTTTCTTTTTCCTCCACACTTTACCATCACAGGGGGAGTTCTTACTCGAAGCTCGAGCTGAGCCGCGGGTTTCTAGCCTCCTTCACGGACAGCAAGCCAAGTTAGTTTACCATTTCCTGGCAGGGCTGAATGGGCAGGCTGTGTTCTCTGCCAAAGATATTTTGCCCTAAAATTAAAATAAACAGCCATTATATTTTGCTCAAAGAATATGAAGTCGTTTAAGGTGTTTTAAGAGTTTTCCACTGACTCTATTTTTTTATGATATAAAATTCATATATCATATTCCAAAAAAATAAAAATAATAATAATCTCATCCTTTTCACTGTAATGCAAGTAATTTAACTTTTTTTAATTTAGTATTTGAGATGTAATACTTGTGTAATTATACATTACAGTATTTGTATATAAAGTATTTATATATTATTGTAATTCATGCAAAATACAATTAAAAAAATATATATATATATATATATTGATTTTAGGTTGAAACGAGATTTGATCATTTTTTTTAGCAAGATTCTCCCAACGGTTCAGATTGTATTTAATTCTGAATATTCCTATAAGGGTTGTTTATGATATATGCTGTTGGGTTTAATATTTTGTGAGACGCTCTAAGGAAAACCTTATTTCCTTCACATGCAGGTTTCTGTCTGTCTTGCATCAGAAGTACAGTGAGCTCAGTGGTAACAGCATCCAGCAGCCATCAGCTAATTGGTGCAGGTCTGAGGCCGGGTCACCCGATAATTAACCAAAATTGGTTGTAGCTTTAAAAATCTTCCTATATATAAAACCCCATATACAGGGTGAAATGAGGTAAAAACCTGGTGATGTGTGGAGAAAGGTTTCAGCAGTTACATGCCTTTATTTTAATTTATGTGCACTAGCTTACTTTTGAGAGTAGTTGGTTCACTGGTGTTGACTACTGACATTTTAATATTTGACAACCTCAATGCACCGGATCAAAAACACGGAGGTCTCTGCTCTCTAAAATACAACAAAACCACAGGCTTCTGCACAATACTGGTTTTCATGTAGTCTAAAAGTACATTGAGATCTGTGAGTGCTTCACTCGGTTGGGATTCTGCTCATCTGCCGGTCAGAGAATGTGTTTCTGCAGCATGACCCTTCATGCATTCAGCATTTCACAAGTTCTCAGAAAACAAGGTTCAACTGCAAAATCAGCCCAGAGAAAAGCAGTAAATTTGCGGTGAGATCATTCAAATTCATAGGTATTTTTACATCTACTTATTATTATTATTATTATTATTTTTATTCCTAGAAAGCCTGATGTATGTCATATGTTATAAAATTCTTCTAAATTCTTCTAAATGAAAACTTTGCTGAAAAACCTGTTGCACACAATCTTCTACATGCCTTCTGTCGTCTGATTGATAGTTTATAATTTTTAGCAAGTAAAAAGCTTGGTAACACATTCTATGAAGCCCGTATTTATAATAAATTTTAAGTGTATTCTGAAGGCATTATAATGAATGCATAAAGCATTATAAAAAATAAAAAAACCTTATAATATGTTGTATCATTTCATACAGAACAGTTTTAATATATTTAAGAGTATGATGATTTATAACACAAAAGTATGTTAATTGCAATAATGTTTTATAAATAGGGGCTTCATAGAAAGTGTTACCAAAGCTTTTTAGTACAATTACACAAATGTACATGATTAATGTATAGACAGCATTTAAAATGTCAACACTTTTACTTATGTACAGTTTTAGGAACATATACATCTTCTGAAATTGTTTTGACTTTTGAACATTGATTTACCGAAACTGATGGAGAAAATATTGTGTACGCACTATTGTGTTAACCGATAGAAACATAATGATTAAATGATAAAGAATGAACTATTAAAGGCATAAGACTACTAAAATGAATAATAAAATAAATCTGCATTCTTTGTATAGATAAATTAAATAACTCAAGTATGAAATTAAATGCTGGTTATACTCATTTCATTTTGTGTGTTCATGTGCTGCTAAAGGTAGAAATTACACATAGAATCATTATAATTAGTTCAGTACATTTTATGATAAGATGTCTTAAATGTTTTTATTTATATAATGTATCTCATTTATATGAATATGACAAAATCTTAGGAGTTCAATGTGCACCTCAAACTCTCAACTTAAAAGGATTGATGGTCATAGGTTGATATTGTACATTTCGTACATCAACATGCATGCATTTTTAGTATGTATAAGCACTTAACGTATGAGCACTTGTGAGATCATTTCAGTAAATGACACATTTTCCATTAGATGGATGTTTTTTTTGTGTGTGTGTGAAATATTTACATTATCTCTTAACTGCAGAGTGGACAAACACGTTCTCACCGTCAGTAATAGATGCCGCCACATTTGCATTCAGAACTGCAATTTGCAATTTGCCAGAAATGAATATTCAGGTACTGTTTAGCACATCTCTACAGAAGTATATTTTGAGGATGTATTTACTGGAGAGGAAATGGACATCAATTTGCCAAAATAGAGCCCATTTTCCAACTCTTGTCTTCCAGTCACAGATTTGAAGATGAGTCTCTAGCTGTGAAGTGTTGTTCTTTTAACCTCCATTCATGCGCCAAAGTAGCTCAATTTGCTAAGGGCCTGTTGGAAAAGAAGCATACTACAGAAACAATCGCTTACATAATGTTGAAGTGTAGCTCTCTGTAGACACTCCACTGGAGCCCACAGAAAGCACCAAACTTTGTGCTGAGGAATCCCTCACCTCATCCAGTCAACCAGTCACAGATAATGTATAGTCAGACGGTCATTATCACAAAATAAACCCTGGCTGGATGATCTATATCATCCTTAAGAGCTTTATTTTGTGTAATGAACTTGTAATTACAAGGCAACGCAACAAATAGTAAATGGACATCAAATGCTTTGAATTATTATTATTAATTGAGAACAAATACATTACAGAGTGACAAGAAATTTGAGAATATGTTATGAAATAATATGAATGAAGGAAAGTTGCTTGGATTAATGGATAATATCAGTATACAAAAATATTCACAGAATCAATCAGGGCCCGGTTCCCTAAAACGTTCTTATTGCTAAGTAGTTCTTAACCTATTCCTTAACCTCTCTCTTAACCTTATGGCATGATTCCCGACACGTTCGTACGCTAAGTATATCTTCTGTAAGTCATACTTTCGTAAGGTTGGTCTGGACCATTCGTAAGCTCTCTCTTAGCGTTGTTTGAACTCAAGACATAGTCACCGCCACTGTGAAGCAGTCTTTAGAATTCAGCACAGCGCAGTACAAGTCAAACTATGGTATGTTGACGATATTGTGGCTCAACAATGATTTTATGTTATGGACATTTTATGACTCATAATAAATTATGTTCGCAATGGATACAGGCCTATTTAAGAAGTTGACTTTATGTGGTATCAAAACTAATATGGTGGTAATTAGCCTAGGCTTTTTCGTAATGTAATTAAAGTGAATTGGCAATCACTTTTGATAATTAAAATCTGGCAAACAATTTGGCTCTAAATGGCTAAGATCTATAAATGGGTAAGCATGGTGGTTTAATTAAGCCCTTTTGACATTTTGCCTGATGTCCCTGAAGTCCAGCTGCTTGCAGCGCTACGTTTTTTTTTTTTTTGCTACAGAGAGCTTCATCGTGGGAGAGGGCTATGGCCTAATCAAGACCTCGGTGTGGAGGTGCGTCCACACTGTCACCAACGCCCTTCTGCGCCGTGCCGGGGATTGCATCCTGGTGGATGGCACACTCATCACTATCCCCGATCCATCAGTGATTGATCAGGCATAGGCTACTTATCGTGAAAGGGATACGCGGCCATAAACGTGCAGGTTATAGTGGACCATAGGGGTGTGATCTCTGACCTGGTGGCAAGGTCCAGCAAAACTTCAAGTTCCTCTGACGAGAAGCTTGGTGCCCTTTTTTACGTTGCTTCCCCAGCATATTATGTATCTAACTCTCTCTCTCTCTGTTCATTGTAGATAGGTTGTTTTTTTATTGAAAACATTAACCAATGGCAATCAATACCGCATTAAACAGAAGTAACTGCAGCTGCTTGCCAATCAATACTGATTGTAAACTACCTTACCATTAATATAAAAGTGTATTATATAATTTTTATAAGTCGTTAAACCCATGTCAAGAAGCGGCACAAGTGAGACAACGGGATAAGGAGGGTGGAAGATTAGCGAGGATGACCAGTTCGTCTAACCGTCACAACATATCATGTGAACATATTACTGACCATTTGATCATTTAATTTATAGTCTATATTCTACTGATAACTTAAAATAACACTTTGCGTGAAGTGGAAAATCGATTCCTGAGCAATCGATGCCAACTAATTCAGCACCCTCACTTTGGACAGCGCTCTTGTAACGTCAGACGTAAGAGGCAGCGTGTTAAGAAGCTTCCTAAGGGACACTTCGGGGAACACACTTAGGAACATAAACAACTTTGGTAAGATATATCTTTCGAGGTCTTCTTAGCACGCTAAGATTGAGCAGTATCGGGGAACTGGGGCCAGAATTATTGTTATAGTTAACTAAAACTAAAACCAAAAAAAAACAAAAAAACATCATGACTTGATCATAATTCAAATAAACATTAACTGAAATAAAAAAAAAAAATAACTTTTTTAAACTAAATGAAAATGAGAAATGTTGCTTTGGCAACTAACTGAAATTAACTTGATGTACTAAAACTGAAATATAAATTAATAAAAATTATGTAGACATATAAAAAAACAATAATAAAAAATGACCAAAAAGACGTACAACAAAAATACTAAAACTAAAATTTAAATGAAAATAGAAAATACTAAAATAAAAATATTATATATTTTATAATAGTATCTCAATGATAATGAATCATAATTAATTATGTGAGAATCATGTACTATTATGTGAACATGACAAATATGAGCAAAATTAATATAAGTCTGTAAATTTACATTTATTTTATACATTAAAATCATTATATATATATATATATATATATATATATATATATATATATATATATATATATATATATATATATATATGGTGAAAATGGTGTGCAGGTGGACACTGAGTAATTGTAATTTCAGTATCTGCATCTGTCCTGATTTCCATCACTGCCAGCAGACAGGTGTTTGCTTCAAATCAAACATATAAGTCTTTTTTTAATTGGTGAGTGACAGAGAGAAAGGGAAGTGAAGGAGCATGTGTGAATTGAGTTTGGTTTTGGTTGAAGGGATCTGAGTTAAGGTGCTTTCATATTACTGTGCATGACAAACAATGAGCAGGGGAACCAATTAGTCTGTTGAGCTGAGAAAAAAAAAGAAAAGAAAACAAAAAAACCTCACGTCTCATAAATCCCAGCAGATCTGTTATGATTCATATCCAGGAAGCGTTTAGCTGACTATTTCTTTGTTTGCCAATGGCTTAATTATGGAACCACTGTAGCGTTGTGTCTCCCCGGAGGGCGACTTGTTGGAAAAGAGCCAAGTGTAGTTTTTAATGCACCAAGTGTGTGATTGGATGGAAAGTATGAGTGTATGTGTGTGAGTGTGTGTGTGTGTGTGTGTGTTTGTGCGTGTGTGTGTGAAGCAGACAGTTTCTAGGGAAAAGCAGAATGCTGTGGACAGAGTCAGTGTGTGAGTTGTAGTACTTTTGGCGCTTTTCCATTACCAGTACCAGCTCGACTCGACTCGACTCGGCTCGTCTCGCTTTTCGCGCCGTTTTCCATTGCAGATAGTACCTCCACAATAGTACCTGGTTGTCATAGCGACGCTGCAGGAAACTGCCGTGACGTAATCTTCTACGCGACACACCCTCTACCCACACACACAGGACAATGGAGGAAATCAAGTGCATGTTGTTTTTGATCCTCGGGATGTGGCTGTTTCTCACAGCAATCTCTGGCCAAACTTTTTAAAAATGGCGGGGTTATTCTGGATACTATCTGGATACTATTGCTCGCGCGTGTAATGATGACGCAGTGAATAGTGACGATTTTCTCTGACCAATCAGCAGTCTGCTGTGTTTTCACGCCACATTATAGTATCGCCTCAGCTCGCCTCAGCTCGCTTGGAACCTCGCCGGAGGTGGTACGAAAAAAAGTACCTGGAAGCTGGTACAGGTACAACTTTTACACAGTGGAAAACCAAACAGAGCCGAGCCGAGGCGAGCCGAGGCGAGCTGGTACTGTGTAGTGGAAAAGCGCTAATAGGAAGTCAGCTATTCTGGGTTTTGTGAAAAACGCATGCTGTGGAATTTGCGATTCTCCTATTTTCACCCAATTTATTCTGACTTCATCAGAATATTGTCAATACACGGCCGAAGTAAAACTGTGAATTTATTCTTGATTCTTAAATTATGTTGCCATGGCAATGCATCAAACTTTAACATTAGATTCCTGTGTTTTTGAGGCACTTAACATGCTTAGAATTTCATGAAACTCGACACACACATCAGTATGAATGATAGTAAGACACTGGCAAAAGCTCAGAAATGTGCGTGGAGCAGTCACTCTATGGCGATACTTTTTGACAAACATTAGTTAGTTTTAGCCCATCTGGTTGAAATGAGAGATATAGCTGTGTGTCATCAGCATAGCAATGGTAGGAGAACCCATGTATCTGTATGATGGGACCCAGTGATGTAGTGTATATGGAGAAGAGGAGAGGTCCAAGAACTGATCCCTGAGGAACCCCGGTGACCAGTTGATGTACTTTGGATATAGTTAATGCTAACAAATGAAACCTTTTTGTAAAGTGTTTACACTTTGCTGAAAAAACTGTTGTACACAACCTACTACATGCCTACTGTCATCTGTTTGATAGTTTAGACTGTTTTAGCAAGTAAAAGACCTTTTAGTTTAATCGTACAAATATCCACCATCAGCTTGTGCTTCACGTGTCTTTTTACTGTGAAATCTTTACTGATTTTTAATGTATAGCTTTGATATTGTTAGTAATATTTCAAGATGAACAATTACTGGACTGAAACAGCTTAGGTTTACTTGATTATTCAAACTTTTTTTTTTAAACATCCTTTTCAAATATATCAAATATGATCATCAGGATTTTGAGGAACGTTTATTTGTTCATTTCTCAATCATCATTGTATTGCAATGCCTTATTATGTTTTGATCATAAAACTAAACATTTAAATATCATCTTACTAAGACATAGCATTGGAGATATAGAGTAAATTAATGATATTTATATAACTTTATGTAAGTATCCTCTATACTGTTACAAAGCAGTCATTGATGTAAATTACAGAATTTCATCTTACTTTTGGGCCGTATAAATATCAGCATCAGCACCAAATTCTTATTTTTGCACAGTTTGGGCCCCTAAATAAAACTGAGACGTTTTTTCCCCTCCATATTCTTCTTTTTCATACTATACTGTATGTGCCATAAAGCCTGGTCAAGCCTATCAAATACGATACTCAAAAAAAAAGTTTGTTTTATATTATCTGAAAGTTCAATGAACTGTTCGATTAAAAAAGGACTATTATTACATATGTTAGGTTTTACCGGCTTAAATAATCTGTTTCACTGTGAAATATGTCAGAATACAGAATTAAATGGCTGTTTGTATCATGTTGACTTCAGTGTGAATGCTTTAGTGAGGTAATAGGAGAGACTTTATTCACTTGTCAAGTTCAGTATGTCCGCAAAACACCGATTTCTGCCTTGTAATGTGTATGATGTGTTGTTTCTGTCTATTCTGGTGTTGGAGGGCCGTGTAATGATCACAATAGTCTGGTCTCACTTTAAAATTCTCTCTTTTATCAACCAGTCAAACAATGGCAGCGCAAAGTGGAACTACAAAGTCAATAAGAACGGAAAGTGGTTTGACTTCATTCATCCCTCGCACTCTCCATTTGTTTCTTTTCTCTGCTTTGTGTCTGTGAATACAGATATGTTCCTTTTTTCTTTCTTTATTTTTTTGTGTCCTTTACCACAGTGGAGTGTGCTTTACCTCTGTGTGTGTGTGGTATGTACGTATGAGTGCAGGCCTTGATAGCGGGTCTTCCGCCTCAGGCAAGACGCCAGTGTTTCTGAGCAGGTACAGGCCAGATCCGTTTACACACACACACACACACACACACACACACACACACACACACACACACTCATGGTCATGTTCTTTGTGTGCTAAATACCCCCTGGCTCTACCCAGCCCACAACATGATCATTGAGCTTCACAATGGCTCTGACAGCGCTTCTTTTACAATGTTGGCAGTTGCCCATTTCCAGAGAAGAAAAGCAAAACTTTCTCTCTGTTTGTGAATACACTTGGATCTGAATCCCCTGATTTTTGCATGTTTTGTGCATCTTTCCGTTCAATTCCATAGAAAAAAAAAACAGAAAAGGTGGAGTGCATGTGCTGGATTCTGTGTCTTAAGTTTGTCATTTATTTGTCTTTTCAAATGTGTTTTTATTTACTTGTATACTGAGCTTAAAATATGACAAAACTATTTGAATTTGAATAGTGTAAATTGTAATTATTGACAATTGTCATTTAACAAAACTGAATATAATGTGGCATATAACAGTTTTTAATTATTATTATTATTATTTTACTTGAATATTGAACATTTGAAATATTACACAATTGTTTTTTTGTAATTTAACTTTTATAGACGTTTATTTCAAACAGCTGATTTTTTTCTGTTGTTGTTCTGAATTCTTAGACTGTAAATATCCAGTTTTAAAAAAAATACACCTTCAAGTTTTTAAGATGAAAAAGAAATTCAGAACATCAAATTTAATATTCTAAAATTCAAAAAGCAGATATTCGGATCATACAGAAAGTAGGTCAGAGATCATCCACAGGGAAGAGTAGACGATCTCCGAAAAGTCAAATGTAGCATTTTGGCCAGTTACTACGGTGACTGGGAGGGGACATGTTTGGTTCACTTAGTTTTATCATGACCGCTACATATTAACTTTTGGGAACATGGTAATATGTTGTGGCCAAGATCATTTTATTGAAGTAACGACATCCTTATGTTGTGGCCACAAGTTATTAATATTTTATTATATTATTATATTTATATAATGTTTATATAATAATTATTATAGAGAAAATTACATTATTAAACTATTTTATTAGGCTATCCTACTGTATTGCGCATGATGTAGACAGCATTCGAATGAAGTTCATTTTATTTAGTCTAATAAATAGACTACTTTAAATATAGTGTTTCTTGAGGAATGAATCATTCGCGTAGTTACATTTTTAAATGAAAAACAGGCTCATTTATTGTCACACACAGCAATAAATACAATCAAAAAGTCGAAACTTTATTGGCTTAATTGTCAGGCGTTTACAGTATTTGTAAAATATGGTAGCATATTAATAATTTCAGCATATTATACAGAAGGTTAATTAGGTAAAGGCTACATGAATTGAAGGGGAAATTAAGCATAACAATAAATATACTGACTTTGGGATGGATAAAAATGTTTTATCCCTGTGTGATAATTGCAGGTTGCTATGGTCATGCAGGTTTGTTTACGCATTAAACTCATGGCCACAAGAAAATGTTTTTTTAAATAGATAAATAAATAAATAGTACTTTTATAGTATAGTCAATAATTAAATATATAAATATATATATGTATATAAAATAATCTTTGCAGCAAATATCCAACTGATGTACTGAAAGTTGGATCACAAACTTATCCAATTCAAATTTTGAAGCCATCCATAATTCCCTCCACCTTAAAATGAAAACAACCAGGCAAACGAACAAACACAAAGCCAATTGCATGAGTTTCGACGCAACGATACAACTAACTTTTTCGAGACGAGCCTCCGATTTCTGTTATAACCTCTAGGGGTTAGCTGTAACAGAAAAAGAGAACAGTTCATACCAGAGAGATGCCAAAAAACAATTTTATTTTCTTTCAACAGGAATTTCTTCAGGGGCAGATGAGGCCAAAACAATAAACAAAAACTTTTCTTTGAAAACTAAATTACCTCAATTGGAAATAAAGAAAACAAAATACAGACCAACTTACCTACCTCCCTCAACCATAAACAAAGTGTAAAAAAAAATTTAATTTGAGCTTACAATGACAGATACTCAACAGTCAATCAGAATGATAGTGAAACACGATGGCACTGTGTCAACGAGGCTCAAAGTCAGCAGACGAGTGTTTGGGGTGGTCCTTATATCTGGGTAAGGTGCATAGTAGGACCAATCACCATCTCCAGCTGGGTAACAGAGGCTAAACCCATCTGGAACACAAACATGTCTACACACACGAGCACAGAGATCAAATTCATAAAAAAACAGTTAACAGATGCATAGCGTATCTCAAGGTCTTAACAATATCTAAAAGTAAAGTGTAATAAAATAAATGTAAATACTTTTATAAATGTAATACATAGTTTTAATATGATTTCAAAAGACATAAAAACAGATTATAATTTTCTAATAATAAATAATAATTAATAATAATATCATAAGTATTTTTCACAGAATCATGTTTTTAATCAATATTATTTTGCTAAAAATATCTAAATGTCATTAATATAAGATGCTGAGAAGCTTATTTGTGAATTAGGTTTGTTTTACTAACCCTACTTTGGGCTTAAATGGGTTTGTTAAGGTTTGTGTGTTTTTTATTTCTTCATTTGTTTATTTATTATTGGTTATATTATATTCTAGTTACCACTTTTCACAAGTGCAGTTTTTTTTGTTGTTGTTTTTTTCTGTATGCATCATAAAGTTTGTCAGGCTGATACCGTGCCATGTAAAGATGACACAACTATCCGTATGCATCTGAATGACCTGTTGCAATGCTGTAAATGTTTTCTCAAAGCCAACGGTGAGCGTTAAGTCCCTGTGTGAAACAGCTGAAGTCTGTGAGATTACCCTAGATAGAGACTAAGATGGAGAAATGTTGAAAGTGATAGATGGAGACACAGGTGCTAAGGGATGCAAGCAGCTTGGCTCGGCTTGCTGGCCGATAATGGAAGCAGTGGTGACTGTGGCCATATTGATTGCTCAGGCCACTAGTTTATTGTTCTAAGGAGTGACTAACAACAACCTGCTGGGCTGCAGCTTCTCCTGGCTCGACCGCTCAAGCCACTTGGGCCAGAAGAGGTGTGTGTTTAATTGTTTGCTGTGTTGGTCAGGCCGCTGCAGGATGTCTACGGGGAGACGGGCCGATCAAGCTTCTGACCTCTCTTTCTCCACAGCATGCACTGATTGAGAGAAAGAACCTATCAGTTGTGCTCAATCCGCTCTGCTCTCCAATTAACTGGCAAAAAAACAGGTTTAGTCCTCACAGAAGGACCGCTGGAGCTGCAGCACAATGGAAATCTAATAGATGATCATGGTTCTGCCAGCACCGATCAGGGAGATTCATGTTTGGACTGCCTGTTCTTAATTAGACTTGAAGCATTCAGGTGTAATTAGTAAAGCTGAAACATGTGCTGCACAAAATCATGCTCTATATCAATATTATTGTCTTTCAGAAAAAAAAGCAAAACAACAACAAATCTTCTGAATATGATGCATTCACCTGAGAAGCAAAATTATAAATTATGTTTAGTTCACCCTTTATTTGGCTAGCTATATTCTTAGAAAGAGACTCAGTAAAAAGTAAAAGCTATTATAATCTGTTCTTTAAATCTGGAATGGTTTTATTAGCCTTTTTCTTGTTTACTAGTAACACTTCACTTAAGTTTTTATGCATCATGAAATATAAAAGGTATTCATGATCTAAGTTGTAATACATAATATTTTTTCATAAATAATTGTAAGCAAAATTATTACAATATTTGAAGGAGAGATTGTCATGTATTTTAATGCATTGTATTTTCTAAATGTGTAACCATGAATAGCATTATTATGTGATGGGTGTCTGAGGCTGGACTTGAACTTTGGTCTTTTAGTCAATTTAACTAACTCTTTACCAGAGGTGGGTAGAGTACCCAAAAACTGTACTCAAGTAAAAGTAAAAGTACTTCTAGAAATATTTACTCAAGTAAAAGTAAAAGTACTAGTCTTGAATAGTTACTTGAGTAAGAGTAAAAGAGTATTGGATAAAAAATCTACTCAAGTAGTTAGTTACTAGTTACTTTGGGTCATATATACTGAGCCTATTTTTATTTAGATATATAGATAAAATGTATGTAATGTATGTGTGTGTGTATAAATGTATATATTTCATCAGCCTTTACTCCAATTTATGTAATTTATTATAAAAGCAAATAATAGCCTTTGCAGATTTGCTTTCAATTCAGTGCAGTTCCATAGCCACGTTTTCAACGCTGCTGATGTTCTTAAACGTTACAACTCTGAATGAACCACTTCAGACGCTCAGCGCACGCGGCAGGGAACTGAACGACTCATTCAAACTGATTCATGAACAAATTCACTCGTTTGCCAATTGGTTTGATCAAGCCTTTGAACAGAATTGACTCAAAAAAATGAATCATTCGCGAATGGGCATCGCTCATTGTCCAGAGAAAAGTAGACGGCGCGTTTGGAATAAACTGAAGCATTTATAACATTTATTGCATAAAGTAACGAGAGGAGCGTCGCCCACAGTAACGAAGTAAAAGTACAGATTTATCCCCCAAAATTTACTCAAGTAAGAGTATAAAGTACCCATATTTAAATATACTCCGAAAAGTATTAGTTACCCCAATAAATTACTCAAGTAAATGTAACGAAGTAAATGTAACTCGTTACTACCCACCTCTGCTCTTTACCAATGAGCTATGTTGGGTGACAAATGACAGATGGACCCCAATTACAAAAGAATAACATGTAGGCTTAGTGTCAGGATCCTGCCCTGACAGTCTTGTCTGTCCTATCTTTGTTTAATGTGTCTCTGTTCATTTTGTGCCTGAGCACATGGTTGTGTCTTTGTTTATGTTGGCCGTGTGCTCCCCTTGTCCTGCCTCCTTGTTTCTAATCACCACGCCCCCTTGTTTAGTCCTTTGTTTGTCTAATTGTTCACCTGATCCTTGTGTGCTCTGCTCCCTTTATATTGTGCTCATTTCCCTCTGGTCTTTGCTGGTTCGTTTTTGTGTGTGCCTTGTGTACAGTCTCTAGCTTGGATATTTAGTCTTGTTAGAAGTCTTTAATCAGTATTTTGCATCTTATTTGGTTCCCTCTTATTTTTTAGTTTTCATTTGTTCCCATGTGTAGTCTAGTTCTAGTCTTTGTAGTTTAGTGTTTTTGTTCTTTAACCTTTTGGGGTTTTTCCCACCTTTTTATTTTCTTTCTAGTTTTCAGCAAGGTTGCTGTTTTCTTTCTTTATTTTGGTTTGTAGTTCCAGTTAGTTATTGCTAGCTTTTCCAATTTTTATCCTTTTTTACTCCAGTTATTTCTAGTATTACTTTTTGTTTTTCCTTTTTTGTTTTCTTTTCTCCCTAGGCATTGGTTTGCAAGTTTACTTCTATCTGTCAAATTCTTGTCTCCCCTGTTTTGTCTTCGTGTCTGTGTTGGTTCCTGCCCTGCTTCCTGAATCCTCCCTGGTCGCTGGTTCTTCTGACCTGACAGACATTGTGGCGCTACAAGGGGTTCCTTCAACTGGGTCAGGCCCTTTCTACTTGAGTTGCTACAAGGTCTCCCTTTGCCACCGAGTCTGGAGCCATCTCCTTCTGATCCGCCTGTTCTCCTGTCGTGTGCCCTGCCCTATTGTGGACTGTCTTAGTGCATCAATTGTGTTCCACGCTTGTTAATAAACTTTCCCCTGTTAATTCTGCATCTGGGTCCTCCCTTGCCAAACCCTGACGCTTAGATGACTGAACAAAAAGTGCTTTACTGAGGAGTCAAAGTTCAAAATACAACAAAGGAAGCTGTGCTTCCAAAAATAAATAAAAACAAGAAACAAAAGATGAGCAAAATCCAAAAACCCAGACTAGTCTCGAGACTAAACACAACTGAAAGAAATAGGCATGCTTAAATAGGCAAACACAAACAAGATAATGACCCACAGGTGGGAGAAATCAAGTCCTATTGAGTAGCAATACAAATAATTATACAGAAGCTAGGGCCACCTAGTGGCTTGGAGAGTCATTACACGGCATAAGTATCAGTGCCAGTTAATGGTTGGGAGAATCATTACATTTCAGCACCATCAGAGGCTGGGAGAGACATTACTACCTGGAGCCCTTCTCCTGGAATGGCTTCTGACGTTCCCCTAGCCGTGTTGTCCACGGTGGTAGAACGCCCTGATGAGATCTGGGTCTAGAATATCTCGAGCTGGCACCCAAGATCACTCCTCTGGGCCATAACCCTCCAAATTCACAATATACTGGGTTCTCCCACAGACCTGGCGAGAGTCAAGCAGTCGGCGCACAGGGAAGGCTGGCTGACGACCAATAATGCAAGGAACTGGAGGGGGTTTCCTAGCTAGGGAAAAGGAGAATAGTCAACAGGTTTCAAACAGAAGATGTGGAAGGTGGGATGAATATGCATGGACCTGGGTAGAAGTTGGTAGGACACTGGGTTGATCCTTTTGAGGACTTTGAAGGGCCCAATAAAGTGAGGTGCTAGTTTCCGTGTCTCAACATGCAGAGGGAGATCCCTAGTAGACAGCCACACCCTCTGTCCTGGTCTAAATGATGGTCCAATTCTACAGTGCTGGTTTGCACGCCTCTCCTGTTGGGTGACTCTTAGTAGGGCTACTCGGGCTCTACGCCACGCCCGTCGACACCTCTTGACAAGTTGAGCAGCAGCTGGTACAAGGCCTTGGGATCCTGTTAAGGGAACAGAGAGGGAGGAAAAACAAACTGGCATTCAAAGGGGGACATGCCTAAAGAAGAGTGGTGTAGAGTGTTGGTGCAAATTCAGCCCAGATCAACTGAGAGCTCCAAGCAGTCTGATTTTTAGAAACCAGGCTTCTGAGAGTCTTTTCAATCTCCTGGTTTACTCTCTCTGTCTATCCATTTGATTGGGGGTAAAATCCAGAGGACAGGCTAATGGATGCCCCAATTAGGCATCTGAAAGACTTCCAGAACCGGGAGGTGAATAGTGATCCCCGGTCATGCACCATATCTTGGGGAAAGCCGTGGATTCCGAAGACATTTTACATCAACAAGTCCGCTGTCTGACCTGCTGTGGGAATCATGGTAATGGTATAAGATGACAAGCTTTAGAAAATTGGTCAACCACCACAAGAAATACAGTGTTACCTTGAGATCTTGGTAGACCTGTTACAAAATCCAATGAAATGTGGGACCAGGGGCGTTTAGGGATGGGCGTTTAGGGATCACACTTCTCAGCCTCCCTGAGAAAGTCTATGCCAGGGTACTGGAGAGGAGAATCCGGCCGATAGTAGAACCTCGGATTCATGAGGAACAGTGTGGTTTTCGTCCAGGCCGTGGAACACTGGACCAGCTCTATACCCTCTACAGGGTGCTGGAGGGTTCATGGGAGTTTGCCCAACCAGTCCACATGTGCTTTGTGGATTTGGAGAAGGCATTCGACTGTGTCCCTCGCAGCGGCCTGTGGAGGGTGCTCCGGGGGTATGGGGTCCGGGGCCCTTTGCTAAGGGCTATCCGGTCCCTGTACGACCGGAACAGGAGCCTGGTTCGTATTGCCAGCAGTAAGTCAGACTTGTTCCCGGTGCGTGTTGGACTCCGGCAGGGCTGCCCTTTGTCGCCGGTTCTGTTCATGATTTTTATGGACAGAATTTCTAGGCGCAGCCAGGGGCGGGAGGGGGTCAGGTTTGGTGACGAACACAATTTCGTCTCTGCTCTTTGCGGATGATGTTGTCGTGTTGGCCTCATCAAGCCAGGACCTTCAGCATGCACTGGGACGGTTTGCAGCCGAGCGTGAAGCGGCTGGGATGAGAATCAGCACCTCCAAATCCGAGGCCATGGTCCTCAGTCAGAAAAGGGTGGCTTGCCCACTTCAGGTTGGTGGAGAGTTCCTGCCTCAAGTGGAGGAGTTTAAGTATCTTGGGGTCTTGTTCACGAGTGAGGGAAGGATGGAACGGGAGATTGACAGACGGATCGGTGCAGCTTCTGCAGTAATGCGGTCGATGTACCGGTCTGTCATGGTGAAGAAAGAGCTGAGCCGCAAGGCGAAGCTCTCGATTTACCGGTCAATCTACGGTCCTACTCTCACCTATGGTCATGAGCTTTGGGTCATGACCGAAAGGACAAGATCCCGGATACAGGCGGCCGAAATGAGCTTTCTCCGCAGGGTGGCTGGGCGATCCCTTAGAGATAGGGTGAGAAGCTCAGTCACCCGGGAGGAGCTCAGAGTAGAGCCTCTGCTCCTCCACATTGAGAGGGGTCAGCTGAGGTGGCTCGGGCATCTGTTCCGGATGCCTCCTGGACGCCTTCCCGGGAAGGTGTTCCGGGCACGTCCCACTGGGAGGAGACCCCGGGGAAGACCTAGGACACGCTGGAGAGACTATGTCTCCCGGCTGGCCTGGGAACGCCTCGGTGTCCCCCCAGAAGAGCTGGAGGAAGTGTCTAGGGAGAGAGAAGTCTGGGGTTCTCTGCTTAGACTGCTGCCACCGCGACCCGGCCCCGAATAAGCGGAAGAAGATGGATGGATGGATAGTAAGTGCAGTAGGCCATGAGGGTGGGTTGCGGTTCTTTACCATGATGTGATTAAGGCCCCAGTAGTCGACGCATGGCAGAAGACCGCCATCCTTCTTCCCCACAAAGAAGAAGCCAGCCCCTGCCAGTGATGTTGATGGACAGACACTGTTAAGAGTGTCATTGATATATTCCTCCATGGCAACTCTTTCTGGGGCAGAGAGGGAATAAAGTCTACCTTGAGGAGGGCAGGTACCCACTAACTGATCAATTGCACAGTCATACAGTCTGAGGGGTGGCAGAGAAGCGGTGCGGGTCTTGCTAAAAACTTCACAGAGGTCTGCATATTCTAAGGGGACTCGAAACATCTCAGGAGGAATCACTGGGACTCCAGAGGATACAGGTTTAACTTGGGGATAGTTAGCACCTCTGTGGATTGGGCTGGTGGCTTGAGAGGAATGGACAGCAGTTTGGAAGTGGTTGGTCACGACTCAGGAGATTGCACCAGCAACTCTGAAAAATAACAGAGAGAGACCCGAAATACCAAAATTAGTGCCCCAATCAATCACTAGCCTGGCTGTCCAATCTGTGTGTGGATTGTGACAGGATAACCATGCGAAACCAAGAATTAAAGGGAACTCTGATGAATGGGGTGTAGTGCACTGTCTTACCTGACCAGAACCCAGAGGTTTCCTCTCCAATGCAGTTATGGTCAGGGGTTCTTGAAGAGAGATGGGCTGAATTCTCAGGTGTCTGGCCAAAGTAAAGTCCATAAAATTTCCAGCAGCTCCTGAATCTAGGAAGGCCAGAAGCTTGTGATATTGATTACCCCAACCCAGTGATACATTGAGTGAAACCCTAGAAGCTGCTAGTTGGGGGAATGTGATTAGTCTCGTCTCAGCCCCCCTCTTCTTGGACGAGAGTTGTCTTTTCCCGTCAACTCAGGACAGTTGGATCTGAAGTGGTCTGACTTTCCACAGAACAATCAGCATTGTTTCCCTCCTGTGTCTTTCCCTCGTGGCTTGTGACAGTCTGGCCCTTCCCAACTGCATGCGTTCCTCAATTCATGGGAAGTGGAGGTGAATCAAGGGGAGTTCATAAACAGTTATAATATAATTATATATGCATTATATGTAAAGGCCTTAAATATTACCAAAAAGTATTTGAAAAAAGATGCATATACTTGAGAAGCAAAATTGTGAATTACGTTTATATTTGGCTTTGACTAAAGTCTGTTGTATCTATGCTTAAAATAGAAAACAAAACGAAAATATTTCTAGATTCTTAAAAATTAAGATTTTTTTTAAAGACTAAACATAAAATGGGGATAATCAATCCTTTAAAACTATGTTTTTAATAACCTTTTAGATAACAATATAAAATAAGGTTCCATTAGTTAACTTCTTTAGTTAACTAACATTAATGAATAATGAGCCATACATTTCCTGTAGTATTTATTAATCTTTATTTACATTAGTTAATAAAAATACAACTGTTGTCAGTTCATTGTGAACATGCAACTACAAATTCAGATTTTAATAATGTAAATGTTGAATTTAACCCTAACTATGATTAATACAAGTATTTTTCCCTGTTAGTTCATGTTAACTAACATAGTTAACTAATATGGAACCTTGTCATATAAAATGTTACCACGTTTTCTTAAAAATCATTGTAGGAGATGGAAGTTTTGGATAATCCTAACATAAACAAGGCAGTAATAATATATTGAGATCTGAAATCATTAATATTCATAGCTGTTCAGATGTGTGTGTCAATAATGACATTAAACTGTAACATAAAAACCTATACCTTTTTGGAAGTTTTGGACTAATTTGACATTATTATGGTTTCTTTCTCTGTGTGGTTATACGTTTTGTTAACAACTGTTTTTGGATTATTATTATTATTTATTTATTTATTTTTATGGCCAAATAGTAACAGTAAAATAAAACAAAAAGCAACTATGCAAATCTTCAACCCACTCCCGGTACACTAAATAAATAAAATACAATGTACAATAGACCTAAGAAAAAAAAACGTTTCACAACATTAAAAGCAGAATGCCATCATTTTCACTCAGAAGCTGTTACTACATTTTTCAAATAATTACAAATTAAACCCTATATTATATTTTTTTAGTGTAACTAAAGATAGTAATGCTGGTCCAAATTAATTTTATTATAATAAATACATTTGCATTTAATATAGCCTTCTCTGACAGTTTCTCCATCATGTACTGATAAATGTTGTGCTATGCGTTTCTGTATGGGTATGAATTTAATTTATATGTTTGATGCTGTCAAGACATTGCTATTGCATGATTCAGCATGCTCATCATGAAAAAATGTACAATGTGTGTATGTTTACCTACGAATGAGTGAAAAGGTTTATCCAGCACCTCACGCATATAATGCAGTCAGAAAAAAGTAAACAGCCAACAAATATTTCAATGGTACACAACAAATGTCATTGACCGCCACTGCAGCACTGCGTAAGAAAAGTCAGATTTGGGATTGATTGTCGCACTTGTATCGCTAGTGGAGTTAATCTCAGGTGACATTTCCACCATGGTCTCATGTACTGTGATGCTCAGCCTCCCCTAAAAAAATTCAAGCACTGGTAGTCAATCACAAAACTAAATGTAGATATCCAACCGTCTTCAAATGAACAAACACAATTTGGCAAATAGTACAAAATGAAATCGAGCATTGTGCACTTTCCAATCCATTGCAAGGCTCTCCGGAGGTCCCTCCCCAGGGCCTGCTGAACGGCTGAGGAGTCGAGCTCAATCCTCACAAACATTATCTGTGAGCGAGTGAACTCTATTTGGGAATTGGTAAAACGCACGGTGAGAGAAATGCACTCGGAATAGAACAGGCCAGCAAATTCCATTTCACATCTGAAGTGGCAGAGCTGCAGAGAGATCATTTGGTTTGGAGTGAGTAAACACTGAGGAGTCCATCGCTCACCATGACTTATGAGAGTGTGTGTGTGTGTGTGGTGGGGGGGGGAGAAAGGCAAAGACTACAAACATCAGGACGTACTTCAGCTGTGTGTGGAAACTCAACGTGGCATAAAACAGAAGAGGTTTTTTTTCAGCACATATAGATCTTTTAGCCTCTAACTATCTCCCATCTGTCTAAAATACTCGGCTGAAAGAATATTTAACAGTGCTTGCAATGCAGCAGTATTGATATTTCTCAGAAATTCTGGTTAATTGTCAATTGTGAAAATACACACAAACCAATAAATGAGTGAATCACACTTTAGACAATAATATCTCATTCTTGAGCTTTTATAATAATGCAACCCAGCCATACATAGAGTCAAAAGCAGTGTTACTTTAGCATTATTGATATACTATTATAGTTTTTTTTTAAAGGGTCATACGTATGATGCATTTTCATGTTTTCCTTTTTCTTTAGTGTGTTTTGTAGCTGTTTGTGTAGATCTGCAAAGTTACAAAGCTCAAAGTCAACCACAAAATGATTTTTTTTAAAGAGAAAGCTGACTGAGACCTACCGAAAAGCCTCGATCAGATTCTCCCTTACATGTACATCTATGCCATTACTGTAAGTGGAAATATCTGCATAATGCCGCCCAAATGTATACACAATTAACTATCAATTTCAGGAAAAAAAAAAGTCAAAATTATCAGAAAACAACATGAAGTTTAAATAAGCTAAATCTATAAACCAAACCTTAATAAAAACTAAATATGTTTATCAGCTTTTTGGACTCTCATTCTGACGGCACCAATTCACTGCAGAGGATCCATTGGTGAATAAATGATGCAATGTTACATTTCTCCATATCTGCTCTGATGAAGAAACAAACTCAAACACATCTTGGTTGGCCTAAGATTGAGTAAAAAGTCAGCAAATTTCAATTTTGGGGTGAATTATTTATTTAATGTAACCACTTATGCACTTCTATACTGATTTGAGACTCTCCAGACCAAATGGTAAAGAGCAACACCTGAGCAGAATAAAGATTTCTTTAGAGATGTATTAAATGTTTTTCAAGCCCAAAACAAACAAGAATCAAATGAAATGATAGAAGAAATCCATATAGAACACATTTATAAAGGAAAGAAAAACATCGCAGATAGACTTTAAAAAAACTGCATTCCACTTGCAAGTGAAATATTAAACTAATGCAAAGTTGCATGAAACTTTATCACTATTCTTGTTCTGCCTTGCTACTTTCCTTTATTTTTCATAATAAGCAGGAGATTTGTAAGCCTTGCACATGCTTCCAAATCTTTCTCTAGGCTGTTCAGATCTATAATGCAAAATATCTGCATCAGAAGTCTGGCCTGCTTGTTGTTTTGACATTGAAAACATGCATTTTCTATCAGCTTGCCCTCACAGCTGTAGCCGATATATTGAGCAAGAGTATATATGTGTAATAGAGGTATTAGTAGAGGCTGTAGGTGAGATGTAGCCTCTATCTATAGCTGTTTATTTAAATTAATATTTACACTAATCAGTGGCATGGTAAATACTAAGAAACGGAGGGAAGAAAGAAACACATTTAAGATTCTCCGCTGGTTCCAACTGCAGTATAATAGGACACATTTACTGGTGATTGAAAAAAAATACACAACTAAAGAGTGTCTGGTGTCTGTTATCATAGCACTGTTGCTGCTGTTTTGTTAAAGCAATAAGCCATGAGTGGCATTATCCTATTTTTACAATGGGAAATGGGTTGAGATGTCAAATGCATTGGTTAACTCTGGTATCGGTTTAATATAAAGACCATTTTAATAATTAAAAATATATATTCCTATTTAAATTGAATCTCTTTTTGTGATAACAGTGATTCTTTTATCAAATGTAGCGTTGTTTGTTTACATATTAATACTTAATTTTGCTACTATATAATGAGAAGTTTCTTTATAAATTTCTCACTCTCTTTCCCCTCCTGTCTCTTCATAAGGTTGGAGTCCTTTTAGATAAAATCAGAGGTGAAGTGAAGCTCTGACATCATTCAGCCAGTATCAAACGTTTCTATTGGCATATGCTAATTGTTTTAATTGACGGACCAGTGACTAATCTTTATGCTGGGAATTAAGTTATTTAATTAGACACAGAAACCAAATGACAAATTGACAAAGATTTACATAGTGACACTAAAAGACATTCAGTCTTGGGCACTAACTAACTAAAAGTAATGACTAACTTAACTACATTTATCAGTAGCATAACAGTTGCTTAGCTGGTTTCTATACAGTGTAGCTTGTCTAGAATCAAGTTATTTTTTTCCAGTTGTAGGGTGATAAAATGCTACATCACACGCATAGCTTCACTGATAAATTAAAAAAAACAACTTCTTATTTTTTATTTAATGTGATTTATGGGCAAAATAAAGTTAAAGCGGTGGCAAATTATCAAAATAAAATGACAAGTAAAATGTGTTTACTCTTTCATATGTAACACTTCTTCCTTGTCAGTGGATCAGTACATTAAGGTGTTTCATCTAAATGAACTGGCATAAATAACAACTCACTGAATATTTTGAGTCACAGCATAGAAGTCCCAATGTCTTTGTTGGTAAATATTTTATTAAATGCTTCTGTTCATTTCTTTGTTTTATATATAAATTAGTGTGTATTAGTTGTAATCAATGCAGTAAACAATTGGCTTATGCTCTCATCTAACATTGGGGAATTCATATTTATTTTAGTGAATTAGTTCATACATTAGGGTTAGCGGGGCCTCGTGCAGGTATACCAGTGGGCCCTGTTTGAAATTGTTTAATTTGTATATCCCTTCTATTTATTTATTTGTGCTATTTACACAATGTTTAATGTTTTTCAAGTTTGTAGGTGTCCAGAAAGTGAATCATCAAATGCAAAATAGCACTGCATAGTCTTCACTGTAAAAATTAAATATACAATCAAACCAAAATTTATTCAGACATCTTCAACATTTCTCACATTATCACAGTTTATTTGCTATAGTTTAGAAAATGGTAATAAAATATGACAATAACTCAGAGTTAAACTATCAGAACAAATTAATATTAATAATGTCAGATAACATTGATTGAAAGGTATGTAATGGATTACAATCAACCAAAGATTCAGACAACTGTTAGTATGAAAGTATTTACACAACTATACTTTGTTGACCAATTACCAAGCAATGCTTAATTTTGTTCAGTCTGTGGTATAAAAGGTCACATTAGC
Source organism: Carassius carassius (assembly GCF_963082965.1). NCBI lineage: Eukaryota > Metazoa > Chordata > Actinopteri > Cypriniformes > Cyprinidae > Carassius > Carassius carassius. The sequence continues at coordinate 31,963,295 of NC_081765.1, forward strand.
AATTCTGGACAAAACATGGTGAGATCAAATTGTCAGAATAATTTATTAATATTATTATTTTTAATCAATTTCACTAGTGGTCGACTGTATGAATTTTGGGGTATAATATATCACAGTTCACTTTATTTTGTTATACTCACTTGCATGAATTATAGTGTCCTGCACCTACTAGTAAAAAATATATATATCAACAATTATATCTGCTGTCTGAATAATTGTTGGTTTGATTGTTCATTAATTCTTGTTTAAAACTACAAAGTAATTCAGTCAAGAGCAGTGAGTGATTTTTTCTTTCTTTCATTTTCTTGGATTAACATTTCAGCAGCTAGTAGCTACTGGTATTTTGACATATTTTATATGTATTTGTCGGTAAAAGAGCAAAAAGAGGCAAATTTGGTGTTTTGAGACGCCTCTCTCTGTGTGAGCCCTGAACACCAGAACACTGCGGGTGCTGAATTGGGCTCTTTCACATCCTTTTCTGTTTGTTTAAACAACTGCGATTGGTATTTGTTCGTTCAGGTGCAGGAGGAACTTCGAGGAGAACTTTGCAAAGGAGAGCTCGGTTCAGTGTTGCTGTCTTTGAGACACGGCTCTCTGCGCGCAGCCGCGCACACCGAACACAGCGCGTGAGTAACCAGCCACTCAGTTGAGATTTTCCGCATCTTGTGTTTGAATGCTTTAAACTCTTTTGAATGTTTAAATTGGCAAGTGGCAAGGCTTAAAAACACGTGAAAATGATAAGCTTTCGTGACGACACGCAGCTGTGGCCTGTCAACTGTCGTGACCGTCTTTTTAGGCTGTCCTCAGCCAGCCGGTTGAGATCACCAGGGCCCCCCCTCAACCGAGGGCCCCTATAATCGTCACCACCTTTCACCCCACTAGCGACGGCCCTGCATATGGTTAATGTAAAAAGTTTTATTTGTTTTGGAAAATATTTTTCATTGTTTCATTTTATGTAAATTAGTGTGCTTTAAAATGTATTTCTATAGCACATTTAAAATCAACAGAGTTATGCCAAAGTGCTGTACAACAAAACACAATTTATATATATACATATTAATATTTTATAATATTATATATTTAATATTTAATAATATTTTATATTATATATATATATATATATGCAGTACAGACCAAAAGTTTGGACACACCTTCTCATTCAAAGAGTTTTCTTTATTTTCATGACTATGAAAATTGTAGATTCACACTGAAGGCATCAAAACTATGAATTAACACATGTGGAATTATAAATGGAATTATATACATAACAAAAAAGTGTGAAACAACTGAAAATATGTCATATTGTAGGTTCTTCAAAGTAGCCACCTTTTGCTTTGATGACTGCTTTGCACACTCTTGGCATTCTCTTGATGAGCTTCAAGAGGTAGTCACCTGAAATGGTCTTCCAACAGTCTTGAAGGAGTTCCCCGAGAGATGCTTAGCACTTGTTGGCCCTTTTGCCTTCTGTCTGCGGTCCAGCTCACCCCTAAAGCATCTCGATTGGGTTCAGGTCCGGTGACTGTGGAGGCCAGGTCATCTGGCGCAGCACCCCATCACTCTCCTTCTTGCTCAAATAGCCCTTGATGCCTTCAGTGTGACTCTACAATTTTCATAGTCATGAAAATAAAGAAAACTCTTTGAATGAGGTGTGTCCAAACTTTTGGTCTGTAGTATACACACACACACAAACACACACACACACATGCATTATACCAAAAAAAAAAAAAAAAACTTACAATACATTCAGAGCAAACTGACATCAAAACCTTAAACTGAAATTAATCAAATGCCAGAGAAAACAAATAAGATTTGAGAACAGACTTAAAACTGGCTAGTGAAGGACCAAGTCGCACATTTACAGGCAAACTATTCCAAAGTTTAGGGGCTGCAGCTGAAAAAGCCTGACCACCCTTTGTTTTACAGCAACAACTTGGGACAGTTAAGAGAAGCTGATTACTAGACCTAAGTGCTCTTTGAGGAGAAAAAGAAATCAGAAGGTCACTGATATATTTTGGTGCAAGACCAGATAAAGCCTTGTACAGAAAGACAGCTATTTTAAATTCAATTCTAAACTTTACAGGGAGTCAATGTAAAGAGGCTAAAATTGGAGTAATGTGATCCCTCTTTTTTGTTAGGAGCTAGAAGCCGAGGTGGAGCCGCTGGGTCTACTGGCCGAGGTGGAGTCTGGACCTCAGAGGCTGGAGACAGAGGTGAGGGAGACTCCGAACAGGGTGACGCTGGAGGACTCCGAACAGGGTGACGCTGGAGGATGGCAGTCCCATGGGGCTCGCACTGCAATGATGGTGGGCTGAGGGCGAGCAGAGGGGCTGCCAGACAACAGCATGGAGGAGGCTGAAGTGGGTGGGAGGGTGTTTTTTTTTTTTTTTTTTTTGAAGAGCAGGCACTGGAGAGCACAATTTAGGAGCAGGCACCTATCCACGCTCACATTGTCAGTGGCTTTCTCCCTCGTGATGGCCTCTGTAGCCTGCTCTCATACCTGGTCTGACCGCATGGGCACTCCGTCCGGGGCGAGGAATTCACGAAACAAGAGTCTTTAATAATCCGAATGGGGGATATAGAGCACATGAAAGAAGTTCAAGAACCGACAAACACAAACTGAAAGGACTAGGGCTTATAAAGACATGAAATAACTAATTAACAGGGACATGGGACACATGTGAAGGAAAAAAAATAACATAATGAGTCCAGGAGAATGACAACAGTTTGATTGTCATAATTATTAAATTTTCACAAGTTTTTTGGGAGTGAATTTAAGAATAAGAATGACCTTGCTACAGATAAAGTAAGAAATCTCTAAATATTTGAACTAGAATCTCTACGTGCATTCTGAGTTATTAATTTTGATACATTTCAAGCCCTGCTATTCACTCATACCGATTGTCAGACCCTTTCACAGCATATCAGGCATTTCCCGGAATATTCCAGCTGTGAAAAGGATGTTGGGTCACCGCGACTACAGAAGCAGCGCTTTAGCGCGATAGACAGAGAAACTGACTCTCTCTCTCTCTCTCTCTCTCTCTCTCTCTCTCTCTCTCTCTCTCTCTCTCTCTCTCTCTCTCTCTCTCTCTCTCTCTCTCTCTCTCTCAATCACACTCCATGTGGTCATGAAAGGGAGAGGCATTAATTGAACGACCTTGGCATGGGTGGGTTTTTCAGGAGTTCCACTTCAATATCAAATGCAGCGAGAGGAAGGAAAAATTGTGTTTTAGTTGGTATTTTAAAACCATGTGCTTTGACCATGTCTCCCTGAACACTGACCATTGTTGCTGAAAATGACTTTTTATGGTTAACAGTTGTGACCTTCTTCAGGAAACCTCAATGAGGCTTTTAAATATAATAGGCCCCAGTGATCATCATATGTGAATGTAGCAAAGAAACATGGTTATAAGGCATATACTGAGTGAGACATGACACAATAAGTTTAATTTACACAACGACAGTCCTTCAGGGAGACAAAAACACATCTGCCGGTTGATATCCATTATCCAAAACATTTTCCTCTTCACAAGCCTCAAAAGGGCAATTGTTTAGTCTGTTTGTGATGTGTTTGTACAGTAAATTAGCAAGACATTTACGAAATTGTACACCATCGACCTCTTGAGTGTTTGCATATCTAATATTTTTACTGGATTTAACAAGCAAATTTACCCTACTGTGTAAATGCATTTTTTTTTTCTTTTTCATTTGTGTATCATTTTTTTTTCAGGGTTTTTATTTTATTTTAATTTTTTTTTACGACTACTCATAATGTTTGTCATTTCTGATCAGACTGACACATTAGCTGCGTCTAATTGTGCAAAACATTAACATTAGCATGGCATCCAGCAGTAGAAATGCTAACAACAACAAAAACAACTTGTCAACCTGTAAGAAAATCATGTATTTGTGAACACCCACTTGTTTTTTTGTTTGTTTTGTTTGTTTTATTCTTTGCAATCAACCATCACAATACATTCTGTTACATAACATCCATTTTCCACAATCAATTTAATTTCAAATGATAAAATAAAGTATAGGGTTGCCAGGATTTCAAAACCAAACCCACCCAATTGCTAGGTTCCCCTGGTAAAATTCACATTCCAGGGGTTAAATATCACGTTATTGTGGTCGCTTTAACCCGCGGACATGAAAACAGTGTTAAAGTAGCCCAATTCTGCACACTGATAAAAATACTACATAAAAAGAAATGTAATTTTTACATTAAATAATCTAGTTCAGGCAAGAATAAAAAAAAAAGTAAATTCTATATTACTACTCAATTTAAGCTTGTAGAAGTTTGAAATTATAAGCATATTTTACTTGGAATTGTCGGGTATGTTTAAGTAAATATCAAAGTTATGATCCCGTTTTTCCCATCATGCACTGGGGCATGCATAATTAAAAAGTTTAAAATTTTCACTAATTTCTAGTATTTATAGTGTTTTATGGTCGATTTTGTCATTAGGTTTATTAACTTACTGTTTTGTGATATCTAATGTTAATTTTCTACCCATTCATACTCAAACACTATCCACTGATTGTCACCATCATTGTGTATGGTGTAACAAGAATTGAGGTCTCTGTGTTCATTTGAGTAACAATTATATTAAGTGGACATATTATCTTCAAAGGGTAACAGGCAGTCTACTTGTTCACTTACATGTTTGCAAGTGAAACACATGCTTTAATAGCATGGTTGCTTTCTAGTTCTACATTGTTTGAGTAAATTGTATAAACTGTATTTGAGGGAAATGTGCTTGAGTATTGCATGTTTTACAAAATAATTAGGTAGAAATTAAATGACTCATCAAAACCTAACTGGGTATGCTAAATTTACCTAAATTAGGTAAGTCGATTTTACTTTGAATATTGTGTTAAAAAAATTACTTCCAGATTGAATTAGATATATGCAAATTTACATTGTAAAAAAAAAAAAAAAAAAAAAGATTATTGGAGTATGTTTTACAAGAAAATGTTATTTCAGTCTTTCTACTTCAAAATGTCATGTTAAGTTTCATTATTTGTCATTATGTATGGATTTGGCTAGCAATTTCTGAATGAAAACTGTTTTTGCACTAGTCTTTTCAATGTATGAATGAATCCAAGTTAAACGTCTACAGCTTCTTGACTGTTTTGACTAATTGCCTCAAACTCTCATGCATTTCACTCACTGGCTACATCTCATTTCTGCATTCTGCCATTTGTTTCTTTCTCATTCTCTCTGTCAGGGCATTAAATAAATAATAGCATGTTGGTCTGTATTCCAGATGAGTGCTGTTCCAGCCAGCTCAGGGGGATGTATCTGTGAGATATAGGATATATATTTTCTCTCTCAGATTAAGAGATGAGCGGGCGGGGGAAAGAGGGAGAGGGTGAAGGCCTGGGCTCCTGCTGTCGGACAGAGCAGCGCTGAAATGGCAGATCCATCAAAGCAGCTGAGCTTGTCTCACCTGGGGTGGGCTCAGACCCCGGCACCGCAACGAAGTGCACCGCGTGCCGCCAACGGATCGAGAGAGAAAGAGAGAGACAGCATTTAGGTGTGTAAGGGAAAATGACCTGTGAATATGTGCATGTGTAACAGAAAGACAGAGATGGCGAGAGAGAAAAAAGCTGCAGGACGGACGGATGGAGTGAGAGAGAGAGAGCGCATGCTGCCCACTGGCTCAGAGCCAGAATGAACCCCATTGTCCTTCACCTTCCACAGCATCCGCCTGACACGCAATTACAATAACTTTACACTCTTCAATCTTCACTCATAACCAGTCTCTTACACGCTTCTGTATTTACCCATAACTAACTTCACACTCTTCACTTTCTTCTTGCATTCAGTGTCGACACTGAATTCTTACATTTGATCATGTATTTCATAAAGTTCTATTCTAGGTACTAATAGACTGATATATTGGCCAGGCATATTAATCAACAGATATTTGGCCTGAACGTCAGTACTGACAATTTGCAGCTGTCAAATATTTTTTTTAAGAAGGATTTGAATCAAAATTCAAAATGTTTAATCAAATAAATGATATTAGTAATCGGGGTGATTATTATTATTATTATTTGCTTAACCACTTTAAAATGACTTTTTGGTGGCTTTAAGTCAGAAAATGTAAAGAAAATGCAGACATATAGCAAGATAATATAATTTCACTTACCTGGCCTATCACATAATTTAATTTATGCATTTAGCAAAAAATGTTATCCAAAGCGACTAACAGTGCATTCAAGCTAACATTTTTTACCTTACATTTACTTTACATAACCTTGCGCTGCTAAGCAATGCTCTACCACTTGAGCCACAGGAACACTCACTTGAAGCATCGATCCCTTCTTAAAAGTCTGTGTTAAAGGAGAGCTGTCTGTTGTGCTATTTAATTAAGCTGACTGCTGTAGCCTATATCCAGCTTAGGCATGTTCTCCTTTATTTTTATTTTGTATATATACTGTTTGAACGATAGTTTGGTAAATCTTTCGGCGATCAAATATTCGATATCACTTCTCACAATAAGTACATGGTACATAATCAGCACAGCAGGAGACATTCAAACCAATGTCACGTAATTTACATCTCTATGATGATTGGTTGATATACCAGAAGGAAGGCTAGCTTCCCTTAAGAGTTTTCTTTTCTCAACACTCCTCAGCGCTGAAAGTGAACACTCAATGCTGATTGGCTAATTTTTGTAATTTATTTTTTTTTCAATGGAGGCACTAGAGTTCAACTCTCCATCAGCCTCCCCCTCCCCTTCTCTATCACTTAACGTTAGCAGTTGTAATTACATCAGCAGATTCAGCACATTTGCGATAGAAGAGCGGCACTTTATAACTTCAGTAACATGTTATGGCATTACAGCTGTGAAATTACAAAAAAATAAAAAAAATTATATGTATATATATATATATATGTGTGTGTGTGTGTGTGTGTGTTCTTCTGAAGAAGTGGAAAAGTTCATTTATTTCTTGTGTAACTTGTGTATTAAATAAATTCAATGCACACAGACTGAAGAAGTATAAGTCTTTGGTTCTTTTAATTGTGATGATTTTGGCTCACGTTTAACAAAAACCCACTAATTCACTCTCAACAAATTAGAATACTTCATAAGACCCACAAAAATATTTTTAGTGAACTCTTGGCCTTCTGGAAAGTATGTTCATTTACTGTACATGTACTCAATACTTGGTAGGGACTCCTTTTGCTTTAGTTACTGCCTCAATTCAGTGTGGCATGGAGGTGATCAGTTTGTGGCACTTCTGAGGTGGTCTGGAAGCCCAGGTTTCTTTGACAGTGGCCTTCAGCTCATCTGCATTGTTTGGTCTCTTGTTTCTCATCTTCCTCTTGACAATAGCCCATAGATACTCTCTGGTTCAGGTCTGGTGAGTTTGCTGGCCAGTCAAGCACACTAACACCATGGTCATTTAACCAACTTTTGGTGCTTTTGGCAGTGTGGGCAGGTTCCAAATCCTGCTGGAAAATTAAATCAGCATCTTCAAAAAGCTGATCAGCAGAAGGAATCGTTAAGTGCTCCAAAATTTCTTGGTAAACGGTTGCAGTGACTTTGGTTTTCAAAAAACACAATGGACCAAAACAAGCAGATGACATTACACCCCAAATCATCACAGACTGAGGAAACTTAACACTGAACTTCAAGCAACTTGAGCTTCTCCACCCTTCCTCCAGACTCTAGGAGCTTGGTTTCCAAATTAAATACAAAACTTGCTCACATCTGAAAAGAGGACTTTGGACCACTGGGCAACCGTCCAGTTCTTCTTCTCCTTAGCTCAGGTAAGACGCCTCTGACTTTGTCTGTGGTTCAGCAAATTTCTTGACATGTCTGTGTGTGGTGGCTGTTGATGCCTTGACCCCAGCCTCAGTCCATTCCTTGTGAAGTTTACTCAAATTATTGAATCAATTTTGCATGACAATCCTCATAAGACTGTGGTTCTCTCAGTTGGTTGTTCATCTTTTTCTTCCACACTTTTTCCTTTCACTCAACTTCCTGTTAACATGCTTGGATACAGCACTCTGTGAACATCCAGCTTCTTTGGCAATGAATGTTTGTGGCTTACCCTCCTTGTGAAGGGTGTCAATGATTGTCTTCTGGACAACTGTGAGATCAGCAGTCTTCTCCATGATTGTGGAGCCTAGTGAACCAAACTGAGAGACCATTTTGAAGGCTCAGGAAAACCTTTTAGATTTTTTATTTATATATTCACAATATTGAAAGATAGAAACATTTGTCTGTCTGTCTGTCTGTCTATCTATAAATATCTATTTATGGGATTTCATGTATATTTCCTCTTTGGCCCCTCATTGTTTTAAACATGTAGGTGTGAAAACAGTTAAAATCTGATACAATCCATATTGGTGCTGTCTCTAGGTTACCAAATTATCTCATATTATGCACTTTTCTGAAAATAGTCATGCTTATTGCTCAACTTAACTATGTCAGCAAACATCACTCTTTGCAAGCACTGACTTAATCATCCACTGAATGAGTACAGCACTCATAAAATATATGCTGTTGTGCACCTGTGTTACTGATGGTGCATAACTACTTACAGTAGTGTCATTTGCATTTTCTGTATCCCGTTTAAAGTGATGTCAGCGCACCTTTCACATTAGCACAAAAGCGGCATGAAGAGGGTCACGTGACCTTTGCACAATAACCAAAAGTGCAGTTTACGCCGGACACACATTAATATTTTACACAAAGCGCATTCTGTCACTCTGTTAAATGGAAGTAAAAAAAGCAACAGACAAAAGGTGTGTGGGGGGGTGAAGATCGTTCCACTGTTTTTAACATTCACACACAATGCTGCGGGAAAGTGACAATTGCTTATCTCCATGGCAATCAATAATGGCTATGGGTTTAGTTCGCCGAGCGTGTGTCTCTAATGTGGAGAGGATGTCATTATTATTTTCTGTCTCCTAATGATGGTCATTATGCATAGCCACTGATTGAATTCCATTTGTTACCTGCGTTAGACTCTGAGTAGAATAATTACCATTTAAGTGTCTCCATTAAAATTCATACATGAAGACCTCCTGTTAAAAATAACTAAAGTATTCTTTGAATGTGAAATGAATTGCGTTTCAGCCCAGCCCTGATTTAAATACTTGATTAAAGAATAGGGCCGTTGGCACAGATTGTGATTTCTTAGAAGATGCTCAATGATCAGCTGAAAACAACTTGTAGCCCTTGTGTCCTGCATTCGTATTTAATATTTAATTCAAATGGATCTGCTGCTGGTAAAACACAATCAATATCTGGCTCTCTGTCAAAATTACATTTTAAATGTCCCATGCCTCATTCAAAACAAACATTGCTTTTCATTATGCCGAACATCGTCCACAAACGCTGTTTGTTCATGGTCAGTTATTGGTGCTGTTTTAGTTCAATACTTGATTTTTAGTCATGTATATATCGGATTCACTCAATAAACACTTGAGACTATTATTGTATAGATAGATAGATTAATTTTGAACTTGGATGCCTGTTGCATGTTGGTCTGCATTAACTAAACTGCTGCTCAGTATAAAAACTACAGCTGAAACACTGATGACTATAATAAAATTGATTGTTTCTGATTAAAATCTGAATTCTGCCGCACTCAAAGTTGCTGTAAAATGCTAAAAAAAAAGAAAAAGAATAGCAAAGATGCAACTGTAAAACAGCCTAAAGCTTAGCTAACAACCTTTTTATTAAATCTTGCATCTATATTGTTTCTAGTTCATGATTACAATTACGAACAGCCCTACCTGTGGTAAAATCATGGTAAAATATATTGTGTTCTTACATAACAGTTGATTTTGATTGGAATACATAACCGTTGTAAAATATTCAAATAAACAAATGATGCATATTTTTATATTAATGTGCAAAGCTGCAACTGTAAAGAAGCCTAAAGTTAGCTAAGAAACTGTAAAAAACTAAACTAAATATTGCATCTATATTGTGTGTATTTAGCTTTGCTTCATCCTTACAATTATGAACAGCCCTACCTGTGGTAAAATCATGGTAAAATATGTTTTGCAGTTTATATAACAGATGATTGTGATTGGAAAGAAACATACATTTTATTGAAATTCATAATTGTTGTAAAATATTCAAATAAATAAATGTTTTGTAGATTTTATATACATATGCAATTGTAAAATGGTGTAAAGTTTAACTACTAAACTATATTACAAGGCGTATGAATAGTTTATTCTGATGAACAAATATTACCATTTATTCAATATTGTATTTATATTGTATATATGTAGCTTAGCGTCATGCTTATGATTATGGAAAAAAATTACCATAGTAAAATCATGGTGTAAAAAAAAAAAAAAAAAAAAAATATATATATATATATATATATATATATATATATATATATATATATATATATATATATATATATATATATATATATAATAAATTAATATATATCTGTGACATGTATTTTATTTTAATGTGCCTACTAGCTATGCTGCATGTCAGACTATGCTTGGTATTTTATATATATATATATATATATATATATATATATATATATATATATATAATTATTATTATTATTTTTAATTAATGTTTTTTATTGAACATTGGTATCTTTTATGCTGTGTTAGTGACAAGAAACAGCCCTCACCGGTGGCTACTGCTTTAATAGACTTGAGAAACTTCATTGCATTTGCAGTAAACCGCATCCATTCTGTCTCTTTAGCGGCTGCCAGCTGCAGCTCTATGAATCCATGGTTGTTTTCCTCTTCACTAGATATCTCGAGTGCTAACGAAAACATGTCACATCTCGTTTGTTGTTTTCCTGGAGTCCACCCTCCGTCCGTCCACCCAAGTGGAATTAACTGTGTTTGTGTTGCAGGTAAATAAAGCGTGTAGGGCCCTAATACAGCCATCGCTCGGTAAGGGCCCGCACAGCTGCGGCCGGCTGACTATTTCCAGAGAGGAGGTGGGGTGGGAGCCGTACTGAGACCTAATCAATCAATGCCAGATTATGGCTAAAGCCACTTCCATACCTATTAAAGGAGGACAAATGCAGAATTGCAACTGAACAACTTCTAGTTTTAAGCCAACAGTGGGACTTCCTGGTTATTTATCAAAGTCATTGCTGGTGAGCCAGAACGCCTGGCTGCGCAATTGTACTTCTCAGCGAGAGAAGGAGCTCTGCTGAAAGGAGCGTGTTTATGCCCTCAGCTGTGGCGCTGTCAGCCTGCTGGAATTTACTGTAAATCACATTTGTTTTTATTGCGAGATTTAGTATCTTATCCTCTGTGGGCTTCATCCACTGCGAGCTTGTCCCCCATTAGGACGTTAGCCCGAGACCATAAAGGGACTTGGCTACACATCATCATATAATGTGAAATCAAACCTTTCACTTCTCTCGCTTTCGTTCGGCCACTCTTGTCTTATTCCCTCTTTAAGCCCGTTCTGCAGAAATCACAACCTCTGACTGGTTAGAGACTCTTGGAGTCTTGTTGTCATTTTCTATTATAGGAAGAGTTAATTTGAAAAAAAAAAAAAATGTTTTGTTATTATTTACTCACCTTAATTTTATTCCTTCATAAAGACAGTGACTGCTCCTAAAAATATTTTTTTTTTTAAAGCAAAATAAATTATTATTATTATTATTAATATTTTGAATTAGATTTTATTGTTATATTTTCCATTTTCAATTTAATTTTAGTTCAAATTTTAAGTAATTTTGTTTTGTGTTTTTGTCATTTTTAATTATTTAATCAATTAAAAATTATTATTATTATTATTATTATTATTATTATTATTAAGTTAAAATAAATGAAAATGATAAATGTTGCCTTGGCAACTAGCTGAAATAATTTAAATTTTCTGTAATAAATATTCATTTTATTTTAATTAATACATTTTTATAAGTGGCTTTAATTTTAGTTATCTATAATAATCCAGCTTGAAGCGAACTGAAATTTAGGCTATTTAGTAAAATGTAAAAATTTGATTTTTAGGCTAAAGTTGACATGGAAGGCATCTTAAATTATTTTTCCTCACATGAGTTATTGAAAATAACAGCAATGGACTAAATAATTATTTTTTTGTGTGTGAACTATTCCTTTAATCAAAGGATTCTGGCCAGAGGCGTCGTGCCCATTCAAAGTGAGGCCCTGAGCCCCCTCAGATTTCTGAGCCAAGTGGATTTTAAATGCAGCTTCCAAACGAAAAAAAAAAAAAATTGCAGAATAATATTTTTTATATATTTGATACAATCACAGCGGTGTGATTAGATCGTTCAGTGCACAGCATCAGCTGCTAAATTCAAATCTGCGTTCGCTGGCTGGCGCTGAGCCAGAGACAGACGCGTTCGTACAACGCTTCATGATAACCAATCAGAAACTATTCTGTTGCGCTTATGGATGCAATGGCCAATGAGAGACGTCCAGAAGAGTCATCACTGAAACGCGGTGTTTTGTTCACTTGCTCGCTGACTGAATTATTTAGCGAATTCTCTCATCAGAAACAACAAAAAGTGCAGATGTGCGTACGAATGTAAGTAAGATATTCGTTTCATAATGTAAAGTGCTTCAGTGATTTTAATGGGAGTTTTTGAGAGTGCCTGAACTCTGGCTAGACTGAATGAAAATGTTTTTTGATAATGTAAATGTTCTTTACTCTCTGTAAAATGAAAGTGTTAAAATAAGTATCTTACAATATTGTTATTAAAATTTACATTAAATGCAAATTCAGTCGTATTAAAAATATTTTATGGCATGATATGACACTTAAGTAAAAAGTCAGGTTTTTATGTGTAGTAAATAGATTACACTACATTTCCATATATTGATCAAATAACAATCTATAAAGGTGCAAAACGTGTTTACACATATTTGAGAAACGAGATATTTCCTGATATATTAAGCATGTTTGGAATTGTTTTGAATAAAAAGGAAAAAAAATAATAAAAAAATAAGCCTATATCAGTTATACAGTGCTTTCGTAGAATGACTTACACAGCAACTTCCGACCCCCCCCCCCCCCCCCCGCCCCCCTCAAAAATCATGAATGCATGACGCCCCTGATTCTGGCTGTTTGCTAATATGTATAAGATACAGTATTGCTGTATTCTTGGATACAGGAGGATTAAATCCATGTTGTAAAAATACAATTATTGCTACAAAGACATAAAATTAAGTTCTCATGATATAGATTATATTTGATGTCTGAGATTAGTAATGTGGGAAGCCCTCATCTTCACATGCACAACAACAATTAAATCAAGAGAACATAATAACAAAAACAATAGATGAAAATGAGATGTACTCATGTGTAGCCAGTTAGATTTGCAAAGAGTTGCTCCACAGTTAAACCAAAAGAAAAAGAGGAAAACTGCTTTTTATACTGTATATTCTAATTATTTGTTTCTGCATGGTTCATCTATGTACTGGTATTAGGTTCAGGAAGAAAGTACAACTAGAAAATATTTTCAGTGAGGTTGCTGTGATTTAAAGCATTACAGACTACATTAAGTGTATTATATTAAACACATTACTTCATGAACTGTGCATTCAGAGTCAGTTTGCTTTTTCTCCAAAACACGTTTTTTCCATAGAGGAAAAATGAATGTAAGAAAAAAAAATCTCATGAAATCTCTGCCAAGCTCAGTTGAAATGATGGAAGCTGACAGCGAAGTCTGCAGGCAGAAGGTTAAAAAACAGCACGTCACGTGACTGGACAAAGCCCTAACCCCAGTCCTGAGGAACCAGACAATCTCACTCTTCATGCGTGTCTAAGTAAACAACCCTAGAAACACATTGCTTTCAAATTAGCGGCTAATGCAGAGTCTACACTGCCCTGATCATTATTACTTAAATGGTTAATCAGTTGAAATCCATTTAGATAAATGGCTGTTGTTAACCACAGCAGGGATGAGTGACTGAAGTGAGGAAAACACATTTAAGGTGTAATGTCATGCGTTTAAGGACTATTTCATCACCATCTTTAATGAGTACTTATATAGCTCACGCTGATTTGCATGTTTATGATTGAACGTGCATGTTTAAGACAAGCAGAATAAAATGCAATTCAATGCAATTATGGGCACAATATTGATAGGCTGACAAAATGATGATTTCTTGCTTGCTTAGAATAGTGATCATGATACTCTCACTATTTTGATGGAAAATGTTTATTTCAGGGATTTACCAATCCTGAATATTGTACTAAACAAAAATGTTCTTCCTTCAGTGTCTCTCTCTCTCTCTCTGTCTCTCTCTCTCTCTCTCTGTCTCTCTCTCTCTCTATATATATATATATATATATACAATAAACAAAAAGTAGAAAATTAAATACTTATGTAAATAGAAAATATGAAAGTAAATTTGCATAAACATTTATTTTATATTATTATAAAATATTTATTTTTCATAAATTTGATTAGACATAGCAGAGTTGTTATTTAGGAATTAAATCGCATGGGTGTTTGATTTGAGTTCATAGTCTTTTAACAATAAATTGTGCAGCTCTTTTATCCTGTTGTTTAGCATATTGATGTCGCCGCTGTTTGTAAAAGCAATACAGCAATTGAGTTTACAACAGGGTTGTTCACACTTACAGCAGTCTGTAGAAACATACCGGATGTCATTCATTTTCATTGAAAGTTGGCAAGTTCAACTATACTATTTGCAAATAAGTAGTCATGCAATGTGAAAACAACCAATCAGAGCACAGATAAAAATCCACCACCTGATAAAAATGGATAATGCATTTAAATAGCAACCTCTGAGTATTTTATCACTTTAAGGGTTTTAAAAACATCCCTTTGTAAAATCACTGTGAGTGGCTTGTTGGTTTAACAATGTACAGCCAATTATGTCAATATGCATTGTTGTATCTCATCAGAATATTTTCATTTAACAAGCTCAAATTACTAAATATGTTATCAAAATGTCCCTACAACAAGGGAATGGTGTGCACTTGAACAGTAATGACCAATTAAACGACTAATCAATACACTAACAAGTAACTGGAGCCGTGCTCCATCCTTAACCAATGTTATGCTAGTGTGTTATGTGTGTGTGTGTATGAGTGTTTTTGAGGGTTTGTGCTGGATGTTAGGGCAGTACAGGCACACACTCAAGTCTCCGATTTGTGTGTGTATGTGTGTGTCTGGATGATGTGTGTGTTGACGTGCCGTAGCAAGAGTTCAGGGAGGCAGCTGAGCAAAATAATTTAGAATGTCCTGCCTGCTGACACAAGGACAAAAGGCGCAGAGAGAACTTTCTCATATGCGGCTAGGAGACAATGGCGGCCGCTCCGGCTGGAGTCTACACAGCGGTTGTTTTCTCTCTGACCTCTCGTCCTCAGAGTGATGGTGGAAGGCAGTAGACAGCCAGGTTCTCCTGCATTACTCCTGCATCGTGCCCGTGCAGCGCGCAGGTAGAGAAACACCAATACTAATGGGCGGCTTTCCTTATGCTGTTTCTTACACTGTCAACCTGGAGATAATAACCGTTCTGATTGCCTCTACAGTATTGACAGAGGTTACTGTCTCTCACTCTCTCACTCAAACACTCTGTTACAACCCCTAGTGAGCTGCCTAGATAGTAGGCAGCAATTCAGAGCAGCGCAAGTGCACTTCCGATGTGAAGACTTGTCTGAAAGAAGGAAGCATTATAGTAAATAAAGAGGCCCTAAATGCAATGCACCACACACAGCACCAAAAATGCACAACGAGTATACATGCATACCATTTAATATTGAAGTATAAAACATTTATAAATAAGTATAAAAAAATATCATACATAAAAATTTTCCCTTTTATCCAATATTTGTTTGGCTCAGCAACATTTTAAAGTGGGCATGAGAGGTCTTCTTGTTTGAAATTGTGAAAAAAAAATTATATTTTGTTCCTTATTGTGATGTAGACCCAAGTGAAATGGCTTCTTGAATAAAAAAAAAACATGTACGATAGGACTTGATTTTGTCACATGCACGAAAATCATTTCTAATTTACACTGCAATATTAAATAAAAAATTTCATGACCTTATCATCTCTGTCTGTAGTTTCCTTTTTAGATAAACATAATTGTTCTTCAACATAAGTAACACATAATGTAAATCTCAATGTGTGCTTTAAAGATGCATGAGCTTACAAGTTGCAAAAAGTATTATGAATGTGAGTTTACATGCTTACAGAGAAACTTGTTCTAAATCAATCACTTATGAGGTTCTATCACAGTTAGAATGCTGTCTTAGAAGGAAGCTGCCTATGTAAGCAAAAGGTTATGAAACAGAGCCATTTTATTTCTCTCTCTTTCTTTGTTCTTTCTTGTCTGGTCCAGTTTACCGTTTACGTCTGCATTATTTAATCAGATGCACCCCCCACACCTCCAAAACTGCACGCTTCCTCTACCCTCATCACATACATATTGTTCAGACATAATGAGGGCTGCAAGGTGTGGTGGGACTCAATCAAATCAAAATCTGAGACGCAACAAAAAAGAAAGAGAGACTGAATTGGTCTCCACCGATCAGAGTCTGAAGTAGTACAGTAATTATTACCTTGGAGTGCGGCAAGCAGTTGTTTGTTAGAAAGGCTGAATGGAGTGGCGCAGACTGCCAACGGGCAGAAATCCTCCAAAGGCTTTGGGACTGTACTGGAAATGGCCTGCAAACTCATCAGGGAATGCTCAGGGCCAGATCGATGCATCAACCCAAGGCCCCAGCGCACCAATCCGAGAGGCCATGCTGGGACTCTGGGCTCCACAGTACACATCATGTGTCTAAACTCCAGGTCCTCAGCCAGGTCCCTCCGGATTGTCAAAAGAGCGCTGGGACATGACAGGCAAGAGGTGTGGAGTGGTTTTGTCATGGTGTGATATACGACAGGATATCAAAGTCAGATGTGATTCCGCTAAGAAGACACATCAAGATTTGCCCTTCATTTTTATAAAAACCCAGACAGGTTAAAATAGACCCACACAATAAAGGTATAATATCAACATCAGTTATTCCAGCTAATAAGATAAAGATAAATAAGATAAAACTATAATTTAATTGTATTAATGGTTTATTCACAATTAAACTACACAGCTTACTCATCATCTATCTAATCTATCTATACATCATAATCATAATGGTAGCATTTAAAGGGTTAGTTCACCAAAAAAAAATCAAAATTATGTCATTAATGACTCACCCTCATGTCGTTCCAAAACCGTGAGACTTCTGTTCATCTTCGGAACACAGTTTAAGATATTTTAGATTTAGTCCGAGAGCTCTCAGTCCCTCCATTGAAACTGTGTGTACGGTATACTGTCCATGTCCAGAAAGGTAAGAAAAACATCATTAAAGTAGTCCATGTGACATCAGAGGGTCAGTTAGAATTTTTTGAAGCATCGAAAATACATTTTGGTCCAAAAATATCAAAAACTATGACTTTATTCATCATTGTCTTCTCTTCCGTGTCTGTTGTGAGAGAGTTCAAAACAAAGCAGTTTGTGATATCCGGTTCACGAACGAATCATTCGATGTAACCGGATCTTTTTGAACTAGTTCACCAAATTGAACTGAATCGTTTGAAACGGTTCACGTCTCCAATAAACATTAATCCACAAATGACTTAAGCTGTTAACTTTTTTAATGTGGCTGACACTCCCTCTGAGTTCAAACAAACCAATATCCCGGAGTAATTCATTTACTCAAACAGTACACTGACTGAACTGATGTGAAGAGAGAACTGAAGATGAACACCAACGGGTCTTACGGGTTTGGAACGACATGAGGGTGAGTCATTAATGACATAATTTAGATTTTTGGGTGAACTAACCCTTTAAGTATTAATACATGCTATATTGCTTTTACTTCAATAAAGGAAAATTCAAACTGAAATTGTCCAGTAAAGAGCATTTTTTATATTTTCTGAAGAAACTGTGACTCGTGATTGCTTGTGCAAGAGACAAAGCCACAGTGATTTGTGGGTGTAACTGTGGTTTTGCAAAATCCATAATCTTAAGGATGAGTAATAACATCGCTTAATTCCTAATTTCTTTATTTTATTATATAATTAGGCAATGAGGTATAAGAGGCTGTGCTATATTCAGTATTTACAATTATCTATACACAGATCTATTTGCATTATATATATATATATATATATATATATATATATATATATATATATGATTACAACAATTTTTTTTTAGCTAGAAACATGAAATGCGTGAGCGTCCTTGTAAGCTCATACATCTTTAAAGCACACACTGAGATTTACAATATTCAAATCAATTCAATTCAAGTTTATTTGTATAGCGCTTTTTACAATACAAATCGTTACAAAGCAACTTTACAGAGAATTATGTTTCTACAATATTTAGTAGTAGCTTATAAGTGGTGACTGTCAGTTTGTGCACGTATGACAGGATTTTTAGAAAAATCAATACAAGACATAGTCAGCCAGACGATGAATATTATTAATAATTATTATATGATACAGTCACACTTGTAGCAATATTTGTTAGTTCTGTTTGTTGATTCAGGGTTAGCATCATCTGAGGTTCTCTGAGAGTCAGCATCATCTCTTCTCAGGTGTTCTGGATCCAGACTGGAGCTTGTGTAAATCCTAGTTATCACGGGATGTAAATCACGTGGCAAAACAGAAACAAATAGAGACATCATTAGCATAGCTGCTGTTCCAACAAAGTAAAATGAATTAGTTTAACCCAAGCTAAAGAATAAGAATGCACATTTGATCAGATGCAACTACACTCACAATTTAAGATACATTATTCGAATGCTTGGCGAAAGAGATGCGTGTGTAAACAGAGAGAGTGTGTCTGAACCCCAAACATTATCAGGAAGGCTATTCCAGAGTTTGGGAGCCAAATGTGAAAAAGCTCGACCTCCTTTAGTGGACTTTGCTATCCTAGGAACTACCAAAAGTCCAGCGTTTTGTGACATTAGGGAGCGAGATGGATTGTAACGTGGTACAATATGTGTTACTTATGTTGAAGAACAATTATGTTTATCTAAAAGGAAACTACAGACAGATGACAAGGTCATCATAACATGAAAATTAATATTTAATATTGCAGTTTATTAGAAATGATTTTCGTGCATGCGACAAAATCAAAATAGCCATCAGTACAATCGCGATATGCAAATATTTACATTTATTTCTGTGATTATTTTTGTTTTCGTTTATTTATATTAATGTAGTTCTGAATGCACTGTAGCCCTACTTTATTGAAATTCAGTTAAAAATAATTACCGCTGTACGGCTGCTGTGCATACTGAACAGTTTTTCTCGCTTAGCTACTACTATATCGTGTATTTTAGTATTTTAGTTATTTGGAAATATTGTATAGAGGAACAAACATCCCATAAATGAACAATTCCTGTCAGCGGTGTAAGTGACAAGACACCCTGTGTTTAAGCAAATCCAGTGCGCTGCGCTGCTTTGAATTTGGCTCTCCAACAGCGCGCATGCGCAATCGCGGCACGCTGTGCTTCTTTAGAGCAGCTGTTTGGGGTTTGAAATTCCAACATGGCAGAGGCAGTGGTCAGTCTTCCCCACACTAACTTGGAATGGTTTCAAGTCGCTTAACCCGCACAAGCATTCATCAGCGAGCCCGTCGGATCGATGCCGTTCTAACCCGAGAGGTTATCCTGTCATACTAACAGGTAAGAGTCAACCCGGCTATTTCCACCGAGGTTAGGAATTCAACTGGACTACAGGAGAGGAGCGCCTGCCTTTATCTCAACGCATGTCCAGTCCATGCATCACCGGGTTGAAATGAAGCGCTCGCGCTGTCTGTATCTAAATACACAGACTGAGTTTAATGCGGGATGTGATCGCGCGTGCAGCGGGATGTTAAAAGCTCGGGCGGATGTTGAAGTTGGTCAGTAATAGTTGAATATGATTAATTGTGTCAGTGTTAGATTTTGCATTTGAAAGTGAGAGTGGGTGGGGTTGAAATTCTTACAAAGTAACTTTCTGCAGCACAGGCACCGCATTATAGGCTACACGATTATCGTCTGGAAAAGTTTTTTTTTTTTGCGACTTTTCGTTTTCGCGTGTCATGCATTTTTTTTTAATCATTGACTCTTCAGCATTGGAAATGTGTTTTGGAGTCAATAGGCATGCGATGCATGTCTCCATGTGGAGAATCTCGTTTCTTTGAAACCCAGGGAGTTTTATCTCAGCCTTGGAGGAAAAGTGACATGAGCTCGTTGTCGTGGTCATGTGTTTTTCCCTCCTTCCCATCGCTCCCTTTCTCTCCTCCTCTCTCTCTTCCTCTCCCATGTTGTCCAAGAGCTTTTGTTGGTTTTGCCTTCCTAATTGTATGCATGTAGGTTAAACGAGTACCTGACGAAAAGGCCCCTGGTTTTCACAGCGTAATTCGATAGCTGAGAGGAAAAAGTGGCTGTAAGCAACCTTTGGAATTCACGTTTTCCATTCTCCTGATTTCGCCTTTGAGAAGATGATCACTAGCTCCAGTGTACATGGTACGTTGATTTATTGTTTATATTTTGCCATACACGTTTACAAAGTGTGCTTGTCCGTGCATGGTGTGCTTTGTTTTAGTCATGCGATGCACACTAGACTTTGAACAGGGGCAATATAGCCTGTTGTTCGATTGTAGCCTATGTTAATAATAATTTATTATTATGCAGTTTCACTCTCATAAAGCACTCCTAATGCATATATCTTGATTTATCTGATGCGTTTTTGAAGAAATGTTCCGTAAATTGGCATGTTGACAAGGTAATTATAAGTGTCCGATGTGTTTACCTCAGTCGCCGATGTCCGTCAGAACTAAGATGACACAATGTCAAAATGATGACTAGCGACTCAAAGTGAACTTACTTTTCAATAAAACGCGAGGACGTTAAAGATTTATTATAATTAATGTTTTTAAAGATAAAAAGTCTCATTTAATGTTTACTATAGTATTTGAATATATCGTCTTATGACATATACGAGCCCCTTTTCTGACCAAAATTAAAGTTTTATATTTGTAGATAGCGCCTTTTTAATTTATTTTCCTAGGCTATAATTGATTTGGCTTGCATTTGTATCTAAACGTAATTATATTCATATTAAAAATCCTTTAGATTTGAGTTTATTAGCAGATTATGGAGTTGTATTTGCATAATTGTATTTACATTACTTCAGTCTGCAGTAATTTACATTCACATTATTCAAAATCTCTGTTTTCAATACACCCAAAATCTTTTTGTGTGATTTACTTTATGTAGTAACTTATACAAAACCTGCTTTTTTTTCGAGTCAATTATGTTTTTTAATAGACTAAATCAATCTAAATACACTGTTTAAAGTCATTTTAAGGGCAAGATTAGCTCCCTGGACATATTCACTTTTTAGTATCAAATACTAAGCGGGCATAAAGACGTTACCAGAAGGAATGACTTTGTGGCCGCATACATTTTTCAGCCTTAATATTGAACTTCATCCATCATTTGGGGTTGTATATTACTACATTTTATGTAGTTCTTCAGCACATATTTGCATGCATTTTTGATATGTGCCCAGCATTATGCACATTTTGCTATTTTTCTATACACGTTTTTTTCTTGTCTGCATACTTGTGGATTTTTCTGTCCACCTTTAGTACTGACTCCAGTTCTGTGGATGTTGTCAGACTTGAAACTTGAGGTCAGGAATTTTGTTGAAGGTTATGCCACCATCATTTCCAATTTGTAGTGCTTATTTTTTTTTTTTTAATAACCTCTTAAGGCAGTTACATGTTGATTTGTTTGAAATGTATTGCATTTTCATATTCAAACATTTGGTTCTCATTCTCGACCAACTAACTAAAACAAAACACAAACACCCCCATCTCTCATACATTTTTCATTTATAATGTTATTTTCAGAAAACCCCTTGCATTTTGTTATTCAAAACACAATCAAAATTGCCTGGTGAAGACTGAAGTGTGTTTTCCAAGCCTCTTCAACTCTATCAATAGAAAGATGCACTACATGTTGAGTGATTTCATTGCTGTAGTGTTTTTTTTTTTTTTATCAAAGTGGACATTGAGCATGTGTTTTTGAGGTTTAATAAACCATTAGATGTGTAACTCACTACAGTTAGCAGAAGTATATTAACAAAAGAGGCATCGGTGACCTGAGTTAGCTTTTCAGATATGAGTTTGAGTTGTTAATGTTATTAATAAGTATTACTTTAAGCTTTTAATATGATACTGTTTTGACAAAGTGATGTGCTCGGAGTGATTCCTTGTGGGTGCAGCAAGCAGTTTATGTGTGAAAGTGCTGTTCTTGTTAACTTGGTCCTGATTTAACCCCAGGCTAGGCTTTATGTGCATGTTAAACGACACCACAGCTTCACACACTCCTGATTGCATGGTACGTCAGTTGGTGTGAGCCCGCGTGTGTATGTGTAACTGCGAGTGTGAGTCCGCAGGGTTGACATGAAACCTCATGTTGAGTTTTGTGGTGTGCGTGATGACAGATGCTGACCCCTCCCCGTTTCAGCACCCTCTTTGCTTGATGTATCTGGTGTTGACATTCTAGCACAGGGCTACAGGCGGATCGCTGTATACATAGACCTATTGAAGATGCTTAGAATCGCGCGGCTGATGCGGCAATTAGCACATGTGTGCGTGCAATTAGATTAAGGCTTACGTTTGGGCAATATTTTGACAAGATGCAAACATTTGTATTCTTTAACATTTGAATGAAATGTTATTTGTATTTAGTTGTGTGCATCATGCAGTTAATTGGCCTGAACACATAATGTTTTGGCAATTTTTGCACAAACGTGCTGCATGTTGTATAAACATATTTTTAATTAGACAGCTTTTCTGTTAGAAAAATAAGTATACTGTACATTTTCAACAGTGTCATGCAGTGAAAATGCATCCAAAATCATGTCAATCAAACTTTTTTGTCCAAATTTTCTGTGATTATTTTACATGCATTATTAAATAATCTCATTATTTGAGTTTTTGTATTTTGAAAAAAAAAATTTTGCATTAGTAAAGGCAAATATTTTGCAGCATTCTACACTGCATCATCTAAGATGTAAATACATGTAAATGTACACACTAGATAGACAGATATATCAAATTACACAGCTTTTTATTAGAAAAAAAAAATAGTTTATTGTGCATTAAGTGGCATGCAATGAAAATGGATCTAAAATTTTTCAGTGATTATTTTTTATGATTTTTTTAATCATCTCATTATTTTTGTACTCTAAAATTAATTTGTTCTAGTGGAGTCAAATATTTTGCTGCATTAACTGCATATAAAATATGCGACCAAAAACATATGTTTTGTAATATACAGTAGCTTTAATACACATTCATCAAACTTGCATTCAGTTGGAACAAGTCAGAAGGTTTTTTTAAGACTTGCTTGTTGGTCTGATGTATTAATATTGGCAACAGTAAACAGTGGTTGAATTCTCAAATCTGACATGACCAGTAGTATCTGTTGTAAATATAATATTTTTCAATATGCAGATTTAAATTTCCCTCTGTTCAGATGGGGCTCTTTTACATATTCATGTGTGGCCATTAACGTTTGGAGGGTTTGTGTGAAATGCACTGTAGTTTTTAAACAGACCATCAGTCATGTACACTGTGAAAAGGATTTGACAAATAAGCTAAAGCATTTGATCTGGATTTATTCAGGTCAATTACTCTATATTATTTAATAAGCCTAAATCGAGCTGGTTAGTCTAGCAAAATGAATTTTTAAATAAAGCAAATGAGTGAGTTGCATGTATTCACATCGAGTTGTTCTATTGATCCATATTTGACATGCTGAGGTTTTTGAAACCAATGCATCAGACTAGGATTGTGAACTATTACTCATCATTGCATGATATAGAGAATCTTGTGCTCATCATAAAATGTTCTTCAAAACCCTAGTTATAGCATGTGAAAAGTGCAAGAAAGACATTTTAACCTGTATTTGAATCTTTAGCAAGTTATGTACAGTTTAATGTTGGGTGGTATATGGACAAAAACTTAAATTATTATACTGTATGAGCAATTTTAGATCACAGTAACTGTATATATCACACTATAGATATTTTAGCTTGAAATGCTAAAAAAAATATATGAAATAGCCATGTGTTAATGCAAATGCTTGGATAATCTATAAACATAACTTTTTATTTGGAAGTTCATGGACACAAAATATAATGTCTGTACATTTGGCTGTAGTGCAAAAACGCATGTCACACTTGAGTTAAAAACAGAGGAACAAAAAATGTGAAACTAAAATATTTCAGACTCTAAGTTCTAATTGGATGAGCCACATTATAATAAAATGCATAAAAGATAGAGTAGGATTTATAGGAATTGCTAATAACTTTCAAACTTAATTCCATAGAAAAGCCATTGAATTGTAAAATGAAGTAAAAAGTCAGAACTTGTATATTTTTGTAAAATGTACTTCAAGAAGCTTTGTTTTGGCTTTGAAAACTCACTTTTTATAACGTAAACAAACCTGTGGCACGCATCAGTAAATGGGAAAGCGCTTAATGTATATTTTCACATTGCAATTTTTCTTCATGTAACTAATGTACAGTAGTCCATATATACACTACAATATAGCAAAGTCTATCATGAGATTTCGAAGCCCAGAAAGTGATGCCGTCGGTGCGTTACACATGTAAGTGGCCTGGGCCTCCTGGGATTGTTTGTATAAATGAGAATGACAGGTTTTATCTCAATCTAATGGTGACAATTAAAGGGAACCTTCAGACTAACTCGGCTCGCTGGCGGATGAGCACCTTGGGGAATCTCGGGGGCTGTTTCAAATTGATGAAACACTCATCCGTACAGACGGATACATTTGTCAGTCTGTGTATTAAATCTTATTCAGTACCCCCCCGTCTCCATTTCAGACAAAAGCCCAGCTCAAATGAAATCAGTAGCGGCTTGTCATCTTTAAGCAAATATGTTAAGCGTCGTCTTGCAAGCTTTTCATCCGAACGCAGAGGAGGACCCCGAGGGAGACGGACGCGTGCAAAACGCAACAAATTTCATTTCCACGCAGGGATCTATCTCTCCCCCGATCTCTCTCGTGGCAGCTGGCTGTGTTATCTTCGTATGATTCGCTGTGCACTGACAATTCTTTCATTGATCTGAGTTAGAGTGCATTTGCAGCTGTCTGTTGCTATACTGAGAGATGTGGTTGCTCTACTGCAAAGATGAAGGACCATGAATCCTTGACATCCCCCTCCCGCTCTTCTCCATCAGCTCATTTAGACACTTTCTGTCTGTCGGCCTCTCTCTACTTCCCTGGCAATGACTGACAGCATACGGGATGTATGTTTTTTTTTAAATGCACAGCGAATTCGCTCTGAGATTATCCGCCAGTACTGTAGCGTAAATCAAAAATTTCAAGCCCGTAAATGTTGAGATACTGGACAAAAAGACTGTCAGATGATGTAAAAGATGTGGCGGTTCATCATAAACCTGAATGGAGGTGAAGTGCCCTCATCTCTCACGAGTTTATCGGCCTCTCCATGAGGTGAATCTACAAATGAGGACTTGAACGCGCCACACGTATTGACTTGCAGATTGCTTGATTTGATTCATTTAGCTCGCAGTGGGTTCTTTTTAGTCAATAATCATGTAAGAAAAGACACTGAAAGGTGTTTGTCTCAATGTCTTTCCTCTTTCGCCAGGGTCACGCTGACTGGCTCCATGTAAATTTGGTGTTTTTAACATTTGTCAGGACGGTTTGATCTGTACTTAGCTGGCGATGTGATCTGATCAATGGAGCGCCGCTGCGTAACTGTGATTGACAGTCAGCAGTGAGGACGCCAGCGGACTCTTGTTTATTATGATACATCAGGAGTCATCGCGCACGCACACACACACACACTCTTTCTCTTTCGCTCGGCATAATAACAACCAAAACCAAACAAAATCCCGTTACGTGGACAGTTAACTCGGTGTTAAAAGGTTTCATTCTATAAGGATGGATGATAACTCACAATAGTGTTTTGTTAGAACATGATAGAACATCATTGAAATTGATTGGGGGAGAAATGCATGATTGCATGAGTGATTTCTCTGTTTGTAGAGTTAGACAAAAATATCTGAAAATATTACCCTTTTTTGAACCTGGACCACAAAACCGGGCTTACGTCTCTGGGGTATATTTGTAGCAATAACAAAAAATACATGGTATTGGTCAAACTTATTGATTTTTCTTTTAAATGCCAAAAGTCATTAGGATATTAAGTAAAGATCATGTTACATGAATATATTTTGTAAATTTCATACCGTAAATATGTCAACTTTATTTTTGACTAGTAATATGCATTTCTAATAACTTCATTTGGACAACTTTAAAGGCCATTTTTTCAATATTTAGATTTAGATCTAATAAAGATCTAGGTCATCAAGATTTTCCACAGAAAATCTAATAAAACATTTTAATATATAAAAAATGCCACAAGACTTCTGTAAACATTAAGCATTGTCACAAATAAATTGTTGAATCAGATTTTGAATCAGTTCTTTGAAACGGACAGTTCGAACTGATTCAGTGAAATGATTCAAAATGTTTTATGTCTGAAGTGAAATTTAAGATAAGATCTAGTAAAAATAATCAGAGTTTTCCTTAATGTTTACTGAATGAACACTACAAAGGATGATAGTTATTTTCATTTATATGCACTCATATCATTCCGTAATCAGAAACTGTAGTTTAATTATTTTTATCATTTATTTAAACTTTTTTTTTTTTTACTAAATATTTTAATGCATTAAAAACACTTCTGTAAACAATGTGACATTGCAAGTAAATTGTTGAATCCGACTTTGAATCAGTTCATTGAAAGTGACGGTTTGAATGGATTCACTGAAATTATTTAAAATGATTTATGCCAGAGGTAAAATACAGTAAAGATCTAGTTAAAAATAACCAGCGTTTTCCTTACTGTTTTTACTGAATGAACACTATGAAAGATTATAGTTAGGCTAATTGTTGAATTAGTTTGAATAGTTCACTGAATCAGACAGTTTGATTAGACAGACTGATTCACTGAACTGAAGCAAACAAACCAGCTCTAATGCGGTTTAAAACAATTAAACGATATTAAAATCACTAGATATTAATTCACATCATTCAGATATATTTAAGAAAAAAACAACAACATGCAAATGAGCTCTGTTTTTTGTTTAATCCACCACAGCACTTAGGAAAAAGCAAAAGCTCTTTTAATGCAGCACCCACGTTTCAAACAAACGATGTGAATTATTAGAATGGAACATAAGCAACACTCTTATCCTTTCTTTTTTTCTGCCATTTCAAACAATGAGTCTGAGCTTTTGTTTTCACTGTCCCTGGTCACTAAAGCTGTCTGGATACATAAAGTGAAGTGGCAGCGCACTGCCTGCTGGGGATTGGTTGCGAACACTCAATCCCCTGGTGGGAAAAAACAGTTTTAGCAGCAGAACTGTTCATCTAGGCAGCGCGCAGATTCTCCTGCGTTCCCACATTTGCTTGAGTAATTATCATACCCCCAGTGACAAGGAGAGAGACATTGCCTTAAATCACTGATGTCTTCATTACTCTGTTTACATTTTAATTAGACATACTAAACTTTTTGATTTTTAATGGGCTTTGCAGAAAAAGAAACGTTCTCTTCTTTAGTTGGAGACATGCTGAGAGCGAACCTTGCACCTCGCCATGAAAGACAATCTGCACTTTTCAGAATATTTAACGTGCCACAATAATTATTTCTGCTTTGACCTTTGATGCAAAACTGTCTGGTTTTGAAGCGCAGCCTACTTTTAATGCATCACAAGTAGGGGTGTAACGGTACGTGTATTCGTACCGGACCGTTTCGAAACGAACATATTAAGTGGCGGAAGTCTCCACGTTCAGCGCAAATCCCGCCCTGCAGCTGATTCTAAGGCCGGTGACACACTGGCTGCGTGGCGTGAGCGTGGCGTTTCTGCTGCGTGTCAGTTGCGTGACGGCTGCTTCGCGTTTTCTGTGTCTTTACACACCAGAATCGTTCCTGACGCGGCGCTGGCGCGCTGCTGCTGTAGGTGACATAGAAGGAGGCCGCCGACAGACCAGGATCTTGTCTTCACGACAACAATATCTATACTTCATGTTGAGCATCAATATAAAGCCTACTGATAAAGGACACCGTCAACAGTATTGACGGCAAAATAGACTGTTTGACAGGTGCAATATGCCAGTGTGTCACCGGCCTAATGTTTTCAAAAGGCATCACGCGAGTGTGAACATCACCACAACTAGGAAAAAAAACGATTGTAATTCAAACGCAGTTCCCGTCGGCATTTAAACAGACCTTTGCTCTTAATTCCGATCGGTCCAACGCAATAACGAAATCTGAGCAGGTCTAAAAACTGAAACTGTTGATGCTGCAATTTACACTTTGGAAAAATTATATATATATTTTAAATATGAGCAGGCCTACAAGCTGGGATTGGTAATGCTGCACTGTAATCATAGTTATTTATTTATATTTTTCATTATATTTTATTATATGATATTGGTTTGAGACTGAGAGTATTTTATTTAGTGGAGAACTTTGCAGCAGTATTTTGTTTCTTATTCTTTTTTTATTTTATTATAAATTATATTTTATTATTTATTTTATTAAAAAGTATTTAAAGTGTAAACAAATTGTTAAAAAAAGTTTATAGTAATAAACAACCTGCAGTTTAATGTTTGCATTTCTTTCCCTTACTGTACCGAAAATGAACCGGACCATGACTTTAAAACCGAGGTACGTACCGAACCGTGATTTTTGCGTACTGTTATACCCATAATCACAAGTGTTGTGAGTTGCATGTACCTGCGACATCTTGTCTGGTCTGAATTGGCGGCTGGTTGGGGGATTCAGTCCCAAGAGATGCTTTGGCAATAAAAGCTGTGTGTTCAGAGAGGTGAAGTGTCTGTAAATGCATAAAGAATGGAAACATTAGAGAATTGAATGTGACTAAGAAACTGTCATTGAATTGAAACAAAAAGAAGCTCTTGTAAAGTATAGGACAAAGGTTTTATTTTTTCTGTTTAACGCTGCATATTCAACAAGTTCACTGTTGACTGCATGTTCAGAATCCAAGGCTTTAGCCAACCCACATTGGATCACCTTTTTTAGTGTCTTTTGTAAAAGTAATGTATACTATCCCGGAGTTTGCTTGCTCTAAAATTTCAGAGGTTTTTAACTGATTTAAAGCACAAAGTGGTTCGTTCCTACTATTACAGCCTTGATGGAAAAGCCACCCGGGTTCATTCTCATAAGCATCACTTTCTTTTATTGTAGGGTGCTGAATTCTCTTTCTTTAATTCATGTATTTGATGCTTCCTGACATTTAAATTCATGTGAATTACCCTAAGCTGGGGAAAACATGGTGAGTGGAGATCACAGTCAGTTGAAGCTCGACTTGGAGAGGGAATTATATCATCTAATGAGAACATAAAATTGTAATTAATGTCTTGAAATTAATCTATGAGAGAAAAGAAAAAGAAAAAGAAAAAAAAGAACATGTCCATTGATATGCATGGCAGAAAACAATCAGCGGTTTGAATGTGAGAGCCAATATTTTAGCATGAAAAAAATCCTTCAGGAATGATGAATTGAGTTATCACGTTCAGCAGCTAATTGTCTCAAATTGATATTTTGATGTACTACTAAAGATCACATAAAAGCAGTCAGATCTTAATTAGGCTGATGATCATGGGGAGACGTGAGCTTTGGTGCTGAAGCTGCGCTCTCCACGCATCTTCCTGCCGCTCTATTTGTCCTCTGCGGAGCGCGGCTGGCTGACAGGTTGGCGGTGTGCCAAGGATTGATAGCAGGAACCTTGAGTGTGGCGGAGCGGAGCCGTGTGAGGCCTGCCGGAAGGAGCGGACGCAGATGGGAAAAGTGCTGTGGAGGTTTGAGGCGTCAAGCCTTAGGAAGGACACTAGATTTTGCATTGCAGCTGTACCGATTCTTGACGGCTAAGATTTAGGGTGGGCGGTATGAACTAAATCTGATATGATGCTAGCAGTCATTTATATGTCCTAGGTACAGTTTTTGCAGGAATGAAACACAAATTATTTATAAATGAATGCCTGTTTTAGGATAATCCAGTGCTTTACAAATAAAAAGTAAATTTCTTTCATTAGATTGTTTATTATTTGATACTGAATGTTGTGTATGTATGTATATATGTGTTTAATCAGTTTTTTAGTGTAAAGTGTGTACATATGGTAAGACATTACAAGCAAAACCATTTCTTTTATGCATTGGTCAATTTTGTGATTTTAAGTTATATTGCGTCCATAACTTGACTTCTTTCAGATAGGTGTAATCTTTTTTTTCTTTCTCTTTTGTGTGTGTGTGAAAGCTTAACATTTGACACAAAATGTGTGAAAAAATACATAGAAATATATAAAAACAACAGTATGAAATATAATGTTTTCACTCTAAATTTCGATTTGGTTCATTGTGTTGATTCCAAAGTTACGTTGTATGTTAACTGAATTATACATACATTCTGCAGGTTGTGTCATTGAACCTTAAATTATATATATATTACTGCGCAAAATGTATTGCAAAATCTCTGTTGGTGTACACATTTCTGCCACTTACATTTAGATATATGAAACTGGAATACTACAGATTGTAATCAGTTACAGAATCTTAAAATCGTACATAACAAGAATAAGATTCTGTTTAGGAACCAATTCTAACTATTAAGTAGTTGCTTATTTACATGCAAATAACTAATATATTGGTTTATTTGTGCTTATGAAGCACATATTAATGCCTTATTCTGGATCCTTTTACCCTACTCAATACCTAAACTTAACCGTTACCTCACTAACTATTAATAAGCAGCAAATTATGAGTTTGAGGCAAAAGTTGTAGTTAATAGTTGGTTAATAATGAGGATTTGTCCTTAACTAAAGTGTGACCAAGTTAGGTGTTTGTAGGTTAGGAAAGCTAGCAGCAATTCACAAAACAATTGCATACAAACCGACTTAATGAGTTGTTTATTTCTATGGCATAATCTTGGATCGGTTAAACAAACTGGACAGCTGCCTGGAGAGGTCCATCATGTCCGGGATCTCCATTAGGAGTGGGTTTCAGGTAGTAAAGCCACCAGAATGGGCGGCTGTACGAGTGCTGGCTGCTGAGGTGGCAGGCTGGCTGTGCTAATGATGGGTGCTAATGTAATTAGCTCATCCTAGCAGTCTGCAGAGCTGCGCTTTTCAGCTGTCGCGCTCACCACTGACCCCGACTCACCCCAGCCTTTCACGGCCTACCTCTCTCTCATAGCCATTACCCTGCATTTAGTGCCCTGAAGGGCTGACAGCCTCGCCATTTGTTGATTTTTGGCTCCAAAACCTGTGAACCATTTTCTTGTTAGTCAACGAGAGATCCAAATTGAACTATTTACTTTCTTATTGGACCTGCCTGCATGATTCATCGGCTCACATGCTCCAAATAATATTCTTTGTTATATTTTATCAATGTCATACATTGGTGCTTTATTCTAATTGAATATCCAGTTTTCACTCTGAAATGTTTGATGTTACAAAACCAAAATGGATCGAGCACAGTGCTCGATGTTGACTTTCAAGAAAAGGCCTCTTGTAGTATCCTACACTTTTATATAACATGCTGTAGTTCATTTATACTGTTTTATTTTATACTGTGTAGTCTTTAAATATCTTTTTTTTATCATCAAAACATAGATACTTTGGGAATATGGAGCTGAAAATGTGTACCTTGAATGCAATTGATAAAAGCCTCTGCAAAATGCATAAATGCAAATGTAATCATATATATATATATATATATATATATATATATATATATATATATATATATATTTGATTGTTATGCTATCAATCACAACTTTCTCAAAGTATTGATGTTTATTGATAATTTCAGTCATTTTGTAATATTACGTACACATTAACCACAAAATTACTGGTCATCTGCTTAAACACCCATAAATTATTAAACCGCAAATTAGCATAAAAGGACATCACTGAATCTGCTGGTGGTATGGATTGTGTGAAGTGCCCTTCATTCATGCCCTTCAACATAGATAATTGGGGAATAGATTTAAGTTTCATAAATTTAATTGTAGAAATTGTATTGTAAGCTAATGTGTATGTTAATACTGAGCTAAGACACGCACGTTAAAGAATCCAAGTTTTTAAGTGAGCACTCTCAACATGAGCGTGAAGATCAAATCAAGCCTATTATAAGCAGAACAAGATCAAACTGTAGATGTTTTTAAAGGCAGGGTAGGTAAAAAAATGTATAAAAAACTTTTTTTCCAAATTTGTTTAAACTTTATTTATATATCAATACATAATTAAAATGTAAGTACTCTGAAAAGGAAAGTATAAAAATCGAGTGACTGTAGACCTCTCACGACTGTTTTAAAGACAGCTCATTATTTCCATTCACTCCAACCCCTCCCTTCTGGGCTCCTTCCAAAGCCTCTACTACGGCTCGCTAAGTAATGTTATGTTAGCTATATTACGCAGCTACGTGTGCTAATGACACATGCTTCATGAAAAAATAGGCCGGTACTGCGAAATTTGCTTGCTGTTTCTCTGCCATTGTTTTGGTATTCCTAGGATCCGTGCCTGTTGAATTCCTCAAATCAAACGTGCACACGCAAGTGGGCAGGTCATGTGTGGCAAAAGGGTGGTTGCCATGGTTGCGAGAGAGTGACAGTTGCCTAAGCCAATCCTATGTTTCGTCCCGAAATGGAAATAATGAGCTGTGTTTAATACAGATTAAACGGTCTAGAGTCACTCGATTTTTATACTCTTTTTTTTTTTTTTATCAGAGTACTTACATTTTAATTATGCATTGATATATATAGAAAGTTTAAACAAATTTGGAAGAAAGTTGTTTATACATGTATTACCTACCCTGCCTTTAATTGTATTTTCAGTGGTGTAATTGCTACTAAACAAAAGACTTCCCTTTTTTTTTGCTTTAGTTGATTAATATGTGGAACGTTTAGTGTTTAGAGGCCTAGCAGGAGTGGATTATAATGATCATTCCCTTGGGCTCAAGCTCGGTTTTATTTTTTAGGAAGTCTGAATAAACCCCCCCCCATCCTCCCTTTTTCACCCCGTTCAGCAGGCGTTAAGGGTGACCCTGTTTCCTCACTCCTAAGTAGAACCAATTTGGTTCTGAATGAGCCTGAAGGTTTCTCTTAATGAGATTCCCATATGAACCGCCACATTTCCACAGAGAGTTTTGCAGATCATCTCTATGGCATTTGTTTGTGAAAAGCTGACGTTCACAGCTCCCTTCTTGAGGTTTTTTTTTGGAGACGTTCATTTTAAGTTTGGTTGTGTATTTTACAGATTCGTCATCTTATGTGCTTTTTATCTACTTGTCATAATTTTGTTTGATTTATGCTAGGGTATTGATTGATCTACACACATTAATTATTTTGACTGATGATCAATATGACGTTCAGTCTTGTAAGTCTATATTGTTTTTTTCCCATTGTTTTAAAATTACTCGCATGGAATTTCCCATCTTAATTGTGCTTTAGGACGTAAAGCCATTAGACATGGGAGTTTTTTATGTGCAGTAGAAAAGATTGATGTTAAACAGTTCCATACTTTTGTATATTTTGTGTATATGTTTTTGCCTTTAGTAAATTTGGTGACAAGTTTACAATGAAATTTAAAACTTTGACTTTTACATGATTTAGATTTATCATGTAAAATCATACATCAAAGCATTTACAATAGGTAAGATTGGTAGCAGTAACTCGGCACTCAAAGATCATTCTATATATATATATATATATATATATTAGTGTTGTCAAAAATTAGGGCTTAATCACTTCCAAAATAAAAGTTTTTGTTTATAGAATATATGTGTGTGTGTGTGTACTGTGTATATTTATTATGTATTTATAAACTTACACACATACAGTATATATTTGGAAAATATTTACATGTATATGCATTTATATTGTAATATGTTATATGATATATAAATATATTTAATATATAAACATGTTTTTAAATATATGCATGCATGTGTTTGTATTTATATATAGCCTACTTAATAAATATGAACAGTACACACTGTGTGTCTGTGTATGTGTATTTTTATAATTATTTGTGTACAATTTTTGCAAAAACTAGCTGATATTGTTAATTTAAGAGTTTTTTTTTTTGTTACTTTAATTTCATTATGCATCTCTGCAAAGCCATTTAAGTCATCACTGCATTCGAAAATTATTTATTAATTATTCAGAGATTTTATTTTTATATGAACAAAGATGCCAAATCTAGGTGAGCTTTCCCCTTTAAGAGAGCAGTTGCTACGTAAAGCATGTTTAGGATCTGGCCTATTTGACGATCCCTTTAAATGTCCACATGGAATTGTGTTAATTTAAAAGAGAAAGAGCTCATATAGAGTTCAGCATCATCCGTGAGCTT
The DNA here is from genome assembly GCF_963082965.1 of Carassius carassius. Lineage (NCBI taxonomy): Eukaryota > Metazoa > Chordata > Actinopteri > Cypriniformes > Cyprinidae > Carassius > Carassius carassius. Next base: position 31,997,746 of record NC_081765.1, read on the forward strand.
TATGAGGGCTGGCACCTCTTTTGTGTTCATTATCGTGAAATCACCTCAGGGAGGAATTTTGACTTTTACTTTTCACCATCCAGAATAGCTGCTAATGTGCTGTGTAACACTCTCGTGTGAGACCATAGACAGTGGCACTGTGCTGTACTGAGGAAATATCAGTGGTTTGAGCGCTGGTCACTCGGCTTCGCACAAGTACTCAGGTACTTGGAAAAAGCAGCGGTGATCGATTATGAAATCATTGATTGCATTGCTTGATTTGTTTTATGGTTATGATTTAGGGGTGTCACCATTCTTAATATAATATCAAACTTTCGGTGCAGCATCCACAGTTCAATAAGCGCTTGTGAATTGCAGTTTCTCAGTTTTTCGTTGAAATATTTTCTGTATGTTTTCTTTCTCTCAGAATTGCCTCTGTTTGTGTGTGCCTGTGAGTCCATGTGATGAAATGAGGAAATGCCCACCCATAACGTGCATTTGAAAAAGCAACACAGGCCAAACATCCTCTACTGTAATGACTTCAGTCGATTGTTTGAAATCACTTTCTTTTGCCATCTGATGTGGCTTCTTTTCACAGAATTTGGCATAAAATATATTCTGTACTGTAAAAAAAGGCAATTAGCAATGGATTACAAATATACTTAATCATTATGAAAATAGCCGAGATGGCTTGAAAAACACAGAAAAACTATTGTCTTAGATGAGAATCTTTTTATTCAGTCACAGCAATAGCCGTTGTCCATATTAGGGATTTCCTGGAACGTCATCAGTTCTATTACTTCTGTGATGCATCTGTGGATTTTCTGCATGAGTGTGCCCTCTGGCTAGGAGTATGAAATGGAATGGACATTACATGTTTATGGCGCTTCATAATGGCCAATCCATCCTATTTTGGGTAAAAATAGGAAAAATAATACAAAATACAAAATCAATTTAAAGTGGACATATAATAATCCACGTCTTTCTCCATTGTACAGATGTTAACAGGAAGTTTTTGTTGTTAATTTGTTTTAAAAATCACATTTTAAATGGCAAAAAACACTGATGTGCCAAGATATTAGAACCAAACCTGAAAACCTTGGTTAAAAGAGGTATGCATTGAACTGTGCCTAACTGTGTTTTGCATCCTTATAATGATTAGTAGTAGAAGTAGACTTGTGCCGGTATTCGGTAATGCGATATATTGTGGTGATTAATATGCACGATATTGTTATCGTGGGCACTTCTAAATACCGTGAATAAATATACATTACAAATTATTCAGAATTTGAAATGGATTTTAAGAATAGTATTCCCATCAGCTGCTTAAAATGCACAACATCGCTGTATGCTGCTTGAAAGAGCGCATGCGCTCTGATGTAAACAAGCACGCATGAGAAGCACATGGAGGAACACATGAGAGACGCGCTGAATGTAAGCACATTCACTCTCTGACAGCAGATGGCGCTAAAATGCAGCCCTTACCCTGTAAACACAGTAAATAAAGCAGCTGTTACTTTCTAAACCATATTTAAATAATTTTAAATAACCGTTCAGGTTTGTGTTTTCCCTATGGTGTTTATTACAGAGCCAACTACTGAAATATTTTGACTAAATTGGCTATTCATCTTCAAACATTTATTTATTTATTTATTTTTTTTTAGCTGGACTACAAATGCCCTAGATATTGTTTTGAAAGTGTTTTGATCTTTTATTGTTCATTCACACTTTACATTATGGCTTCATTAGTTAACATAAACTGCCAATGAAAAAATTATTCTGAACATTCATTAATCTTATGTATTCCAATATTTACTACACAGAGCCGTTGTTAACTGAGAAGATGCGCAAATCCACTTCATTTTCAGCGTTTATTGGCGCATCTTCTCAGTTAACAACGGCTCTGTGTAGTAACAGCTGCTCTATGTGAAATCACGCACCTGATGGAATTAACCGCTGATTAGAGAACCGGCTTTACTGACGAGATGCGCATTAACGATCGGCCGATCGTGATCGGAGCAGCCCTAGCTATTGCTCATTGTTTAGCTGTGCATTTATTGAATGAGCACTATGCGATGTCTGAACTGATTACACTATTTTATGTATTGCACTGTATTTTATGTAAAATCATTTTCTATTTTTAAACTGTCTTTAATTTTAAGTCAGTTTTTAAATCATTTTCATTTTAAATTTCTTAAATTGCTTGTTTTATTTTTGTGATTATTTTTCTTCATGACTTTTTTCTAACTTTTATGTAAAGCACTTTGAATTACCATTGTGTACGAAATGTGCTATATAAATAAACTTGCCTTGAATGTTAATGCATTAACTAAGGTTAACTAATGAGGTCTTATTGTAAAGTGATACCTATTGGTTTTTATCGTTCTTTTGCACTTTAATGTGTAAAACATTTAACTTTTATATATTTTTCTGTATTGATTTATTGTTTTAAATGTTTAGTTATTTTTGTTATAAGAAAAAAAGTTATTTAACCTTAAAATCGAATCGTGTAATCAAAATCATCAATGGAATCGAATCATGAGTTGAGTGAATTGTTACATCCTTAATTAGTAGCATTCAACAGACAGCAAACCAGACAGACCCTGCATCATGTTAACATGTTAATCTCTTTGAACAAAAAAACTGAATACTAATTTTAAATTTAAAGTGCAAAGTCAAAAGTATATTGTGCTTTTGTAAAATTATGTAAAATATATATTTATACTGCAGTGAAAAATGAATTACGAATTTAAAGGGTCTGTCTGTATGTACTTATGTTAATGATTACTTGATTGTTAATTTGAATGTATATCTATTAATGTAAATCTCTTACATATAAAGCTGTGCAATCTGTTGATTTATGTCAAATATTTGAGTTGTCCCTAGTGGTCACGTCCACTCAAGTACAAGCTCTGTGTAGCTCTTTTGAGATAATTACATCTTTAGCTTTTTTTAGTGATGCAATATTTATATCTATTGTACAAATTATATTTCACACCAATATCTAGAGAAATGCCTCAAGTTCTATTTAACATTTTGTTAGTCTTTTTTTTCAGTTTTTTCCAGTCTGTTTGGCTCGTACAAGCATTGTTTTTTAATTTTTTTTATTCCATACCCTGACGAAATTTCTTCCACATTTTAATGCTCCCCAAAGCCTTTCGCCTCTTTGTTTCCATTATTCATTCCAACAAATTCTGCATTTGGAGGCCGGGAGGGGGGCTGAAAAATAATTTTGGGTCTGACAAAATTTATGTGGAGTTAAGTCAGCGCTTTATGCAAAAACTATGCTTTATGCAACTGGGGTTGTGGAGGAGGCCTGAGCAACCCAGGCTTTGTGTGTGTGTGTGTGTGTGTGTTGTGAAAGGAGAGAAACAGAGAAAAATTTGTGTGTGTGTGTGTGTGTGTGGGCCTGTCATGCTGTCACCAAGGCCTAATGTCTCTACCGAGGGGTACCTGGAGGAGAGCAGTACCCACCCAGACAGCCTTTAGCTGGGGTGCGCGATGACACTGCCTTCCCATGGAGACTGGAGGTGTCACTGTATGCATGTAAACCAGTGACAGATGACTGGAGACATGCAGACTGGAGAGACCAGTCCAGAGATGGAGAGAGAGAAACTGATTTTCCTTTCATCTCTCCTTCACAGCTCAGACAGAGATGAATAAAACAAAACAACAGAGCCTTTGCATTTGTGAGACACCCTTATGTTTGTCTACAGCGTGACACCCTAGTAAAAGACGTTTTGTTTATTTTGCAAGTTTTTTTTAGAGCTAAATGTTGCTAACGCTAGAATGGGAAGCTATCCATTTTTGTTTTAAATAAAAAAAAAAACATGGCGTTAGATTTTGTTAACAGTATTTATTTGGTACCATTTCTTTTAAACCTACATGGTTTAAACCTACAAAGTCTACTTTATCTCATTTGATTAACAAATTTCTAAGCCCTCTATATTAATAAAATGAACATTTTAACAAGCAAAAGGCATTTTAGTTTAATTGCAAAAACATCCCCCCTCAGGTTGTGGTTCACTTGTCTTTTTTTTCTTGTGATACATTACTGATCTGTTTAAAATGAAGGCATTAACTTTGAGATTTTTATTAATATTTCACACTTACTGGACTAAAACTACTTAGGTTTATGTACTTATCCATATATAATTTAAGACAAATCATGAATATAATAAGAATATAATAAATGCTCTGTGGTGCAGTTCAAATAAACATTATATTGAACATATTATCGAACCTTTGCTATCGTTTTATCGCAGAAAATTATATTGCAATAATTATCTTTGTTTTGATTTGATCATAAAACTAAGCATTTAAAAATCTCACTAAGACAAATTTTTGGGAGGTATGGAGTGGAGACTGATATTTATATGCATTTTATGTATGCATCTGCTAAACTGTTATAAAGATGTCAGAATCAGAATTTCAACTCACTTTTTGGCCATATAAATATCAGCATCTGCACCAAATTGCATGTTTGATCAGTTTGGGCATTTGAAGAAAATTAAGCTTTTCATTTTTTTTTTTTTTAAATCATCATAATATATATAAGCTATACAAGCCTGATGCGAGCCAAAACGTATAATACATACACGTTTTCTTCATTATTTATTTATTTATTTATTTATGTCTTTTTTTCATGATTTTGTCTAAAGAATCCAAAAAAAGGCAACAATAAATGCAGTACTACAGTGTCAAGTTTAAAACACACTCACACACACACACAAAATATTTATTTATTTAAAAAAAATAAATAGGAAGTGAATGCAGTTGGGCTTTTTGGGGGGCGGTGCTCTCATTAATGGATTCATTAAAAGCAACTGGAATCGTTAAATTCCAAACATTTTCCATCCTGTCCCCGCTGTTGAAGGTTTAGGTAGTGCACTCGTCAGGAAAGGGCACAGGCGGTAATTGCAGACGAATGAGGATTTGCCGGCCAGGAGCCTTGGGCAGCTTTACTAGGTCAGAGGTCACTCAGGTCAGTGTTACACACTGCAGCCTCACTGCAACCCCGTCTCTATGGAAATCGAACCTGCAGCGTCATGAGCCGATGGATTCCAGCCGTAATCTTCAGCTCAAGTCTTTAACCTGAGCGTTTAGGAAAGCCGGGAATGCACTCAGCTGTCGTAATTTCATGCCTTTCACAGATGGGGAAAGAGACTCTTGAGGCGATAGTATTGTACTTGTGCAAAGAGGTGTCTGAAAGAGCCAGCTGTTTTGTGATATCACACGATCGTATCATTTTGGAATGCTTCAATTTCCTCTTTAACATTCATAAAGGAAGCTCACAGTCACATCTGCTCAAAACAGAGAGAAGAGGCTGTGCTGTCAACCAGCTCTCGACTGCAGCTACCACTCGTCGACTGATTAAAGATACCATTTGGAAAGAAAGCGGGAGTTTTCTTTCTCTTTTTGTAATAGCACACTGACCCGAAGCATTTTGTTACTCTTAACAATTCGCAGCCAGAAACGGTGTAGCCATATTTTAGATCAGCGCCCACATGCTGGAAGTAGTTTTGAGATAAATTGTTCGTCTTTCGAGTTGTTTATAAAGCATTTTCACATTTTCTCCCCGAATGGCACTTTCTCAGGCTGCGGTGTCTGAGAATGGCACAGCAACACCAGATTAATAACAAACGTGTTGTTTTACTGCAGAGAGGTGTTGTGGGAAAGAAAATGCTGAACGCTGTTCAAGGACAAGTATTGAATTCATCTTGCAATATTGAAAAATACAGCAATGAACACAATGAGGGAAAAAAGTCATATAATCCTAGCTGAAAAGGCAATGTTACATACACATACAGTATGTTAGTTCTTCTGTATTCTGTGTTTTATGATTTAAATGTTTTATCAAAAACAGTGGTAATCAAATTAATGTCTAAAACTTTAACTATTTGATTAGTCTTTTAAAATTTAATCGAATACAATTATAACAATTCAAATTTCATTTTTTGGCGAACGAAGTGCTGCACAACAGAGCATTTCTGTTTAAATTAAAGAAAAATTGTGTAACATTCCTTGAACTGTATTTAATAAGCTTGATAATTATTTTTTCTTATTATTTAGTACATACTACTGTACAATAGTATATTTCTGTCATTATTTCTTCAAGTTAAACCAGACTTTTATTTTGACAGGTTGTATAGAAGTTAATAGAGTTTTTGCATGTATTTTATGGTAGTTTTTTTTTCAAATGAAATAGTGAAATGCTGGTGAAGTGACTCTTAGAGCAGCTCTGGAGATGAAGTTCATCTTCTCATACTGTATAGTGAGACGAGAGACACTGAAATCACTACAAGCATCACACAAGCCTCAGTAACAAAACTTTGAAACCGCATTCACACAGAGAGACAAATAGCATGCAGACTTCATATTTCAATAGAAGTCTTTTTGCACTTTGATAATTACACACCAGTCCATATTTGATTACGTGTACAGCCCTACTTATATATAATATACTATATATATATATATATATATATATATATATATAATGTATATTTATGTATGTATATGCATGTAGTTGTTGTTGTTAAATACAACAGATTATTGGAGTACATTTGAAAAAAAAAAAACATGTTTTCAGTTCTTCAGAATTTCATGTTTCATTCAATGTGGGGCTTGCCTTTTTAAATTAATTTCACTAGCAATTTCTGAGTGAAAAACAGATTATATATATATATTTATATATAATCCAAGGAATGTTTAACCATATGGCCGAAATTCATATGGTTATATATTGTGTAAATTGAGTTTATATATATATAATTTTTAAATTAATTTCACTAGCAATTTTTGAGTGAAAAACAGATTATTGGAGTATGTTTTATGTTTCTATTAATATATATATATATATATATATATATTTTTTTTTTTGTACATTTAGTTAAATATGTTACTTGCCATTTTCAGGTGTAATTGTTTATGAAATTTACCAGCATTTCCGTAGTTAAAATATTTTTTTCAGTGTAGCTTGAACAACATTTGGGAATATTAATAGCCTGTGAAGTGATTTAAAATGTAGCACTGGAAATCTTGTTCTCTGAGTGCATATTATCAACATATCTTCCTCATGTATCCCCTCCTGTCCTGCAGATCTGCTTTTAAATTTACTATCATTGAGATGACGAGCCATCTCTTGTTAATCGGCATGGCTGTGGTTATTTAGATGGAAAGAACAACTATAATGAGGCTTTGTATTTGCAATCCTTCGCAGACTTGTAAAGGAAAACTGTGGTTGATCAGAGGCTTTCTGTAAATGTCAATTCAATATTACGGCACTTAGATCCTCAGTATTTCTGTCAAACGGCTTTTACAGCAGGCAGCCATGATCTGAATGCAGTGCGCACTGACGCTGCCTTTATAGCTTTTAAATAAAGGTAAAAGTGGTGTGCAAATGAAAGCTATTAATATTTATTAACACTGATGCATAAGGTTAAAAGCAGCCTCTCAATGTGTTGCATTCGGCGGTTTGATTAATCGTGTGTTGATGGTCTTCACATCCATGACATTAGAGGGTTACAGGCATCGATTCTTGTCCTGTCACATCGGCCCGTGGAACTGAAAAGTCAGGGAACTTCCATGGATGTTGCACAAAATCCAGTTTCCACGTTTGATGCACATTCAGCACATCTTGAAGCCATCCCTAAAAATATTTTGGTTTGCAGTAACAGTAAAATTTAAAAAAAAAAGGGTCGGTAGGTAGGTCTATATTTTTTTTTAAGTTTCATGCAGGCTATATAGACCACAAAAAATTGAAATCTTTGTCAAAAACATGTTTACTGCATGAATTTCAGATGAGAAGAAAAAAATGAGGTACTGTTATACTGTTTTACTTGTATCCACCACTAGGTTTCAATGCAACCTACAAATGAGAGACCGTTTACTTTGCTTTCTTGGGTTGTCACTTTTGTGAAAAAAAAAAATAAAAATCCTGTTTGATTTGAGTAACAAGTGTTCATTGAATCGATTGTAAAATCGATTTCGTGTGTCTAGATGCATTTTATACAGCAAATAACCCCAAATATAGGTAAATCCACGGACAACAGACAGGACGAATGTAAAGATTCAATATATTGGTAAAGACCAAATCTGTAACTGTATGCATGAGACTGTCTGAATACCGGCAGAATTCGCATTTCTGTTGTAAAAAGAGAAACACTGTGCGTAAGTGTTATTTGCTGCTATGCGTGTGTGTTCGAAGCTGCAGCTGCTGTGTGATGCGTGCTCCAAAAAAAAAAAAAAAAAAAAAAACTGGACGCACTCTGCGAAAAGGTCGTTAAAATCAATTTCCTATTTCCGTTTTCGAAACTTGTGTTGGTTGATTCGTGCAATAGATTTTCGAACCTAAAGTGACAGTCGACACGGTCACGGTTTTAGACTAGACGGGAGAAGGGATGGGAAAAGATCTGGGCACAGTTTTTCCAGAACTTCGTGCCAAGTTAAAGCGGTGTCGAGCTGTTTTGATGAATGTTTTAGATGTATTATGGTGCCCGAACCCGAATGACTGCAGCCGCAGCCAACATTACCAAGCGCGAACCGTTGACTCTGACAGAGAATGAGAGGAGACGAAGCGAACGCACAGGCCACAGTGTGACATCCGTGTAAACATAGATGATGTCACGGGGTTTTTTAAAGAAAGAATGTAGCCTTCATTTGTATGTAGGCCTAGACAATTTATATATTTACAGTACTTACTAAAATAGAATTAATATTATTTTATTGCTTTTGTATTAGTTGTTTGAAGAGTAAAAAAAAAATTGGTCTGTCTTAACGCAAATGTACAACCGGCAAGTCGGTCGGACTAAAAGCAAAAAAATAAATAAAAATTTGAGTCAGTCCTAAATTTACAGGGTCGGTCGAGTTATGGCAAACAAGAATATTTTTAAAGATGGCCTGAGCATTTTTATTCAGAATTGGTTATATTTTAATGGCAACTACCAGTTGAAGTGAAACAGTCGTGGTTCCACTTTTGTATTGCCTTTACAGTGGAATGACTCATTTTAGATTTAATTTAGTTTTTTTTTTATTAATTTTTTTTTCTAGTTAAAGTTATCTAGTTAAACTATTTTTTTAAAAGTAACATTCTGTAAGACTTTTAGAAGTGAAATAAATTTCTAGAATTGCTGACGATCAGCTTATTCTCTTATTTGCAACTAAGTGTTTTATTTGCGATGCATGAAACAAACTTTTAGGTATGTGATACATTGCTTGTTACCTAAAAAGCCCAGCTTTTAATGCATATATGCCACTTTTGCTTTGACTTAACAGTGGACTCATTACATAGAGCACAAGAAAAAAATGAAACCTCAACTTAAAAATACGTTTTCTGAATCCTTTTCTTAATGTGTATATAGCACTAGATCTGATGATTGATTTGCATCTTAGTGTTTTATTTGCAGTGCACGAAAGTAAATAGACATTTGAGCATGTTGCATAGTTTCCAGTGAGCCTAAAAACAGATCAAATGCAGTCTTTCATGCATATGTGACACTTTTGTTTGGATTTAACAGCGAATTGAATGCGCTTTGATTAGTTTATTACATTTGTAGCGCATATGAAACAAAAACATCAGTAGATTAAAAAAAAGTTTTTTGTTTTTCAAGAAATCGTTTATTTAAAAAGCAAAATTATGCATTTAAATGAACAGTTTCAAAAGTGTAGTCGGCTTGTGATCAGCTTGTATTTTTTATAATTTTATTTTCTTTATTTACAAGTTTTCATGCATAAATGCCTTCACAGTGGACTAGGTCCTTTTTAGATTTTTTTTTTTTTTTTTTTTTAGTTTACTTTAGTTAAAAAAATTAGTTTACTTAAATGAGTTTGAATTATCATCTGATTACTGTGGCTGGATGTTTGTGTCATGAAAACACATATGAAAACCTGAAAGTGTTAAAACACAGCATACATGCGTTTTTCGACACCCTGACTGTGATACAGTGGAAAAATTCATGTGATCTTTTCTGACCCGAACCAGAGCCGTCGGGGCTCCCTCCCGTTGTTTATCGGAGTTTGTCGGTTGGCAACCCTCCTCATACCATCTCCTCTCCCTCTTTCTTTCTTCTTTCTCTCTCTTTTTTTTTTTTTTTGCTCAGCTGAGCATTTGTCTTCACAATTGCATTAGCTCTGAGTTATACCTTTTGTCTCTCTTGTCAAATCAATACGTGGATGACAAGAGAAGCCCAGCCGTGAGGTATCGCTCTCACAGAGTGAGACAGATCTGTCTGTGTCAGGGCCCCGGCAGAGCGCCGAGGCTGCTGAGAACACAGCGCGAGGTGGGAAACTCTATACTGATGGAGACGGGGTGATTTGGTTTTGTTTAACCTGCCAAAAAGTGTACAGAGTGCATCTCCTCTCACTTTGTTCTGTCAGAACTGCAGTCTAGTCCAAGACCTCGCAGGACAAATCAAGACTCAGAATCAACATGATATGTGGGCAGAAAAATCCAGACCGCTCACAAGCGTAGCAGACTTCCTTGTCAAAATCTGTTACTCTGATATTACTATAAATATACAAGCTAGCAGTCGAAAGTTTGGATGTTCTGAATTGAACCGATGTTTCTTGTAATGCTAAAACTGTTTGATATCGAAGTTTCCATAAACATGGTCATCAAGTGCATGTTCCCAGAATGCATCTCATTAAGATAAATGACAGAGACTTGTCTGAGTTTAGATTTTTGTCCCGTTTTGGTCACCGCATCAATCAGTTTTTATAATTTAATATTATTCCTAAATGTGTAAAATACACTAGTAGTGTAGTACTTTGGTATAATCATAGCATATTTTGACACAGAGGTTTACTTTATATTTATATATAATCCAAGGAATGTTTAACCATATAGCCGAAATTCATATGGTTATATATTGTGTAAATTGAGTTATATATATATATATATGAGAGAGGGAGAGGGGGAGAGAGAGAGAGATCAAAAACTTCAAATAATATTTAAAACATTTATATAAATTATAATAAAGTCAAAGGAGTTTTTATAAATGGCATAAAGTGGCAAAGCAACAAAGTAGACTGCGTCATGAATTGAGAGGAAATCCCTGTGAACTGCATGCACTTCTGACTAATGGTTAGAGAACTATTAATAACACATAACTTATTATTTAACTGGGTAAATAAACCAACTGTTAATGACCATTAACAGAAGAGATGAAAGCAAAGAGTAGAAAATACTGTAGCAGGCAGAGCAAACTCACGGTTCACGATGCACAAAATATTGGAAGAAAATCCTAACTGACGGTTTTCAGAAAAGTTTAGATGTTTTTTTGTTTTTTTTTTCATCTTACCTCAATATACTGCATATTAATGTAGTATTTATAAGCATAGTGCAGCTTAGTTTACAGCGATAACCAATGTAAAGCCATATTGCTGCTGTCCGAAAGTGAACTTAGTCTCATTCAGCCCGTCTGCTGTTTCTGTTTCGTACAGATATGTTTTAAGTAGCATTATTTTACAAAGCTACGGTCAGACCACTCTTTTGTGCTTTGCTTTGTTTTATAATTATGCATTCTAATTTACATCCAACACTGCTCATATGTAGCATGTTTGTTTGGATTGTGATTTAAAATGCAGTGGTCCTGCAACTGCTTCATGCAATATGATTCATGTAAAGACACAGTTAGGGAAAAACCGCCATAAACTGCGCAACTGCCAGAATCCTATGATTTTTGCTCAAACCGCCCAGCACTACAGTATCTTTGGTTACTATAACTAGTATGATAATTTGAATTTTGTACTGTAAATTAAACTCAAATAATTTATTAATATGCAATATTAAATAAATATTGTATATTCTAAAATAAACTATTTATTTGTTTTGTTGTATGCATTGTTATTCCGGGTGAAGAGAGAATTGAATGAATGTAACAAGTTAACAAAATGAATTGAATGTCCAATTATGGAAAATGATTGCTTTTAATATTTAGTGTTATAAATCCTAAGCAGAATGCTGCCTTGCAAAGTCTCCGATATTAAATCTGGATGGCTGATGCATGAACCGTAATGAGTGCTGATGGTGTTGTGTTTTATAGATATCTGGATGAGTGAGGCACAATTGCTCCAGAAGACTCCTTTCATTTGTAAAAGTTTGCTGTACAGCAAGGCTACCTCACTTCAGTAACTTTGTAACACAGTATAGCCCTGAGATTTCTATTTCATACTCACCAAAGATTGCTTCAGTTGCCTCATTCAACCTTTCGTTCAGCCTGTATTCTGCGGCTGACCTTTCTTAGTGGCTGCAGTCAATAGTGACTGCGAGTGCTGCGGGCCCCATTTACAGCAGGGACCGCAAACATCGGGGCTTTGTTTCTCTTCCTCCATGGCTCTTTTTTTAATTAAAGCATTATTGAAATTCTTAATTGCTGTTAATTTGGTCTGCAATGATAGAGACGCCTTTGATTTTTGTGTTTCTTTCTTTTCTTTTAAGCCACGCTCTGTTTCTTTTCTTTCTTGAGTCTCGCTTCACTCTGTCTGACCTACATGAATTCTTTTTTAAAGAAGTCTGCTACTTCAACATCACGTTCGCCTCGATGCCGGAGACCCGCGGGTCACTCAATGGATGTTTTGTAGCAGACATGCTCTGATTGTTTTTCTACTGTACGCAGGAATACTGTAAAATGCTAGAAGAGTTGTTCTATTCTTATATTAAGCCATTAATAGTTACTATTAGCAATAGACTGATTGCTCAGCTTTAACTGCCCTGAAAAATAATTGACAAAAAGGAGTAGAATTTTTTTTCTTAAATTGCTAGTAAAATTCACTATTACAAAAATTGATTGAAACAAAAATTTGAAGCAGAAAAAAAACATTTTTTCTTGTTGAAAAATGTAAAATGTTTTAATTAATATTTTTAATTAATAAAAAGATTAATATTTAGTCAACAAATATAAATATTTAGTCATTTTTATTTAAATGATGCAGTTTGGCTGATTAATACAATTGGTAGTTTCAATTGAATAATTTTTTACATGGTATTTTAATATCTATTTAGAGTTAAGGTAGCTTTATTGTCATTTCAGCTCTATGCAGTGAAATGAAATGACGTCCGATTGTTTCTTCTTTTCTTTTTTTCTTTTTTAGAGTAAATATTGTGTAAAATAAGTTTGATTGTGTACTTTTATCTTTCTGATCGATTTATGTGCTCCTGTTTCAGACTGCACTGCAATTTGATGAAAATTAATTGGAGGGTGATCCCGAATCATGAATAATGGAAATAATGTTTTTTGGATCACTTTATAAATATATGTTAACATAAAAAAAAAAAAAAAGTTTTAAGGTTTCATGACATTTTCATCTCTGTGATTTTTGTGTTTTTTAGATACGCTTGTGATCTGGTTAAATCCAAAACCTTATTGATACTGGTTTTGTACAAATATACAATGTGCCTTTCACATTAATTTCTAAAGATTTATATATACATATATATATATATATAGATATAAGTACTTTACAAAGTCCTGTTATTAAATGTTATTGCACTGACAACAAGCAATACATTTGCTATAGTATTTAATAATCTGTTAACGGTTTATTGTTAGTTTGTATGAATTAAATATTAAAATCAAAGTTGTAGATATTATGTCAGTAAATGTTAAAATCAATTGACATTAATAAATGCTTTAGTACTTTTTTTTAGCTCTTGTTAACCAATGTTAACAAATATAATCTTAGTGTAAATTGCTACCAATTAATCTTTTGATTTGATGCTATTATTAATCTAAAATATGAAAAGTAATAATAAGTAATGAGCAGATGTGAGTGTGTGATTTGTGATTAGTGTAGCCTAAACATTAGTATTATATCAGTCATTCAAGATCTCTATCATTAAAAACTCAAATCATAAAGCAAAATATGGATACCTACAGTATATGGCAGTAGTGTAAGTTTGATTTGGCAGCATGAGGTGTGTCATCTGAAATGCAGGAAGGATTTTAAAACTGAATTTCATCCAGACTGATAGTCTGTGTCTCGTCCTTCTCGCAGGCGGGTTTAAGGTCTATCGATCTCCACTGCCTAAGGGCCGAGTGATGTTTTGGAGCTCCGCTGTGGTGCTGAGGCCATTTCTATTCCATTCAGATATCCAATAGCCACTTGGCTGTACATATTTCATAAGCCAGAGACTGTTTAGCCACAACATGCTTCAGTTTTTATTAGGGCTGCAACTAACAATTATTTCGATAATCGATTAATCTGTCGATTATTTTTACGATTATTTGATTAATCGGTTTATGTGCTTATATTTTAGTTTTTTCCATTTTTTCCCCAAGTAAATTATTAATAAATGGTCTTTATCCTTCAGCATAGATTTAAGAGATTTTAACCATTTTGCATTGTCATATCCTCATTAAAAATATACCTGGAGTTGTTTTATTGTGTTAGTAATCCTTTGTCGAACTCTTCTGCAATCAAAACACTGACCCATACTCTAGCAAATTTCACAAGGAGATATCAAATGTTTTCACCATGGCAGTCCTTAGAGCTCTTAAAGTAGTTTAACATCCCGGACAAAGCTTATTAAGGAATCTTTCAGATCATATTTTCACGAAGAATAAGGATAAAACAGAATAAAATTGCAGTGCATTGTATTTTATTATTTACTGGGAAACAGCTTTATAGCTTTTGCTGTGAAATTGTAAACAATCCTTCGAATAAAGTGCTAATGGCATGAAACCTGAATGGAACTCACAATTTAAAGTAAAATCCATCAGAAGGTTGTCCAGAAAAAAAAATTGGACACACACAAAAAACCTGCTGTGTGAAAAAGAGCAGTGAATACTTAGAAAAAAAGTGTATTTCAAATATCTTTAAACATTTATCCCTCTCATTCAGTCATAATTAGGCTGCACGACTGAATTTTGAACTGGTAAACGACAAACTGATCACAGAACATGTTTGTAAAGCTTTAAATGTTAACTGTTAAAAAGCAATGTTATCAGCTTTTACGACTAAACATTTGCAAACAACGTTGTACTGGAGAATCTGCACAAATAAAAGTCTTAGGGGCCGTTCACATATCGTGCCTAAAAACGCGTGGAAAACGCTAGGCGCGCCACTTTCTCCTCCTTTCCAAAGCGCTCGTGCAGTTGCGCCCCTGAGGCGTCTGCCTTTGATAAGCAACCATGACGTGCTCTCTCCTTGAAGACGCGGAAATTTCAGCAAAGGATAAATGGATTTGCAGCTCAAAAAATCGCTTGCAGTAGCTCTGCTACTAAATTTATTTCGAAATGGAAATCCATATACAACTATGATCAGCTGTTCCTTTCATCTTGACTGAGCTTTTAACGTTGTTACGGGAAAGGATGAAGCTGATTGGTTAGTTCTTGTCACATGACCCGCGGTGCGCTTGCTGCATTCTGAAAAGTTGAAATGTTTTAACTCGATGCGGTGTTGGAAATAACGAACTTGAGCGCGCAAAAGACGCGATATGTGAACGTCCCCTTAAACAGTTCAGTAGTGCAGAGTTTACAGGTTACTCTTCTTTTTTGAAGGCTCAAAGTAATACTCCCACATCCTGCTGAATGCTGCAGAGACGCTGTTCGGGAAGCACGTGACAAAACGAGGCCAGCTATTGGCTATTCGCTACTTCTCCTGTTGTACTGGCTGAGTAAAACCTCCGGTGGCTCATTACTGCCACACTTTGGTCACCGCAGATTTGAAATATGCACGAAATGAGCCGCTTACGGCAAATAAAAGTTATTTAGCAACGAATCGATGACTAAATTAGTTGACAACTATTTTAATAATCGATTTTAATCGATTAAATCGATTCGTTGTTTCAGCTCTAGTTTTTATTAGTCTCTAAGAGCAAGAAACCAAATGTTAAGCAATCAAACAGAAGGACTGTGGAGAGGCTTTATAGAAATACATATTTATGAATGACGAGGCATGTCTCAGACAGACAGGGATTTATGGAGCCGATCAGGCTTATTATGGTTATAAAAATCTAATTCTTTTTAATTAAATATGCAATATGTGTGTGTGTGTGTGTGTGTGTGTGTGTTTATGTTTCTATGTTTGCACCTTTGGAAAAAATAATGTAATTATAGTCATTATTAATAACGTTTTTATAGAAAATATTGATATTATACTATTTATATATATATATAATTTTTTTATTTTATTTTTTTCTATAAAAACGTTAATGTCCTGGCAGTGACCAATGGCTTGTTTTATATTTAATTTAATTATATTAATGTTATAAATTGAGATTTAGGCTACAATTACTTTAACTGCTACGATGTAAAAGGAACACTGCTGTAAAAGCTCTTATTTGTTTAAAGTGTTTGCACACCAAATGTTCTTGCACTTTTGATCATATAGCAGTACTTTTAAATGGAAAAAAGGGGACCAATGCACTACTTTTGAATGCATTATTAGTTTTGTGCGTAACAATGCAATTAATTGTGATTAATCATAGACAATAATGTGATTAATCGCAATTAAAAATAATATATAATATAATATATATAATTTTTGGTAAACAAATGTCAGTTTTGCTACTTCTTTTTGCATTCATAATTGTTTTTATTAATGTTAATAATGTTTGTTCTGCTCGATGTCTGGACTTTATTCTTTGTTGCATGAGCAGGTAATCCAGTCTTCATGTGGTGCTGTAGAGACTGTCCCGTTTACCTGCCCTGCTCAGAACAGAGGGTTTCTCTCGGCTAAATTTAGACTGGCATTAAGATCTCCTTCAGTGGCCCAGGACACAGAGCGTGAGACAGAGAAGTGTAGTGTTTCAGAGGAGGGTGTTGAAGAGGGAGAGAGAGAGAGAGAGAGAGATGATTGAGTTTCACTCCTGCGTGTGAGATGATCGTGGAACCTGCAACTCAACACTGAAACACACACTACTACTTCTACTGTATTGCAGATGCTTTTTGCAGCCTTTTGACAATAGTCTGTATATATCTTGATATATGTATTTGCTCAGAAATGGCTCAGTGTTTTGACAAAAGGAACCATCATTTCAACCAACCAGTCATTGTAGCAAAGCAGAATCATCTCCTCTTGAAGATTTGTGTGTTTGGTGTACTGTACTGCATTTATTTTTACCATATAGGAATTTAAGTATATATTTAAAAATGAATGACTGTACATTCTCACTTGCATAAAAAACATTGTAAAATGTTATTATTAATAAAAAAATACTTAAAGAATCTTTAAATGTTATTTTAATATTTTGCTATTGTTTTGTCACTATTAATAATAATAATATTTTAACATTTAACATAACTTATAGAAATCATATTTCTAATGGTGTGGTGTTATAATAATAATAATAATAATAAAATGTATGTATAGATCTATTTAATGTAAAAAAAAATTATTATAAAAACAAATTATAACATTTTATGAAAGTAAGGCAGTTATTGATTAATATTATAATTGCTATCATTCAATAATAATAATAATGATAACAATACTGTACTTTACCAATAATAATAAAATATTTAAAAAGTATGTTTTTAATATGATAGATAAAAAACAGTAGACCAATCACACTCATATTCAAGATTTTATTTTCCACTTTATATATATATATATATATATATATATATATATATATATATATATATATATATATATATATATATATATATATACGTATATACGTACATACATACATACACATTTATGCATGCATAAATAAAATATATAATTATATTTAATTAATTCTTGATTGTTTTATGTCACTATTTTCCAGTTAATAGTTTACACCAAAATCATAGTTTCAACAGTTACTATTACAATAGAACGTAAAAATTTGTTATTAGCCACAACTGTCATCATAGACCTTAAAAAGACATATTTATACTTTTCAGTCCAGTATTACTTCATAAAATTACTTAAAATCATATAACTGTACCCAAAGCTTTAACAAAAACCGAAGTAACTGGTGTATTTAGGGGAAACGGCAGCATTTATCATTCCAGATATTTTTCCTGCGGTGTCTTATATTTAGTTGTAAATGCACTGAGCTGCTGTTAACAGAAGCTGAGTGAACATCGGCAGACACAGAGGTTTATTAATTTCATCAGCGGCGTGTTAACAGCAATCCGATTATTCCGATCAAACTTTTTTCCGTTTGCTGTGGCTTTTTATTCCTGTGTGTGTAATGAGGGGAGAGTGTGAGGTAATCACAATCTTGCGTCGGACCACTGAACAAGGTAATCTGTTCATTTGCAGCGGGCCGGGCCTATTGGTTTCTAATTCCAATAATGGCCCACTGCTGCTATTAAATTTGCAGAAGAGAAGCGCTAAGCATCTAAACAGCAGCTAGAACACGAGATCTGCTCTTCCTTCCTGTCTGGCTTCCTGCTTTTTGTGCTGGCAGCTGCATGTGAACATCCTCGTGGAGATTACGGCGAGCTCTGAGGATGTGCATGTTTGGAGGAAGTAGATTTTGGTCAAGGGGGCTTCGTGTAGCAAGGTCACAGGCTTGAGAAGCTCGTTTTTGAAGTGTGCAAGTAATCTCTGGAGAGAGACAACTGAGCCAGACCTCTAAGACAGTCTATCTGCTTTATATCTTCACAGCTGCATCACATCGAACACGCCAGTGTTCTCCTGCAGTGCCTTCAGGATAAAATATAGATTTCAGTTTTGTTGCATTGCTGTTAATAGCTATATCAATATCAGTTGTGTTGATAGCACAATGTACAGTCAGATTCAAATTGTTTCATTGGTCCTGGATTTAAGTTTACTGAAAGTAAATATGAAAAATATTTTGTATTCCCGAAAACAAGACTGAACTTCCCATAAAATCTATAATATAAAAATTGGTAATATCTACAAAAAAAATGTAAAATGTTTTTTCACACACACACGCACGCATAATTTTATATAAAAATAATGTATTATTTTTAATAATATATATATATATATTAGTTTTTAATTTATGTTTTTATTAAAATGCCTTTTCAATAAAAGTAATAATAAAATCCAAATATTCACTTTATAATTGAAATATTTCTTAAACATTTTTTTTGGAAATCATAGAATTATGCATTTTAACATAATGAAATGAAATGAAATTTTAATAAGTTTAGTAATAATAAAATAACAAGAATGAATCAATTCATGAATGAATTTAATATGTTGGAAAGCATATTAAAAGGTTTTTTTTTTTTTTTTTTTTACATCAGTTTTGCTTTAATTCAACAACTTTGCAACATTCTGCAATTGTACACAACTAAACCCTGAAACGTCTTAAAGGGGTAGTTCACCCCAAAATTAACATTCTGTCCTCATTTACTCAATCCTAAAATTGTGTGAGTTTTTTCTTGTGTGGAACGTAAAGGAATTACGAACATTGCTTATGTTCATTGTGTTGAACATAAGCAAGAAATTTCTACAGGTTTGGAACAACTTCAGGGTGAGTAAATGACAAAAATGTTCATTTTTGGGAGAATTAATTTCAGTTCTTCCTCATCTTGCATAGTTTGGGTCCCATAATGCAATGTTTTTTTTTGGCATAAACTGCGGAGGAAAATCTGTACTGACTTTTTATATTTGCACAGCACATATGATCATAGCACGCAGTCTTAGTTGATCATTTCTCCCGGTGAGTTCTGCAACTTTTCCTGTAGGCTGCACTGATGTGATGCTCTGATGTGTTTTGCAGATGACAGTATTTGGCTGAAATCTCTCCATTGCGTTGAAACATCTCTGGCCCACTGCTCACGTGTTCTTTGGAGTAAAGTGATGGGTTCAGCTCTTTTGACCTCCGGTGGCGTGTCTTAATGAGCGTTACTTGGACAGAATAGCGACGCCCCACATATGTGCAGGACCCTGTCAATTATTGCTTTGCATAAGAAAATGCCAAATGTGAAACCGTTGTCTCTTTTCATGGCAAATCGCTAGTCAGGCAGAACGCCATCATGAGCTATTAGGCCGCGCATATGCGCCGTCAACAGCACACAACTCGTCAGCTATAAAATCATCTGTGATTATGTGGAAAGGTTGGAGCATTTAAATTTGCATTTGAATGATGACGTGCGAGTACGTTTTAAGCATGCCATGATGAATTTCGCCAGAGATGTGTTATGGATTGTTTCGCTTTCTCACTTAACACCTCGCCTGAGGGGTTTTCTCTCGTGGATCTGTTTGCGGTTCGTGTTTAGTGAACCATTTGAATGTTTTTCCCAGTGTGAGCTAATTGTTTAGCTCCGATTTGAGATAAAATGGTACATGTGTGTTGGTTTAATTCAAGATAAATAGCACTTCTGTATGACTGCAAGGCCTAAACGCTGCCTGGTTATTGAAATATTAAAGCATTTTACATTTACATTCATGCATTTAACAGGATTGTATCCGAAGTGACAAAAGAGTTCAAAAGAGAACAAAAAATAACCTGTCAAAGAGCACTCATCAATATTCATAGTATATAATTTCCAGGTTTTTCTAGACATCTAGATTAAGTAGCAAGCAGAGGAGAGGAAAATAATAATCACCACTATGAAAATATATAATATTGGACTGTAAAACAAATTATATTTGAGAATATTTTTTTTTTGATAATTCAGCTTTTTGGGATTTATATATCAATATGTTTATAAAATATTATTATTAAATATAAAAATTACTCATTAAAATTAAGAAATATTTATATTATAATATCTGACTGTAAAAAAAATATATTTACAGTACAACTATAAGATTACTGTTACTTAAGCCTGTCTTAATTTCTTAACTTTCAAATATTAAACCATCAGTCTTGTATTTTCGTGGAAAAAAAAAAAGCTCCTCTGATACAGATACACGCAGCATATATATTTAAATTTGGTAAACGCACAATATCAAGCCATATCAAAATCAAGCCATATCGCGACTTTCCGATTACTTGTGCAGCCCTACTGTTTGCTGTAGAGCAAAGCTATCATACATGCAATTAAAAAGAAGGCAAACCATTTTATCACTCTGCACATGAGACATTTTTCTTCTTCTGTCAGGAAAGCATTGTTAAGCTG
This sequence comes from Carassius carassius, assembly GCF_963082965.1. NCBI lineage: Eukaryota > Metazoa > Chordata > Actinopteri > Cypriniformes > Cyprinidae > Carassius > Carassius carassius. The sequence goes on from NC_081765.1 coordinate 32,018,703, forward strand.
CCAACATTTGTTTTTTCACCAGTCAAGGAGGTGTTCAATTGTGTGTGGAGTGCGTTTTTAGTTTTATTGTCTCAAGACTTGTAAGCGTTGTAATATTTGGCAAGAAAGCATCTGCAAAGACTATGATCATAAATGTTTTATTTTTTATTTATTTATTGGCTGTAGACAGTAATCACATACCAAATGCGAACATCCTGTGAAAAACAGCCCTCGGGTGTTGTAAGTCTTCTTTGTTTAACTTGTCTTACATCTGTGTTTGTTTCTGATCTATATTAAATCCCAGTGAGAGTATCATAAAACCGTGTTCAGGTGGGACGTAGATGATGATGTGTGTGTGTGTTGAAGCGAGTCTATATATCATAGCTGGACTCAATTGAGTGTGAACATTTAAATTTGGCTTAGAAATAGCTGCAGAGGGCCTCTTCTGACATGCGGGATGCATTATTCAACACGTGGACTGCTCAGAGTTTGAGTCCGGGCCAGCTTACCTCCACATTCAGCAGCCGAACATGATCTGAGGACAGACATCCAGGTGGCTACCGAAACGCCTTGCTAGCCACGACAGGTTCAGCTCCAGCAAGACTTACAAACACACCCAGCTAATACGCACTGAATGACAAAGTGTAGGGTTTACTTTGAAATGATTTTCACTCAGAAATCGCTTGCTGATTTCAAAAGTAATTACAAAGGAACTGCTAGTAACAAATTACCATTGGAAAATGAATTACAGATAACATGGGGTGGATATATTAGACATGACCCAGACTTTTGTGTTAAATTCAGTGAACCAGTTGAAGCTGGCGATTGGAAGAAAGCTTTATAATGGATTGAGGACTCATATTTTAGTCAGAAGCGACGGTTTGAAGTAAAACATTTCTTAATGATGGATTTGTTTCTTACAAAAATGCAGCTTTTGGCTTCTCAAGACATTAACTGATGAACTGGAGTGCTGTGGATTACTTGTGGATTGTGTTGTTTTTATCATCTGTTTGGACTCTCATTCTGACGGCACCCATTCACTGCAGAGGATCCATTGGTGAGCAATGGTGATGCAATGCTACATTTCTCCAAATCTGTTCCCATTAAGAAACAAACTCTTTATAGATGACTTTTAATATTTCTCTGAACTAATACTGTTTTAGATTTCATGAAAGGAAAGTTTTCGACTAAGCGAGTGCAGCTCTTCTGTAGTGTGGTGCTGAAGGATGAGTGGCGTAATGCGATGGTTATCTGTATAATGTGGATGATTTCTGTAATGCATCAATGGTTCAGCAGAGGTGTTTCTACAGAGGTTATTCATGGCTGTCAAACTCAGAACTAAAGACTAATGCAGACACCTACTCTCTGGACATATACCTATACTTGGAAATAGAGAATAGAGTTTGACTACAGAGTATTATAGTTAAATATCTCTCTGATTTGCCTTGCTTATTTTATTTTATTCTGATCAATTTTATTTTATTATTTTATTTTTGCAGTGTGTCTAATATTTCTTTCTGCGTTTGGCCTGAAGCTATACTAATGTTTGAATGGTCTTGCTTTATCTTATTTAATTTTTTCTTACTTTAGTATAGTTTGTCTTTTTATTTTTTTATTTATTTTATTTTATTATTTCAAATGTGACTTCCTACAGCAGTTGCTCTCTTATAAGCTTTTAATTAGTTTATACTTTATAGTTAATAGGAAAGTGAATTAAACAATATTTAAAGGAATAGTGCATCAGTTTTATGTATTTTAATAACTTGATGACAAATAAAATATAGTGCACATGTTGCTTATATACAGTGCATATATATATATATATATATATATATATATAAAATATGGAATCAGTAATACTGACACAAGTAATACATAATGTCACAAGTGTGTTTTTAGTTGTTGCTTTAAGGCAATCATGACCAGTAAATGAGTTAGTTATTGATTTTGTTCTCGACATTTTAGTTTTCACATTTAAACAAGTGGATTGTTTAAATGGTTTAGAGATTTATGAAGGATAAATCAACATCTAAAACATCTTCACACTAATTAGATTTGCATTTCTGAACTAAATGAAGGTATTTTTTGATTAATCAGTCATTTTTATTGTAGAAGGTTGTTATTCATATGCCATTTTTATTGAAATATTTTTTTATTGAATTTGATTCTATACCACCACTCCAAATAGTCCAAGTATTAACATCCCCTTCTTCTGAACAGTGTTGCCCTATTCGCCGCCAAACATTTCATATTACTGAAAAAAAGTCTTTATCCATTTAATTTAGTTTTTTCTGAAGTTACAAAAAGACACTTTGTGATGAAGCTTTTGCAAGGGCATGACACCCTTCACAAGACTCTTCATCCGACCTGAACCATTCAGCAAAGCTCGTTTTTGGATTTAAGGTTTTTAAGCTTGCTGTCTCTACAAGTGTCTGTTATAGTTTAGTTAATGTAGTGATGAACAAATGAATGCTATTATCAGTGCTTATGTGTTTATGACCTTGGGACAATGTCAGAATTATGCATATATTTATATAATTAGAGCTATATAGCTGCAATAATAATAATAATAAAAAATCAGCCGTTTGATCATGTTTAATATACATATTTATTAAATAGTTTTTTAGTATGTGTATTTTAGTGTATTTTATAAATAATCAATTTCCAGGGGGCTTTTTTACAATAAATGTTTTACCTGAAAATACTTGTAGTCAATTCCTGCTACAGACATAGCTTTTATCATTTGTTTTAATAATATTATATAAAAAAAAATTGTAAATAGCATAGTTTTCATATATATATATATATATATATATATATATATATATATATATATATATATATATATATATATATATATATATATATATATATATTTTTTTTTTTTTTTTATTTTTTTTTTTTATATATATATATATTTATTTATTTAGCAAATATCTTATTTTTAAGTCATCGCATGTTTTCCATATTTACTTTGAATATATGATTTTGTCCTTTTCATCTATTTCTGAAACATATACTACAGTTACTAGTTTATGAATTATATTGTCAGAAGTGTATAAAAGATTATACTAAAGCAATTTATAAAAGATTATTTCTTGTTTGCTTTAGTAAATATTAGTTTAATTTACTTTTAAATAATCAGTGCATGTTTTCCAGTTTTTTTCCCCTTAATGTTTAGCCAGAAAAATAGAATTATATTTTCTTTTTTGTCTATTCCTCCAATAGATACAGCAGTTATCATTTTGTTTTTGTAATCTTATTAAAGATGGTGATATATTTATAAACTGCACATGACGTGCTGTCATCAATCGTGTTTTAGATGTAAAAATAACCTCCCCAGGGTTTTATCCATGTCTTCATTTAATGACCTTTAAAAAGCGATTTTTGGATTACGTAGGAAAGTCTTTGTCCCAAACATCTGATGGACCACCTTTCACCAAACGAGTCTCTTGAAAATTATTATTGCAAGCAATATAAGATAATGGCTGGTCATTACTCTGGCTGCCGTCACGTCTGTGTATATTGTCTGCTCTTGAAATATGATGCATCCACTGTACTTACAAGCCACTTAATATCAGAAAGACTGTGTAATGATTTATCTTTCAGCCGATGTTATGTGCATCGCATCTGGGTTATGGCATGGGCTAAATAATTAGCTCACTGGATGAGACCCAAGCAAATCAGATGATTCTGCTGCCCTTGATGTCAGATTAAGAACAGGAAAACCGAGCTGAAAATGTTTATATCATACACTACAGCTGGTGAGAATTTGATCAGAAGCACTCTCTGACTGTCAATCATTTTCAGTCTTAAGCATCATTTACTTAAGATTGGTTAGCATGACTTTGGCAATAAGGGTTTTAGAGAAGGATGTGTAAGTCCATACTTACACAGAACTTTTGTTTTATTTACACTATCACTAACAGAAGCAGAGTTTTATGGTTGCATTTTGATAATGCATTGCATTATTTGAAGATTTGCTTGAAAAGTAAGCATTAAACTTGTTTTTGTTGCAGAAAAAAAGTAAGTGAAGTGAAGTGGAGTGAAGTGGAGCAAATGAATCCAAAAAGATCTTTTTTGATTGTATGTAATCTTTTTATTATTTGTATTTTATTTACAGTATCACCCTTAAAGTTCATATTTTTTTATGAATTTTGAGATTGCATTGCATTATTTGATGATTTGCCTGAAATTTAATTGCATTCTGGAGTCCTTAAAAATATTGATTATCTGACCACTATCTTTGTTGATTAACTTTTGTTTGATTGTTTTATTGATTTATTTTTATTTACAGTATAACTCTAAAAGCAGGTTTATTGAGTATTTATTTATTCTTCTTCTCAGGGTTTGGCCTGAAGCTCCTTGCCGTAGATTAAATATTTAATTTACAGCGTCACTCTAACTGAAGCACAGTTTTATTGATCAATTTAGATCATATACATTGCATTATTTGAAGATTTGCATAAAATAGGCATGCAACTGTAGTTTTAGTCACAGCCTTGGAGCCCTTGAAAGATACAATTATTGATTTGACTTCATATTGATGGATTCATTTACTATTTTATTAATTTAATTTATTTACAGTATTGCTCTCACAGAAGCACAATATTATAAATACATTTTGATAATGCGTTGCATTATTTAAATATTTGCATGTAGTTTCAGTCGCAGCCTGGAGCCTTTGAATGATAAAATGATTGTTTCGACTTCATATTTGTGAATTCATTCACTAATTCTCACCTGTATATTGTATCAGAAACCTTGCAAGATGAATTTCCCACCTGATGAACGTCGTGGAAGTTGCCAGATTGATTGAAATGGCGTGCGGCATCTGCGCTGAAACCCAGGCCGCGTGTCTCGTTTCCCAGAGCATGCGAGAGAAGAGACGAGTCTACCGTATCAGTTGAACAGCCAGACGCTTTGAGAGGCATAATCGCTGTTTACCAGATTGAAATGATTACAGCTCTGTCACAGTGAGTCCACACCGTCTGCGCTTCGTCTTCTCTCAGAATAGAAGCGTGAATATTACACTGATTTACAAAGAGTGGCCTTGTCTGTGGAAATTGACTGCTTGACTGACAGGCCAACTACATTAAAGATAAGTACACATTGTACATTGCTCACAGCTCTGGCAGGTAGGCTTGGATTTGGGTCTTTGGTGTGCCAGCAGTTTTTCTGTAAGGCGGTGTTGTTCGGTGGCTGTTGTAAGTGTTTGGCAGACGTCGCTGAAAGCCTCTGAGAGCATCAGGCTACAGACGGAAAGTTAAGCTGCTTCATGCTAACGCTGACATTGATACAATAGCAGATGGTACATTAGAGAGAAATTATCACATTATCCGCCTCCAGTTTCCTCAGTAGGGCTTCGCCTCCCGCCGCACATATGCAAGACTCGCAAACATATTGACGGATTGACCACTTCAGGTTGTTGGTGTGTTACTGTGGTCAAGCGCACCAACTGTTCCTGTGTGAAAGACTCATTCGGAGAAGGTTACGGAAAGGCAGAGTTGTGTTGGGAGTGTGATAGGCCGATATATCGGCTGATTTTCGGGCAGATTTAGGTTATCGCATCGTTCAATGACTGTTCATTTGGCAGATTCGTTACCTGAACAGATTCTGTAGTCAAGTGATTTCAATTTTTAAATAAAATCTGCTGTATTTAGTGTATCTGAGTTAATGTGTGTGTGATATATATATATATATATATATATATATATATATATATATATATATATATATATATATATATATATAGTCCATTATTTATATATAAAGAGATTGTTTTATTAATATTAAAAATTTATTATATTTCACACATATAAATATATTTACAAGTATTCATGTCCACTTTGCCATGTGTTACCGAAACATAATTTCTTTGTTCAGCTTATTCAAATTATTAATTTGTAAGTCTCCTTTGCCAGTATTTAAAGTGTATTTTATGTGCAAGTATATATTTTATTTATATAAATATTAATAATAATAATAAATAAGGTAAAACTACTATCATTATTTAAATAAAATATTCTCCAAAAAAAAAAAAAAAACACAACATTACTATAATTAATTATTGTTCTTCTTATTATTACTTGTATAAATAAGAGTATATATTTGATCTAAATAATAATAATAATAATAATAACAATAATGAATAATTATAGTAATGTTGTATTTTTTGTTAGAGAATATTTTATTTAAATAACAATAATAGTATCTCATATATATTTATTTTTCTTTTGTTTTAATTGCCATTGTTTAATATGTTTATTTTGCGTGTATGCATTCTAAATAAATTAATAAATGTCCCCCCATACTTGATTCCCCATGAATTAAGCTTAAGCATTTCAGTTCTGTTTTTGGAGAATCCTGAACACTTGCTCAAACCAGTAGCCTGATTTGGGGGCTTTGTGTTTGGCCGACCAATGGCAGACGGGGAGGACAGTTTGTACAAATTGTATTTTTGCATTTCCAATTAGTGATTCTGGTGATAGTATTGACATCTACAGTAATTGACATTTAGAGAATTTAATGTTTAGTGGATATTTCAGTCTGAAAACGTGCATCTTTTGAAATGAGTGCATAACATTAATACTCACCGAATAGATCAGATTTTCAGATTTCAGATGCTGTTGATGTTGAATGTTTACAGGTGATCATACTGACATTTGTGCTCATTTTTCTGGTGTCGTTGAGTAAAAGGTCTATTGCCGTTTTCAGCTCTAGGAGTTTGGAGTTAGATACACAAATCTGCGGAGATCTGCAGAAGAGAGGTCAGTCTGAAAATTTAAACAGACATGCTGGAAAAAGCCTGAAGGCCTGAGTGTCAGTGGGAATGAGAATTTAGCTGCACTGCCGAAAGTGAAAAAAGAGTTTTTTGCTTTAGCTATTCAGTCACAGCACACGGCTCAGCGTGACAATGTCCTCTCTGAAGCCGCTTGATTGAGGTGAAATGCTTTCAGCATTAACACACACTTAGTTGTCAGCAGTCTGGCTTTCATAGAAGAGACGCCTGCACAGTGAACACTACAATACAGCAGTCAGTGTGATGTGATATTACCCTCTCAAATCTGTTAATTCGTTCAAAAATTCAACAATGCAGATTTTTTTATTTAATTACAATTATATTATTTATTTTTTTATTTGTAATATATTGTTTTATATTTTTATGTAGTTTATTTAATATAAACAAAATGCAGGAAGTCTTTTTGGTGTCATGTGGCGTTTATTTTTTTTTTAAACATTTATTTATTTATTTATTTATTTATTTACCTTCGTGGCAAAGCAAGGTAAATGTCATGTTTTCAAAACAAATAACTCCAGTGAACCTATTTGTTAATTATTCTGGATATTGTAAGAAAGAAAGAAAGAAAGAAATTTAGATTTTATATGGTATAGCCACAATGTGGGAAGCATTTTTTTTTGTCACATGACAAGTATTTTATTTAAAAGTACATTTTATAGTTTTCTAGGGATATAACTCAAGAAAGCTTGGGGATATTTGTAAAAAAAAAAAAAAAAAAAAAAAAAAAAAAAAAATATATATATATATATATATATATATATATATATATATAAAATGTTTTTGAAAGTAATTGTGATATGTATTGAAGGTCTTAGGAAAATATTTGTATTACTTGATGGATATGCCACCTGACATTTTTTTTAATTATTATTTTATATTTTCTAGGGATATAACTCAAGAAAGCTTGGGGATATTTGTAAAAAAAAAAAAAAAAAAAAAAAAAAAATATATATATATATATATATATATATATAAAATATATACTATATATATATATATATATATATATATATATATATATATATATATATATATATATATATATATATATATATATATATATATAAAATGTTTTTGAAAGTAATTGTGATATGTATTGAAGGTCTTAGGAAAATATTTGTATTACTTGATGGATATGCCACCTGACATTTTTTTAATTATGTCAAGTATTTGGTATAAATGCTTTTAATTGACATGAATGCAAAATGCATTTTTTTCTTCTGGTTGTCATTGTCTCAGACATGGCTGTTTGTCATTGACCCAGTTATTTTCCTGTCATGTCTCTGCTCTCACTCCTACAATTAACCAAATCACTAAATGATGGACTTCAGTGTCTGACATGCATTTAAGAATAATTAATTGATTAATTGTGTTTAGACGGCTTGATTAAATTAGAGCACCCAGAAGGTAGTGTGAGTCTGCAGGTGTTACTTCATTAGATGATGTTCCTCATTAACTGATTAGCAAAGACTGTGTGTGGAAAGTAAGACAGGGTGTCTATTTATCTGTCCGTCTCTCCACCCTTCCCTCTGTCTGTCATTTTATCTATATCCTTAATTTTAATTATTCTATCATTATATATTGAACATCTATCTATCTGTCTGTCTGTCTGTCTGTCTGTCTGTCTGACTGTTTGATTAATCAAAGAAACTTTAATTACTACTCACAATGTTGCTTAATTAAGTTAAGAATATCATAAATAAATGCTCATTATGTCATCCAGCCGAACTGGAAATGCAACCATAAAAAAAAAAATATATATAAAAAAAAAAAAAAAAAAAATATATATATATATATATATATATATATAATATTTTACTTCCGTCAGTGTACTTCTCCATCGTGGTCAGAAAAATCATGTGCTTCACGGCAGTTATAGGGCCTTGACTAAATTTCTTGAGTAAATTAAGGGCTAAACGTTGACCTCTGTTCTCCGGCAGCGTTTGAACGGGGACGACATGGATTTTTAAATTACCTTTTAAGTTGATATGTAAGATGAATTGCCATAATGATTTCTTGTAGTGATTGAATTAGAAGCTCATCCCAGACTCGCTCCAAAAGAAGAGAAAGGGAAAAGGCGTGCACGCGAGAGAGATCAGTAGAGAGCTGAAACAAAAACACGAGCTTGTTTTTATTTATAAATGTAATTAATGTGTGTCCACACTATTTGCACGCTTGTCATATCGATTCCTCTGTTTGAGGCACATGAAAGCAAGAGGCTCTCATAATTGTGTTTACATCCACAGATAAAAATCCCTGGGCTGTAATGATCAGTAATTATAAATATTTTCCCGGGTTTTACAGGCCTCAGCCGCATCCATTGTGAGGCAGTGAAAGCAGGCTGCATGGCTTAATTATGACATTGCACAAGACTAAATGTAGCAGTCTGTGTACGGCAGGCTAAACACTTCCACTGGCATAATCACACTCCGAGCTGACTTTAAAGAGCTCATTACTGTTAGCTTTCTAAAGAGCGCTTTATTAAACACAGTTACCTAATAAGCATCTTTGGTGGTGCAAATTGCCCAAAATGGTAATGAGTCTGATTAGGCCACATTTCAATTATGACAGCTTCCTCCTAGGGCAACCACATCCATCCACCCAGCACCAAACACTAGCCAAAACAGGCCTTTAATGTAACAGAATTCTGCAGGAAACGATTGCATGTCGATGCTTAGAAAGTGCTTGAATATATGCATTTAGTGACTTTGTAGTGGTTTATTTATTCATTATTGGTTTATTTGCAAAAGTTTAATGAAAATTGTGGTTGGTTATAGTGACATTTTGGGCAGTGCCTTGCAGTCTGATTGTTTTTAAAATCAATAAAACATTTAATTAAGGATAAATTAACAGTTTTTTTTAAGATGCTGAAAAAAAAAACAGCAAGGCATCATGCAATCTTGTCTATATAACATTTTTTATAACAATATTAAAAAATTTTTTATATAAAGTGCAATCTAAATTAAACTAATTACAGTGTGATTTTGAAATTTGAAGCAAAACAGAATAATCTGACTAGTTTTTTGAAACTATACTACATAAAACATCTGGACAAAACAAACAGCAGATGGACTGAATGAGACGCAAATTCCCTCTCTGACAGCAGGTGGCGCTTATGGAACAGCAGAAATACTGTTTCCTTGGTTACGCTGTAAACAAACCAGAACTCTACATTAATATGCATTTACAGAGGCAAGATGAGGAAAATACTGGCAAATTTTTTCTAAAGACAGTCAGTGCCCTCCAACTGCAACGTCTCAGCTGATCTGAATCATCACATATTTGTATCGATTTTCAGCCGGCTCAAGGTGCATCATTACATCCCTGAAAAATTCCCTGCAAAATTTATTTTTTTATTATTATTTTAGAGCAAGACATCATGCAATCTGATGCATATCAACAAGTATCACACTGCAAAAAAAAAAGGTTTTCTCTGGCTGTTGCATCATGTCTAATTAATTTTTGACATTTGAATTCTCTGTAGTTTTGTCTTGTTTTCCATGCAGTACAAATATCTAAACACCCCTAAAACAAGATTTATTTGCTTCTAGAATGTCATGTCTTACAGAATTGTATCAAACAATGTTTATTTTTACTAGCCCATTGTCCAGTTGTGTGTGTGTGTGTGTGTGTGTGTGTGTATTAAGCCTACTATAAATCTATTTGCCAATCTAATACCAGAAAAATAAATCACAATGTATGTTTATTTAAATAATGTTGTGTTCAATTGATTTTGTTGTTTTATGAATATTTAGATATTTTATACATGAAAACAAGACAAAAACAACTGACAGATATCGTCTGTCTGATGGGTATGTGCAGGAATTAACTATTTAAATACAGTTCAGAAGGAACGGAGGTGCTCGTCTGGATGACCAAACTGCACAACTCTAGTCAATGCACACACACACAAACACACACACACACACACACACACACACACACACACCTCCATCACCTCATAGCTTCCTTTCAGCAGCACAGTAATGAATTGAGAATGGTGTGAGCGGCTGTCCAATTTACGTGCTGGGAAATTGGACCGACAGAGCACAAGCTCGCCGCTGTTTGCTTAAAATCAGCCGAGGCTAGCCAGATTAATAGATCCGAAAAAGGTCAGCTTCTCTGTCTCATTGGCAGATCACAGTGTCTGAAATTACACACTGCAGTGTATCGCTGTGCGTTCACTCCCCCCTCGCCATCCAAACTCAGTGTGCTGATCAGTCGCAGGACTAACAGAGTAATCAGTAATTACTGTCAGGTTTCAGCTTGTAATAGGTGAAGAAGTATGCAGATCTTTAATCATTCAGATCAACTAATGGTTGGATGTTCAGAAGAGAAAGTTGACTACCATCTTTTTGAAACTTAGCTCGTTTTTTTTTTTATTTTGGAGCTGTTTGTGTTATAATGGAATTTGTACAAAATGATCCAAAAAGTCACTATTTTAAAAATTTCTTTCAAATCAAACATAGACAAAAAACTTGACACAAACAAAGTAGAATAAAAGTAAGTTTTGTATTGAATGGCTGTAATATGTCTGAATGGCCATTAATTCATTGCACTCCACAAAATGTATTTAGTTTTACTTTAAATTAACCTATATTTATTGTATTTTGGGTCATATTTTCTTTGACTTAGTGTAATCATTTTGAGGATGTCTGTGTTTGACAAGCTTCTGCTGAGTGCCAGTGCTATTTTATTAACAGCAAGATACTGTTATAACATTTTATGTCAAAAAATATTTTCAAGATCGAATCTTTCTGATATTCAATTGATAGTCGAATCATATGTTTGGGGGCGGGGCAAAATACATTGAGTCAAGTCAGACATTCGACAGCCATAATTACTGATGTTAACACAAAGGGGAAATGTGTAACAAATGCCTCGCAGATACAAATGGGGTAAATAATGTTTTGATTAAAAGATAGTTAACATTAAACGTCAGCGAAACCCTAACAATTCACAATTTTTACAATAGTGCTCTCATTATAAAGTTAGTGTCACGGCTTACGCTGCTGGAAGGAACACGGAGCCGAGGGATAAACGAAACAAGGATTTATTAACTCAAACATAGGCAAGGTAAGTGGCAAATAACAGGTGGCAAGAGGCAAGTGGCAAGTAACAGGTAACAAGTTGACAAGTAGACAAGTTGACAAGAAACAAGTAGACGAGTAGACCCGACAAAACAGAACTGAAAGGACAAGGCTTTTGTACAAGGGATAATTGGGAAAACACAGGTGGATGGCATGACTAAATTAACAGGGACATGGAACACATGCGGAAATGACAAGACACACCTGGGAACTAATCAAACCACATAGAGACAGAAACTGGGTCACAGGGGCAAAAACACACAAAATGAGTCCAGATGTGTGACAGTACTCCCCCCTCCCGGTAGGTGCGTCCTCGCACCGTAGAAACAACAAAGGGAGGCGTGGGTAGGAACTTGGGAGGAGGTTCCGGTGGAGGACAGCCTCCCAGGAGGGGGCCAGCAGACAGGGACCACAGAGGAAGGAGCCAGGGAGGAGGAATGGTCACCGACTCCAGGGACTCGACCCACGGCAACGGAGCAAGTGGAGGAGGAGCCCGAGGTGGAGACGGAGAGCCGAAGAGCCAGGGTGACGGGGAGGAGCCGGAGGTCCTAGGCGGAACTGATGGCTCTGGTGACTGACGCGGCGATGTGGATCCGGAAGGCCGCGGTGAGGCCAGAGTGACCGAGGACTGAGGTGTAGCCGAGGGGATGAAGGAGCCTGACGGAGCCGGAGGGACGGAGGGATGAGGCGAAGCCGGAGGAGTGGAGTCCCGAGGCATAGGAAGGACGACGCCAGACCAAGGCGGAGCCGGAGGGACGAGGGAGCCAGGCAGAGCCTGCGGACTGCCGGGCCACGGCGGAGAGGAAGGAGCTAGGAGCCATGGTGGAGCCGACGGGTCAACGGGCCGAGGCGGAGTCCAGGCCTCAGAGGCTGGAGGCGGAGGTGAGGGAGACGCCGACCAAGGCGTAGCTGGAGGATGGCGGTCCCGCTGAGCTCGCACCACAATGATGGTAGGCTGAGGGCGAGCAGAGGGGCAGCCAGACGACAGCGGAGGAGGAGGCAGGAGTGGGTGGGAGGGTGGGAATTTTGGAGGAGCAGGCACTGGAGTAAGCTCTGGGGCTGGAGCCCTTCCTGGGCTTAACGGAGGATCAGGAGCCCGTCCTGGGCTTACAGGAGGATCAGGAGCCCGTCCTGGGCTTAACGGGGGAACAGGAGCCCGTCCTGGGCTTAACGGGGAATCAGGAACCCTTCCTGGGCTTAACGGGGGAACAGGAGCCCGTCCTGGGCTTAACGGGGAATCAGGAGCCCTTCCTGGGCTTAACGGGGGAACAGGAGCCCGTCCTGGGCTTAACGGAAGATCAGGAGCCCTTCCTGGGCTTAACAGAGGATCTGGCATAGGTGAATTGGAAACCCCCTCATTTTGACCCATTTGGCGCTCCACATTTTGCTCCCTCGTGGTGGGCAGTGTCGCCGGCTCTCGCACCCGGTCTGACGGGTTGCTCTCTGGCTCTCCGTCATCGGTGGGCTCGGGCTTATGCCTCGTACCGTGGGGAGATTGTAGGCTGGGCTCTGGGTCCAGAGTGGACCTGGCGAGATCCTCCATTGGGCCGACCGTGAGAGGTGACCCATTTCTCACCAGATTCCACTCTATGAATGCGGCGAAATCCTCCCGAGGACCATCTTCGGGCGACAACGCTCTGCACCTGGAGTTCAGGCTGGCGTGATAAAAGGTGCAGAGCGCGTGGTCCGGGTAGCTGGTGGCATTAGCTAGGAAGAGAAACCGTCTAGTATGGTCCTCGAGAGAACGTCCCTCCTGCTCCAGCAGGAGGAGGAGGTATTCGGGGCGATAGAGGGGATCCATGACACACTACGGAAAGAAAAAGACGGAAAACAAAACGGAGGGAAAACACGCAGTTTTTTTAACTTTTTGGTCGGGTCTTCTGTCACGGCTTACGCTGCTGGAAGGAACACTGAGCCGAGGGATAAACGAAACAAGGATTTATTAACTCAAACATAGGCAAGGTAAGTGGCAAATAACAGGTGGCAAGTAACAGGTAACAAGTTGACAAGTAGACAAGTTGACAAGAAACAAGTAGACGAGTAGACCCGACAAAACAGAACTGAAAGGACAAGGCTTTTGTACAAGGGATAATTGGGAAAACACAGGTGGATGGCATGACTAAATTAACAGGGACATGGAACACATGCGGAAATGACAAGACACACCTGGGAACTAATCAAACCACATAGAGACAGAAACTGGGTCACAGGGGCAAAAACACACAAAATGAGTCCAGGTGTGTGACAGTTAGCCTATAAGACAGAAGTTATTAATGTTCTGCATTTCTGTTTTGAGCTGCGCGCGATGAAGATCAGTGGGATTAAACTCATAATTTCATGTAGAATATGCTTCGATAGAGCCCGACCGATATGGATTTTTGGGGGCCGATGCCGATATCAACTCGAAAAGAGCCGATTTATAAGCCGATATTTTGATTTTAAAAATAATCTGGATATTAGACCCATTTCCTATAAACTGCATTTACACAACATTCAATAGCAAAATATCTGCCTGTTCTATGTATGTGGGCTGTATAAACTATTTTCCAGAATGGACTATGTTAAAAAAAAAAGCCTTAGATTACAGTCTCAATGACTAAACAATTGCACATCAAAAGTATATATTTTTTAATGATCAAAAAACAGTCTGGTTTTAAACATTTAACACTTTTACTTTCTTCCAGTTGAAGCTGGTTTTAACAGTCTATGTGTTTACTGTAAATAAATTATAATACTAAAGTTAAAGTATTTGCAGAAGTAGTCCCACACTTTGCTGCTACAGCATTCACCTTTTTCAGCCATCTGTAGGCAGAAAGAGAGACGGAGAAAGAATAAGCATGTGTATTAATAATATCACCATGTATCATTACTCATGTCATCATTAGAATTATAATAATAATAAACTGGGATCTCCTACATAGGCAAAAATGAGAAATATATATATATATATTTTTATTTGTCAAGCAATAGGTATTACCTACTTATATTTAACAATATTATTTCAACATTTTCCTGTTATGTCTGTAAAGCTGCTTTGAAACAATATGTAAAAAAAAAAAAGCGCTTGTTCAGCTCACATTTATTTACATGTCCCCTCTGGTTTAATCATTTCTGACGCACCTACTGTAGTTACTGTAACTACACTATATTTGCTCTCACAGACACATTCACAACAGACCCGTATATCTTCTCCTCTTCTCTTTGTGCAGTCTGATTCAAAACATCGTCTTGCCTACTATTACCGGAAGATTACGGAATCAATTCGAAGTTGAATGGTTAACGTTAGTGTCATGAACACACCACTGTCAATTTTGAGAAGAACCACCTTCAAACAAGTTAATAGCAAGCATTTAAGGGGCCTGCTAAAAAGGAAGCTATTAGCGTTAGAGTAACGTAACCAGCCTGAATTCACCAAATTGTTCTCTGGACCTGAGGGTAGCCTCTTCTTCCTTGCTTCTCTCTTAATTCTCATCAGCAGGACTAGCGCTATCGCTCGCTTCTTACAACGGGACAGATACATGTTTGCTGCTGACCGAAAGGAGGAGGAACAGACTATGAAAGAGCTCCCGCTAAACGTTTTTAAAACTCTGCCTATGCCATAGCGCAGCGCAAATCGCGTTGTATCTGAAGGGCAACGCTGAGCCCAGCGGCAAGCGCCGTGCATACCGCGTACTGTGTGAAAGGCCCAATTACGCGGTCATTATGTGGGAAACACACCGCAATAGAATAAGAATAAGTTAAACGCTAACGTTATAGTTTGACCTCCTATTAACGTTCGCGCTCTTCCACTGATAAACATGTTTAGCTTTGTGGCTAATATAATATAGCAATGCATTAGCGGCTGTAAGTGATGTTACAGAATATTTAGAAGTAATAATGATAGGACCGTTAGCTAGAACTACCACACAGTTTTTATATACAGGGTATGAACTAGATCTACAATCATTTCACATGACGAACGACAGACTCTCCGTCAAAACAGTTGATCGCTTTCTTCTGTAGTGGACTTCTGGCGCTGTTGTTAACCCTGGAGCTGCAGAGCTCCCTCTGGTGGGCACACTATGCAACACTCATAACATGAGTGAAGCATGAGACTCTGTAACTCATGTTTCATCGGCCGTTATAAATGCCGATGCCGATTTAAATGCAATTAGCTTATATCGGCCGATAATATCGTCGATAATATTAACATAACGTTAATATTAGGACTTATAGGCTATCTGCAAAAAGAGCCTGAATGCAAATGAACATATCTGCGCGGCGCTGAATGCGAACTCCTTTTGTGGATGTGTTCTTCACTAAACAATGTGCAGAAACATGGCAGCTAAACTCAAAAAATTCACGGCGTTTTATTATAATGGTGTTCAAATTATAATGGTCTGGGTGTGACAGTCCAGTCATAGTTATTAATATTCTGCTTTGTTGTTTGTCCTGCTCGTGCTGCGCGGTAAAGAGATAATCACCGTAGTACTACAATGAAGCGCTTGATTCAAAACCAAATGCATCTTATATCAGGTAAATAATATATCCACAATATATATATATATATAAACCGGCTGAAATGTTTTGAAATCACTTGTACCCTACCTGTTCGAAAGGTGTCAGTTTGAGTCTTGGTAAAGGTTTAAATCACTGCAGCCAAGATGCTCCTCTGTCAGTCACAGATTATGGAAAGTGAAACATTAATCAATAGGTGTGGTTGGATTTATTCACGCACTTTTAAAATATTTATTTGAAGTTTCTTTCTTTTCAGATTCTTATTCACGACTTTATCATAATAGGCTGTATATTAACTTACTGGGAGAAAACCGCAAGTTCTATGTGAAATCAGACATTTGAGCATTCACAGTCAGAATGCCATAATCATAACAGCCCTCGAATATTCGACTGTGAGATTGGTAGTCGAATCAGGCTCCTCAAATCGAAGCATCGAATCGTCGATTATTTGGGGTCACCCCTAATATATATATATATATATAACAGAAAAAAGTTCTCAAAAGTTAGATGTTGTCTACTGTCATCAACAGATGATATCTGAAGTGTTGTCTCCACACTACAAAATTGTATTTCATTTACTTCTCATAACTGTTAATTTAGAATTTTATTCTATGCATTTAACATTGTTTTTACTTGCTATCTGTGACATTCAGAAAAGACCTGCGACCACTAGACCACGAGCTAAACATTCAACGCACCTTAAGAATATCTCGTCTAATGAAGTCCAGCTAGCGATCAATCAGTCTTGTCGGCTTTTGTTTGCCATCCAAATGAGTGACATTGGTCAGCGTAATCTAAGATTTTCCAGGCGTAAAGTAGACCAGCAGACAGTGGTGAATTAAACAAAAGGGGGTTTTGTGTGAAGTCAATCAGTGGGAATTGAGCTGGCTCCAGACATCCCTTTAGTGCAAACACAAGTAATTATATGACTTTTCAGATTACATAGAGAAGAAATAATGCTTCTTAGGGCTGACGTTTGCACTGTGCCTAAATCTGTTGAGCTGCCATGCTGTCTTCTAAGATAGCAACTAACTGGAAACTCACAAGTCAGTGATTTGGTGTACCCTACATAGGCAACTCTAAGCATAATACAATTTTTAAGCAAAAATGCTGCCTTAGCAACTACCTTAAATAATTTTAAGAATTATTAACAGGAAAGAAATAAAAAATTAAACCTAAATAGTAAATATAAAAAAGGCTAATTCATAGATTTAATAAAAACTATAACGGTATATAAATTAGGGCTGCTCCGATCACGATCGGCCGATCGTTAATGCGCATCTCGTCAGTAAAGCCGGTTCTCTAATCAGCGGGAAAATTCCCTCAGGTGCGTGATTTCACATAGAGCAGCTGTTACTACACAGAGCTGTTGTTAACTGAGAAGATGCGCAAATAAACGCTGAAAATGAAGTGGATTTGCGCATCTTCTCAGTTAACAACGGCTCTGTGTAGTAACAGCTGCTCTATGTGAAATCACGCACCTGAGGGAATTAACCGCTGATTAGAGAACCGGCTTTACTGACGAGATGCGCATAGCGATCGGCCGATAG
The DNA here is from genome assembly GCF_963082965.1 of Carassius carassius. NCBI lineage: Eukaryota > Metazoa > Chordata > Actinopteri > Cypriniformes > Cyprinidae > Carassius > Carassius carassius. The sequence continues at coordinate 32,036,621 of NC_081765.1, forward strand.
TAATCGGAGCAGCCCTATTATAAATAATACTAAAATAACACAGATAACAAAAAAATATATTTTGTAAATGTTGAAATCAACATTGTTTAATAAATGCAGTAAAGTAGCATACATTTTTAGTTCATGTTATCTAATGTTAACAAATGAGACCTTATTTAAATTATTTAATTATTTGGTACACTTTTTTTTGCTTTTGTTAACATTAGTTAACATGAACTAACAATGAAAACTACTTCTTAAGCATTTATTAATTTTAATGTTCACTTTAACTTTTTCTAATAGATTATTAAGATCGTATCTATTAATATTATTCAGTTGACCTGAGGTGACTTGATCTAACAATGATTAGTTGTATTTTTATTAACAAACAAAGATGAATAAATGCTGTAGCAAATGTGTTGCTGTTTGTTGCATGAAATAATTTTAACTAATAGCACCTTGTTGTAAAGTGTTAACTTTATTTGATTTATGTCTGGCCAGTTAATTACTTGATCGTTAAGGCCTTATGAACTAGAGCATAATATGGTAAACTAAGCTTTGCTCAAAGCTTGTTAATCAGATTGCTAGTCGGCATGTTCCCTAAGAAGTTAGCAAGCTCACCGATGACAGATTAGAAAGGCTTGACTGACACTTTTATACCTCTAGTAGTGATAAGGATGTGCTTTTTGTGTTATTTATGTTTGTCACAGCGCTAACTGAAACTTGAGCACCGTGTGGACTGGAATGAAGCTGATGATTTAGTGAATTATAAATTCAGACTCTCTCTCTCTCTCTTTCTGCCTCTCATTTTCCTCCTCCATCGTTCAGTTATAATCCTCAAATCTTTCTCAAATTGTGACATTGCACAAAGCTCCCAATTTAGGTTTGAACAAGCTATAGGGACGACATGAGCATATTGAAGGGTCAACATAAGCATATTGAATAAAAATAGAAAAAAGCCATTTACAAATACTGGAACATCCATGAGGTGAGCACTCGAATTCAAAGTGTCCAGATCAACTCCCTGTTCTCCTGTAAAACAAATCCTTGATGCCTCATTTCCAACTGCTTTAATCTTGTTGAGAAAGGTTTTATTTTTGTAATGGCTCGGTAATAGTGACGGGAAGTGAATTTGTTCTTTTGTTTGAGCGTAGTACTTTTCATAAAACCCATCAAACCGCGAGAAGAGAGCATTGTTTGAAATCTGTCTGTGTGTGCAGCGGAGGATTTCAACCTCTTGAAATGTCTGTCTTTGTTGTAGAGCAAGTTAACACCCACATTCCTCACAAAGACCTGCCTGTGAGAGAAGCCATATATAAATATATATATACCAAAGTGGAACATGAAAGAAGGGTAATAAATGCATTAACAAGTGGATGTACAGAAGCAGGGAGATAGTCGAACCGCTGAATTCCCAAGGTAATATTCGCAGGCACAGCAGCCGCATGCTTTTTGCTCGATAAAAAATGAAAAGCTTGTCCTTGGATGATGGCAATTATGCCTCCAGTGTTTAATAGGTTATTAAAGGAGAACAATATTAGCAAGCAGATATTTGTATTAAAAATACTATAATCTGATATAAAAATTATCGCATTATCGTATATTTTATACGTACAGTCAAAATTCATGGCAGTGAATGTTTCATATTTTTAGTTAACCTGACATCTGTGCTATACAGGAGTAAACACACTTGAAAAAAATAAATACATAGAAAATAAATTATTTTTGTAACCTGAAAAAAGAAAATCATGAACTGAAGAAAAATGTAGAAAAAATTGATAAATAAATCAACATCAGCAAGTTGCCAATGCAACACTTCTCATTTTAATTCAGTTTAAATGTATGTACTAATACAACTAAAACAAAAAAAATTAATAAAAAAATCATAGACGTATATAAAAAAACAACTACTAAAACACCCACAATTACTAAAATTGAAAATGTAAAATATAAAAATAAAAACTCAATTCAAAATATTTCTAAAAACACTATTATAGTGTCTCAATGATACTGCTATTAAACTGCGACATGTTGAATGAAGTAGAAAGACTGAAGTAGAATTTTCTTGTAAAAAGAAATCTAATAATCTTTAATTTATTTACCTATTCGAAAAATCAGGTTTTACTCTGCACTTTTTCTTTAATGCAAAGCAACAAAAAACAACTAACCACAGTGTGTAACGTGTAATTTATCTGCAGTTAAATGCATGAGGATCTGTTGAAAAAATGTGTTTTTACTTTGAGGTCAGATGTCACTTGCATTGGCATAATTGCATCAAATAATTTTATTTTCAACTTTTGCATGCAGCAATTTTGCACTTACAAATGCTCACTCTTGAGACCTGCTTTTGTTAAACGATTAATTGAAAGTCTGGCTCTGATAATGAAATGTATTTATTGCTAGCAAGTCTTGCATAGGCATTACATTGCTTATCAGTTGATAATCGTACTAGAACTGACATCTGTCTAGATTTGGACTTTATTAATGGGCTTGCTGGCATGTCTGCCATGTTCTTGCCAGCTTTCTTTGTCTTCAGCCTTTCTTAGTCATTAACTTGTGGGCCTGACAGCCTTGCCAGCCAAAGCAGTGATCCCTTTGACTAAAACCTTGTAAATTAACACAATTAGCTCAGCATCATCCTGCTAATTAGGTGTGTGTGTGTGTGTGTGTGTGTGTGTGTGTGTGTGTGTGGTGGTGTCTGTCCAAGCTGCTGGGGGATTCAGGCGAAGGAAAACCACATGCCCATCTTCTATTGTAGAAAAAGTGCTCTGATACACACACAATACACTGAAGGGGTAACATGGGATTTATTTATAGAGACGTAGTAAGTAGACATCACAGACTCTGCAAATACGAGTAGGGCTAGGTGATATAATGTTATATATTTGTTATTTTGCTGCCGATGCAAAATGAAGTAAATTGTAATGCAGTGATTTCAGTGCACCTTTAATTTGCTCATTAAGTGACAGAAAGACTGTGTAATTAGACTGGTTTCACAATACTTTGTGTCCTGCGCTGCATTTTTCATATATTAAAATGTTCTATTGAAAATATAGGCATATTTTCAAATGTTATTAATTAGCTGAATGTACTGTATATCGATCATATATATCATTTATGATCACATGCTACAAGAAGCGATCATCTGTTTATATCATGTTTTGAGAGGTATGTTGAGTTTGCCATTGAATACAGGGACAGTGGCAGTCTTTAGGTAATTTGACAGGCTTTAGAAATGGACACATGGCTAAACGCTTATAAACAGTGTCTTTTTCTGTGACATCTTCTTCTTTGTGCCGTGAATAGTGTTTGTGAGTGCTTAGGCCCAGTAAGCTCAGATAAGCAGGAGGCGTGAGCACAATAACACGCCTGCTGGACACTGCAGCCAAACACTGTTGTCATCAGAAGTCTATCTACAGACGGCGAGAGTGCATGTGCGACCACCCCCGTCATCCCGTCGGCTCTTGAGTAAATGTCCCTTTGATAATCCCATGATGTGTCTAAGATGACAGCGTATGTAACTGCTTGTGTTTGCAGATGGAGTTTGGGATTAAACTTGATGGTGGCTTTTGAGCCCCGGAGCCAATAAAAGACAGCCTGCAGAGAGAAAAGACAGTGAGAAAGAGAGAGACAGAGCCCAGCGCGTCAGCGTGAAAGGAAGAGAGAGAAAGGGGTGCATTACAGTGAACGAGATGGAGGCAGGCATGTTTTTTTTCTTTCCCCTTTCCAGTTCCCTGTGCTCCAGGAGGCGGGCGGCAGACAGAAAGCTGTTGTAATTCATGCCGTGCTGTGAGTTTGTGTGATGAAAGCAGTAGAGCGCTGCCTGGGAGATTGCTTTGTTGCACTCCTCCAAGCAGATTTGAAACTGTCTGGGACTGCTTTAGATGAGAGTTGGATTATAGAGTGACCTGCGATGTCTGTGTCACTCGGCTGTGTGCAGGGTGCATTATACTGTTCTAACCAGGTGTTGGAGGCCCAAATCTGCACTTTTCCAGCGATACCAACTGTAAGCAGTGCCTGCGATATGAAGCCAGGGCTCTCTGAGAGTTGGATGGGGGAAAAATGGAAATAATATTATACTCTTGTTGTTTCTTTTTAAAAGCAGTTGCTTATTGGATCATTGATTCTGACATGTCAAAATGGAAAACCCTGAAAACCCCAGTGGTCGACCAATGTGTTTTTAATGACAAGCACTTATTTCTGTATAACACTGATATTTCACAATATTTATATCCACAGTTCTATAAAATTATTTGAAAATAATTTTTATAAAATTATATGCATGAATAAAATGTATTTAAACATTATGTAATTAACATTTGCAAGCCATAACTGTTCAAAAAAAACTACATTTTCTACTCGCAGTTATCAGATAAATTTCAGCCATTTCAGATGAATCAGCATGGCAGATCTATCAGTCTCTATTCATTAGTCCAAATTTCTCACACCTGCTTGTTTTTGTTTGTTGTTTGTTTAGGCTTAAAGATGCAGTGGACCCCAGAGCATGTGCAGTGGGCCGAGCAACATTTCGACATCTCATCCACAACACGTTCTCCTGCACATAAAGCAGAGGCATACCGTGGACACCTGCAGAGGACCTACCAGTATGCCTGGGCCAATGATGATATATCAGCACTGACGGCCTCCAACCTTCTGAAGAAATATGCAGAGAAGTATTCTGGTATCCTGGAGGGTCCCAGTGAGAGGGCACTCCTGTGCTCGTACTCCGAGAGTGCCCCAGGACTCTTAAATGGACGCAAGTCAGAGAGTGAAGCATGGCAGGAGGGGATCTACCCAATGAGCTGTGCTGCAGATGTGGTTTCTGTAAGTAAGACTGGCATGACACCCGCCCTGCCTCCTCCAGATGTGACGGCAAGTGTTGGCAGCTCCTCTGGGGTGGCAAGTAACTTGAGTGAGCCCAGCTACTCCAGTAGTAACTGCGGGAATCATGTGTCTACTGTACTGCACTCGGGGATCTCCTCTCAGGAATTCGCGAGCAGTTACAATGGCTCGTACTTGCATTCCACTTACAGCGGTGGGCAAAGCACACCAGCTCTCCCGTCCCCACATCCTTCACCTTTGCACAGCGCTGGGCTCCTTCAGCCTCCACCCCCGCCACCTCCTACCCTAGTGCCCAGCTATAATGCAAGTTCCCCCAATCTCTCCAGTTACAATTACCCTCCAGCAGGTTATCCCCCACAGACTGCTGTTGCCCCAGGCTACAGCCCAGGAGGAGCACCCCCTCCCTCAGCTTACTTGCCCTCAGGCATTGCTGCCCCCACTCCCCTACCCCCTTCCACCCTTCCCGGTTACTCCTACCAGTCCCACCACCATGCACCAATTGCACCAACACCTTTGAATGGCAGCTCGGCCAACACACTGAAAAGAAAAGCATTTTACATGACGGGTCAGGGAGAAATGGACTCCAGTTATGGAAATTTCAACTACAACCAGCAGCATTCTGCTCAAAGCCCCATGTACAGAATGCCAGACAACAGTCTTGTTGACTCAACCAGAGGGAATGGATTTGACAGGAATGCTGACACATCATCTTTGGCGTTTAAGCCCACGAAGCAGTCAGTGCCACAGGATCAGCAGCGGAAATTCGGCAGCCAGTCTGGCAGGGCACTAACCCCTCCTTCTTACGGATCCTCCAAAGGTTCCTTGGGATCCCTGCGCTCCGGCCAGTCATTTGGAAAGTTTGGTTCCCCTGACTTGAGTGACCACGGTGATGACAGCAGACAGCATCACCCTCATTCCATTGGTACGGCCACTTCATCCAGCCCCCCCGCTGAGGAGCAGTTAAAAAATAGCGATGCTAGTTTGGTAGAGATAGTCACCACTGAGATTCTGCAGCAGGTACCCCCTGTTGACTGGAGTGACATTGCTGGACTGGAGATGGCAAAAGCTACCATCAAGGATGAAGTCCTGTGGCCTATTCTGAGGCCAGACATGTTCAGCAGTATGGCCACATTACCTCGCAGCATCCTTCTCTTTGGACCTCAGGGCACAGGCAGAACTCTGCTCGGCCGGTGTATGGCCAGTCAGCTTGGCGCAGCTTTCCTCATCCTTAGTGGCTCTGCTCTGGTCACAAAATGGCTTGGAGAGGGCGAGAAGATCGTCCAGGCCTCATTCCTTGTTGCTCGTTGTCGGCAGCCTTCTGTGGTTTTTATCAGTGATATAGATCTGCTGTTGTCTGCCCAGTTGAATGAAGAAAGTCCAGTGAACCGAATCAAGAGTAAACTCCTCCTCCAGCTCGATGGAGTTCTGAGCTCACCAGAGGAACATGTTCTAGTAGTATGTTCTACCAGCAAACCTGAAGAGATTGATGAGTCTCTACGAAGGTACTTTGTAAAACGGTTGCTTGTCCCCTTACCGGATGCCGCCGCACGGCACCAGATATATAGCCAGCTGCTCTCACAGCACAACTACTGCCTCAGTGACAAAGAGGTTGCATTGCTTGTTCAGCGGACAGACGGCTTCTCCGGGTTGGATGTGGTCCGACTTTGCCAGGAGGCCATGGTTGGTCCTCTCCACGGCATGTCCAGCACAGACCTTTCAAGAATGATGCCAGGTCAGATGAGACCAGTGTCATACCAAGACTTTGAGAATGTGTTTTGCAAAATCCAGCCCAGCATATCACAAAAAGAACTTGATACATACACTGAATGGAATAAGATGTTTGGTTGTAGTCAGTAAAGAGTGAGGGTGTAATGAAATCTTAGGGGTGACCTCCTTTGCTCTAAGAGGGGATTACAATTCAGCATTCTTTGCGTGACACATGCAATTAAATAGTGTGGTTATTACAAATGTAGACCCCTAAAGAAGAACCTGAAGGACTGTCAGATACAGTTGAATGATGCATGGCTGTACTTAAGTCAAGGTCTGGCCCTTTGCACATAATCCAGACAGAGAAATACTGTTTTCTGGGCTCAATACTGCAGACACAGAGCTCCACTTACCGAGGAACTCTGTAAGTCAGGACCAACTTCTTTGTGTGTAAATATCATTCTGCTGTTTTTGAGATTTTGTTGCTATGAAGTGCCTGAAGTGGTGCTTTATTGATTTGTATTTGTATTTGTTTGCCTCACCATCTACATTGGTGGCATGTGCTAATATAGAGAGCTTTAACATGAAACTAAATCAGACATGTTCTGCTTTTCATTCATTTCCTTGTTTTTGACACAAAATAACAACAGTATTCCTCAATCAAGTCTTACCTGTAGACCCCAGGAAGGGCAGGATAAGGTCCATGATGTACTTTGAATCCGGATCCTAATTTATGAAATTCACTTGTTTGATTTTCTTCAAAACCTCAGGAAAGTGATTGTGATTTGTACAGTACCTCAAAAGGATTATGAGATAGCACTACATACTGCTGACTACATTGGGTTTGGTTTCTAATTTGCTTCTTCTAAAACTCTAGATTCACCTCGACCATTAAAAACATTAAAGGATATGACTATGAATGTAACCAGAACATTCCTGGGTTGTTTGGAAGAAAGATTTGGGGAGTTCCTTTTTTATTCTTATTGTTCCTTCTAAATTATGTTTAAATTCCTTTGTGGACATTGCTTTAAGTTTCTAAAGCAGAATTGTGTGCCAGTATTGACAACAGCACCTGTTCCTCCCTGCATAGCACAGTTCAGACTCTACAACGAACACTCGAGTCGGAGATGGACACTATCTGTTGTGTAGATTAGATTTGTCCAAAACGAGGTCAGTGCCAGAGTATGCAGTGGACTTCAAAATTTGCGTGTTTGCAGAATAGAGTTGGGGTAAATCACAACTTTACAAAGAGGCTACAAGATTCTTAAAGTGGAAATATTTTCACATTCTTCATAACACATTTACGTATGGTTCGTTTTTGTTTCGAACTCTGTCCTGCTGCTGTGTGGTGTTGGTGTAAATATATCTGAAGGATCACTTGTACCCTGCATTCTGTTCTACCTCAGTTATTTTCTCTGCAACTAGAACAGAAAGATGAGAGCTTGGTGTCTTCAACCTCTTTAGGTTTGCTCTGCTCTGAAGCCTCCATAAAGAACAAGCTGCCTTTTTTCCAAAAAAAGAAAGAAACAACAAACTTTTGTCTCAAACTACCTGTGCAATTCTTCTGCTTTGAGTACCCAGATGACGGTAAACACCCCTTTGTGTTAACACACACATTATTGATGGGGTCTCTTTGGGGCCACTTACTGGGGCCATGTTCCCTATAGCCAGAAATGTACTCTACGCAAGTATGCAAGTGCTTATAGCAACGCATGTTAGAAGAACGCTAGTGTTGTTGCTTTCCAAAATGCATCAGACTGCAATTCAGAACGTAAGGCATTGCTATACACTTTTTCTTCATTCATGCTGCATCCCAGTTTGCATACTATCTGTCCTAAATAGTGTTCGAAATTAGAATTACTGTGTCCAAAATCGTAGTATGTTGAAATGAGTATTCCAAAGGTACCCATATGATTCCATGCACACTTTAATGGTTAATATTGCCCACAACTCAACACATGAATTATAATTACAAACACAAGTAAAAAGTGTCTATGTTAAGTATAGAAAGTTTGAGTGATTTATTAATCAGTATCTAATCTATGTATATATGAGCTCTTGATTGTTAATTTTTCGAAATTGAGATTGAAGCTGTATAAATGATATTTCCATTGATGTATGGTTTGTTAGGATAAGACAATATTTGTCCCAGATTCAACTATTTGAAAATCTGGAATCTGATATTACAAAAAAAAAAAAAAAATCTAAATACTGAGAAAATCACCTTTGAATTTGTTAAAATTAAGCTTTGATATATTTACAGTAGAAAATTGACAAAATATCTTAACCCTAAAAATTACTTAATTAAAAATATCCTAATGATTTTTTGCATAAAACTAAAATTTATAATTTTGACCCATACAAAAATGTTTTTTTTGGGGGGGCTATTGCTAAAAATATACCCCTGGACTTAAGACTGGCTTTGTGGTCCAAGGTCACATATACATATAATGTTATTCACATTATTACATAACATTGTGAACTTTTGTAAAGCGTTTGGTCATTAACTTGCATCATTATGCAAACAGACTGGCAGATCAACATGCTGCTTAATTTATCTCCAATATGGTAGGAAATTAATTTAATTGCAGTGTGGAGAATGTTAACTGTAATCAGATGATTGACAGGGCAGGTTAAATGGTGATAGGATACACATAACCAAGCAAAGTGGTCTGTTAAAGACGCAATTATGATGTTTTATGTCCCAAAGAGTACATACTTTTATGGTTTAGTATAAGGCGGCAAATTAAGATGCAGCATCAAAACAAATACTGTAACAGTTTAATTTGATAATATTGCTGAGCAAGTTAGTCAAACTCTTTATATTTTTATGTTTGTACACCCAGTTTCCTGGTGTAGACATTTAAAGGAAACTATCGCCCCTTTGAGTATGGAGGCATGTTACTTCCACAATATTGCAAGTACGTACAACATGCTCTTGCAGTACTTTAACTAAACTTTTGCATTTGTGTACTTGCATACAGTATGTTTCTAGTTCAAGGTAGCACAGGATGTTGGTAAGCGGAAGAGGAAACACTGTTTGAATGTATTATTTGTTTGTTTCTTGCTACGTTTACTTTCTCTGATCCTTTGAGTCAGCTTTTTTTGTCTAGCACTAGAGTTGGTGAAGCGATGCGTCCCTTTTTCTCATGAGTCAGTTTTTCTCTGCCTTTATATCATGTGTCTCAAATGTTGGAGAGGATCCACACTCAGTTTTTTTTTTTTTTTTGGTCCACTGTAGTGTAATTTGACTCCATTTTAAGGTGCTTATTTAGCAGTCGGAGGCATCATTCATCCAATACATGTGTATATATATGACAGATAGTCTTTTCTGTAGCTGTGAGACACCACTTTCTTCACAATGTTCGTAAAGTGATGCGTACACCCAAAGGACTATGATTTCTAGCCTTGTTTTGTCGTCTAAAGTGGAAACATTATTTTTCTTAAATGGTATTTTCATTCTGCTTTCTTGTTTTTGTTTTGATGTTTTGAAGAAAAGTTACTATTGCGCAATTTGTCAAATGCACTTTTTATGTTTTGTGTTAAACCCTATCCCACTTAATTGTCCTCCCTCAAAACCAAAGCGAACAAAGCTATTTAAGATCAAAAGCTGATCCGTATCTCTGACGATTTGAATTCATCCACACTTTTAGGGAAATGTATATGGGACTTCACATTGATTAACCATGTGGCATCCACAAAGTATAGCTCTCAGTTTTGTTGACAATGATCATACTTTGGATTTCAAAGCCAAATAGCACTGATGAACAAATCCCGCACTGACCCTGAAAAGAAAAATGATCGTTTAGTGTTTCCGCTGGTGTTTGTTTTTTTGTTTTTTTTAGGGCTGGTGCTCTGTTAATGTTTGTGGCCTAAACGCCCTTGAACAAAACAGATTCCTAATTTTATTTTTGAAAGCTCTTTGTAATTGGTTAAATGAATGTTCTTGACAGCATAATATAAATTAAGACAGAAAGTATTTATTCATTTACAAGAACACGAGGCCAGTTATTTTTGTTTCAAAATAATAGCCAATATTATTGCATTTACTTGTTAACATAAGACTAGTTTGATTCAACTAATTTACTTTGTTAAAGCTGTATGCAATCTTTTAACCTCAATGTCATAACAATGCACAGTAAAGCCAATAAATAACAGGAATCATCGTGATATTCAGGCATTCATCCACTAGGAAAGTTTTCCCACTTCAGAAAGGTCAATTTAAACACATTTACAGCTTTGTGCTGCATAATTCAAAGTGCTTTAACAAAAATGCTTTTGAACCCTCCAGCACTCTTGATCAGTTTACTTCCGTTGTAAGTGTTACTGTAACTATGAATTTTGATTTGTTTGTTCTTTTAACTGATGGATTAGTCCAAATTATTTTCAGTGGTAATCAATATTATGCTGTCAATAGAGCTTAACTTGTATTGAACCGGATCATTCCTTTAACTGATGGCAAAGGAAATGTGGGAACATCCAAAAAGTACCATGTTTTAAAGCACATCTCCTGTATGGATATAAATACAAAAAGATCACTTGATTTTGTTAATTTGCTGTATTAATTTGCTTTAGCGCTATTGTTGATGGTTGTTTCCTTCAAGTGGTCACCAGTGTTTGTTTTTCAACCATTTTTCTTTGACCATTTCTACCTCATTGCTACATATTGACATGTAGTACCTATGTTCTGTCTTTTTTTGAATGTCACACATTTGTATAAAATAAATAAAAAAGAAGAAAAACGTATAAAAAACAATAAAAAAAGGCTTGTTCTTTAATTTGAGCAGTCTACCTCAGAAAGACTGTGTCCGTACACTTAGCAGTGGAGTAGCTGCACAAACTGAAAAGACACATTAGGCAGAGACGATGCACACTGACCACATGAACTCGACGATTCGTTATGTCCCCACAATCTGGAATATTGTGAACTGTATAGGTCTTCTCCAAGGTCTCTACATGCAATTTTTTCCTTTCATTTTTCAATTGAAGTAAATCACTTTCCCCCCTTTGTGAACTGTAGTGTGCATGTGGATATGTGTGCACTAATTATGTGTAAGTGTGCATTTTTATATATGAAAATCCTATGTAGGTACATTTCATATCCCATATTTGTACATTAGATACACTTGCACATTTGTGTACTTCGTGTACATTTGTTATTAGTATAACAGTTTAAAACGCACCACATACATGTGTGTGTGTATGTACAATATTGCCATAATTACATTCAACGTAAATGTATTTTCATGTATGCATAGGGACAAAGGACAATAAAAGATCATTCAAATGCTTTTGAAACGTCGTTTTTCATTTTTCTTTCTGTTGCATTCCAGATACACCACAATTTAAGTTCAAATCTCTGTTTTTGCTTTTCTGTGAAATTCTTCTGAAATTAAATTACATGGTAAATGGAAATATGTATTTGAGAGAGACCTATACACTGCACAATATAGCAATTTTTTTTTTTTTGACTTTGTAAGAAAGAAAGAAAGAAAGAGAAAAAGAAAGAAAAAAAATCTAATTATAACGGCACCAGCATAGACATCCAGTAATGACAATTTTTACATTTATATTTGTCTATCAGTTTGTTTGGAAATGCACAATGTCATTCTCATGCATGAATGTGCAAATTTAAAAAGCTAATGGATTTCTTTTCAGGAGCCAGCCAATAAAATCAAATCTATTATGTGTACAAAACTATTAACTCCCTCAGATGGTAGAAAACTAAAAGTTCTTAATCTGCTTATTTTTCCATCCTGTTTTCAACATTCAATACAAATTTTTATATTTATATATGTGCTCATGGTATACATGTGATTTAAAAAAAAAAAAAAAAAAAAAAAAAGATTCTTAAGTTCCTTCAGAAGTCTGTTCGTGCACTATTTGGGACGGAGCCTTTGGAGAAAAAAAATGAATTAATTTATAGTAAAAGACTTGATTTTTTGCGACAAATTGAAACTTGAAAATCATCCCAACGTTCAACTGTGCAATGTTGCTAACCATAAGCAATTTTTACTACTCAGTCAAGGCTGCGCACTTTTGCGTTAAACAAAACTGAAGCTTTTAAAGCACAGTACCTGGAGTTTAAGCATGCACGCCTTAAAACGAGTCGTCCCGATGCTACCCAGTAATTACGCTTCTGAAAGATGACCATTAGCATCTGTTTCCAAAACCATTTGCTGCATTTCTTAAATACAGTTTCCATTGTTTGTGATATTTCATTATTCATCATTTCGAATAAGACATTCCATTAATGCCCTGGATATTTTTTTTTTTTTTTTTTTTGATGGCATAATTATGTAGTTGGATGGTCTATGCGTGGGAAGTTGCAGTACAATTAACATTGGGAAGTTGGTGCATTTGGTGCCCATGGCTGTTTCATTTGTAGAGAGCTGTGTGTCATTTCCACGGCTGTACATGTTAAAATACTCTCTCTTAATGGATGCAATTCAACAGGGCCCTCCACACAAACACAGGGAATGCGCTCGCAACGAGGGGACGAGAAGTATTTTTTATTGAGGTGATCATATTTGTAATTTATGTCTTAAATACAGAGGGAAGGTGAACGTCACATTGAGTTTGTGTTTATGGCCTCTTCGTGGGAAGATAAATTAATCGGACACTAATGAGAGAATCATTGTAATTTCTTTCTCTTTTGACTGTACATTTCCATTTTATTTCAAATACCTGGAAGGTTGCCTCAGTGTTCATTAAAATGCAATTAATTCTGCAACTCTGCTGTTGAGAGCATGGTGTCTGCAAGTCTGCTTTACTTCAATTCAGGTCACAGCGTGGCAGCCAATACCGGCTAGTGTTGCTGAGTCATGCATCGACTGATGTTGGCTTCTAATCAGGAGGCTTTAGCATCATCAGATGTCTCTGGTCACTTTTTATTTCCTTAAGCTCGTCCTTAATGTCACACCTCAGGTATCACACATTAAATTGCTCAGCACTGTATGCATTATTTTAGTGCTTTATATTTTATTTATTCATATGATTAGGCTAATGAACATTTCCAATAGAAATTAGTCCATACATACAAGGCATCACAGGTGAACAGGGTAAAACTTTTTTTTTTTGTTATTACATTTTTCTTCAATTAAATATGCATAATTTTCCAGAGCAGAAATTTACAGCCAATTTAAAAATTATTGCTTCTTTTTGTAATCAGACTAATTTAATTTTTTTTTTTTTTTTTAAAGCTCTGCATAATTTTTGTTGTGGTAAGTAGCCTGTAAGATTACATGATTTTACATTACTTTTCGTCTTTTGAAATGAATACTGTTTTTTGTTGTTGTTCTAAATAGCATATTGTCATACTACTACTATTACTGCCATACTGTATACTGTGCATAATATGCAAATTCTATATGCATAAAATACCTAATACATTTGCTAAAATGTGTACTCTGCATAACAGAATATACTGCTACATACCTATTTTTTTATATACATACATACGTTCATGTCCAGTCTGACAATGACAACTGTGATTTCTTTTCTCTTTCTTTACTCATTTAAAGGGTAACTAAACCCCTGGTCAGAGCCTGACTCCACCCACTGGCAATATTTGAAAAATGCCGAAAAGTGGGCAGAGCACAGCGGAGATAGAGGGGATGAACCGAGGGCGGGGCTGAGAGCTGACTCTGACAGCTGCTGCCAGAGTCGCTAAAATGGAGAGTTGGGGGTACGACTGTAGTGACGCAAGTAGCTTTGCAACGGAGTGTTCATTTGAAGTAGAGGACTTTTCTCCCCCACCTTCAACTGAAAGTGGATGATGGCGAGGTGTCTGTGGCCTGAGCCATATCAATTCGAGCCGCTGGCTCAAACTGCGGTCTTAACTCCCGCACCGCGTCGCTTTTCAGCGCGAGCTGTGTGGAGAAGCCCATTTCCACCTCCATTGCGTTGGAGAAGCAATCCCGCGTAAAATAAAGTTTGCACACTCCAGCTCTAGGCGGGAAGTCACGATCTTCCAGGCCAAGTGCATGCAAGCACTGGTGCCTAATTTTAAAGTCTGCTGGTAAACTATGCAGTCCAGCAGTGCTGTCGCAACCAGAAACACCACACATACGTACCATCCTGACCACTGTACTAAATACAGATAAATCTATGCCAACTTTGAAGCTATCCTTACTGATGCAATACTATGCTACTAACTATGCTTCTAACAATACTAACATTATACTAACAACTATGCTAATTAACTACATAGGCTACTCGAAATAATCTAAATAACTATATAAATGCTATGCTAAATAGATGCTATAATAGTCTATCCTGATCTTTTTCAATACTCGCAATTCCAACTTCTGACTCACTACTACAGTAATTTTGACGTAACAAGATGGTTTTATACTGCCAAGGGCGTGGTAGCTCGTACCAAGGGGCGTGGTGAGCTGGAAACTGCTTACGTCACCGGCTACCGCTTACGTCACTTGCCACCACAACATCCAATAGGAAAAATCAACTGCAGTAGCCACCGTTCAACCTGAAGAGGGCAGCACTCACACGTTTTTACACCATATATTGTAGAATTAAAACACTTTATACTCAAATGTCAAAAAAGTTACTCGAATCAATGAGCAGCACTAATAAAGCCCCATTCTTAGAGATCATTAACAAAAAAAAAAGTTGGTTTAGGGTAGGGCTGGGCGATATATAGAATATTAGCGATAATATCGGAATAATTTTGACGACGATGTAAAATTAGAATATATCGGGAATATCGAATAGGCTATTTCAAATTCAAGCATACTTTCCCAAAAGAACGCGCCAAATGTCCAAAAAAGGAACCTGTAACTGCTGACTGCTCTACGCCCCTCTACTACGAGAGCTTTAATGATAGCGGTTGCCAGATAACAAGAGTTTAAATCTCCGAATCAGAGCTCCACTGTTACAAGGATACATTTTCTGCCCGGTGTTTGCTTATTTTAAGCAATCTGGCAACCATGCGCACGTGCTCACTCCTCATTGCGGAAGAGCCGCCGACGATAATCTGAAAACACTAACAAGCTGGAATTGAGCGATCTAATGAAAGCGTCGTTCAGCCGGTCTGTGTTCTGTCGTGAGATCTCAACTGGATGTCAAAATAAATACACTTACTCGACCGCTGATGTTTGAATAGAGAAACATAGGCTATGGCCATTTGGAATTACTATTGGGGAATTTCACTGATATGTTTACCAGTTTCCATAATATAGACAGAGAGAATGCAAAAGTCTTTGGTATTCATTTATATATATTTATATATAAGAAATAGCTATGTGCTTCAGCAACTAGCTCCCCATCTAAGAGGGTTTTTAGTGTCAGTAGGAACATAGTTTCATGCCACAGAGCTTCTCTTAAAACCACAGACAGTTGACAGACTTAGCTTAAAAACTTGTTAAAAAAATTAAAATAAAACACTTATCCCAGTTGCATAGTTTAAATTGTGAATTGCATGCACTAAAAAGTTGACAGAATGCACTTTCTGTAACTGTTACTTAATTTGCACTGCTTCAGTTACATATAGGCCTACATGTATTTATTTAATAAAAAATTGTAAGTGATCTCTTGGTCTAGGTTTTTTTAACTGCTTAAATTAGCTGTTTAATCTAAATAGTTTTTTTTTAATGGGCAAAAGAAAATCATGTTTTATTTTTTATTATTTAAATGCAAATGCAAACATATCGAGATATATATCGAATATCGTAAAAATTTTGACAATATGGAGATATCATTTTTTTTTTTGTATATCGCCCAGCCCTAGTTTAGGGTTTAGTTACTCTTCAATCAGAGTACAAGAGTTAAACTAACTGCATGTAGTTTTGTGATTTTGGAGCCCCCTACAGTTGGATTGAATATATCACTTTCGTAATTACAGTGGAACTTATGAATGAAGTCATGGATAATTTTGCAGCAGGTAAGATTCAGTTTCATGGCACATATCATTTGTTTCTCGCCACCTTATTTTTTCAGTAAGAGCTGGCTTGGCCATTTGTAGAGGCCATGCAATGAGAATGTTTTTAAACTGATATTTTGAGGTGAAAAAGTACATATTTGATTTGATATATATATATATATATATATATATATATATATATATATATATATATATATACACACACACACACATTAGAGCACAACTTTAATACAACCGTCCTTGATCCAAAGTTCTTTACAAATAAAGTATCAGATAAGAAGCAACAGAGATCAAAATTAAAAGAAACATGATAGATTGATACACACACTGCCCAATGTTCATTAGGTAATAAGATAATTTCAATTTTCCAGCATTATTAGAACACAATGATTTTTATACAATACAGCATGCTTTAAATCCATGAAGCACTGGCAGCCTGTACAGTCAGACTCCAGGCCTCAGTTTGCTGTCATCAGTTTTAGTATGATCAATGAGATATTCACTTTCCTTTGTTTCTCAGTTTCAAACAAACAGAGCCGGATATGAAACTCTTCCTTCCTCATATTGATCGTCTGGTGTGTGTTTTTCTGCAAGTGAGCCTGTAGAATATAATGTGCATATATGTATGTGTGCACTTAATATTCTGCCTTATTATATATATAAAATAAATAATAAATGACAAGAAAACAGGAAGTTTTTGAGCATAATTTTCCTTCTGTTATTAGGGTCTAGTTTGTAAAGGTCCACTAGAATCTGAAGTTATGTAAAATTACACAATTATTAGGGCCTGTTTTGTGAATATCAATATCAGCTTCCAGATTAGAAAGATTAATGTATAAAGTCTCTGAACTTTTACACACACATACACACAAACAGTGGTAAGAAAACATTCTTCATTAGCATTCTGATGAAAATAAGTGTGAAAGTCTGTAGACTTTATTCCTGGGCAAAACAAATGACAAAACACACATAAAAACATAAGAAATAAGTGGTGATAAGAAAATAGGAAAAACAAAGTTGTGTAAAATAAATTAAACCCAGTTACTAGAGGCTATTCTGTAAATTACTGGAAATCCACTTATACTAACATCTTCATTTTGATGAAAGTGAAACAGAAAAAGTCTGTATATATTTTGGACAGAACCAAGTGACCAAATACACACACATTTGAAAAATAAATAAAATAAAAAAAAGTTTATAAAAAAATTATTAAAAAGGTGATTAAAAAAGGATAAATAAAATAAAGTTGTGTAAAACAGGTTACACTCCAGTTATTAAGACCTTTTTTGTAAATATCAAACATCCACTACTAATATCAATGTCTTCATTAGCATTCAAATGAAGCAGAAAGTCTGTAGACTTTATTTCTGGACACAACCAGTTAGTGACTATATACTATACCATACTATACTATACTATACTATACTATACTATACTATACTATACTATACTATTCTACACTACACCACACCCTACTATACTATACTATACTATACTATTCTACAATATACTATACTATAATATATTATACTATAAAATACTACCTTACTATACTATTCTACAATATACTATATTATACTATATTATATTATAAAATACTATGCCTTACTATACTATTCTACAATATAGTATAATATACTATACCGTACTATACTATACTATACTAACCCTAACCCTATCATGTAAAACAAATTACACTCCAGTTATTAGGGCCTGTTTTGTAAATATCAAAGGTCCACTTGTCCTAGTTGTTAGCTTCCTCATTAGCATTCTGATGAGCATGGAGTGCAAAGTTTGTAGATACTGGAAAAAACAATAACTGATGAAACAAATATTCACAAATAACAAATACAGTAAGTAGTAATAGGAAAAATAAGTTAAATAAGTGTAACGCAAAGTGTAAAGCAAACTAGACTTCAGTTATTAGGATTTAAATGTAATTATCAAAGATCCACTCAAGCTAGCATCCTCATTAGCATTCTGATGAAAGTGAAGTGGAAAGTCTGAATAAACTCACAGTATAAATAAATAAAAAATGCTACATAAAACAAATTAGATTCCAGTTGTTAGGACCTATTTTATAAATATCAAAGATTCACTATAGCGTCCTCATTAGCATTCTGATGAAGACTGTAGATATTACTGGATAAAACCAACGAACCAACACACACACACACACACACACACACACACACACAAATAAAAAATAAGTGGAGAAAAAAAGGGAAAATAAAGACTTCAGTTATTAGGACCTAAATTTGGTAAATTTTCATTAGCATTAGTGTCTTCATTACCATTGTGATGTAAGTAGAAACTCTGTAGAGATTTCTTGACAAAACCAACACACACATAAAAAAAATCTATATCTTTATTTATTTTTTATTTTTTTAAATGTTGACTGAAAAATAAACAGGAAAATAAAGTTGTTAGGACCTAATTGTACTAGTAAATAGCCTATCAGAGCACCACTAGCGCTAGCGTCATCATTAGCATTCTGATGAAAGTGAAGTGGAAAGTCTGTGAACTATATTCTCTTTTATTTCTGGCCAAAACCAATTGAGCCAAAAAAAAGGAAGAAGAAATAAAATACAAACGGTGATAAGAAAGAAGGGCAAAACTAAAGTTGTGTGAAAGACATTACACTCCAGTTATTAGGGCCTATTTTGTAAATATCAAAGATCCACTTGTCCTAGCGTTAGCTTCCTCATTAGCATTCTGATGAAAGTGGAGTGGAAAGTCTGTGAACTCGGGGGTTATCTGACGCCACAGTGCTCGCGCCGCGCGTCTCGCTCTGTCTCCCGCGCACACGCGCCGCTCAAGAGGATGAGGCGCAGACCTCTCTCAAATCACTTCCTTCATAACAATTAAAATATGCAAAGTGATAATTTTCTTTAAGTAGCCTTAAATGTGCAATCGATTTAAATGTGAGGGAAATTGCCTAAAGCTCCGAGCGAGGAGGGGGGAGAAAAAGAATAAATTATGCAAATCGCAGAAAGGACTCTTGAAAGCCTAATTTTTCTGTAATAAGCATACGGTTTCATTTAATTTTTTTGCCTCTTATTAAAAGTGACAGTTCTTTTGCACCGTCTGATGGCTACTTCTGACACAAGCCGGCGGAAATGACCGGCCAACTAAACGCTAAGCGTTTTCTCTGGCTTTTAGATGATGGTTACATTCACAAAGTAATTATGCGCCGGAGAGTCCAGAAATAAGCTTTAATTACATAGTAATCGCCTCTGATGGACACTGGGAAGTGTGAGAGCTGCCAGACTGCAATCCATCAATGCCAAACCCCTGGCCACTTTTAATTCTCCTTCATTTGCATCATAACCTCCGCACCAAGTTGCACAAATGCTGTTAAATGTTAATAGGACCTGTCTCTCTACTCAGAATGAATGCTTAAGCCGTTTTCATCTTTCTCTTTCTCTCTCCCCCCACGACCCTCTTTTCTTCCACTATCTCTCTCTCACCCTCCGCGCACGTCTACGCGCTCCGTCTCCTGCGTGCCGTCAGGAATGCGCGTGTTAGTCCGAGTCCGAGACAGCGCGTGGTCACTGCTGCACTAATTGGGAGCACTATGCTAAGTTTTATCTTCTCATTTCTAACAAGCCATACACAAAATCCCTGACGCCTCTCTCTCTCTCTCTCTCTCTCTCTCTCTCTCTCTCTTTGTGTGTGTGTGCCGGGAAAAAAGTGAAGGATTTGTTAATGGTTTGTGTGTATGAAGTGTGTAAGTGCATGATATAAAAAAGAAGAGCATGCTTTTCATGTGTACTTTGCCTTACCGCATCTGAGTACTACTGCAATTACTTGATAAAATCTGACAATGTGCCCGTAATCGTTCTCTTGCTCTCCAACACGTTTGCAAACACGCGCATGTGTTTTTCTATCACTTGCCAGTTTTATTTAGCTAATTCAGAAAAATGTCATAAGGTTTATGCTTCATATTATTAGCACAGCATGTGGATAAAACTACACATAAAATTGTACAGAATTGTAAAACTGGAAGAAGGATAAATATTGGGTGAAAGTCAACCTGTCAAGAAAATGTCCACATTTCACATCAAGAACTGAGGAAAAGTGTGTGTGTGTGTGTGTGTGTGTGTGTTAGGACTTTAGGACCAAACTGTGTTAAATAGTGTGAATACATTTATGAATTGTAATGTGTTATATATCGCTTCTGTTACATTATCTATCTATCTATCTATCTATCTATCTATCTATCTATCTATCTATCTATCTATCTATCTATATATTTATATATATATATATATATATATATCTTTGCATTATGACAATGCAATACAATGTGAAGTTATATATTACATTTTTTTAATTGCAAATATCTGATAGTAGTATTTGCTGTAGTAGTATATATGTATACTGTATGTAGTAGGTATATAATACCTTTATGCTGATTTTACAAAATGTTTTACAGTTTCTTACTGTAATTACAGTACAATATTGTATTACAGTAATAAAAATCAAGACTAATAATGAAAATTACAAAAATAATACAAATGATGCCATTCTTATTAGAAAGATAATGCCATTATTCAAAATATCTCAACACATTATGAATTTATTTAAAAATGAATGGTTTAATTAATTTATTTAAATACAGTACGATTTAAATAAAACATTTTTATTTCCTCTTTTTTGCATTAAGACATTATTAGGCTATTAAATTAAGAAAATTATATCTGTTTATTAGGACTAAGCTTTGGGAAGGTTGGAAATCTGAGAAGTGACTGCTTGCATTCTTGATTGATTGTTTTGACCTGTAAATGTTCTCCAGAGATTTTGTAATAATCACCTAAATGCATTTATTTCAAGTTAGGAGATATTTAAATCTGCTGTTTATATATATATATGTATATATGTGTGTGTGTGTGTGTGTGTGTGTATGGTTAGTCACTCATAAAGAAAGAGAGAAACAACGAAAGTGTCTGTGGACTGCCAAGAGAAGCAGACTACACTCTCACACTTGTGCATTTCTAAACGCATTTAAAGAGCTTCCAAAAAATCGATATGGAATAGTTGCTCGGTCCAAACAGGGATGTGAGACCACAGAGGCTGCTGTGTAGCTGCAGGCAGGACTGACTGTGTGAGTAAAGGCGTAAGTGCATGCAGAACATGAGAGATCCATGTTTGTTTGTGTGTGTGTGTGTGTGTGTGTGTTTGCAGAGAGAGAGCGAGAGCAGGTGGCTGTGGCCTCCAGTCAAACCACCAAACTGCCCACCTCCAATTAGCACTTGACTTTGCTGCATAGAGTTAAAAACGCAAAACCTTCACTCCTCCATCACGGAAGAGAAGAGGTGTCTGGTTAAGGGTCGAAAGGTCAACCTGCTGAATTTTGCGAGAGCTGAGATGGCAGCGGTTGCGATGTGTATAAATGTGTTTCACGTCAACCTCGCTTAGCCTTGCCGATCGGCCAGAATCCCTGCTGGTTGTATTCAGGGGAGGAGTTTAAAATAGAGATAATTTCTGCTTCCTGAGTCTACAGGAACAGCATGTTGTACCCGAGTTGACTTGGTGCCAGTATTATTTTATCACTGAGGTACTATTGTAGATTTTATTTATATATTTATATGTTTTATTTCCATTTCCTTTTAATTTTAGTTAAAGTTTTGGTTATTTTGTTATGGTTTATTTTTGTCATTTTTTAAAATACAGTTTTATTAATTTAGTTTGTTATTTTAGAACATGAAATAAAACTAAATGACAATAAGGAATGTTACCTAGCTGAAGTAAAATGTGTTTTAGGGTTTTTTATTTATTATTTACACTTTATTTAATTTATTTCATAAAATGAAAATGTTTTTGTTTTTGTTTTATGGTTTTAGTTTAAGTTAACAACTATATATGGAAGAAATATAATAAAATTATCTCACAATTCAGACTTTGTTCTCAGAATTTATAGAATTTGTGAGATATATAATTATTTTCTTGATATTGCAATAATAACTATTATTTTTTTGCTTCTGCCATGGAATAAACTGTTTTTAAAAAAGGTAATTGCATATTTGTTTCTCACAATTAAAACTTTTTTTCTTTTAATTGCAAAGAAATGCTGTGAAATAAAAAAATATATCAAAATTGTGATATAAGTAAACTCATAAGAGCAAAATAAAATACAAAAGTGAGATAAAAAGAACATATTTACTTGCTATTGTGAAGCAATTTTGTGAGAAAAAAAAAATCTAAATTGTGAGATAAAAAGTCACAATTACTATTTGTATTGTTTTATTCTGGCGGAAACTGGCTTAATAACCCTACTTTCTACTTTGATACTGGGGGAGGGACATTCTCGTTCAACACAGCATTTGATTGGACAAATATCTGAGCAGTGCAGGAGGAATCATAAGAATTTTTGGTTTGTTTTCTGGAAAGAACTGTATGAATTTTAAATGTATTTAAAAAATCTTGTGAACACTAGCATATAGATGAGCTTAAATGGCTTAATGATGGATTTGTTTCTTACAAACACACAGCTTTTCTCTTCACAAAATGTTAAATGATGGACTGGAGTGTTTTTATCAGCTGTTTGGACTCTCATTCTGATGGCACCCATACACTGCAGGGCATCCATTGGTGAGCAAGTGATTCTCCAAATCTGTACCCATGAAGAAACAAACTCACCTATATCTTGGAGATAGATTTTGGAATATATTTTCAACTGATTCTCACTCATTTTACCCCCAAAACGAAAACGGATCGTCCCCATCTCAGACCAATAAGAGCCCAGCAATGATATCCATCCAAACGCCAATGGCTTGAGGTCAGCTTCCTCCCCCTGTCATTTCACATATATATTTATACAAGGACAACCCCCACCGCATAAAATGGAACATACCATATAATCATACCATCATCCCTCATTGGCTTCACATTTTCACAAAGTGGCCAAAGTGTCATGTAGTTCTCCTTTAGCGTGTTGAGAACGGCAGCTCTGGAAGAACTTAATGATCTGCTGATAACAGCTGATACCTGTTCCTCTGCCATAGCGCAATAAATATCCTCATTAATGTCAAGAAACCAAAGAGTGGCCCATTATTTAAAAGTTATGGCTTAATAAAGCCGTTTATTCTTGATCTGTAGAGTGACACAATTTTCTTTTCTAATTCAGTGGCAATTATCCATATATATATATATATATATATATATATATATATATATAACTTGAATATCCAAGTAACATTTTAATTACAACAACAAATGAAGTTGTTATCCGGCTCAAACTCTGATAGCAACGATTTTTATTAATATCTTAATTACAATTTGGAAATCCCTAATTGACTACTTAGCACTTCTATTAATTCTAGGTCATTTCAAATATAGAAATTTGTGTAAGAGAGCAAACAAATCTCTAGTTATTGTTTTCCCGCTGTTTAATTATTAATAATTATTCCCTTCTTTTTCTATAAAGCAAGATAGTGAGGTTCCAGAAGACACAATTCGATTCATTTTCCTCACAGTTGACTTGATTTTAGAGATAAAATATAATCCTTTCAAACAAGACCGACTGTGACCATGATTTTAAGTTACGTTTATGCATTTGATCCGGCAGTCGCTTTTATTCAATGTAACTTACAGTGCAATCAAGGTATATATTATACATGACCTTGGTGCTGTAAGCGCATGAATGTTAAGTGATGATATTTGCTTAGAAGCCACACGTTATTGTTTTAAATTTGTTTAATTGCAAAATTGAAGAGAAATCCTGCAAACGTGAGAATATAGTAATTGAGTCTCCATACACTCTCAGATTACTCTTAAATATTTGTGTATGTCTAACACAGCTTTAAAAAGCTACAGCTGCCATATTCATCTCTTAGCTCTAATGCATCTTTTCCTGCTAGTCTTAACCAGGAGCAAAGAACAAGAGGAGCTAATAGGGTGCGCTATGCTGGCGTGTCCAATAACCGCACACACACAAACACTCGGCTCACAGGGAAATCATTTGAAACATATAGCATCAGTCTTTCAATTTGATCCCTCTCCCCTCTGCAAACCTCTTCCGTAACATCATTATTGATGGCGGATCGAAATCCTCCTCTGACAGGCCTGTGTTATCTGGGCTCGGGGGACATGCAAATTGATTCCAGATCTGAAGTGGCATTTTTTGAGGGCCTGAACATATTAGGCACTCTGTCATTTCAGGCCCGACTGGAAGAATCACAGGTAAATGTCAGTCTCCAACCC
Organism: Carassius carassius; assembly: GCF_963082965.1. Classification (NCBI taxonomy): domain Eukaryota; kingdom Metazoa; phylum Chordata; class Actinopteri; order Cypriniformes; family Cyprinidae; genus Carassius; species Carassius carassius. The sequence continues at coordinate 32,061,255 of NC_081765.1, forward strand.
CCCCACACCCCCCGCTGAGTGTTTCGCACAACGATCACAACGCAAACAGGCGGGCATCTGTTTGATATGGGAAGCGCCTCTCGTTTTCACACGCTGCTCTGTTTATCACACATGAAAATCAGATATCGCTGCCTCAGATGAGTGATTGACTCATACCAAACCCGAGCTAATACAGTCCCACACACACTTGAAATGACAATTCATGAAGAAAAATATCACATTTGGTCTGCCAATATAGAGTTCTAAAACCTGGGCTGCCTTGCTGTCTATGGCCTACAAAGGCAGCTTCTATTTAAGGGAGCATCCTTACTGAAATTAAACCACATATGTGACTAGTTTTTTAATTTACTTTAGTAGATTTAACAACCCAGAAACTAATTGCATATTAGCACTTCTGGGTCTATCATCCTGAAATCAATTTTTTTGGTTAATTATTGAAATAACATTACATTTTACTGTATGACATAAAATACACCAAGAATACCCAACTCGTGATTTTTTAAGCTTTTATGTGTCTTGAAATTAGGTTGTTGCTAACAAGTGCAAAAATGACAATCCAGAGGTTGTCTGGGATATTAAATTAAACTCATCTATACACTTTCACAGCCTTGTGTATATAATCGCACTCTTGCAAACTAGTTTAACTTAAACTTTCCAGATAGATTTTAATTTGTATGATTTGAATGATTGCGTGAGTTGCATGATTTGACTGTCCAACTTTAGCGTTTTACTTCTGCCTAGTATTATTCTAGTATCATTGATATACTATTCTATTTGTATTCATATTTTTAATTATATTTTTACTTTTTTCTTTTTTATATTTTTTCAGTAATTTTGTTTTTTTTGTTTGTTTTTGTAGTTGAAGTTGTATTTTCTATACATCGTTTTATTACGTTTTCAATTTCAGTTTATTTTCATTCTTCAACTTAAAACATACAAAAATGAGAAATGTCTAAGCAACTAGATGAAATAAAATAAGCTTAAGAGATTTTATATATTTTATTTATTTCAGTTAACGTGTAATTTAATTCAAGTAATAAACATGTTTTATAATGTTTATTTTATTATTTTTACCATAATAACCCTATTTCAAAATTCATAAATGTTGTGTCCATTTGTGAAAATTATCTGGATAAACAAAACATTCAAGAAACATAAACATGTGCTTGTGACAGAACTTATTTTCTGCAATAACCCAAAAGCCAAAGGAGAAAATTATGTTTTCATGTTTTTCTGAAGGCTCAAATAAACCAGGGTGATTCTAACTTACAAATGCATCACTTCAGCACTCTGTAAACTCAAAAAAATAAAGCACCAATTCTGGGTAAAATGTCTAATTGCATTAAAGGATCACTCTGTCCTCAAAGATGTATGCAATGTCAAGGCAAAGTCTATTTGATAAGCTGCTAACCTTTTGTAGTTGCCTTGAGAACGTCTTAAAATAGATCTTGTGTGTCTGCTAGAGCTCTTCAGAGTCTAAATTCACAGCTGTGGCTCAGTGGTAGAGCATTGTGTTAGTAGTGCAAAAGGTTATGGGTTCGATTCCCAGGGAACACATGTTATGTAAAAAATGTTTGCCTTAATGCTCTGTAAGTTGGATTGGATAAAAGCGTCTGCCAAATGCACAAACGTAATGTGAAATGTTTGCCATCAGAAATCACACCTGTACTTAAAAATGCAGCATTAATTTGAGAGCAATATCATCAACATCTTAAGTATAATGTTCAATCAAATAGGTTTTTGGTCTAAAGACACTACATACAGCTCTTGAAATTGTGATGGTTGACATTAAGTTATAACTATTGCAGCGTTTTGGTCTTCAAACATGAAACATGGATGCCAACAATTCAACCCAGTAGCTACACTTAGAATAATGAATAAATCATTGAACCATCATGTCTACAGATCTCAAGACTCTGAAAACTGAACATTAGCTTCATGAAAATGTGTGTATGAGACATGAGAGGCAATGGAAACAAAATTAGGTTTACTGACAAGGAGGAATTAAAATGGAATGAATGAATGACAGGAAGGGAAATCTAAAGAAATAACAAGAAAAAGACTGCTGGAACGGTGAAATGAAGGGGAAGCAGATGGGTGAAAATGAAGGTCAGATTGGATTAGAAGGTTTGTCAAAATGTGATGACATAAGCAATCTGTACACTGTTATTGCACTTTGCTGGAGGTGGAGGGAAACATTTTAAAATTACAGGAAAAAAAAAATGGTAAAGAAAGCACAGGAGCTGCCAGCTCTGCCAGGGATGATCGCCTCAAGTGTTTTCTCTTTATTCTCTCGTCGATTCACTTTCCTCCATCTCTGGCTCACTTGTGCTTGCTCTCTTCCTACTATAAGAAATAAAAAACAAATCACAATTGAGATCTCTTCAATATCTCAGTCGTTTCTCTTTAACCAGGGGTCGCAGGTGATCAGAGGGTCGAGGACAGCAGCACTAAATGCAAAAATCAAAAGAAAGCTAAATGCAAATAAATGACTTCTGCTTCTCCTAAGAAAATGGTCCCATAAAGAAATCTTAAATTCCTTTCCCAAACTCTTTCCTAATATGAGCTCAAACAGTTCTCATCAAATTCAACCTCAAACCGCATGATCTGAGGAGCTATCCAAATTAATGTTGTAGCTCTATCAACTTTTTTTTTCAATGAGGAAGTAAGCTGTTTTCTGTGTATATCTGAGACATCTGGTTCAGAATAATAACAAAGTGCAGTAAAAGGAGTTTTGTGTAGCTAAAAATAGCTGGGAGCAGATGACACCGGAAACCAGAAACAGTAAATTTACAAAACAGGTGGCTAGGCCTTAGTCAGGTTAGCTGCCTTATTGAATTTAACGTGGATGAAAACACTGTGAGGGATCAACTAACATAGATCTCATGAATTAAACAACTTACCACTTTCAAAACTGGAGGTTTTGTCCACTTAAAAATATTATTATTATTATTGTTTTTTTCTGAACTGGGCAACCAGTTGTGAAACAACAGCACAGTTAAGGGCTTTGTACATACTGTATATCCCTCACAGTCTCATTTTTATTCAGAAATTATATATTTCGTTACCTTGATACTGTATGTCAAAGTTTGATTCTATTTTAGGAGAAACACCTGAGACAAAGTTGATACTTCTGCTGAGAACTCCATTAAGTCTCCCAAGTTTTGAGCATCACCCGCTCATTTCTCTTTTTTTCTCTCGTCTCGGCCTCCTACCAGCCCTCACACACACGCATGGATGGATGCCAGAGGAAGAGGAGAGGCATATCTGGATGTAATGTCATTATGAACACTTCCCTTAAAGCTCAATCATAACTGCGTTATGAGCGACACAGCTCTTTATATGACACACAAATGAAGTCGTCCATCTTCCCCTGGATTGAGTCATCAATTTCCCCTGGCGATAAGGCTCGTTTGCGGTACCTAATCATCTGTCTGCTCCATGCTTTCCTGCAGGCTGATCGGAAGGTGCTTTTGAATACTGCTACAACAACCATGACAATCGTAGCCGTCCATTAAGATTGAAAGGCCTCCATTATGGTGCCTGCCTGTGGGGGGAACTTTGTGTGTGAAACACGGGGCCACGTAAATAACTCCACTCGGCTGTGTGTTTATTGATTACAGCCACTTGTGTGCCGAATAAAGGAGGGGATTTATTTTCCTCACTGTCAGGCAGAGCCGCTCAGGAGAGTTTTACTGCTCAAGGTGCGACAGGGATATGGGTGAGATCTCTATATGAGCACACTTGTCCGCTCTTGTATACTCTGTGATAGCAACCCTGCTGGGCCATTGATTTCTTTGATGCTCTGTAATGAAGCAATGCTGAGACATAAATTATGTATTAACCAGCAGACAGGCGATGACCTCTGATTCATTCACAACCTGTTATGTTTATACAGTCATAAAGAAGGCCTGCTATGCTTTCGTTTATACATACCACCATTTCGCTGAACAAGCCACTTCGGGTCACAAATTTTCTGGCCACCATTTAACATGGCCTCTTTTGTAGCAATCAATAAAAATCTGATACTGTATGACAATACAGACATACATAGAATCATATTATAATAAATAACAATTTCCAAAATGTTCATAAGAACAATTTATATGCTACTGTCATGATGCTGAAAAACTTAGTTACCCGTTTGAATCAATCACTGTATTGAATCCATCAGAGCGGCTACTGAATCAATGTTTGACTCACTTACTGCATGCCAATTTATTATTTTCAGTGATGTAGGTTTTGTGTCGGTACCATTATTGACTGTCATTGTTAAAGATAGACATTTACAGTTCTTAGTTTTGTAACAAAGAAATTATAATCTTAAATTACATTTAACATTACCGAATTGTCATGTTTTACTCCATATGCCCAAAAAGACTCATCATGATTTGACCCTAATTCAGCACGGTTCCATTTATTTCTGTAAAGGGAGAACACTTCTCTTTTAAAAGTCTCCCAGCAGCGCAACAAATTAGACTCACTTCTATTTGAGAGAGTGAAGCTTTTCAATGCCTTTGCTCTCAGAACTCCCCAAACCGTAAATCTGCACTGAATCTCCCTGTTTATGGTCAAACCTCCCAAGAGCCCGGTGTCCAGAGCTCTGCTGGGATTCTCTCCGACTGTAAAGTGCTTCCTGAGTAATCATTACTCACAGTTTTGGAGCAGCGCTGGCTGGCAGCATGTTGATATTTTCTCCATCCTTTTCATTAATTGAGTATTGACGGAGATTGGAGAGTCATTTCACCACATTGATTTCTCTTGGTTCTGCGGCCCTGCACTGCTAAACTGGTGGACTAACAGTGAGAGCTTGAGGGATTTAGTTTAAAGTGTATAACTCAACAACATATCATAACCAGCATGTCAGTGTGAGTGCTGAGATAGCTAAAGAAACCAACTTCTACCTCCTCTACAATTTTGACTATAGATGTTTTGCATCTCATCAAATTCTCCTCAAACCGCATAAATACTGTAAAAATAGTACGAGTAGCCTGCTATATCTAACGTGTCCTCAGTCATGTTTTATAATGGCAGGAATTCCTCTTTCTAGTAAGCTGATCGGACCAATTGCAGGTCATTATTTTTGCAATTTAGAGTTGCTTTGCTTTGGGTAATGCTGCAAGCACAGAAAATACACACTTCTGCATTAAAAGCATTGACGCAAATGTAAAAAGTCTAGCTTAAAAAAAGAGAAGAAATAGCAACTGCTAGAAACATCTGCAAAGAACAAAGGTCACTGACAAAAATGTTAGTGCTAGACATTTCAATTGCATGTTAAATGTGCTGCTGTTGCCGATTTATGGCAGTTGCTTCCTTGACATTTTTACAAAGTTTCTTAAAGCTTAGGTCAGATTTCAGTGATATACAGGCTCATGAGCTCAGGGGTTCTGAGAGCACTTTCATGGCCTGTTGTGAACTTAAAGAACATCGTTGATGATAAAAACATTTGTTTCCACTCTATATCCTGTTCACAACTGAAGGAATAAACCAACTCACTCCTGTGTGCTTGGGAAAAATGTGGCATTTCAATCCATAAATGTAAATACGGTGCTGCTCATCTCTGATGATAATGTACCGCTTTTGTGTAGGTTGGTGTTAGCAGAAAGAGAGAAGATCTTTCTGCTAGTGGGTAAAATCTATTGATTGAGAATTCCTACAGCTCCAGAGGGATAAATATTCATTGCAGAATCTGATTGTGAAATGGCGATCAGCATCTGAACTGATCGCTTTCCATGCCTCAACATCAGTGGACGTAATTGCTTGACCACAGCTACCGCGCGAGCTCACCCACCGCTTTAAATTCACACGGGAGGCCTGAAAAAAACCTGAACATGCAAAATCTTGAACGCTTAAAGGAGTACTGTAGTTCAACCAAAAATGGAAATTCTGTCAGTATTCACTCACCCGTATGCTGATTTTCTTTTTCTTCTGTATAATACAAAAGGAGAATTTTTGAAGAATATTCAAGTTTATATTCCACACAGCAAAAGTTTACATTGACCAAGCTCCTAAAATGACAGAAAAATATTATAAAAGTAGTTTGTGCAACACAATAAGTGTTCTGAAGTACACAATGCAATTTTTTTTCATACAGGAACCTATTAAATATAATAAACATGCCGTCATGCACCATTTTGAAAAGTGAACCAATGCAAATGAGAGATCAGTTTTTCAGATTATAGACAAAAATTTCGGTCTGTTCTTCACTCCAACCTAGTTCTAGTAAGGACTTGTAATAGTCAAGTCAAAAAAATGCTATGGTAGTTTTCTTAAATTTTATGTTAATGCAAGCTGTGCATCGTATAAGTAAATATGCACTAATTTGAAGACATTTTCAGAGCAGAAATCTGAAAATGACCTTTAAAAATATGTACTGTAACTGAAATCTACAGTTGCAAGTAGAGTATAATAACATTAGCACTTAAATGTGTATTTTGGATGCTTTCTTTTTACTAGTCTGAAAGAAGACAAGTTATGGAAGCAAAATTTACTAGTATAAAACACACAAAAACAATGGTTTTGCCTGTAGTGTTTAGCCGTAAATGGATAGTTCACCCAAAAATGACATGTCTGTCATCATTTCCTTAACTTCAAGTTGTTCCATACCCGTATGGGTTTCTTTCTTCTGTTGAACACAAAATAAGATATTCTGATGAATACTGGTAACCAAACAGTTGATGGTAGCCATTGACTTCCATAGTATGAAAATAATAGAATGTAAGTCAATGGCTACTGTTAATGGTTTGGTTACCAAATATTTTTGGTTACAAAATATGTTATTTTATGTTTAACAGAAGAAAGAAACTTTATGGTGATTAAATGATGACAGAATTTTCATTTTTGGGTGAACTAACATTGAGACTTGAGATTTAGCTATATTGCATTTATTATTTTATCTAGTAAACACCTAGTGTCTGGAGTAAATGTAATGTCATATTTTTCATTTTTAGGTGAACTACGCCTTTAAAACCTCTCGTATACTCTGTCTTCAGGATATCTTATAACAGATACTAATGAGATTTGTTTCTCCTTGTGAAGATTCAAAGAGAAAGACTCCCCCGATCCATTCCAGGCACATTCAAAGGCAGGGGACTCTTCCCAAACTCCCTCGTCTTCATTATCATTCTCAGGTTATCCGCCGCCAAGAGAATCTGGACCGCAAATGAATTAGTGAGAATTAAGGAGCCTCTGTGGTGTGAACCCTCTCCAAATCTCTGCTAAGATGAAAGGTACACATCTACCGTCTCATGCACCTAAGCTCCGAGGGATCAAGCACCTTCATGAGTCTCCTACTCTTCCCTTGCCCTCTTTCTCTGAAATAGCACCGGCACAGGCAGTTAATGTAGCCCAACGTCTGCTGACCGTGGGCTGGGCCACTTGGGAGACGAGCAGCTTTTCATACCAGAGCACCGCACCTCCGATCGCTGCCGATTAATTACAGACTGAGAGCCATGCAGTGAGTTCTTCTTTCTCCAGGCTTGCCTTCCGCTCATCTGAGCCCCTCACAGGAAATCAAAGACCACAATGTCACCTAGAGAGCTCAACGGCGGCCTGTTCGGCCCGCTGCCTGGCAGTCATGGAGGAAAACTCAGTGGTGGCATTTAGCAGCAACATTTGAGTGGATATTCACACTAAGGTTCAGTTACCTCCTTCTTTAAACAAACATAAAAGAGTTACTGGAGATACCATATGATCCACCAAAGCTGATGGTATAACATGCATTATTTTCACTTTATATTAAAGGAACATTATAGGTTAAGCATAATACATATTGATTCCTACAGAAAAACACCAAGAACAAAAACTATAAATACAACTATAACAATAGCTATCCAGCTTACAGAATTTGTTCTAAGAACGTTTCACTAATGTTCCCATTCATGTCCAGTTTTTAAATGTTTTACAACTTTAAGGAAACATTCCATTTGATCATTTTGCAAACATTTAGGTAATGTTACTTTTGAATGCACTCTGAACATTCTGAAACAAGTAGTAATATGTATACAAAATGTTTCATAAAAAAAGATCCATGAACAATGTTTTAAAAATGTTTAATATTTTGAGAACATTATCAAAGACAAGACTTTTGAACAAACAGTCTATTAATGTTACATGAAGAATGGCTGTTGAATCTTGATATTATCCAGATTTCTGAGAAAATGTTACCTGTTAGCTGGATATGTTAGTGTCCTTGCCAATGGATGATAATGTTATGCTTATTATCGCATACAGTTTTGTTGTCTGACCCTTTAAATGAGCAAACTTCTTAAAGTCAGATTCTGATTGGCTGTCAATATTTTTTTGTTCATCAGCTGAACAAAAGAAGAAAAAAAAAATTCTAAAAGTGATTCCAACAATATTTTTCCTGTGTGTCTTTATTGTTATAGTTGTGGTGTGGCCTTTCCTACTCTCAATGAATTAGAACGATTATTAACATTTTATAAAATGATTAAAAACAAGGATATTAAGCTAGCTTTGAAAGCATAAGATCTCACCCTTCCTGCATAATCACACTCCAAAGCCACGACTTCTCCAGAAAACATGACTGCGTACAGGCAGACCAGAGGCCAACCAGCAACATGATAATAGAGACGGCGTTGGTGGAGGATTGAATGCCACGCTGTCAAATTAGCTCATGTCTAATTCACTGGTGAGAAAACATTACATTACAAAGTGCATAATTTTACAATAATAACATTATTGCTCGATCTGCAGTAGCATAATGGTTAAATACATATGTTGACAAACAAACAGGACAGCCTATCTTAGCTCTGGAACTTAGGGATATGATTGAACAAACATTTTATGGTCCAACGCCTCCCACAGATGATATACACTCACTGGACACTTTATTAGGTACACCTTGCTAGTACCGGGTTAGACCCCCTTTTACCTTCAGAACTGCCTCAATTCTTCATGAAACAGATTTAACAATGTGTTGGAAATATTCCTTAGAGATTTTGGTCCATATTGACATGATAGCATCTTGCAGTTGCTGCAGATTTGTCGGCTGCACATCCATGATCCGAATCTCCCGTTCCACCACATCCCAGAGCTGCTCTATTGGATTGAGATCTAGTGACTTTGGAGGCCCTTTGAGTAAAGTGAACTCATTGTTATGTTCAAGAAACCAGTCTGAGATGATTTGAGCTTTGTGACATGGCGCATTATCCTGCTGGAAGTAGCCATCAGAAGATGGGTATACCGTAGTCATAAAGAGATGGACATGGTCAGCAACAATACTCAGGTAAGCCGTGGTGTTTAAACGATGCTCAATTGGTACTAAGGGGCACAAAGTGTGCCAAGAAAATATCACCCACACCATTATACTACCACCAGCCTGAACCATTGAGACAAGGCAGAATGGATCCATGCTTTTATGTTCTTTACACCAAATTCTGACCCTACCATCTGAATGTCACAGCAGAAATCAAGACTCATCAGACCAGGCAAGAATTTTTACAATCTTCTATTGTCCAATTTTGGTGAGCTTGTGCAAATTGTAGCCTCCATATCCTGTTCTTAGCAGACACCGAGTGTGGTCTTCTGCTGCTGTAGCCCATCTGCTTCTGGGTTCAACATGTTGTGCGTTCAGAGATGGTATTCTGCATACCTTGGTTGTAACGAGTGGTTATTTGAGTTACTGTTGCCTTTCTATCACCTCTAGGGATGGTTGTGCGTGGAAATCCCAGTAGATCAGCAGTTTCTGAAATACTCAGACCAGCCCTTCTGGCACCAACAACCATTCCATATTTAAAGTGACTTAAATCCCCTTTCTTAACCGTTCTGATGCTCAGATTGAACTTCAGCAGGTCGTCTTCACCACACTTAGATGCCTAAATGCATAGAGTTGCTGCCATGTGATTGGCTGATTAGCCATTTGTGTTACCACAAAAAACATTCTGAAAATAATTCCATCGATATTCTTTGTGTCATTGTCATTTCTGCAGTTGTGATGGACTTCCCCGTTCAAATAGAATTAGAACTATTATTAAAACAATATAGTTTTAGTTTTTTAATATATCATCTTTGATATGAAAAGGCATTTAGAAAGGATGTAAATGGTACAAGTATGCAAATCCATATATATATATTGTGTGGGAAAAATCTGTTTCTAAGACTTAATCTCTCCTTCTTTGCATCTGCATTTTAAACCTTTTTATTCGATCAATATATATCAATATATATTGTGGAAAATCCCTATTCTTGATGACGTATGCTGAATATTCTAATATTAAGTTAATATTGATATAAAGTAATTTACTTAATATTAAGTAAAGAAACATTCTGTTAATTTACAAACTTGGCAAAATATTACAGATAATATTTTAAATATTTGTTGTAGCTTTAGCACAATACTTTAAGAGCCAATTATATATCTCCTTTATAATATGACATTGAACATTTTCCCCCAAACAGTATAAATGTGATATGCATTAATTAGCTTCATATTTTATGGAGGGGGGTTCCTCCCATGGGGTGGAATAGCATTAAACAGTCTGCAAGAGTGAATTCACGCGTCTGCATATCTGTCAAAATAAAAAAAGACTAAAAGTAAATAAATAAACATAAAAAAAAAAACCCAAACATGCAATGAAGTCTGTCTATGTTTTGCTCTCTGCCCCCCCGTCCATCTCGCCCTCCTGCCAGCCCATTTTTACAGCAGATCTGCCTTTCTCCATGCCCGGCTCTTTCTCCATCACACGCTGCCCTTGTGCCGGACATCAAATGACCACTCAACCCCCCGAGGAGCGCTCAAGTTCCCACCTCCTCATTTGAGCAGCCGCCCGCTCTCCCGTGGCTCGCCCCGCACGGGGACGCACGACATCTGCCTGTCTGAGAGAGGGAGGCGTTCACGGACCCCTCTGCCCGTCTGTCAGCGGATCATATTGGCCTGTCATGCCATCCAGCACTTATTATTCAGTACAGGGAGAGCAAAGGAGAAAAAAAAGAAGAAGAGTCGGGGGAAAACCGAGCGGCGAGAGAGAGATAAGTGTGGAAAACATTTCCATGGATTTCAGATGCTTTATTGTTTGTGCCAGATTGCCCCACAGGTACATGTAACCGGTTTTATCCACCAGTGTTTACGCTGTAATCATTATCACATAATCTAATTACTGATGCTTTCCACAAACCCCCAGTCAGTCAGTGAGAGGCGCTGCAATCGATAGAGAGGAATTTGCATAAAAATCTATTTGGCAGCCCAGGATCAAGATGGGAGCTGTGGGGATGAAGACGCCATTGGCCCGCCGAACACCTCCACAGCAGACAGAGGTGAATGGCAATGTCTTCACAAAGAGTCAGGCTGGAATTAATCATGCGCTTTACATGATTTCTGTTAATGCTCATTAGGGCTGGACCATATTGAATGTGTTCATGTTTATATTTTATCGTGTTTTTTATTCGACCATTAAGTTTCCTAAAGGCTGCATCATTAAACTTATTTAGATCCAAATATGAGTGCTTAAACATAAATAGCAAAATAGCATCGCCTCAACCAATGGCATGGGTTTGGGAGAGGGACTATCGGTTTCATGCAGCCAACCAACTACAGATGGGGAAGTGTTTGGGAAACCTGTTTGACAATAGTAATTTTGCATATATATACAGTACAGACCAAAATTTTGGACACACCTTCTCATTCAAACAGTTTTCTTTATGAAAACTATGAAAATTGTAGATTCACACTGAAGGCATCAAAACTATGAATTAACACATGTGGAATTATATATGGAATTATATACAATAAGAATTATGAAAATATGTCATATTGTAGGTTCTTCAAAGTAGCCACCTTTTGCTTTGATTGCTGCTTTGCACACTCTTGGCTTTCTCTTGATGAGCTTCAAGAGGTAGTCACCTGAAATGGTCTTCCAACAGTCTTGAAGGAGTTCCCCGAGAGATGCTTAGCACTTGTTGGCTCTTTTGCCTTCTGTCTGCGGTCCAGCTCACCCCTAAAGCATCTCGATTGGGTTCAGGTCCGGTGACTGTGGAGGCCAGGTCATCTGGCGCAGCACCCCATCACTCTCCTTCTTGCTCAAATAGCCCTTGATGCCTTCAGTGTGACTCTACAATTTTCATAGTCATGAAAATAAAGAAAACTCTTTGAATGAGAAGGTGTGTCCAAGCTTTTGGTCTATACTATATATATATGTATATGTAGAGAGAGAGAGAGAGAACTAAAAGTTTTTTTTTTTTTACATGCTCTTCTTTATAGTTATTTATTGTAGGAAATTTTTAATTAAGCTGAATTAATAGTCTTTTAGGGAAAGCCTGAAACAGCCCAGTTAATTAATTAAAATTTCCAAGATATCAAGCTAATATTGCTGTTCACACAATTCACATTCTCAGCACAAAGCAAGTGCCCATATATTCGGGTTCTGGTTGTTCCCTGTTCCCAGCTGTGGTAAGTCAAGTGATCTTACAGGACTGGCTTTTGGCTCAGATCCATGTGTATGTTTCACTGCCTGGGACCTCAGCCTCCTGCTCAGGGTGGAGGGTGAAGGAGAAACTATCACAGTCTCCTTGTCAGCTGCAAGGGTAATTACTGCTGGCTGAAATTACTCAACATTTGTTTATTAGTTCCCAAGAGCCTCCTGTAAATAGATTGTCCGTTACAGTCTGATCGCATTAGAGACCACGCAGCCCCTCAGAAGCCCCCCAGCCTCCTGTTGGCTGTGCGTCTGCTTTCTCACAGAGCGAACCGTGTTCCAGCAGAGCGTCCTCTGTTAGCAACGCTGTGCTATGTCTAAAGCCAAACTATGCCCGATGTAATTGCCGAATTCTGTCACATAGCCTCAGCTTCATTACCAGTGCCGAGGGGATAAAGCAGCGGAGCAGAGACATCAAAAACACCACTACATTTGCACTTCCTAGAGGAAGATTTAAGTAGTTTTAAGTAAGTTTGGGTTTATTTTCTGTTAATTTTTATTTTTTTAAATTAACATCACTTTGCATCATCTTGTTTGCTGTCAGATGCACACAATAATCAAAATATAATCACTATGCAATGTAAAGGTGGCTACAAATGGTTAAATATGTGCAAAAAAGAAGACAATAGGCATAGTTCAATAGGCAAATATATTATCATGTCATCGCTTTTGGTTTCATTTTGAAACCTGAACATTTGTCAGTGGAAGTCAAATGAAAATTTTGGAGTGATTGTAAAAATAAAATAAAAATAAAATAAAAAATAAAAATATTGTATAAGGCAAAAAATTTTCTTAAATCAATTAGAATGATTTCCATTATTAATTGCAATAAATTCATTTTATAGAGCTGCTTTATGTATATATATATATATATATATATATATATATATATATATGTGTGTGTGTGTGTGTGTGTGTGTAACTAAGTTTGTTAAGCACTTCCAAATTAATTGTTATTAATTATTAAGTGTCTGTATAAGTATATATACATTCAATATATGTATATATACATAGAGAGACAGAAAGTGAGAGATTTCTGCTGTAAAATTAATAATGCAATATATGTATTTATACTAGTTATCCTCACTGACTTGTCAGTTGCTGTATCATGACACATTCCTAATCAATAGTGCTGGTTTGCAGCTACTATATATATATAAATAAAAAAAACACAAAAATGAAATAAATTAAAGTGAATTTTTCATTAAAAACTGTTATTCTCAAAACTGGTCAATATAACACAAAGGCGAGGTTGGAATGTGACAATCGTTCTCTACATATAAATTCTCCCTGCTTTGTGGTATTTTATTGTGGTTATTTTCTGCATGCTGCCCACCATCGAGTGGACATCATCGTGGCAGAGGCCTTGTATTTGTGTATTCTGTGATGGGAGGATGAGGCGAGCCAAGGTCTGTCCCTGTGTTCACCGTGTTGGATGGTTCCTGTCAGAGATGACATTCTGAAACACTTGACCCACAAAAATGAATTCTCGGCCATAGCCCAGTGACAGCGATGGGCAATTCATTCTCCTAAAATGTGAGCAGATAAAAAGGAGGAGAATGCGATAGTGCTGTTAAAGTGGGAGAGAGCACAGCCAGGGAGTAAATCTATGTTTGAGGATGTGAAAACCATACATAAAAAGCGTTTTACAGGGAAATGGCTTTAGTTCAGGAGACTGTCTGATATGACTCCGTAACGTGCCGATAAGACAGGCTTTTGGAAAAAAGCTGCACTCTAAAACATTGCATCTCAACTGGTGTCACAACAGAGCAAAAAAGCATTTTTCATACACAACAATATATATATATATATATATCATTTTTTTAATCACGTTAATAATACATTAAATTCCATAAGCTGAATAACATGCAAAATGATAATCTGCACTCTTAAAAATAAAGGTTCTATTGGCCATTGTGGGTTCCATGAAGAACCTTTAACATCAATTAAATCTTTTTAATTCATAAAGGGTTGGAAAAATATTCGGTAACACTTTCTATGAAGCCTGTATTATAATACATTATGAGGGTATTCTTAAGGCATTATAATGAATGCATAATGCATTATAAAAAACCTTATAATATGTTGTATCATCTCGTGAATATTCATAAGAACAGTTTTAATATATTATAACATTTACTTATTTGTGGTTATAGCTTTTAAGAGTATGATGGTTTATAACACAATACACAAATTGCATCAACATTGCTTCTGAACAAACGATCTTCCAGTAACATTATTAGAACGTTTGTTCAACATTTTTAAATATTACTTCTAGAATTTTGAAAGAACATTTTAAAATTAACAGTCCCATAATGTTTGCACAATTATACAATTAAACATTTCCTGTTTTCTCTAAAATTTGCAATGACCACTTAAAAAACATCTATTTTCTTTCTTTATATTTATAAAAAAAAAACAACTCTTCAAAATTTAAAAAAAAAACTGTACATTGTGAATGTTATTTAGTTATAACATTTTCATAACTGCAAACAGAATGCGCCTTTGCGTCTAAAAACATGAGATGCAGCACTCATGGTTTTAAAAAAGTCCCTCCTCTGCAATGTTGCCGTCAAATAAAACAATTGCCATGCCAACTTGCTTCTGTAAACAAATGCTCTCAATGCTTGAGCAACACTTGAGCGGCGCTGTGTGTGTAAAAGTTGAAATTCTTTTAACTTGACACAACATCTTAAAAACACTGTGCTCATGTGCGAGATGCTGCAAAAGATGCGAGAAGCGAGTGTCATGGTAATACACGTCCATCTAGTGCTTTTACACAGAAAAACAATAGGAAAGTAGTGTACTGGAATGGAGAAATGTGTTCTGTGTGAACGGCCCCTGAGAACATGTTGGTTAGCTTGATATCATTGCTGCGATTTGCATTATATTATTTATATTAGCATTGTTTTTATATGTCTCTCTCTGTGACAGACATACAACCATTACTGGGTGGAGAAGCAGCAGTTGAGAAGCGGCGCTGTGAAGCGTGGTGTCGTTAGTGATGGGTTGTGTCCACCTCTGTGGACGTTTCACTAATAAAAACTCATCTTTCCCTTCTTCTGCCTCCAGCGCTGGCCTAATAACAGCCTGTGTGCAAATAAGGCCCTCGAGCCGCTGGACATCCATCATGTCCCTCCTGAGTCACATTACCGCACCCTAATGGCCACTCTGTGTGTGCTTATGATATTAATTTTTAGTGTTTTCTGAAGAGCTTTAATCAGTAATGTGACATTGTCTCACCGCTTTGGAGACTCCACAGCCATATTATCACCTCTTCTCTTCTCTTCTCTTCTCTTCTCTTCTCTTCTCTTCTCTTCTCTTCTCTTCTCTTCTCTTCTCTTCTCTTCTCTTCTCTTCTCTTCTCTTCTCTTCTCTTCTCTTTCTTTGCTCTCATTCCACTCCATTATTTTTTTTACCCATCATCTTTTCTCCTTATTTTTCTCCTGTTTTCTCCTTATTTCTCTTCCCCGTTTCATTATTGTTTCTTTTTTGTTTCCTAATTTCTCTATTTTTCTTAATTTCTAATTTTCTCTCTTCATTTCTCCACTCACTTTCACCTCTTTAATGCTATTTTCTCCTTGTTGGTCCTTTTCTCTTCCTTTCTCCTCTTGCCTTTTCTCCTTTCTCTTACAGTTTTTCTCGATTGTTAAGACACATTTCTTGAAAGCTGCTCTTCTTTTCTCTAAACTGTGAACACAAAACCCAATTTTCAAGCTACATTCACAAAACCTCAGACTCTTCTTGTAAACCCAAACTTTCACCTCAAAACAGTTCAATCTGTGCTCAAAACTGAACTATGTTGTCAAATCGTGCCCCGAGTCAATCAAAATGAAAGACACTACTGAACAGTCACTAAACACTACGTAGAAAAATAGAAAACACAATGCTCAGGAAATGAAGCTGGAGAAATGAATGTTTATTGTTCACTGTAGGCTAAACGCATGTTGCAAAACAAAAAAAACCTGTGCATTTAGCACTTGTACAAAAAGACAAAACAGAAATCGTATGCGTTTGCCACTTGTGTACAGTAACCCCATGTAAAAATAAAGTACAAAAATATACAAACAAGTGCATTACTCAGCCACAGCATCATGTCTCCTTACTGGGTCAGGCCACAGCACTTCATCCACATCACAGGCCACATTTTGTCTGGCCAGGCAACGGGGGAAAAAAACCCTGGCAAAGGGTACTCTGTATAGCTGTTTCATGCGCAGTCTGCTGCGATTGAGGACACGATCAACAGCAGAGAGACTGACACTGTTGATACCCTCAAAATGTACATGGTGCTCAATGATCTTCTGCTGAATTTCACTCAGTTTAATGGCATTGTTCTCACGGACCATATCAACAATTAGGGTCTCTTGGTGTGGGGAGAACACACCTGTCCTCCCACCCCCATGTGACAGTCTTTCAATTCTACAAAAAGAGAACATGGAGTTACAAAAAATGTACATGGAATACTAGGCATACAAACAGTTAGACCAACCCTCCATTACAATATTACAGTATATTGGTACAGTGATGTACTGAAACATATTTACTTACAGTATACTGTGGTACAATATATAGTATGTCATACAGTAATTGCTGTCAACATTTACATACTGTTCTATAATGTCAAAAAAGGGTAATTACCTGTTCTCTAAATCTTCGGATTATGGTGAACACCGTGAATCTACTGATGTTTGGTTGTGCCCTTTGTCCAGCCTCCCATATGCTCATACCATGGACAAGAACATGGTCAATCACAGTAGCTCTGAATTCATCAGATATTACTGTTCTTTGTCTTCGCTGACCACCTCGACCACCTCGACCTCCTCTCACACGAACTCTTCCTCTCAGATTTCTATCCATTGTAGGGCCTCACAAACCAGTGCTCTCTGAACTGGTTCACTGTATATGTTCCCTCACATCATTAGCCACAAGTGTGATCAATTTTGAGTTGTTGTGTTCAAATGGTGACATCTGTGCTTTATTTGTGTTTGACTTTTGTCACCTGTGCTCACCATTATGTAGCACGGGTGCATCACAATGAAAATGTGTTGGCAAGTTGTGTCTAAACAGGTGAAAAGTGCTTATGGTTTTGCCAAAAGAGTGATTGATTCAATCAGTGGGTTCAGGCAACTGAGCATTTGGTTCAGACAATAGGGTTTAGTGTTTTAGCAATTGGGAAAAACTGTAATTTCTCTTTTCTTCCTCCATTCCTGTTCACGTGTTGATGCTCTTTTCTCCTTATTTCTCAAATTCTCGTATTTCTCTCTGGTCATTTATCCTTGTTTCTTGTATTTTCGTTTCTTCTTTCTTGATTTCTAATTTTCTCTAATTTCTCCACTCACTATCACATCTTTGATACTCTTTACTCCTTATTTCTCCTATTCTCTCATTTTTCCTCTTCTCATCTCTTAACCTCTCGCTATTTCTCCTCTTTTTTTCTCCACTCCCTTTCACATCTTTAATATCTTTTTGTCCTTGTTTCTCCTGATCTTTTCTCATTTATCTTGTTCTCTGCTCATTTCTCCTTTTCTCTCCTCATTTCTCCACTTCCTTTCTCCTCTTTGTTGTTCTTTTCTCCTGTTTTCTCCTCGTTTCCCTGCTCCTAATTTTCATCTTGTCTTTTTTCCTAACTTCTGCTCTCTTCATGTGTATACAGAGACTGTGTTTCGAGTCGTGCCAGCTCTCAGCTCATGTGGCCAGATCAACAGATGGCCGGCTACACTCGGGGTCTGAGGAACATGCTAGCAAGCAAACACTAGATGTCATTTTGCATTTTTAAATACACGTCACATCCCCCACCTGCAGAATGTCCGAGTCTGATAGCATCAGCTGGAGGCACAGCTCCCTGTAATAGATTTATTTTAAAATGCCTCCCACAAAGAGCGCGTGGGGAAAACAAGATGAATTGGCCAGATAGTCTGCAGATGAACCAGGCCTATTAAGTGTTTAAGTTAGTTCAGCTTTCACTACACATCATCCTGTCTTGATTCATCATTCAAATGTGAATTTATATTTTTAGGTCAAACAGTTAAGCTTGAGAAACGTTTTTTGATCAGGTTTTGTGGCAGAAGGAAGATTTCAAACACTTAACGTTTTGACAGAAAAAAATAGGCCTATAGGCTATATATATATATATATATATATATATATATATATATATATATATATATATATATATATATATATATATATATATATATATATATATATATATTTATATATGCCAGTCAGTTTCCCACATCATATTGCTCTCCAGTCTGCACAAAAATCTTCTTTAATTGACCTCTCTCATTTTATCAACTCGCAAAGTATGGTTTAAACCAATTCTCTGAATGTCTCTCATCTATCCGGGAGTACTACAGGTCGTGTTCACAGCACATGCTTGTGAAAGCTGCCAATGCATCAGGCTGTTTTGAGAAGCCTTAGTTGTTTAAATATTTTGCTGATCATAGTATAGATCACAAGGTTTTTCTTTTTTTTTTCTCGGATTGCAGCACCTTAAATCCTCAGCTGAGAAATCAATTCATCCGTGCATCCAGACAGCGACAGCGCTTGCTCAAAAAAAAAAAAAAAAAACGGAGGGGGCAGAGATAGAAACTGGAAGCAGGAGCATTTAAAATGCAAGAAAACTCTCAGGGCTGGAGGATTTGGAGGACGGGGGCGGCAGAGGGCTACGAACGAACTGCCGTCACTCTCCGTGTGCAACTTCATTCATCTAACGAGGCTCTGGAAGCACGCGGGAGAGGAGCGGGCGATGATAATTGCCTTTAAAGACTGAGGAAGAGAGAAGAGAGGAGTGCAGATAAAAGATACGCACCAAAGAACACATTAGGACATGGGAGGGGTTGGCAAGACCGCAGAGGCTTCTGGTATAAATAGTCATGAAATAAGAAGTTTTGCCAAGGATTGAAGTGAAGAAATTCCCTCGGAGGGGCCAGCAGGCCACACCAAATAATCCTTGATTTAGCGTCCCATTCTGAATCCCATATTAGCTGCAGAGATTTAAATGTAAATATGCCATTAGGCTGTCATTACAGTAATCAAACTGCGCGCGGCACAGGTCAGGCCCAGCCACTGTTAATTCTGCAGGCAAAAGCTTTTTTTGCCCTCCTCTCTTGAAATGTTAATAACTTTCTATTAGTTAATGTACCGTGACTAAAATTCAAATTAGACATAATTTATTTTAATATCTGTGACTAGCTAGCCTGACCATTTAGCAATGGTCTGCAGAAGAATACACGATTGTAAATCGGATTAATTTGCATTGGACGGTTTTAGCACGCCTCATCTCTCGCTTTTTCTCCATTGTGATGAATCATCTCTGATCCTTGAGGTATAACTGTTCTTTAGCATATATTGCCAACCGTCACATTTAATATACGTCTTTATGAATGCACGTGGGTGGGGGGGGGGGGGGGGGGGGGGTGATGGGGCACATCAGACTATTATGTTAAAATTATATGATTTCATATTTGGACTGGAATACTGAAGCGGATTACTCATGTCTCGAAAGTTACTTTGCCTTCTGAGCATTTCCTGAATAAGTATATATTTCTGGCTCATATTTTGGTATACACTGCAAAAAAAAAGTGTATATATATATATATAGCCTACATTTTACAAGAAAATACTATTTCAGTCTATAAATGGACATTTAAAAAATTACTTCAATTAGAAGTAAAACACTAAAGAGAACTGTAAAAATAAGATAGATTTCTAGAACTTACTCATTCTGCTACAGCTCAGAATAAAAATGGTAGCCCCTCCCCCAAAGAAATGCCATTGGTTGATTGAATGTTGCAGTGTTGGGCTGGTTAGAATGATAAAAAAACAAACAGATCAGTATAGTGCTCTAGAATCCCCTGCATTCTGAGAGAGGGAAAAAATGAGCTAAGAAGAGGCCAGCTGATTGGAAACAGCTGGGGAAAAAAGGAGGGAGGATGCCCAATTTGGAAAATTTGGGTGACCTCCGCTGGCATGTGAAAGCACATCTCTTCAGCTGCCAAACCCAAAGCATGCTGAGAGGAACCCTTGGTCCGTGGTGCAGGATGGTACCAACAGCCCTCCTGTAATTGACTACAGGGATCAGATGATGTGCAATCTACTTCAAAGATGTCTGGCATCAGAATGATCTTCTGAACCCTACACAAACAGTCAAGTCCCTTCATACCTTCAAAGATTACAGCTGTTGAAAAATGAAGACAGTCATTTTTGATTGTTTACTGGCTGGTACAGTGGTTGTAAGCTTGTAAAGTTATCTGATGCCATTGTAGAAATTGTCTATTTGCAGTCATTTTGTATGATTAAGACTCCACAGGTCTTGCATAACAAATGATTACACAAGAAAAATCAAAAATGTTGTTTGAAAAACAAAATATGATTCTACCCCAGAGAACGTTCTCACAAAATATTACTTTAATAATATCTGATATACGTTCTCATAACATTGAGAGAAAACGTCCTTTGAACAACTTTCTCAAAACGTCCTTATAAAGTTACTCACTGAACATTCTAAAAAAAAGTTACCTTTTTGTAAGCTTTAAATAACATTCTAATCACTACAAAGCTTGACATTTCAAAATTCTTAGACTCTTAGAAATAATCTTTCAAATAAAAATAAAATTAGTAGAAAATTTAAGCAAAGTTTCAGTCACTTTTAAATAACATTCTAATCACAATGAGAAAAATGGACATTGTAACATTACTAAAAATAAACATGCAAATAATGTTATATTTTTGGTTAAAATAAAGTCAGTAGAATATTGAGAGACTTAAAAAAAACATTCAGTCATTTTGAACGTCCAGAGAACACTCAAATAACGTTTTCATAACTTAATTGGAATGTTAACTAAATGTTCTTAGAACATATTTTTGTTAGCTGGGAAAGAGCAAGATGTAATTTTGTTTCTCTACCTCTTAATGTCTGAAAATATAACTGTAGTTTTCAAATTAACCTCTTCAAATTCTTTAATATGTTCCTCTGACCTATTCAAAATCCATTTAATAGATATTATTGAAGCTTTAACCCTCTGTTGTAAACAACTGTGCACTTTTCATATAAACTTGTATACGATATACTGCAGTAACATTGTTCTGTTTGGGGTCAAGCTCAAGAAAAACCGTGCAGAAAAATACAATAATAGCAATTCTGGTAGAAGAAGAAACAGACATAATTCATGCAGCATGCCACTGAACTGAACGTTTGTTTATAATCAGTTCTCATGAGATTAAGACAAGTCATGAAGTATCAACTAGATCCTTTAATGTTAAATGTGTTTCGGAGATATTAAAAGGGCCTCGCAACCCCTATAGAACATGAGGGTTAACTCATATTGATTGCTCAAATGAATTCAGTGCAGCTGCTCTGACAGTGTGTGAGTTTATTGCTTTAACTAAACAGTATGTCTGTGAAATTACTTTTAAGATGTTATGATGGGGAAGCTCAGCTATATAATGGAGGCTTATGAAAGGCCTTTTAAATGTCACCTGACAGCTGCAGAACCAGAGCAGAACGTGAACATGCAGCACACATGCACATGCACACACACACATGCACACAGACACACACACCCACACAAACAAACACTCATGAGCTCTCACACTCCCACACGAAACAGAAATCACAAAGATCTCAATAACTTATGTTGTTTTTCCTACACAGTAATGGGAGAGAATAATGGAGACTCCAGTAGTTTCAGATATTTTGACCTGTGATCTCTGTATAAACTCAAGGATTTTAATGGAGAATATATGAAGTGTTCGTTTGCAAAAACAGATGACTCCATTTTTTTTTACAAATCTCACAAATTAAGGTGTTTTTTTTTTTCACTGTGCATTCCAATTAATCTCAATCAAAATTTAGTTGGGTGCTTTTGATTAGGTTAAAAAATTGCAGCTAACACAATAAAAACATGATTCCATAATAAAAAACACGATTTTGAAGAAAAAATAAATAAATAAAAGAGTTATCTGTTTTTGCAAATAAACTCTTCATATATATATATATATTTAAAATAATGTGAAACAGGAGAAATATTTTGAAAATTCATTTGAAAATTTATCCAAAGTAACTTGTATTGCATTGCATATATAGGAGTTTATGCATTTCTTGAGAATCAAAACTACGACACTTGCAATTCCAAGTGCTTCTGTTTAGACTATGGGAATGCACACATTTGAGACTAAATGTATGCTTGAATGAAACATAATTAAGAACTCAATTAAGCTCACAATCAATAAAACTCAAACATAGTCAAATAAACCCAAACATACTCACAGCTCAAAGTGCACTCCCCACATCTTTCATTAATGTATGTATAATAATAAACTGTGTCTGGCAGAGACAGCGAATGGTCTCGGTTGCTCAATCTCCTGTGGTTGGAGTCAAAGGCTTCCCACCCCTCCTTCTGTCCAGTCTCAAACGAGCAGTCGAGGCGTAGCACGCCCTAGCCTAATCTGCATATGAGTAATATTCATGTTTGAGACGCAGCCAACGCAGTCGACCTCCACTGTTGATTCATATTTCACAAATCACACTTTGCTACTGCCGAGTTTAGCATATAGGAGGATGTTCTTTGTATTTTGCAAATGCAGCCTTCATTGTAAAACCAAACCTGCATTGATATTAATATTAATGTCTATGCTAATGAGTGCGGCTTGATGGAGGCACACTTATTCATATTAGATTCATTAATGTAATGAATGCATGGCATTATCAGATACTGCATTCCGCTGTCCTTGATATGAAAGGAGGGTTTAAAGACCAAACGTATGAGAAGATAGGTGTTTCTAAGCTAAGCTTATATAATGTGTCGGGTGGGCTGAATGTAGATTTTCATAAAACACGTAATGTTCGACATTAAACAAAACTGAGTTAATTTGCATCGGCCTCCGCCTGTAAGATGAGCTAAACTGCTTACCACCATTCAAAAACCATATCTCTCCAGAAAGGGCCCAAATATAAGGGGTGAAACCAATTTAACTAGTGGCCACCAAAGTCGTTAGCGGAGTGATCAGCATTGAGATTCGGCCCGTGTAAGCCTCTTATCAACAGCGCCATAGAACTCTGTCTCAGTTCTGAATTTCAGAGATATAGCAATACAATAAATTTGACATTTTAAAGCTTTGGCTTTACTTGTTAATTAGAAACTAATTTCAAATTGAACTTAAGGAACTTAATAAGTGCGTATTTGGATTGAGGATTGTTTCGAGCGGGAAAGGGAGGAGGGGGGATGGAAAAGATCTGAGCGCCTACTTTCATATGAGATTGACTAAAGGTCTAGAATTCTGGGTCATTTTATTTAACTCCTAATCAAGAGGTATTCCAGGTGGGTTCCTTTTTAAGGTGATTTATGGCTGTCATATTGCGGTTTAATTTCTGTGTGGTATGAATCCATGCTCTTTTCATTTAGCTTAATATCACAGAGCCTGTGCTGCATTATCTCTAATCATTAAACAAAACGTGCATGCAAGTCAGTCTGGTAAATTGACAGAGTCAGGGAGGAAAAAGAAACCTTGTTTTTGTAGCCAGAGAAGGCCAACGAGCGTGAGGCATTTGGCATGGAGGAGACGCTCGCTGCTTTGCATAATATCCCACTAACAGGCAATTAAAACACTGTCCCTCCTTATCCAGAGGTGACTGTGATGTCCCACATCATGCAATACAAGGAAAGTCATCTGCACCACTCTGAACAGACTCAAATCTGAGATTTTTGCTTCTAAATCTGAAAATTAATGAAGCATATACAATGTATTTTGACTGCTGCCATAGTACATTAAATTTATATTAAATTTAAGTTATACACAGGAATTGCTTTACTGATTTTGTTACACTTCAGAAATGGGAAACATTAAAAACAAACTTACTTTTGGACATTTACAGAATAGCATGTACTGATGAATCATACAGAATAAAATCCGGAATTAGCATTAAAAAGGTTCTGTTGTACTCAAAAAAGGTTTCAGATTACCCAAATAAAACAAGTTGACTTTTTGTGGATGTCCAGTCAATTTATTTCCCATTTTTTAAGTATTAATGTTAAAATTTATGTACGTAATGTGAAATTTAGTGTCAGAAGAGATTGTACATGCTTGACATTAACTTCCAAAGAATTTCCAAAACTATATATATATATATATATATATATATATATATATGTATGTATGTATGTGTGTGTGTGTTTATATATATATATATATATAAACACACACACACATACATACACTCACCGGCCACTTTATTAGGTACAACTCTTCAATCGCTTGGTAACACAAATTGCTAATCTGCCAATCACATGGCAGCATCTCTATGAATTTAGGCATCTAGTGGCGCTTTTACACTGCATGGTACAGCACGGTACGGTTCACTTTTGGGGGTGGGTTCCACTGGGTACAGTACCTGGTACCTAATACTTTTTTTAAGTACCACTTCGGTGGAGGTTCCAAGTGAACCGTATCATTACCAAAACCTGACGTGTAAACTCACGGATTGGCCAGAGAGAATCAATCATCTAAGTAGAGGCAGTGCAACAATAACGGCATGTGAATAATCCCACCCACTCTAAATGGTTACTAAACTGCAGTGGAAACACAAACCGTGTTGAGTCATACCCACGCAGTGGAAAAGCACCATAGATGTGGTGAAGACGACTTGCTGAAGTTCAAACCAAGCATCAGAATGGGGAAGAAAGGGGATTTAAGTGACATTAATATATGTTTCTGTTGATGGATGCGCATTCTGGATTCCCAAACATTACCCTGGGCAAATCATTCACTCTTGTTCAATACTAATACGAACACTGGATCAGTGCATTATTTTAAAGTGACAGTCTTTATATGAATCGAACAGTAACAACAAAGAAATCACTCACTGCTCTTGATTAAAAAGCTTTTGGAACTTTAATAAAGAATAATCTTTAAGTTATAGTCCAAAATGCAATGTTGTTTCAAATTGTCATTCCTTACCTACTTATTTGTATTTTTTATTCTTTTGTTATGTGTTTTATGCTCTGTCGCTGTCATTCTGTTGTACTGTGGAGCTTCTATCACGAAAACAAATTCCTCGTATGTGTAAACATACCTGGCAATAAAGCTCATTCTGATTACTTTATTCAATTGCTGTACCTAAAAACTAATGCAAGACCTACCTTAAAAAAAACCCTGAAAGTCAGTTTATTTTATTTGTATCTTTACTATATTATATTTATTTGTGCTGTTTCTTGTAGTTAGAATATTCTTAATAATATGATAATATATATATTTTTTGAAAGAGTAGTTTTTCCATAAACATAGCACATACAGTACAACGCTACCGAAACCGTGACTCTAAAACCGTGAAACAAACCAAACTGTGAAAAAGTTGAACTGTTCCACCCCAATATTTACATAATCATTTGGCAGATGGACGCTTTCATTCAAAGCGACTTACAATAGATAAAATCTATTCAAAAAATAATAATATTACAAATGTATATAATGATAGAAGTTCAAACTAGCACACTGTTTTACATATGGGATACAGTATTTTTTTTTTTGTGCCAAAATTGACCAGAAATTTAGATTTTCCATTTCTAGCCTACAATATGTAGCCTAGTGTACAATGCTTATTTATTTTGAAGGTGACGAAGGAAGCAACAGTAGCACTAGTGCTGCTCCTGCTCCTGCTGTTGAACAAGAGAGGGTGGACAGTTCAGCTTTTGAGTCAGAGCAGGAACCTTCAGGGAAAGTTTAAGCAATAAGCAAAACTAAACATGCTGGCTATACTCTTAGAAAAATATGTGCTTTTATGATTTATAAGGTTATCAGTAGTAGGACTGTGATCATTGGGACATACAATTGATGGCTGCATAATTAATATAGATTATTGAAAGTGCTTATTTCATTTTGCAGGGAAACTCGATGTGCAGAGTGAGAGAAAGAGGGGGATTAAGGGAAAGATGATAGAGACAGTGAATGCCTTGATACTTCTTGATACTCCATTTGATTATTTTGGCTGTCCACAATCTAAGGATTTTGATTTATTTTTTAAGTATAACCCAATTCAAACAACTGAAAGAGCCAAAGAGTTTAGCAGTCTGGTGGACACATGAATTGTGTGGTGGTGACTGCAGCAACAGAGGTGGCCTGGGGTGGAGTCAAATTCCCGGCCTGATTGACTGTCCCAGTCCGCCACTGAATGTACCCATCTTCTGATGGCTACTTCCAGCAGGATAATGCGCCATGTCACAAAGCTCAAATCATCTCAGACTGGTTTCTTGAACATAACAATGAGTTCACTTTACTCAAATGGCCTCGAGTCACTAGATCTCAATCCAATAGAGCAGCTCTGGGATGTGGTGGAACGGGAGATTCGGATCATGGATGTGCAGCAGACAAATCTGCAGCAACTGCAAGATGCTATCATGTCAATATGGACCAAAATCTCTGAGGAATGTTTCCAACACATTGTTGAATCTATGCCACAAAGAATTAAGGCAGTTCTGAAGGCAAAAGGGGGTCCAAGCCGGTACTAGCAAGGTGTACTTAATAATGTGGTCAGTGAGTATGAGTATATATATCATATTTTAGAGTAAAACAAGATAATGAATGATAAATATTGTAGAAGGAGACTTAACGTTGAATGGACTGTAAAAAATGTCCATTCCTTACCAGATTGGGGCTCGAAAAACAGAAGTTATTCATGACTTCAGTTGGAAAGCAAGCTTTTACAGAAATGGAGAAAGTCAATACATGTTGGTCAAAGAAATTTTTTTACACCTAATAACATAAAGTGTACTGATTAATTAGGCACGAACAAAAATCAGCAACGTACATTCAAAAAGAAATTAGGTCAGTGTTGCTGCACGCTGCTTTGTATAATATCCAACTAACAGGTAATTAAATCACTGGACAAATTTTAAATCTAATTTAAAATTCTTTTACAAGATTTTTGATTCTAATTTTGGAAATTAATGTCTAGCACATAAAATCTCTTCTGACTGCTGCCATAGTGAATTAAATGGCATGATGTTTTTTACTGTATATGAATAGCTTTATTGACTTAAATGCATTTCAATAATGGGAAATGAATGAAAACAAACTGACTTTTGTTACTTTTTTATGATCTGAGAGCGAATACAGGATTTACATTGAGAAACACTGTAGGATGAGACTTGAGTTAATTTGATTTTAATAAAAAGGGCGTTACATTACATTTTGGTTAAAGAACAAAATAACATGTAGGCCTACTGATGAATCATGCACAATAAAATCAGCAACATGCATTAACTAAAAAATACATAGGATCAGTGTTAATTTCATGTTGAACGGTTTAAGAATCATTCATATTAAATGCCCTGGATAATAATATCACAGGCAGGCTGAGCCAAGTGTGCTGAAAAATGCCTAATTAACACAGATCCCTCCTGTAGTTTTTCAAACTGCCATCAGATGTAGCATCGCTGGCCCTGCTTCCCCCTCGCAGGGATCATCCCACCCCACAGCGAGGGCCTCTGCATGAGGAGAGCTGCATCGTTTTACCTCATCGTTCCCCACTACCCACCTCAATAAAGGCTGCTGGAGCTATCCAATCAATCCTCTCTACTGTATTACAATACCAGAAAGTATTATTATTACATCAGTCAAATTACACAGAAACAATCCTTTACCATTTCCCTACACTATGTTAAGGTGATCTTCATATGGCAGAAATGTACAGTAAAATCATGCAGTTAGTTGATGACATGTATTCAAACAAATGGTGAACACAATTAACAGCAATGATTATATGTTGTAATCAAACATATAGCAAATTTGGTAGTTTTGTATGTTGGTTCAGGGTTGTCGTCATCTGATGTCCTCTAAGGGGTTGGCATTCATGCATAAAGGCATGATTAAAAATCACAGAGGTGAAGCAAATGAATTGAACAGATCATTTTAAAAATGGCTCATCTAAATTCACATGATCTAATGTAACCAACACACATGTCTTAAATTGTGTAAAGTATCATTTTAAGAGTGGCTTATGTATATTTATATATACTTTGAATGTATTCAGACGTTACTTGATATACTGCTGCTACTTGCTGTCCCATTTGCAGCATAACAGCTGGTTAATTCAGATTCGTGCAATGAAGAGACGGACAAAGTTATCTAATGCATGCCATTTTACCGTCATGCAGATAAAGTTGTCAAAGTTAAAGTGTGCAAAACCCCTGGGTGGACTGACCTGAATTATGTTCAGTGAGTTCTATTGTTACTCTACCGCCGCTTAACAATAAAATTATAGTATCTTCCAACGCATTTACTCTGAGCGCGAAATATTATATTAGGGCAGATTGTTAAAAATGGCGGCCTTCATGGAGAGTGAAAAAGTGACTCTCATTCTTAAAGATGGATGGGAGGCACTTCAATGCTGCTGAGCGCTCTGTTTATTTAAAGCCGTGGGATTGTTGGTGAAGGATAATTCTGGCCAGCAGTCGGTACCCGGTTCGGAGGGAAAGGAGGACCACCGCCAGGCGCCTGACAGTGATGGAGCGCGCAAACACACGCACGCACATTCATCTTGTGAGTTGCAGCGGGGCCGTGCATGAGAGGAGAACAGTTTGTGACTGCGCACATATACATATATATATATATATATATATATATATATATATATATATATATATATATATATATATATATGTCTCTTTATCTCTTGCTCAATAAAAGTATTAATTTCTTCAAAATCTTGCTCCGAACTTCTAAAATTCTTCCAAATACATATAATAGCAGCTTTAAACAAATTTCTCCTTTAATATTCAAGACAACACTTAATTTCAGCATTTACTCTCCCAATCTAATCTCATGCAAAGCATACTGGGAACTTAAACATCCCTTGGCCAGTTTAATTAAATGCAAATGAAAATTATATGTAGTCCCAGCACACGTGGATTAAGTAAACTATTCATTCTCACTTACAATTTATTTTATTTTATTGTTTTTTTGTTGCTTGCTCAATTTAGTTCACTCAATTAACTCATTTTAATTGAGTAAACTGAGCAGGAACCAAAACAAGCATTTTTTGAAATTGAACATAAGTAGTGAACATAAGTAGTGAAGTTTAAAATGCACTTCATTGACCAGATTTCCATCTGCAAAAATGTTTCCAGTATGTTATTGTCACGTCTTAATCACACATAGCAAGAATGACTGTTTATGTCAATCACTGTGCCTTTATGTAAACACTGCTGTTTCTGGAGAACCATACACAAGTGAGGCTTTGAATGTGTGTGTGTGCATGAGTGTGTGTGCAAGTGTGTGTGTGTGTGTTAACCTACGGAAGTATGTATTTATTTGTGTATTCAAGCTGCCCTCTACTGTTGATTGTCTCAATGGCAAGACAAAGTTTGATGCCAATAGAGCAGAAAAGTTAGTTTTCTCTCATTGAGCTGCGTGGAGCCAAACACTCACGCCAGAAACACAAAGGAGCACATCTGTGTCTGCTCACACCTCCATTCAATTGTGTGCGGCATTCATCTTTTTGAGCAAAAATACCTGTAGAAGGGAGCCCGGAGCTAGTTGTCACAAGATCTATATTTCAGTTAAAAGCCCAATTAAATTTTGCAAATTATTTTGCATGATGGGTTCTAGTTAATAAATGTCAGGTCAGAGCAAATTGTAAAATGAGTTTTAAATGATGTGATTTTACAATGTATTAATATCTGTCACTAAAAACATGGTTTTAAAGTCTAGTGTTACCTTTTGCGTTTTTCTTGATGAATAGCAAAAATATTTTTTTCATAGCTATTACTGAATGTAGTGTAAGTCACATTAGACAAAAGCATATACTAAATGCATAAATGCAAATTCTAACCTTATGCTGTAAAGCATAATCGCAGGTTTGTATTGTGACAACTTACCCCATTAAGACTTTTAATGGTCAAGATTTTACTCCATGCAAAAGGAGCAAAATTGATTGCATGGATTTATATACATATATATATATATATATATATATATATATATATATATATATATATGTATGTAAATCCATGCAATCAATTTTGCTTGCAAAGTTGATTGCAAAGTTATTTGTTATGCTGCATTTAAATTATGAAAATGTTAATTCTGAGTCTTCTCCGAATTTGTCCAGATTTGTAAATGTGTTAAAACTATTTTTTTTTTCTTGGTTAGCCTGTACAAACGTTAATGGGACATTCCATTTTATCATTTTGCACAAATTATGGATATGTTACTTTTGAATGTTCTGTGAACGTTATGAAGCAAGTAACGTTTAAAATCTTTTCGATGAACATCCAACTAAAACATTTCAGAAAACAAATTCAATGAACAGACATAAAAATCTTATTTTTGTGCTAACATTTTGTGAACATGTTAGACTAGATAAATAAGAATGTTTGTTCATAACTTAAGTTACCCGGAACGTTAGCCAAAGTTCTAAGAACATTCCCTGTTAGCTGATAGGATACATCATACTTCAGGCCTCCGAGTGTCTCTTTAACTGGCTACATGCTCATCCTTTCTCAAGGAAAATCTTCCTACGTAGCTGGGTTGTTATCATTTACCAAAATTAAAACTATATATATATATATATATATAGCCCTGCAGCTGATTCTAAAGTTTTCAAAAGGCATCACGCGAGTGTGAACATCACTACAACTAGAAAAAATACGACCTAATTCAAACGCAGCTCCCGTCAGCATTTAAACAGACCTTTGCTCTTAATTCCGATCGGTCCAGCGCAATAACGAAATCTGAGCAGGTCTAAAAACTGAAACTGTTGTTGCTGCACTTTACACTTTGGAAAAGTTATATATATATTTTTAAATATGAGCAGGCCTACAAGCTGGTAATGCTGCACTGTAATCATATTTATTTATATTTTTTCATTATATTTTATTATGTGATATTGGTTTGAGACAGAGTATTTTATTTAGTGGAGAATTTTGTAGCATTATTTTATTTCTTATTCGTTTTTTTTATATATATATATTTTTTTTTATTATTATTATTATTAAAGTGTTTAAAAAAGTGTAAACAAATTGTAAAAAAAAAAGTTTAAAGTATATTTATGACAATTATGATTGCATACAGTTAGTGTTGGCGGTATGGTTATGTTCTGGGCAACACTCCACACGCCTGTCCATGCAGCCATGCTTGGACAGAGCGGGGAGAGCAGCAAGACAAACAGAACAGAACCATTATAAGCATATGAAATTGTGAATTGTAATTATGTGAGTTGTAAACAAAAAGTGATAGAGACTGCTTCCAATGAAGAGACTGTAAAGAAAGAACAAAGTTAGATTGGATTACTCGTTCAGTTGGTGGAGTTGGGGTTGGAGGAGTGAGTTAATTGCAAGCAGCGATGGGATGGAAGAGACACTGAAGAATGGGAATTTAAATAGCCCGCAGGTGATAGGTGTCAAGACTGGATTGGTACACATCAGGAACAGGTGACTGTCAGCTGATGCAAGCGTGACTAACGTGGCCTGACTGAACTAACGCGATGCTCGATTTCTCATTTTCATGTAATTTAAGTAGTAATATAACACAAGCTAAATAAACTAAAATTCATCAATACTATTTAGACATATTTAAATAGTAATAATAATTATTACTAAAACAAGAACTAAAATTAAAGTAAAAATAGAAACTATAAAGATAAAATAAAAATAGGTTTTGGAATACATCTTTGAACCATGAGAAATGTGATTGTTGGTGTTTTTTTTTTTGTCCTCGTCAGGAATGTAAATTTGACCTTAATAGCTGGCATATACAGCTTTTTCCACACTTGACAATTACATTAGTATTTCCGTTGCGGTGCAGTACAGCAACGCACAATGAATTGTAATCGCGGCCCAAGACGACAAGGACCAGTTCCATATGCTAACTAGGCCAGTGTCTCTGATCCGCCCGCCTCTCTGCGTTTCCATATCATCAGAATTCAGTTACCTGACATAATAACAGAGATGTGGGGCTCTGATGTTTTAGCTCCATGTATACGTTGGCAGCAAGATCCAGCCACATTCAAAGTCAAGTGGATGTTAATGCCTCCCACACTCAAAGTCAGACTGATTTACCTCACAAAGCTTTGTGCGCTTTAATATGATGTCTCCTCCACACAGAGCCTTTCTTTAAAAAGGAAATTGTGCTTTTTAACCTCAGAATATTATCTTCTTTCTTCTTCTTCTCTTTCCGCGGGCTGTGGGCAAACGCCCGCGAGGTATTTGTCAAGGCCGGAACAGCCCAGACTCTGATAATCCCGGCTCTTTAAGTGCTGATAAGACGAGCAATTTAATGTAATTATAAACCTGGTGGCACAAATGGAGCAGCAGTATTTTCAAATTGTGTAATATGCTAAAGTACACTTCACGATTTGAATCGTGCTCAGAACCCGCTCCTCCAATTACCTCCTAGATGACAATACAGCCATAAAAGTAATTTTGCTCAAAATTTGACATTATCAACATAATTGGCTCTTACTGAAGGCTTGCGTGACACATTCATCAAATCGCCGGCTATAAATACAACAGCGTGATGCGTTAAGAGGCTGAGCAAACACAGCTCATCTCTCAAATAAACGTTGTTGACTAACACTATCATTACCTCGCCGCTTAATTACTTTATGCTTTTTTGATTTAATTGCTTCAATAAAAAGAATCTGTAATGCATTTTTAATTACACTGTCCAAGTGACCTACGTAGAGAGGATTTTACAACAGTGGGCCAATAATTAGCCTGTCATAGCTCAGTTAGTGTGTATTGTGAAGCTGTCCTCTCGCTGCACTGCCTCTGGCATGACGGCCACAGAAGCCTCGAATGTTTTAGCTCTCATTATTTATTACAATAGTCTGACAATATGAGCTGTACCAGAGGATGTGGGTTGTCTAATTTGAGTTGTGTCAGCCAATCAGAGGCTCTGGTGCAGTTTAATCTCTTGGGACCAACGGGGACGGCACGAGCGTTCAGATTTAAGACGACCCTCGGCCTCTCGCAAGCATTACAAAAGTGGTTGCGCTTGTATCTTTGGGAAATACAAGCAAAATATTTATTTGTGAATTTTTTCATTTATAGCATTTTAGTCTTTTACAAAAAAGTTGAGAAGTTATTAGGCATTAGAAAAAGAATGGTTTATTTACAAAATTCTAATTGCATAAGCAAACACCTTTGGAAATAAAACATCTAATTGTGAAATATAGATTAAACTAAGAAATAAAGTCACAGAAGTTGTGATTTACAAAAAAAAATAAAAAATAATAATAATAATAATTGCAATTGTGAGAATAAAAATCACTACTTTATGAAATGTAGTCAATTATAAAAAAAAAAGTTGCAATTATGAGAATTTAGATTAATTGAGATTAATTCTGAGATAATGTAAACAATGAGATAATGTAAAAAGTGTGTGAGATATGAAATTGCAAAAAATCATACTGTAAGATGAAGTCATAATTATGGAAAATACATTTGCTACTACAGGATAATTATGATAAATCATAATTATGAAATGCAATTGTGAGATATACAGTCACAACTGTAAAAAATTAAATCGCTTAGTCAGATGTAAAAGTCACCATATGTCGTTACGAGAAATTAAGTTACGATGAATCATTCTTAGAATTAATTTTGAGACTGTCACAAAAAAAGTTACATTTTAAGATCATCTATGAGATAAAACATTTAAAAAA
This sequence comes from Carassius carassius, assembly GCF_963082965.1. Classification (NCBI taxonomy): domain Eukaryota; kingdom Metazoa; phylum Chordata; class Actinopteri; order Cypriniformes; family Cyprinidae; genus Carassius; species Carassius carassius. The sequence continues at coordinate 32,095,350 of NC_081765.1, forward strand.
AAATGTATCTGTTAGATCAATTCATAATTCACACTCTTAGATCAAGTCTATAATATAGTCACATTATGAAAAATGTATATGTCTTAATATGTCTAATTAATATTGAAATCCTGTAGAATTTAACCAATCAGATGACGACTTCGACACTCCTGAAATGTTTCTACTTTTGTGTCCCATATGCATCAGACGTTTAACCAATGGTACGTGGGCGAGACTACAAGAAATCAGGTGATAATTAAGAGATACGTATTAAGTGACATTGTGAGAAATTAAATCATAATTATGAGAACTAAAATTTGCAACTGATTCAATAACAATTGTAAAAATAAACTCACTTTCTAAGATATAAAGTCCAAATTAGGAAAATTTATTCACAATTATAAGAAACTAAATTGAGATAAATTAATCTCAGATTAAATTTTGAGACAAAGATAATAACTTTAAAGTTATGACAAATTAAGTGAGTAATACTAACTTGCAATTATGAGAAAAGAAGTCACACTGTAAGATATAGAGAGCAAATTATAAAAAAAATAAATAAATTGCAATTACAAGAAATCAAGTTATGAAATATATAAACTTAATATATGACATATAAACTTGTAAAATGGCAGTAACAAAGAGATTTTTTATTAACTCCTGTGGAGAAAAGTATTGCATGAACAGTTCATGCTCATAGTAAAATCAGTTTTACCCACTGACTCAGGAGACTTTTATTGTTTTATTTCATCATTGGCATATTCGCACACATCACACCCGAAACACTGCTCGATTTTAAAGATGTTGGAGGGTTAAGTGCAAAACTACGCCGCTCGTGGCTTTCTTTTCACTCACTGGGTTTAATATACTTCTGGCCGATTGCGCCTCACAGTTATTCATATTCATACAAAAAGCACAGAAGTGTTTCTCCAGTTCTCCACGTGCGTCAGTGAACAAACACACAGAGAAATGGCCACACTGGTCTGACCCTCCCAGCTCTTCATTGGCAGGCATTATTTCTGATACAATAAATAAAATAGGAAGGAGACCAGCAGCATCGCCGGGAAACAATATGCACTGTTTCTCTTGGTACTGACTATTCAACACACTCCAGTCTCAGATCATTGCACACAATCTCTACTGAGCCGAGCCGCTGTTTGCAGCCGTGTCAGCATGAGGTCCAGGTAGTGTGTTTGTGTGTGTGTTTGTGTGTGTGTGTGTGTGTGTGTGTGTGTGAAAGTGAGCAGGAAACATGGTGATATTTGTAATATGTCCAGGACAAATGTCTCTTCATTGTAGCCCTCACTAAGGGGAGGTGGCCTCTCAGTTCACGCTTCAATAAAAATCAATCAAAATCCCTAATCAGGATGATTTCATGTGGGAAAACATCGCTGTTGAGACATTTACTGTATCCACAAACAACCTGGAAGTTATTCCAAGGGCGTCTGCACCTTGGTCTCAGGATCCTTCAAGCCTCTTCAGAGACGATCATAAACAGATGTGTAGGACTTTTAATAGTGCATATTGTACAAAAATGAAGCATCTCTACAGTAGTCAAAAAAAAAAACTCTTCTGAAGTCAGGTTTCTGTGAGAAACGTAATTCGCCCAAAATGGAAGTTTACTGAAAATGTACTCACCCTCAGGCCATCCAAGATGTAGATGAGTTTGTTTCTTCATCATATTTGGAGAAATGTAGCATTGCATCACTTGCTCATCAATGGATCCTCTGCAGTGAATGGGTGCCGTCAGAATGAGAGTCCAAACAGCTGATAAAAACAACACGATAATCCACAACACTCCAGTCCATCAACTAGTGTCTTGTGAAGTGAAAAATTTTGTGTGTTTATAATAAATCCTTCAAGACTTATTATATTATACTTCAAACAAAACCTCTATCCATAATATTGCTTTATCCAATTAAAAAGTAATCTCTCCTGAATCGAGACAGATAAATGCACAGATCAAGCATCAACAGTTCTGAACAAATATACAGGTGGATTTTGATGTGAGAGGACAACAGGGGGTGAACTTTATTACTAAAAGAAGCAACATTATGGATTTTGCACTCATATTTTGACCAGAAGCAATGGTTTCAAGTTAAAACGTCTTATTGATGGATTTTACTGGACTGGTGTGGATTAGTTGTGGATTATTATGAAGTTTTTATCTTAAAAGTTCTTCTTGGAACCATCAATGCCAGTAGAGAACCAGTGATGGACTACTGTTATGTCATATTCAGCGGTTATACTGCATTTGTGTACTCGTACTCATTAAAATGCTCCTCCAATACCAAAAGTCGAAATCACACTGTGTGTGAACAGAGCTGTGTCCACACACAGATGCACTGACAACAGAACAAACCGAGAGTAGAATGGATTTACTAGAGATTAAGGATGTCTATAAAGTACATGTACGTTGAGGTTAAGCCGATGTACATGAACTGATAAGCAAAACATGCTGAGTGGATTGAGAGCGCGGCAACACAGATGCGCTAGCTTGTCGAGCGAATATCCCTTTCACAAACATCACTGGAAAGTTTGTAGTTGTTATATAAAGGTGCATTTACGCCATATTGTAATTACCATTATTATGAGATACCGACTTGTAAAAAGTGTTCACATCCTTTTAGAACTCATAATTACAACTTGTGAACTTGGAATTTTCTACTGACTACCTCTGATTCAATCGATGCTATGGCAATGATAGTACGATAGTCCCGAGTCCAAGGCTGTAAACAGCTCCAAGCAGAACATCACATGTTGTCATCTCAAAACAGTAATTATAACATGCAGTGTAAGTCGCAGCACGTTTCAGAAGATAAAACAATGCGACTTATATATCAGAAAATACCTCAGTTACAAGACATTGGTGTAATGAGGACTTCCCTGCATTATTACAGGAAAACGTCTTGTGATTACATTACTTCTGCATTAGAGCAGCTCTACTTTGCTATTAAATTAAAGATGAAATACGATAGAGCAATAAAATTAACAGTGAAAGTAACTAAAGCATGTACAATAAACTTTAATGGGGATAATTAAGAGTGATAATAAAATTTCCTAAAAAATAATTATTTTGGTTTCTGTACCCAATATTTATTTTTTTAAATTACAATTGTTGTGAAAATACAAGTATTGGTATCTGCTAATACCAAAAATAAAAGTATCGATATAGGGTTCTTCTGGAAAAAAAAGTGGTATCATTGCATCCCTAGTGCATCGTATTTTTCTCCTTTTCGGTCAATGTGAAGTATGGAAAAATGCATAAAGAAAAAAAATAGTTTGAGAATTTTTTTAGGGGAGCTACCACTTTAAGGCTTATTTTGTTTATTTGTTAGCTTAGTTTGTATCTCAGCCTGTGTATTTATCAGGGGAGGTGTCTTTTCTATTAATGCTGAGACTCAGATATGAATACAAACTGTGCTTGAGAGCGCTTGTCCTTTGGGCTGCGCACAGAGCCACAGCAGCTCTAGTGTGGAGAGGTCTGACCTTCTTATTCTGCTATGGCACTGGCAGCCAGCCATATTGATTGAAGTATTTCTGGACGTCTCTCATGAATCTCCAGGTAGACTTGTGGGCCTCAGTCCCTAAGAACCTCAAACCAAAGCTCTTCGTTTTAAATCTCTCCATCCAATGAGAGAAGGAGGGGTGGGGGGAAAGAAAGAAGGACTTGTGCTGCCTTGGGAACGGTGAAAGGAAGAAGACGAGGGGGGTTTCTGCGTTTGGTGCTGAGCTGCTCAACCGCTGCTGAGAGCATGGACAATTAGATGAGTCCCCAGTGTCTCTTTGCTCTCTGGCTGCCTGGTGGGTTGCTCCGCGGGCTGTGAGCCGAGGGATTGGGGCCTGGATGGGCCTTAGGCTGAGTGCTGGGGGAAACCCGTAATCCACTCCCCCCGCCTCCGAGAGCCTCTGGAGGACGGGAGAGATTGAGCTCTATTGGACATTGACTCTCTCTTTCCTCTAAGACTGTGGATTCTGACACTCGCACACACTGATTGGTGTCATTTCAAGCGGATTTTCCCTTGGCTGGCAGTCAGACGGCTTTTATCTGCACTTGGGAGTCGATTTGTGAAAACGTGTGACTGTTTTCTAAAGTTACTGCAGAAAAATGCACCTTTGTGCACGTCCATTCAGGGACATTAGGATGTTAATATTAGAGCAGTAATTCTCAGCATATAGAGAGAGAAAAGTTAGCCCTACGATAGTAGACGTGTTGAACACACCAAAGAAAAAGAGCCCAACAGATGCTTGCAGAATGCTGACAATCAGCTTGGTATGTACCTGCCTTCAGATAGATAGATTAGTTCATTAATAAATTGTAAATTATATATTAATTTCTATATTTTATTATTATTAATTAGTGCTGACAAACGATTAATCGCAATTAATCACATCCAAAACAAAATGTTTGTTTACATATGTGTACTTTGTATATGTATTATGTGTATATATAAATACACACATACAGTATATTTTAATAAAAAAAATATTCACATATAACTACAGTATATGAGACATGCATGTGTTTGTATTTATATATACATAATAAATATACACAGTATACACATTTATTATGTAAACATTTTTTTTTTTATTTTGGATGCGATTAATTGTGTGACAGTACTATTAGTAATATAGATTTACATTTACATGATTTAAACAACTATACATTAAAATGTTTATAAGATTTGATAGACTCAAAATGTATAAATATATCCTAAAAACCACTGCATTAAATGTGGATCAGTATGGAAATTCTCAGTGTAAAGCTTAAAATGAACTGTGCCCTTATTCCTGCTGGTATTAAGGCAGCGGGTCTCCTTGAAATTCCCACAGCCCGTGACATAATTTAGCAGCTCACCATCTTATACCTATAGATAGGTTGTTGTGATATAGAATCAGCGAGTTGTAGAACACAGCACAAATTGCCCCAGCTGAATATGACAACAACTGAAACTAGCGGCCTAATTAGGAGGCTACATGCCTGAGAATGCACAGGCAAACTTAGCGCAAATAGGAAAAAATCCTTTCAGCCCGGCGCAGCCAACCACCTCAGTCCCTTTAATGTATTACCACCTGCAACTGCAATAACAGGAGCCAAATTTAAATGCTGATGATTCAGGAGAGATGGGGCGCAGGCCGGCGAAGAGCCATGCGAGAGGTGATTTAAAACATTGGCCCTAATCAGGCTGACCGCTGGCCGTCTGATCTGAATGTGATGGGGGATATTAGATGAGGGACGAGGTCAGGAATGGCATCAGAAAGGCCACGGCACAAATGAAACACAGAGGACGACGCTACTGTCAGACGCTCTGTTTACTTTATATCAAGAAAACACTATCTTAGGCTTCCAGCACCATATAGATTAAATAACCAATGTGTTCGTATTAGGGCTGGGAGCGTGTTTTTCCATGATGTGTGCCTGTTTGGGAGTTTGCACCAGCTCATTGTGTCCGGTTGCGAGGCCACAGCAGGTAAAGAATAGATTGCCTCACTTCTTCAGGAACACAGACGCCTCACACACCCACAAAGAGAAAAACAACCTGTCATCATCAACCGAACAAACATATGCCTCCTTTTATTGACTTGACTCTCAAAAGTTGCACAGCATTGCTGAACCTAGTGAGCCATCTTGCTGACATCACTGGTGTTGACTCGACAATAATATTAGCCATTAGTATCCTGCTAAGCTAATGTCATGATGCTCTAATAATTACCAAAATACAAAGAACACAGAAATACTGTTACATGTACAATATATGCATTTTTAACTAGAATGTATTGTTATTTTTTTCATGAATAAACTAAAGTCCTTAAATGTTTGTATCATTATTATTATTATTATTATTATTATTATTATTATATTAAGTAATTATGCATATATATATATATATATATATATATATATATATATATATATATATATATACATATATATATATACATATACATATATATACATATATATACATATATATATATATATATATATATATATATATATATATATATATATATATATATATATATATATATATATATATACATATATATATATATATATATATACATATACATATACATATACATATATATACATATATATATATATATATATATATATATATATATATATATATATATATATATATATATACAGACGCACACATTATTTTTATGTTTAATATATAATGTAATTTGTTTATAGCATCTTCTATTTATAGTATTTATTTTTAAATGTAAATATATTATTATCTAATTTTACAATATATAAAATACTACAAATCTAAATTACATAAAATTACAAACATATGTAATTGTACATAATTCATATTTTATTTGTACAGTATTTACAATAAAGAATAAAACATTTAATATTTATAAAAGTGAATCTGTATTATCATTTAAATTGTATATATTTATAGTCCATATAGTATAAAAATATTTATTTTTTTCATATTGTTTTGAAATTGTATATAAACAATTTTACTTTATATTTATAATATATTATATGCAAGGAATTTGCAGTAACGTATAAAACTTAATATTTATCAATGTAAACATACATTATTATAAATATGTTTTATATATTATATATTAATAGTGTTCATAGTATGAAAGCTTCTATCTACAGAATCTATCTATCTATCTACACACACACACACACATGTATGTGTGTGTGTGTGCATGCGCGCGTACATGTGTGTGTGTACATATACTTTTCAATTTTCATGTAGGCAAAAATACAAAAAATACTTTCTATGTTAGAACAGAGCCTTGTATTCCAAATATTTGAATTTGACTGCATGTGGAATGTGGAAACACACTACAATCCAAACATCGGAGTAAGTGTAGTGAAAAATCAACCCATCAGCCAAATCCATCAGGACCAGTTTCCGTTCCGTACCGTCTCAAACACCAGATGAGAGAGGAGAGCCTCAAATCTGACACAGGGCTTCAGAATGATGGCAACTACCTGATCCCTAGCATTGTGATTGACAGCTACTGACCACCACTCAACTGGCCCAGATGTCTTCACACCGCTGAGCGCAGCGGGGGCTGCCGAGTCTCAGGGAGCCATGCAATCAACTGGGCCTTACAGAGATAAACAATGCTCACATATGAGAGCTCCACACCAAAGGCACGTATCGCACAGTTCCATCACACGGTCTAGCAGAGGGTTCACTGACTCCACTGTTTCAGAAATTGCAGGATGGATTCAAACAGAGGTGTGGACTTCATTGTTCTGCCGGCTGGTAAAAGTGGAGCTAGAAAGCCAGATTCCTGCAACCCTCAGGCCTGGTTCTTCTAAAATGTTCTTCTAAAACATGGTATAAACTACCTGCCTGTAATAAGTTAATATGCATAGGTATGTTCTGTGCATACCCTTGTTTAAAAGAAGTGTGGATAATTATATTAAATGTGCACTTGTACTGTACTTCCATATTTAAAAAAAAATGCATGCTGATAATATAATATTAATTAAATAAAAGGCTACTTAAGTGTACTTTAAAAAGAAAGAAACTAATTAATTACACTTTTAAAAAGTGCACTTAGTAATAATGTCAAATTAAACATTCTTCATTCCTTTTAAATCATTGTAATAATAATTGTTTGACGTGCTTTAATGAAGTATTTTGACACTTGTTTTGATGCTTTGAACTTGTCAGTGTATTCAGTCTAATATATTTTAAAGACAATAGAGGTAATTAAGAATTTATATGATGTACTTAAATCTTGTTCATGTGGGTAAAAAAAATCTTAAGTTCAACTAATTGTATTTAATATGAATGTGTGAGGACATTTTCAGCCATTTTTAATTTGGGGGTAACTGTTGTTTATGTTATTTTAAAATATATTATTTCCAAAATAAGGACTCTTTTTTTAAAAGCATGCTAAAGTGTGCTTCTTTTATGCATTTGCTTTATGGCAAATAAAAAAAAAAAGTCAGTTGCATATACACATACTGTACACTGTGCTAAGCACAGCCACTATCGAATGATGACAGATACAACCCACCTTTGGAAAGTTTCTTTAACATATTTTGCCACTTCCCCACATCCATTCTTATTAAAAGACATATAGAAAAGATGGCAAAACTCTGTGTCATTTGTCCTTGTCCTTCATTAACATACCAAAAATAGCATTCACGACCTCAAAACAAACAGTTAAATAAATAAAGAAGCTTGGCATAATGCAGGTTATGTAAGTGTCATCTTTATCTGGTAAACATTCCCACGAGCAATGCAAAGAAGCACCCAAGAGCATTTACATCCCTAATTTACCCATCTATTAAAGAGAAGGATGCTTTGATACTATTGCCGTGTTTATCGGCTGTCTCGTGGGATTCATTAGGTCCAGCGTTCCCTTCAGAACATAATCTATTGCTTAATTAAACTTCCCAAATACGAAATTTGAACCCATGAATAAGAAGAAAAGTTATTGCTTTATTGTTCCCTCATTTACACAATATTTTAATGAACACAAACTCCAGATATATAACCATTTTCATGTAAATAAAGCTTTTCCTCAAGCACTTAAGGCTTTGATTTGACTGTGGCATGCCGTAAGTCATCTTTTTTTATTTCTTTTTTTTTATTTTTTTCTGCTTGATGAATCTCTGAAGGATACAGAGTGAAGCTCATTGACGGCGTTGGGAAATTTCACAGCTAGTGGCTCCCTCACACATCATTGCAAAGTGTGAAATTTTAATCAGAGATGTTGAGAGGAAACAAGGATCGTCTGACGACCATAATTAATGACTTCTGTCATAGAGATTATGCTGGCACATTTGAATGCGCGAGCAAGAGAAAACGCATTAACTAAATTGTATAGCATGAAGCACTGCCACCATGTCACTCTCTGTGTACACGTCTATATTCTCTGTTGCATTGTACACCGTTCGTTTGCGGTTCATTTGAACAACGCTTCCTGATGAACACCCGGAATGGAAACATAAGTTTGTCTACATACTACAGACGTGCATTACTACAGACAAACTGTAACAATTAACATGTCACATGCTTATATTAGCCTACTCTCATTATTAACATACTGTAATGTAGTGTACTATGCTACATATAGACATCATCATCTCTTAATGTATATATGTATACATAATACCTTCACTGATAGAAAATGCATATAAGGAACATATCAAGAATACATACAAGAATACATATCCTACTAAAAACACATATAGCTCATAGACTTATACATGCCAAATGCTAGCTATCTACCTACCTACCCACTTTCCCATACATCCATCTATTACTAAATAATCTAAAAATAAGTGATTATGATGGCAACAAAAGCCTTTTTTATTTTATTTTGACTACACAATTTGTTTTTACTGTCATAAATGAATTTTATAAATGTAATATTTATTTTGAATAAATACAATATATTTGTATAATAACAACAATAATTGTTATATTATTATTACTAATATTTTAATGCATATATATATATATATATATATATATATATATATATATATATATATATATATATATATATATATATATATATATATATATATATATATATATATAAAATTTACACTGATAGTACTTTATATTTATAGTTTTTTACAGTATGCAAATTTATATTTTAAGTTTTATTAATTTATTAATAAATAAATAAATAAACACATATTTACTGAATGGCTAAAAAAGGATTGAGATAATTTTTCTCAGCCCTTCTTACCAACATGATCATTTAGTGTATAATTCAGACCCGAGCTGTTGTTGTTTATCGTCTGTGCATTTCGAGAGCCATTTATTTCTCAGACCTCACCAGCTCATTAACATGCAAATAGCGCATATGTTTTCATTTTCCAGCACAGTAATCTGGTGCTGTTTATCCAATCACCAACTTTTATTTTACTAGGCAGCGCCAGAGAGTGAGAGAAAGAGAGATTGTGCTTCGAAGCATGCACGCATTTTGAAGTGCCCACTAAACACAGATTGCAAACTCAAGTGTAGTCTGGAAGTGCCTGGCCCCCATTATGGCTCGCCGCTGCCCTCTCCGAGCCCTGAGTTGTGTTTCTGCCCCAGCCTGACCTAATGGGCTAATTCTGGCAATCAATATTTTAAGTGCTTCCTGATTCACTTCTATGACATCCTGTGGCACAGATTTTGATATGTGATTAAATTAATAGTCAGAGAATCATTGTGCAAAGTAACATTTGTAAAACAGACTGATTACTGATTGTTAATTTGCTAAGTGTCTTCTAATCTCAAATGAAATGTGGAAAGTGTATTCCAGAATACTTAACATTTATGAATATCATTGCTATCATGAAAAAGCTGAAAAATACAACAATAATAAATAGACACCACTGTCCTCGCTGATTTGTGTCTAAGAGGCTCTAATCAAATGCTTGTGAGGTAAAATGAGGAAAATAATTCCTAATAGTTGTCTTTATTGTATGAGGCCTGGTGCTGTATGCAAAACCAGGGATTCTGCATATATAGGTGAATGCAAGACGTTTTAAGACCAAGTAAAAATTTAATTGAATGCAGTATGTCAATATGATCTCTAAATGTAAAAGTCTTGTATTAGCAATAAGCTTAAAAATTATATTCATCAGTATTTATTTTTCTTGTTTTCCAGTGCAAACAAATATCTGACAATGGGCTCAGAAAAAACAGGGAGAAAGTTTTCATACCCCACTGACAGATGTCCGTTCTTGTTTTAAACAATTTTGAATTTTGTTCAGTTTCTCATAAAACAAGACTTCATATCTTCAGTTTGCATCTCATATAAATGGCTACTGATTTTAGGATGTTTAGATATTTGGTCTGGGAAGCAAAGCAAAAAGATGGAGGATGATTTAATGCGATGAATTTATGAATGTAAGATTTCTGCTCTGATTTAAGATAGTTTTGGGCTTAATTTGTGGAAGGTCAATTTAAGACTTTTTAAGAAACCCTGAAAACAAAATGCGGCAGTGTCTGTAAATGGTTAAAACTGGATTGCATTTGTAGAATCTTGATTTTATTTTACTTTATTTATTTATTTTGCATTCTCTGCACTGTTTTTATTGGGGAAAATTGTTTAAATCCTGCTAAATGAGTTATTGCTATCAAAAAGTAAGCTCATTTTAGCCAAATATTTAATAAGCAAATATGCAAGATGCATATCACATTCTGTGTGGGCCTGGTTGTAACCATTAAGCATCTAGTCTCCAAATGCAAGGCTGCAGGTTCAGCTCCACACAAGTGTGAACCACAGTGTGAAGTTTTACTGTGAGCAAAGTCCAGTTCTCCCACCATCCTCTTGAGCAAGGCAATTAACCCTAGTTTGTTCCAGTGGGACTATCTTAGAAATATCCCTATATTAATCCCTATAAATTACATTGGGATGGGGATCAAAAATACAGTTAAAACATTAAATATTAAATAACATTGTTAAATATTATTCCTATTTAAAATAGCTGTTTTTAAAATGGCTTGCTTAATTGGGGACACTTCATTTACAGAGATATCGTTGACTTAATTGCAAATGATTGCACAGATACTGTTTAAACTGAACTGAGCTGAATGATGACATCACTGAATCCAATCAGAATCAGAATCAGAATCAGAATGAGCTTTATTGCCAGGTATGTTCACACATACGAGGAATTTGTTTTCGTGACAGAGCTCCGCAGTGCAACATAACAGCGACAGAACAAAAAACACAATAAGGAATAAAAAATACAAAAAAATACAAATAGGTGGGTAAGGATTGACAATATACAAATTGACAATGTATGGCAGGTATATTAAAAAGAGCATTTATGTATGTACATGTATATTATGTGGAAAAATTGTAACTGTACGCTAAGTATGTGTGTTTGGATAAATAAGTGTATGTGTATATAAATATAAATATAAATATAAGTAGTATAGTGTGTTCCATGTATGTACATGTATATTATGTGCAAAAGATTTACGTGTACGCTAAGTATGCGTGTTGGATAAAAAGTGTAGTGTATATAAATATAAATAGTGTAGTGTGTCCCACAGTTATTATCAGCTGTTCATAAGATGGATTGCCTGAGGGAAGAAACTGTTCCTATGTCTGGTCGTTCTGGTGCTCAGTGCTCTGTAGCGTTGACCAGATGGCAACAGTTCAAAGAGGGAGTGTGCTGGATGTGAGGGGTCCAGAGTGATTTTAACAGCCCTTTTGCTCACTCTGGATAAGTACAGTTCTTGAATAGATGGGAGGGTTGTACCGATAATTCGCTCAGCAGTCCGGACTACCCTCTGTAGTCTTCTGAGGTCCGATTTAGAAGCTGAGCTGAACCAGACAGTTACTGAAGTGCAGAGGATGGATTCGATGATGGTGGAGTAGAACTGTTTCAGCAGATCCCGTGGCAGGTTAAACTTCCTCAGCTGGCGAAGGAAGTACAACCTCTGCTGGGCCTTTTTCACAATGGAGTCAATGTGAATGTCCCACTTCAGGTCCTGAGAGATAGTGGTGCCCAGGAACCTGAATGACTCCACTGCAGTCACAGTGCTGTTCATGATGGTGAGTGGGGGGAGTGCAGGGGGGTTTCTCCTGAAGTCCACGATCATCTCCACTGTTTTGAGTGTGTTGAGCTCCAGGTTGTTGAGACTGCACCAGACAGCCAGCTCTTTAACCTCCTGTCTGTAAGCAGACTCGTCACCATCCTGAATGAGGCCGATGAGTGTGGTGTCATCTGCAAACTTCAGGAGCTTGACAGAGGGGTCCTTAGATGTGCAGTCATTAGTGTACAGGGAGAAGAGCAGTGGGGAGAGAACACAGCCCTGGGGAGCTCCGGTGCTGATTGAACGGGTGCTGGATGTGTATTTTCCCAGCCTCACTAGCTGCTGCCTGTCTGTCAGGAAGCTGTTGATCCACTGACAGACGGAGGTGGGCACAGAGAGCTGAGTTAGTTTGGGCAGGAGGAGGTTTGGGATGATCGTGTTGAAGGCAGAGCTGAAGTCCACAAACAGGATCCTCACATAGGTCCCCGGTCTGTCTAGGTGTTGCAGAACATAATGCAGTCCAATGTTTACTGCATCGTCCACAGACCTGTTTGCTCTGTAGGCAAACTGAAGAGGATCCAGCAAGGGTCCAGTGATGTCCTTCAGGTGGGCCAGCACCAGTTTTTCAAATGACTTCATGACTACGGATGTTAAAGCCACAGGCCTGTAGTCATTTAGTCCTGTAATTTTGGGTTTCTTTGGGATGGGGATGATGGTGGAGCGTTTGAAGCATGAAGGGACTTCGCACAGCTCCAGCGATCTGTTGAAGATCTTTGTGAAGATGGGGGCCAGCTGGTCAGCACAGGATTTCAGACAGGCTGGTGTAACACAATCTGGGCCTGGTGCTTTTTTCCTTTTCTGCTTCCTGAAGACCTGGCGCACCGCATCCTCGCTGATCTGTATTGCAGGTGTGGGGGAGAGGGGGGATGAAGGAGGTGTGAATGGTGAGAGCACTTGATTGGAGAGGTGTTCAGGGTGGGTTGCAGGAGTTGTGAGTGGTGTGAACAGTTGTTTGGAGAGGCATTCAGGGTTGGTTGCAGGAGTTGTGAATGGTGAGAGCGGTTGATTGGAGAGGTGATCAGGATGGGTTGCAGGAGCTGTTAATGGTGTGAACGGTTGTGTGGAGAGGCATTCAGGGTTGGTTGCAGGAGCTGTGAATGGTGTGAACGTTTGTTTGGAGAGGCATTCAGGGTTGGTTGCAGGAGTTGTGAATGGTGTGAATGGTTGTGTGGGGAGGTGTTCAGGGCAGGTAATGGGTGTTCTTTCAAACCTGCAGTAAAACTCGTTCAGATCGTCTGCCAGTCGTTGATTTTCCACAGTGCTGGGGGGTGGTGTCTTGTAATTGGTGATCTTCTTTAGGCTTTTCCACACTGATGCGGAGTCGTTCGAAGTGAACTGAGTCCTTATTTTTTCAGAATAATTCCTCTTTGCCACTTTGATCTCCTTTTCCAGTGTGTATTTAGCCTGTTTATACAAGACATTGTCCCCCTTCACGTAAGCATCTTCTTTGGCCTGACGGAGCTGTCTGAGTTTTGCAGTGAACCACGGTTTGTCATTGTTGTAATTTAGTTGAGTCTTGGTAGGAATACACATATCCTCACAGAAACTGATATATGATGTTACGGTCTCTGTGAGTTCGTCCAGATCGGTGGTAGCAGCTTCAAAAATACTACAGTCAGTGAGGTCAAAACAAGATTGTAAATCCTGCTCTGCTTCATTAGTCCATCTTTTTACAGTCCTTAATACAGGTTTAGCTGATTTTAGTTTCTGCCTGTAGGTCGGTATAAGATGAACCAGAAGGTGATCAGAATGTCCCAAAGCTGCTCGTGGAACAGAGTGAAATGCATCCTTTATTGTTGTGTAACAGTGATCCAATATATTACTGTCTCTTGTGGGACAAGTAACATGCTGTCTGTATTTTGGCAGTTCACGGGAGAGATTGGCTTTATTAAAGTCCCCAAGAATGATTAAAACAGAGTCTGGGTGTTGGGTTTCTGTGTCTGTGATCTGCTCAGCGAGTTTCTGTAAAGCTGAGCTCACGTGCGCTTGAGGAGGGATGTAAACACTAACCAGAATGAACGAATGAAACTCCCGCGGCGAATAGAGCGGCTTGCAGTTAATGAAGAGCGTTTCGAGATTTGAGCAGCACGTCTTCTTTAACACAGTTACATCTGTACACCACCGTTCATTGATGTAAAAGCATGTCCCGCCGCCGCGCGATTTCCCCGTTGATTCTGCGTCGCGATCCGCTCTAAACAGCTGAAAGCCCGGCAGATGGAGCGCGCTGTCCGGTATGGTGTCATTCAGCCAGGTTTCCGTGAAACACAGAGCAGCAGAGTGGGAGAAATCTTTATTTAATTTCCGAGAGAGCAGAAGCAGTTCGTCCGTTTTGTTGGGTAGAGAGCGGAGATTTGCCAGATGGATGCTAGGCAACGGCGTTCGAAATCCGCGTTTTCTGAGTCTCACGAGCGCTCCCGCTCGCTTTCCCCGCCTGCGCGTCCTCTTGAAGCGTGTGATCAGGGCAGCCGCTCCGCCGACAAGAATGTCCAGCAAAACATCAGAATAGTCGAAAACCGGTGAAATATCGGGAGATGTGTGTTGCCGAATATCCAGCAATTCGTCCCTGGTGAAACTGATTGCAGGAATATAACTAAAGACAGGACAAACTAACAAAAACACAAAAACAACTGATGAACTGGCTTTGACTGTCATTTTGCATTATTGATGCACTGTTTCCTAATTAATATTGTTCAGTTGCTTTGACACAATCTGTTTTGTTTAAAGCGCTATATAAATAAAAGTGACTTGACGACTTTTCTATGCAAATATGTTTTAAAATTTAGTTTATTTCTTTTAAAAGCTGAATTTTCAGAATCATTACTCCAGTCTTCAGTGTCACACGATCCTTCAGAAATCATTCTAATATACTGATTAGCTGCTCAAGAAACATGATGATTATTATCATCATTATCATATGTTTCAAAACAGTTTGTGGAAACCGTGATCTAATGGCTGCTGAAAATTCAGCCTTGCATTACTACGAGAATAAATTACATTTGAAAATATATTTAAATATAAAATCAAAGCATACTTTTTTTCTCAAAAGAAAAATATGAATATAAGCATGTTTTTATTTATTATTTTGATTGATTGTTTGACTACAAAATCACTCTAAATGCTCATATCCCAAACCATAAATGGAACAGCAAATCCGTGAATTCAAAGTCACTAGAGCAGCATGTCTGGCACTTACTTAGACTGCCCCAAAGACTGCAGCTTTTACCAAGAAGTGGAGTTTAAAACCTTCTCCAAGTCATTTTATTCACAGCTGTCACCGTAATGCTGGCAGAACATTGAGTCTGGCAACGTTCCCAATGCTCACAAGTGTCACACTGCTGTTCTCTGACATGTAAGTTTGTTTCACAAGTCATCTAATCAATTGGCAGGCAGCCTTTAGAATGGAGTCTGGCATGCGATGCATTCCCCCCATTGTGTAGCGAACACAAATAACACGCATCACTCGAGGTCTTGAAACGGGAGGGACATTAAACAAATTGTACATTATTGTGCTGTGTCTGTCATCTACAGTAGAGCGAGTGGATAAGCACATGTATTTGTGTCCATGCTAAAACGCTGCCAGGTGGGAACCCCAGTGTGTTTGGCTGACAAGTGATGTTAATGAAATCACAGACGCCTGTCCGGCAAATAACAGGAAAAGTGCCAGAGAGACGATTTTATACAGAGACACAGTGTGCAGACGCTGATACTAATTTACTCCACACAGAGACGAGAGGGAGAGAGATGCCGTTTATGGGACTGTAGTCATTCATTACCTTCTGATATCGGCCCAGAGGATGAAAATGACCGATTCTTTTCTCCACAGTATAAAAGCAGATAAGCAGGGGGACTGATAGGCCATCACAGACACAACAACAGCGGCCCCGGGATGTTCACACGTTCACAAAGACAAATTAAGGCCACATCGGCGCTGGGCATCATCGTCTCAAGCGTGTCAAGAGCTTTATCACTGTCGGTGTTAAAGAGGGAAAAAACACATTTATTCACACATACACAAGAGAAGGGTTTTAATGTTCTGGGGGCCCAGAAGTTCAGGATTTAGGAACCTAACATAAACATAACAGGCTTCCTGCAATAATGTACTTTGCAACATACAAAAAAAAAGTTGAAACAACAGTTAAAAGCTTGGTGTAAAGTGATTTGTTTCAGCAAAAGGAGCATTTACTGTTTAGTTAGCAGGACGTGTTAGATTCAGTCAGAATCTGTTTGCAACTCAGTTGACGAACATGCTGAATCTTTAAATGCAATGAGTAAAAATCATTTCATATCCAATATGTATTTTAAGATCCACAAAAACTATTTTGTTCATTATAACTTCGCTTAAAGGGATAGTTCACCCAAAAATGAAAATTATGTCATTAATGACTCACCCTCATGTTGTTCCAAACCCGTGAGACCTCCGGAACACAGTTTAAGATATTTTAGATTTAGGCCGAGAGCTTTCTGTCCCTCCATTGAAGCTGTGTGTACGGTCTACTGTCCATGTCCAGAAAAGTAATAAAAACATCATCAAAGTAGTCCATGTGACATCAGAGGGTCAGTTAGAATTTGTTGAAGCATCGAAAAAAATACATTTTGGTCCAAAAATAACAAAAACTACGACTTTATTCAACATTGTTTTCTCTTCCGGGTCTGTTGTGAGTGCATTCAAGTGTAGTGATATCCGGTTCGCGAACGAATCACTCGAAGTAACCGGCTCTTCTTGAACCAGTTCACTGAATCGGACTGAATCATTTAAAAAAAAGGTTCACTTCTCCAATAAGCATTAATCCACAAATGACTTAAACTGTTAACTTTTTTAACTGTTAGATGCTGCCACTTCTTATGGTATTCTCTGTAGGAACAACTGTCAATTTCCTAGTACATGTCACAATTAATTACAACGAAACAGCAAGTAACAGTGAATTAAACATGAAAGATTCAAGTAGAAAAACTAAAATAGTGTTTTCTTTTAATATGCTCCATAAATCTTTGTTTATTACCAACTTTGAAAAGTTTTTACAGTGTATATTAGTGAATCTCACAAAAGAACGTCACAATTCACCCTAAAATCAAAACTAAATAAACAGCAAGAGTTTTACTTTGCCGTGTTTATGAACATTTTATTTTCATGACAATTAACATATTCCCTTCCCTCCATTACCAAGGTAGTCTAAAAAAATAATTCTTACCTAGTGAAAGTTGTAATACAGTTTTTTTTTTTACAGTAATATTGTACAAATATTATTACAATTTAAAATAACTGCTTTCTATTTTCATATATATGTTAACATTTAATTTATTCCTGTGATCAAACTGAATTTCCAGGATCATTACTACAGTATCACATGATCTTTTAGAAATCGAATCTGCTGATTTGCTGTTCAAGGCACTTATTTTTTATTTATTTTTATTATTATCAATGTGGCTTCATATTTTTGTGGAAACTATAATATAACTTTTCAGAATTCTTCAATGAATAGAAATTTATAAAGAACAGCGTTTACTTGAAATAGAAATCTTCTGTAAGATTATAACTGTCTTTCACCTTTGATCGATTTCATGCTTCCAAACTGAATAAAACATTTATAAAAAAAGGAAAAAATCTTACTGACCCCAAATATATATATATATATATATATATATATATATATATATATAGGTATAAAATATAACCAGGACATCATCTTAGAGATTTTCCTGTAAGTTGTGCATTTACAACTCCACAATAATAATAATAATAATAATAATAATAATAATAATGCAGCTGGTTTAAACTAAAATATGCTGTGAAAG